>NC_089224.1:6546212-7746212 GCF_963924675.1 Phocoena phocoena
TTTGAAAGTTAAATCCACTTATCACAATTACAACTGTGTACAATCAATTAAAAATTACCTGTCAGAGATTATCTGAAGTCCAGATTTTCTGTGTAGGGTCAGAATTTATCCTGTTTTATAAAGAGCAGGCTCAAAGGATCACATTTCACCTTTGTGCCGGTGTTGGTTTTAGCTACCTTCAAGAAGCCCTGAGTGATCATGGTTTACTTCAGAAAAAATTAAGGGGAAACTACCATGAACCTCATGACATTAGGTTGGTTGCAAAGAAAATATCATCTGAGTTATTAAAGTACTAATTGTGTACTTTAAAATTGATTTCATTAATTTTAACTATTTTTAATAATATACTTGATAGTCACAAACTTGATTTACTCAACATTGTTGCCTGGTAAAAGTCCTATGAAGATGTAATACAAAGATAAGACTTGATCCAGAATTTGCAAATCTAAGTTCCTATATGGTCTAGATGTCCAAATCATCATTTTCTTGGAGATCGGTAATTCAGTTGAACCCATGCATACTTTTTTAATTGAAATGAAATACAGTTCTCAAGAAGAGTTGTTTAACCGTTACAGTTTCCTGATCAATTTAGCACATTAACTTGTATAGTTGATGAAAAAAATGTTGCTGAAAAAGTTAAATTTTAGGCAATCTGGGGAAATTATATGAAATTTAATTCAAATTATTAAGAAAACCTTATATTCGTTTTCCCTTTTAATGTGAATAAATGGTTTCACATAGTGTAATTCTCTTTATTTCTCTTTTGGTAATATTTTCCTTATAATATTTTGCTGTGGCTGCAATCATGCTGATGGGAACTTCACACACAATTAGTTCAAATTAGGGGAGGCTTTAGGGTAAATTGAGCAGATCACCAAAACTTTAGGAATCGGAGGACACCATGAACGGCTTATTTAGCTGTGCTTGGTGGTGTTTCATATTGTAATCATTTAGCTATTTGGTTGTATGTCTCATTTCTTAACAAGATAAAAATTGTATCTTTTTCTCAGGAAGGCAAAACAGTGATATAAAGAGTTTACAGGGTAACACTTCACTCTACTACAAATAGGTATCTCCATTTTGTGTCAACATGTCTCTGAAAAATGACAGATATTCTTAGCTGCTTCTTATACTAACCCACAGTCGCCTCCTTAAGTAACGTAAACTTGGGATATGTCAGGAGATCAGGATGTACACGATGGGCAAAGAGCGCCCTAGAGAGCAGCTGGTACGAAACCAGGCTTCTGGACCATCATACCCAAGGTCATTTTCTATACACACTGAGCCTAAGAAATGTGTGCAGCTCCTCACTTGGATTGCACAAAGCAGACAAGCTGCTGTAGAAATTGTCAGTCATCATCTGTTTCTGCCCATTTTCCACATTCCTGTGCCAGTCATCAGAAAGAAAATTACATATACACTTTATGACTCCTGAACTGACAAAAATTTGCTGCTCTTGAAATACTTGCATGGTCCTGTAACAATGAGTAAACCCAGAAGTAGAAGTATATTTTAAAGAAAAAGAAAAAGCAGTTATCAGTGAGTTGCCAATTTCATGACCACCACTTTGACTTAACTTTTTTGGTCCTGGGGCATTCTTTCCATTTTCCAAAACATTTCTCATTACTCATTAGGAGGGTTTAGCCAGAAACTCAGAAGGCATAAGCTGTTCAAAAAGATCACAGTATGTTTTTCTTGAGTTTCATTCAGCAGCAAGGAATTTTCTGGTTGTTTTAATTGGTAGCTGGCTTCCCAGTAGTTTTCCAATGCAGTCATACTACTTCACTCCACTTAGTTTAAAAGACATCCATTTCTGTGTCCCTCACACATCTACTGAATCTCTCCTACTTCCCCTAAGGAGTAAGTATGGTGGCCACTGTGTCTCCAGGCCTTAGTCCTTTGTGTTCTTAGCTCTCTGTGCTCTTTCATTCCATTGGCCCAAGACCGATGAGATGCGCAAAAAGGCTAGATCTGCGGCATTTATTCCTTAAACCAACATGTCTCACCAATCTTTTTTTTTTTTTTAACATCTTTATTGGAGTATAATTGCTTTACAATGGTGTGTTAGTTTCTGCTTTACAACAAAATGAATCAGTTATATATATACATATATTCCCATATCTCTTCCCACTTGCGTCTCCCTCCCTCCCACCCTCCCTATCCCACCCCTCCAGGCGGTCACAAAGCACCAAGCTAATCTCCCTGTGCTATGCGGCTGCTTCCCACTAGCTATCTACCTTACGTTTGATAGTGTATATATGTCCATGCCTCTCTCTCGCTTTGTGACAGCATACCCTTCCCCCTCCCCATATCCTCAAGTCCACTCTCTAGTATGTCTGTGTCTTTATTCCTGTCTTACCCCTAGGTTTTTCATGACATTTTTTTTTCTTAAATTCCATATATATGTGTTAGCATACGGTATTTGTCTCTCTCTTTCTGACTTACTTCACTCTGTTTGACACACTCTAGGTCTATCCACCTCATTACAAATAGCTCAATTTCGTTTCTTTTTATGGCTGAGTAATATTCCATTGTATATATGTGCCACATCTTCTTTATCCATTCATCTGATGATGGACACGTAGGTTGTTTCCATCTCCAGGCTATTGTAAATAGAGCTGCAATGAACATTTCGGTACATGACTCTTTTTGAATTATGGTTTTCTCAGGGTACATGGCCAGTAGTGGGATTGCTGGGTCATATGGTAGTTCTATTTGTAGTTTTTTAAGGAAGCTCCATACTGTTCTCCACAGTGGCTGTATCAATTTACATTCCCACCAACAGTGCAAGAGGGTTCTCTTTTCTCCACACCCTCTCCAGCATTTATTGTTTCTAGATTTTTTGATGGTGGCCATTCTGACTGGTGTGAGATGATATCTCTTTGTAGTTTTGATTTGCATTTCTCTAATGATAAGTGATGTTGAGCATTCTTGCATGTGTTTGTTGGCAGTTCGTGTATCTTCTCTGGAGAAATGTCTGTTTGGGTCTTCTGCACATTTTTGGATTGGGTTGTTTGTTTTTTTCTTATTGAGCTGCATGAGCTGCTTGTAAATTTTGGAGATTAATCCTTCGTCAGTTGCTTCATTTGCAAATATTTTCTCCCATTCTCAGAGTTGTTTTTTGGTCTGGTTTATGGTTTCCTTTCCTGTGCAAAAGCTCTGAAGTTTCATTAGGTCCCATTTGTTTATTTTTGTTTTTATTTTCATTTCTCTAGGAGGTGGGTCAAAAAGGATCTTGCTGTGATTTATGTCATAGAGTGTCCTGCCTATGTTTTCCTCTAAGAGTTTGATAGTTTCTGGCCTTACATTTAGGTCTTTAATCCATTTTGAGCTTTTTTTTTTGTATGGTGTCAGGGAGTGATCTAGTGTCGTACTTTTACATGTAGCTGTCCAGTTTTCCCAGTACCACTTATTGAAGAGGCTGTCCTTTCTCCACTGTACATTCCTGCCTCCTTTATCAAAGATAAAGTGACCATATGTGCATGGGTTTATCTCTGGGCTTTCTATCCTGTTCCATTAATCTATCTTTCAGTTTTTGTGCCAGTACCATAGTGTCTTGATTACTGTAGCTTTGTTGTATAGTCTGAAGTCAGGGAGCCTGATTCCTCCAGCTCTGTTTTTCGTTCTCAAGATTGCTTTGGCTATTCGGGGTCTATTGTGTTTCCATACAAATTGTGAATTTTTTTGTTCTAGTTCTGTGAAAAATGCCAGTGGTAGTTTGATAGGGATTGCATTGAATCTGTAGATTGCTTTGGGTAATAGAGTCATTTTCACAATGTTGATTCTTCCAATCCAAGAACATGGTATATCTCTCCATCTGTTTGTATCATCTTTAATTTCTTTCATCAGTGTCTTATAATTTTCTGCATACAGGTCTTTTGTCTCCTTAGGTAGGTTTATTCCTAGATATTTTATTCTTTTTGTTGCAATGGTAAATGGGAGTGTATTCTTGATTTCACGTTCAGATTTTTCATCATTAGTGTATAGGAATGCCAGAGATTTCTGTGCATTCATTTTGTATCCTGCTACTTTACCAGATTCATTGATTAGCTCTAGTAGTTTTCTGGTAGCATCTTTAGGATTCTCTATGTATAGTATCATGTCATCTGCAAACAGTGACAGCTTTACTTCTTCTTTTGCGACTTGGATTCCTCTTATTTCCTTTTCTTCACTGATTTCTGTGGCTAAAACTTCCAAAACTATGTTGAATAAGAGTGGTGAGAGTGGGCAACCTTGTCTTGTTCCTGATCTTAGTGGAAATGCTTTCAGTTTTTCACCATTGAGGACGATGTTGGCTGTGGGTTTGTCATATATGGCCTTTATTATATTGAGAAAAGTTCCCTCTGTGCCTACTTTCTGCAGGATTTTTATCATAAATGGGTGTTGAATTTTGTCAAAAGCTTTCTCTGCATCTATTGAGTTGATCATATGGTTATTCTCCTTCAGTTTGTTAATATGGTGTATCACGTTGATTGATTTGCATATATTGAAGAATCCTTGCATTCCTGAAATAAACCCCACTTGATCATGATGTATGATCTGTTTAATGTGCTGTTGGATTCTGTTTGCTAGTATTTTGTTGAGGATTTTTGCATCTATGTTCATCAGTGATATTGGCCTGTAGTTTTCTTTCTTTGTGACATGCTTGTCTGGTTTTGGTATCAAGGTGATGGTGGCCTCGTAGAATGAGTTTGGGAGTGTTCCTCCCTCTGCTATATTTTGGAAGAGTTTGAGAAGGATAGTTGTTAGCTCTCCTCTAAATGTTTGATAGAATTCTCCTGTGAAGCCATCTGGTCCTGGGCTTTTGTTTGTTAGAAGATTTTTAATCACAGTTTCAATTTCAATGCTTGTGATTGGCCTGTTCATATTTTCTATTCCTTCTTGATTCAGTCTTGGCAGGTTGTGCATTTCTAAGAATTTTTCCATTTCTTCCAGGTTGTCCATTTTATTGGCATATAGTTGCTTGTAGTAATCTCTCATGATCTTTTTTATTTCTGCAGTGTCAGTTGTTACTTCTCCTTTTTCATTTCTAATTCTATTGATTTGAGTCTTCTCCCTTTTTTTCTTGATGACTCTGGCTAATGGTTTATCAGTTTTGTTTATCTTCTCAAAAAACCAGCATTTTGTTTTACAGATCTTTGCTATCGTTTCCTTCATTTATTTCTGATCTGATTTTTATGATTTCTTTCCTTCTGCTAACTTTGGGTGTTTTTTGTTCTTCTTTCTCTAATTGCTTTAGGTGCAGGTTAGGTTGTTTATTCGAGATGTTTCCTGTTTCTTAAGGTAGGATTGTATTGCTATAAACTTCCCTCTTAGAACTGCTTTTGCTGCATCCCATAGGTTTTGGATCGTCGTGTCTCCATTGTCATTTGTTTCTAGGTATTTTTTAATTTCCTCTTTGATTTCTTCAGTGATCACTTCATTATTAAGTAGTGTATTGTTTAGCCACCATGTGTTTGTATTTTTTACAGATCTTTTCCTGTAATTGATATCTAGTCTCATAGCACATTGTGGTCAGAAAAGATACTTGATACAATTTTGATTTTCTTAAATTTACCAAGGCTTGATTTGGTTTATGGTTTCCTTTCTTGTGCAAAAGCTCTGAAGTTTCATTAGGTCCCATTTGTTTATTTTTGTTTTTATTTTCATTTCTCTAGGAGGTGGGTCAAAAAGGATCTTGCTGTGATTTATGTCATAGAGTGTCCCAAGATATGATCTATCCTGAAGAATGTTCCATGAGCACTAGAGAAAAATGTGTATTCTGTTGTTTTTGGATGCAATGTCCTATAAATATCAATTAAGTCCATCTTGTTTAATGTATCATTTAAAGCTTGTGTTTCCTTATTTATTTTCATTTTGGATGATCTGTACATTGGTGAAAGTGGCGTGTTGAAGTCCCCTACTATGAATGTGTTACTGTCGATTTCCCCTTTTACGGCTGTTAGCATTTGCCTTCTGTGTTGAGGTGCTCCTGTGTTGGGTGCATAAATATTTACATTTGTTATATCTTCTTGGATTGATCCCTTGATCATTATGTAGTGTCCTTCTTTGTCTCTTGTAATATAATGTCTCTTTATTTTAAAGTCTATTTTGTCTGATATGAGAATTGCTACTCCAGCTTTCTTTTGGTTTCCATTTGCATGAAATACCTTTTTCCATCCCCTTACTTTCAGTCTGTATGTGTCTCTAGGTCTGAAGTGGGTCTCTTGTAGACAGCAAATATATGGGTCTTGTTTTTGTATCCATTCAGCCAATCTGTGTCCATTGGTGGGAGCATTTAGTCCATTTACATTTAAGGTAATTATCGATATGTATGTTCCTATTCCCATTTTCTTAATTGTTTTGGGTTCGTTATTGTAGGTCTTTTCCTTCTCTTGTGCTTCTTGCCTAGAGAAGCTCCTTTAGCAGTTGTTGTAGAGCTGGTTTTGAAGTGCTGAACTTTCTCAGGTTTTGCTTGTCTGTAAAGGTTTTAATTTCTCCATCAAATCTGAATGAGATCCTTGCTGGGTAGAGTAATCTTGGTTGCAGGTTTTTCTCCTTCATCACTTTAAATATGTCCTGCCAGTCCCTTCTGGCTTGCAGAGTTTCTGCCGAAAGATCAGCTCTTAACCTTATGGGGATTTCCTTGTGTGTTATTTGTTGTTTTTCCCTTGCTGCTTTTAATATGCTTTCTTTGTATTTAATTTTTGACAGTTTGATTAATATGTGTCTTGGCGTATTTCTCCTTGGAGTTATCCTGTATGGGACTCTCTGTGCTTCCTGGACTTGATTAACTATTTCCTTTCCCATATTAGGGAAGTTTTCAACTATAATCTCTTCAAATATTTTCTCAGCCCCTTTCTTCATCTCTTCTTCTGGAACCCCTATAATTCGAATGTTGGCGCGTTTGATGTTGTCCCAGAGGTCTGTGAGACTGTCCTCAGTTCTTTTCATTCTTTTTTCTTTATTCTGCTCTGCAGTAGTTATTTCCACTATTTTATCTTCCAGGTCACTTATCCGTTCTTCTGCCTTAGTTATTCTGCTATTGATCCCATCTGCAGTATTTTTAATTTCATTTATTGTGTTGTTCATCATTGTTTGTTTCATCTTTAGTTCTTCTAGGTCCTTGTTAAATGTTTCTTGCATTTTGTCCATTCTATTTCCAAGATTTTGGATCATCTTTACTATCATTATTCTGAATTCTTTTTCAGGTAGACTGTCTATTTCCTCTTCAGTTGTTAGGTCTGGTGGGTTTTTATCTTGCTCCTTCATCTGCTGTGTGTTTTTCTGTCTTCTCATTTTGCTATCTTACTGTGTTTGGGGTCTCCTTTTTTGCAGGCTGCAGGTTTGTAGTTCCTGTTGTTTTTGGTGTCTGTCCCCAGTGGCTAAGGTTGGTTCAGTGGGTTGTGTCAGCTTCGTGGTGGATGGGACTAGTGCCTGTGTTCTGGTGGATGAGGCTGGATCTTGTCTTTCTGGTGGGCAGGTCCACGTCTGGTGGTGTGTTTTGGGGTGTCTGTGGACTTATTATGATTTTAGGCAGCTTCTCTGCTAATGGGTGGGGTTGTGTTCCTGTCTTGCTATTTGTTTGGCATAGGATGTCCAGCACTGTAGCTTGCTGGTCGTTGAGTGAAGCTGGGTGCTGGTGTTGAGATGGAGGTCTCTGGGAGATTTTCGCCGTTTGATATCATGTGGAGCTGGGAGGTCTCTTGTGGACCAGTGTCCTGAAGTTGGCTCTCCCACCTCAGAGGCACAGCACTGACTCCTGACTGCAGCACCAAAAGCCTTTCATCCACATGGCTCAGAATAAAAGGGAGAAAAAGTAGAAAGAAACAATTAGAAGAAAGCAAGCAAGGAAGCAAGAAAGAAAGGGGAAGGAAGGAAGGAAGGAGGGAAAGAAGCAAAGAAAGAAAGAAGATAAAGTAAAATAAAGTAAGAAAATATAATAAAGTTATTAAAATTAAAAAATTATAAAGAAAAATTTAAAAAACAAAAAAATGGATGGATAGAACCCTAGGACAAATGGTGGAAGCAAAGCTATACAGTATAAATATTGCTCTCAAAGTCCACCTCCTTAATTTGGGATAATTCATTGTCTATTCATGTATTCCACAGATGCAGGGTACATCAAGTTGATTGTGGAGCTTTAATCCGCTGCTCCTGAGGCTGCTGGGAGAGATTTCCCTTTCTCTTCTTTGTTCTCACAGCTCCCAGGGGCTCAGCTTTGGATTTGGCGCCGCCTCTGCGTGTAGGTTGCCGGAGCGCGTCTGTTCTTCGCTCAGACAGGACGGGGTTAAAGGAGCCGCTGATTCGGGGGCTCTGGCTCACTCAGGCCGGGGGGAGGGAGGGGCACGGGGTGCGGGGCGAGCCTGCGGCTGCAGAGGCCACGTGACGTTGCACCAGCCTGAGGCGCGCCATGCGTTCTCCCGGGGGAGTTGTCCCTGGATCCCGGGACCCTGGCAGTGGCGGGCTGCACAGGCTACCCGGAAGGGGGGTGTGGAGAGTGACCTGTGCTCGCACACAGGCTTCTTGGTGGCGGCAGCAGCAGCCTTAGCGTCTCATGCCCGTCTCTGGGGTCTGTGCTTTTAGTCGCGGCTCGCGCCCGTCTCTGGAGCTCCTTGAAACGGAGCTGTTAATCCCCTCTCCTCACGCGCCAGGAAACAAAGAGGGAAGAAAAAGACTCTTGCCTCTTCGGCAGGTCCAGACTTTTTCCCGGACTCCCTCCCGGCCAGCCGTGGCGCACTAACCCCCTGCAGGCTGTGTTCACGCCGCCCACCCCAGTCCTCTCCCTGCGCTCCGACCGAAGCCCGAGCCTCAGCTCCCAGCCCCGCCCACCCCGGCGGGTGAGCAGACAAGCCTCTGGGACTGGTGAGTGCTGGTCGGCCCTGATCCTCTGTGCGGGAATCTCTCCGCTTTGCCCCCCGCACCCCTGTTGCTGTGCTCTCCTCCGTGGCTCTGAAGCTTTCCCCCTCTGCCACCCGCAGTCTCCGCCCGCGGAGGGGCTTCCTAGTGTGTGGAAACCTTTCCTCCTTCATAGCTCCCTCCCACTGGTGCAAGTCCGTCCCTATCCTTTTGTCTCTGTTTATTCTTTTTTCTTTTGCCCTACCCAGGTACGTGGGGGATTTCTTGCGTTTTGGGAGGTCTGAGGTCTTCTGCCAGCGTTCAGTAGGTGTTCTGTAGGAGTTGTTCCACGTATAGATGTATTTCTGGTGTATCTGTGAGGAGGGAGGTGATCTCCGCATCTTACTCTTAGGCCATCTTCCCGGAAAAACCTCTCACCAATCTTTTATCTTACTCTGTAAGCCCTCCAGTGCCAATCCACCCGTGGAATAATAAGAATATCTCTTCTCTTGTTGCCTTCTGCCTTCCCCTCCCCACCCCTGCATCTTCTCCTGGGACCTAAGAGGGTGTTTCCCAATGGCTATAATAATAATAGGCAGTATTTATTGAGCATTCTCAAGCATTTCCCAGACAATTCAAGAACTTTACACGTAGAGCAGGCCTAGGTATTGACACCTCTGCTGCCACTTCTATGCCATCACTCTCATGCCATCAGGGGCTGAGACCCCAAACCAAAAGTTCTCCTGGGGAAGAACTTTTAATTGCCAGACTTAGCAAATAGAATTACAGAAATGCCACTGAAACTTGAATTTCAGATAAACAATGGGAAAAAATTTAGTGTAAGCATGTCCCAAATATTGCATGAGAGGTACTTATATTTGAAAATGATGTATTGTTTATATATCCTTGCTTCTCCCAACCCAGGTCACTGGCTCTACCTCACTCTCGAGCTTTCTGTGATAACTCACTCCCAAAACATGGGGAAGTGAGTCTTCAAAAAGCTCTCCTTGGAATAAACAATGTAAAAATTCCTTGATTGTACAATTCTAGGTGTGTCCAGGAAGCCCATGTGCAAACGTAGGTTTGGAGGCAGCATGTCATAGCAACAAGCACGCGGGCTTTGGATTAAAACAGATCTGTGTTGCCTGACAGCCCTACCACTACTGCCTGTAGGACTCTGGGTAAGGGCTTTAATCCTCCTATGATGCAGTGTCCTCCTTTATAGTAAAAAGAGAATAAGACTTAAATTGTAAGGTTGTTCATTAGTTTTCTAGGGCTGCTGTAACAAAGTACCACAAACTGGGTGTCTTAAACAACAGAAATGAATTGTCTCACAGTCTGGAGGCTGGAAGTTTGGAATCAAGGTGTTGGCAGGGCTGATTCCTGCTGAGGCTGTGAGGGAAGGGTTTGCTCCAGGTCTCTGTCCTCAGATAGTAGACAGCTGTCTTTATATTCACGTGGCATTCTTCCTGTGTGTGTCTCTGTGTCCAAATTTCCCTTTTTTTTTAATAAGGATATCAGTCATTGTGGATGAGGGTCTTCCCTGATATATCACCTTGACCTAATTACCTTTGTAAAGACTTTATCTCCAAACAAGGTCCCACTTTGAGGTACTGTGTGTCTGGGCTCCAATATATCTTTTTGGGGGAGCAAAATTCGACTCATAACCAAAATTCGACTCATGCCAAAAGAATGGAATATGGTAACTTACATGAGGCACCTAACAGAAACTCTGGATTATAATACTTAAGAAATAGCAGCTTTTATAGTTATTATTAACAGTTCTGTGTTCTGTTGTTTTGTAATGATCTTATGAATACACAGTTACTCTCTGAGATTAACGGACACATATATAGAAGGTCTAGGTGGGGAAAATGTGTAAGTATCTGGAAAATGTTAGACATAAGAATCAAATATTGAGGACTTCCCTGGTAGTGCAGTGGTTAAGAATCCGCCTGCCAATGCAGGAGACACAGGTTCGAGCCCTGGTCCGGGAAGATCCCACATACCATGGAGCAACTAAGCTTGGGAGCCACAACTACTGAGCCTGCGCTCTAGAGCCTGCAAACCACAACTACTGAGCCCACGCACATAGAGCCCATGCTCCGCAACAAGAGAAGCCTCCGCAGTGAGAAGCCCGTGCACCGCAACGAAGAGTAGCCCCTGCTCGCCACAACTAGAGAAAGCCCGCACGCAGCAATGAAGACCCAACGCGGCCAAAAATAAATAAATTTATTTTAAAAAAAGAATCAGGGCTTCCCTGGTGGCACAGTGGTTGGGACTCCGCCTGCCGATGCAGGGGACACGGGTTCGTGCCCCGGTCTGGGAAGATCCCACATGCTGTGGAGCGGCTGGGCCCGTGAGCCATGGCCATTGAGCCTGTGTGTCTGGAGCCCGTGCTCCGCAACGGGAGAGGCCGCAGCAGTGAGAGGCCCACATACCGCAGGGGAAAAAAAAAAATAAAGAATCAAATGTTGAGAATAAAGGACTTTATGTTTCTGTATGTGTTTGGGGTAGAGTGGAGAGAAAGAGCAGGGACATAAGATAGATGGTGAATAGAGGTGATAGGATTTGACTGTCCAGACTGACACATGTTGAATTAACACTCCATTTTACTTCACTTTGAAAACAGAGTCAGTGAGAGACAGAATCAAAGTTTACCCTTGAAAAATACAATCTGCCAGAAACAGAATCATTGTGTTTTTTAGAGCAAAAAAAAAGTCATCAGAGAACCAGTCACTCGATTCTGATGACAGAAAAAGTCAGACTGTAATTATTCTACAAACAGCATTACTTGGAAAATGTTTACTAAAGCAACAGTTTCAAGCCTCTGTGGGATTTAAAAGTGGTGCATTTTCTGTGGCACCTTTCATTTCAATGTATTATTTGAACAGAGATTCTCACTGCTAATAAAACTAGAAAGGAGAAAATTGCATTTGTTAGTTCGTGAAGAGAGACACCCCGTTTGATCTTGGACCTTTCCCTCCAGGATACCCTCTGTGCGGCTGGGTTACTAAGACAGCAGAGTGGAATGTGTGGCAGGGAGATTGGGTCTTCAGTACCATGAAGAAGGGTGATTATTTAAGGAGTCTGGCCTCCATTAAGGATAGAACAAGAGGGGGCTTCCCTGGTGGCACAGTGGTTAAGAATCCGCCTGCCAATTCAGGGGACATGGGTTCAAGCCCTGGGCCGGGAAGATCCCACATGCTGCGGAGCAGCTAAGCCCGTGCGCCACAACTGCTGAGCCTGCGCTCTAGACCCTGTGAGCCACAACTACTGAGCCCACATGCCACAACTACTGAAGCCCGTGCACCTGAGAGCGTGTGCTCCACAACAAGAGAAGCCACTGCAATGAGAAACCCACGCACCGCAACGAAGAGTAGCCCCTGCTCACCACAACTAGAGAAAGCCCGCGTGCAGCAACGAAGACCCAACACAGCCAAAAATAAATAAATAAATTTTTTAAAAAAGAAAAAGAATAGAACAAGAGGAAATATGTTTGCTTTGCAGAAGAAAGGATTTAGGCTGGATCCAAATACTGTCTGTATTGGTAATCAGTAAAACAGATGCCCAAGAGGGGCTAAGTAATACCACTCCTAAGAAGATCTATAAAATTATGATAGAAATTGCATTTTAGTAGTATTTGAAAATCGTATTGCCTTATGAATCTTCTATCCAGCATATGAGATTTGCATACGGTAATGCAGCCTGGGGCTCTGATGTGTTTGCAGATTCTCAGGGTTTTACTTCCCATCTCCTTTCCCCCATAGGTCAGGCTAAACAGAAGTTTCCTTTAAGTCTCACTTTGGGAGGGGATAAATGTTTTCACTTCTCCCCTTTCACAGATGTATAGTAATTCAAGGGTTCTTTATTTGAGGGTGTTAGGTCCAAATTTCTGCCCCTTGTGGACCCCAAAATTTGCCTCCTGTACTTTCATAGACAGTAAAACTCAAACCCATGGTTAAACCCAGAACAGTCAAAATATCAGTTTCTGGAGTATTTCCCTTACTTTACTATTAGCACGTGAAAGCATACTTGTTATATTTTTGTCCAGTACATCTCAGTGATCTGTAGGAAGAGGGTTTTCAGGTTATCTAATCAGCACTATTGCTAGCAGTGAAAGTCCTGTGTTGTTTTTCATGTATTTATACTTTGAACATTTCCTTCTTATTTTTTGTCAAGATTCCTTTGTGTATATAGTCACTTCTGAATATGAACTTGCTTGATAACCACTTCTGATCCTATATAGACTTACACTGAAAATACCTTCTTAGGCAAAGTGAAAAGAAGATTTGTGCAAGGTCAGCTTCAGGTTGCCCTCCCTCTGGTTTAAGGTTTGGATTTGGACTGTCTGGAGGGCCTAGATTCCCTAACAAAATAGTTTGAAATGCAGTCTCAGGCCGGTAACAATCCTGGAGTCTTCAATAAAAGTTATTAAAAGCTTTCTCTAGAAAGGTGTATTTTCAGCCCTACACAGAATTCCTATAGACAGTCTTACCAAAATGAACTTGCAATTCTAAATTACAAAATACATGAAAGAAACAATCCAGAATCATCAGTAATAACAACCTGTATGATTAGACCTTAAGAACTTCAGGAAAAATATTTTAAGTACATTTTAAATTGTTAAAGAGAAAAAGCAAATGCTGAAATATTTACAAGGAGTAGTTTTTCAAGCCTACATAGGGGTTAACTTGTAGGCTCTCCCATAGGTCATTTTACTTATGAAGTAACTCAGGGCCAGAGTTCCACTTATGGGCAGGAGGGCACTCTGTTATTTTCAGAGTGAACCCTGCACATGCTAGGGTTCAGTAAGCAGAACTAAACTTGGGAACGGGAGCCACTGCTGGCCTTCAGTCATGGGCCTCTGAGCAAAGGGAAATTTAAATCTGTATTCCAGCTGAAGTCAAGTTTGGAAAGCAAACTGATTAATTCCAAAAGGGTAGAAAGAGTGAGAATCAAGCGAACAAGAAGCAAGACAAAAGCCAGCGAATTTAGGAGGTGGACAAGGTGCTGTTCGTTCAGTCAAAAGCATACAAGTAGAAGCAACCTTCATAGGTCACCTTCACAGGAGGCTGTGGTTGGGAACTAGCTTGGGGGATATTCAGAAGTGTTGTTTTGACTGTGAAGTAAGGCCGGATCTGCTCAAAGAAATCTAATTTCAGAAAGAGACTGTGTCTGCTAGGGTGTTAATAGGAGATTCTAATCCCTGGAACTATACATATTTAACTGGGCTTGGTTTCTCCTGTCTCTGCCCCAGGAACTTAGGTCCTTTGTTATGTGGGTGCTGGACACAAAGCTACCAGAGACTCTGTCTCAGCTGATCAGCTTCCAGATGAATGGGACAGAAATGTTTCTCAGAACTAGAATCGGGCCAGAACGTTTTAATATGAATCTAGTGCCACGTCAGGTCTGTAGATAGCAAGTCATGACGAAAAGAAATAGGCTGGGGCTTCCCTGGTGGCGCAGTGGCTGAGAGTCTGCCTGCCGATGCAGGGGACACAGGTTTGTGCCCTGGTCTGGGAAGATCCCATGTGCCACAGAGCGGCTGGGCCCGTGAGCCATGGCCGCTGAGCCTGTGCGTCCGGAGCCTGTGCTCTGCAGCGGGAGAGACCACGGCAGTGAGAGGCCCACGTACCGCAAAAAAAAAAAAAGACATAGGCTGAAGTCATGTGATAGCTACTTGCATCCACATTTAAGTGTTTGGAATTTTTGGTACCTGTTTTTAGGGTACAGAATGGAATAAATAGGATACAGTTAAATAAATAAAATCAATTCAAACTGCTTTTGCGTAAGAAATTTCCAGATTTCCAGAGAGGAAAGAGCTGTCTTCATGAATGAAATCCAGCTCAAAAGTAAAAGCCAGATTAGCATAACTTGATGTGTGTGTGGGATATGGCTATGAGTTGGAAACATTCTAGTTGAACAGGGATAATTCAGAGCCAGTTTCCAGGGGGTCTAGAAAATCATCAAGCAGCTGTTTTTTCTTCCTTCCCTCCACCCTCTTCCCCTCCCTCCCCTCTCCGTCTTCCCTGTGTCCTCCCCCTCTCTCTGTCCTGGTTGCTCCTTTTCTCTCAGCATCTGCCTTTGCAGACAACCTCTCAACCCCGATGTCTGCATCTGCCCTGAAGAGTTTTGCTGCCCTGCACCCTCTGTTTCCGGGTCAGCCTGTGTCGGGTGTTAAATCAGATGCCTCTTCCAGCCTGAGGCAGGGATGGAGGAGGTTGAAATAATCAGAGTCCTAAAAGTGATGGAAAGGTAGAGAGTGGAGTTGCCTTCTACCTCCTTGAACAAAAGTGGAGCTGCCCTTCGCCCCATGGGGTAATTGTCAAGCTACTCTGTGTGTTTAAGGGCAGTGGGCACCCAGGTCTCTCTGTGATGCTCTGTGCAGTTCCATGGAACACTTCCCCGTTTCTCTCAGATTATGTTGAGGCTGGTGGTCTTTGTTATGGCTCATGGTTAGTGATTCTTCTGGAGGTTGAGTAAGGAATTCTTTTCCTCACAGTATGGTGAAGGGCAGGGGGGATGTCCCCTTTACAGATAAGAGGAACCATGAAAGTGAAATAGTTAGACTCAATACTTTGCAGATAGAATTCTGTTTTTCTTCCTATTTCACTTCTATATGTTATTTTTTTCCAGCTCCAGAAGCTAACAGATAAAACAGTTTGCGCTGAGGTGTAGTGCATTTTTTACAATGGCATTTACAACACAGTTTGCGTGCTCTAAGGAATATTATATCTGAAAAAATAAGGAATTCATACTAAATAAATTTGAGAAATAATTAACAAAGTAAAGCAGGATCCTTTACTGTAGGACTTCTCAGATCCTTCAATGTGCTAATGGCATTGGTTTTCCCAAATTCATTTGACCATCAGAAAAGCAGCCGCAGGGACTTCCCTGGTGGTCTAGTGGTTAAGACTCCACGCTTCCAATGCAGGGGGCACGGGTTCAATCTCTGGTCAGGGCACTAAGAGCCCACATGCTGTAGGGTACAGCCAAAAAAATGTAAAAAAAAAAAAAAGCAGCTGCAGAAACAAAAGCTTTGAACCTTGTTTCTGCCAATGCAATCATCCCTGCTCTCTTGACCCAAAGGTTCATCTGATGCTGTGCTTGAAGACACTGCCCACCCAGCCCCCATCCCTCTCCAGACCTTCCCTTCTCTACTCTGTTTTGTGACACAGGGGCCAAGACTCTGGAGACCATCCTTTGTGCTGGTCAGCTGGCTTCCTACTGATGCACCCAAGAGGGAGACTGGGCAGCGGAAGGGAGAGGGGTTTTCCTTCTTCCCTTTTGTTTGCTGCTTCTGGGTGTCAGCCTATCAATGGCTCTTTACCAGGCAGCAGTGGCTGGTTGCTGTCTTCAGCCTCTCTCCATGGTCCCGGGACCTCACTGCAATCCATCTGAGTAGCAGTGGTCCCAGGGAGTCAGAGCCCCAGATCCAAGAGGCCTCTCCTCCCACCTCCTGAGGTACCAGTGTTACTGAACTCAGGTTCAGCTGCTCGCTGCTCAAAAGCCAGTCATTGGAGAGGCAAGTGTCAGGAGAGGGGAAAGGTGCTTTAATCAGAAAAGCCGGCAATCTGGGGAGAAGGTGGACTCGTGTCCTGAGACCAGCTCTGAAGATTCCGCTCAGCCATGACAGTTTTTACAGGAGAAAAGGGGGAAGAATCTCAGGGAATCATCAAGGCAGGAGGTTGGGTTCTGCATCTCCATTGCGTGCAGACTGGCTGACTCTCTCTTCAGATGGCATCTTGTCCAAGTGATCTGCCAGCAGGATTGCTAAGGGGGCTACTGTGGGTAGAGAGCTAGTCATTCTTTAACTACTTCATTCTTCATTCTTTTTATCTAGGAAAAGAATCAACAGGTCAGGCAAATCATGGTGTGCATTCAGGAGAGCATAAGTCAGGGTGTAGTTTCTATTGGTTAGTGACCTCATTCCTATAATTCGGTTTTTAAGGTTAAAGAGGGACAGAAATGAGTAAACAGGAAAGGGGCAAAAGAGCTGCTTTCAGTTCCCCACTGTTAAACATCATCCCATTTCTGTGGAATTAGGGGCGAATGTCCATCTTCTGTAACTGCTTCATGCTGACATTGGGCGCCTTCTCTGAGTGGAAGATGTCAACGTGGGTATGTAGCATCTCTTTGCTGACAATTCTAGTTGCCCGTTTACATGTACGGGTAGAGCAAGCTATAATCATTTTGATGCCACAAAGGTACAGATTATTATGAGCAATAATATTAATCCCATTCTCTTGAGGCCAGTTCTTGGAACTGTGCTAGCCACAGATTCAGTGCTGCTCAGGATGGAGCAGCTTGTGTCGTGCCCTCTGGTGGCTGTTACAGTATCTGTAAAACAGCTCAGGAATACCCATCAAATACTGAGTCTGTGACTCTGTTGTCCTAATCATTAACTACTGGAGCCTAAGCTTTTGTGACTCAGGGAAGCCTGGGAGATGAGCTTTTCCAGACAAGAGGCAGGGGACATGGGGGGCGTTTGTACTTGTGGGGACGGGGCTGCGGGGTTCTCTGCATTCCACCAGCAGTGGCTCAGCCGGGCCCTACCCTGAGACTTGGGTTCCAGCCCTATGTGGCCCTCAGTCAACTTCCAGGTCTGGTGACTCCAACTCTTCCCCAAGAGTGGAAGCTGCTTCCTACCCATCTCTGTATCCTAGTGTCCTGTTTTGCTTTTTTCGTCTTCTAACATCTGTAACAGACTTCCTGTATCAAATCCCCTCTGTTGCAATACCTAGTGTGGTGTCTGTCTGGACCTCGATGGAAAAAGAATGCACGTGAGAGCTTCCTCTGCAGAGAAGTGTCTTTGGAGATGGAAGGAGGGTGGGAGAGTGGATAGAGGGGGCAGGGAGGAAACTCCTGGAATTCTTTCCTTGAATCTAAAGCAGTGTTTTCCAAACCTTACAAGTTTAAGTGAACTGAAATGAATTTAATCTAGGAAATTTCACAGCATGCCTTGAGATAGTAGGAGACATTCTGGGGTGCTATTAAAATAGAATTATGAATTGCTTTCTCATCTCTTAAGTTACTCAGCAATTTTAGTAAAAATGGAATGAAATGTCTCTTTCTGCACGACTGTATCTGCCACACCTATAAGCCGCGGATTAGTCATTCCAGGACAGTGGAAGAAGACACTTAGAGGGTTGGAATTGGGAGTAAATCACAAGCAGTACCTTCCAAATGGAACCTCCAAAGATACATTTTTAAATATTTGGTTTTTAAAAATAACTAAACTAGGGCTTCCCTGGTGGCGCAGAGGATAAGAATCCGCCTGCCAATGCAAGGGACACAGGTTCGGTCCCTGGTCCAGGAAGATCCCACATGCTGCAGAGCAACTAAGCCCGTGCGCCACAACTACTGAGCCTGTGCTCTAGAGCCCACGAGCCACAACTACTGAAGCCCACGCGCCTAGAGCCTGTGCTCTGCAACAAGAGAAGCCACCACAATGAGAAGCCCGCACACCACAACCAAGAGTAGACCCCGCTCGCCACAACTAGAGAAAGCACACACGCAGCAATGAAGACCCAACGCAGCCAAAAGTAAATAAATAAAAAACAAAACAAAACAAAAAACACTAAACTAAGTTCTAGTTCTCAAATATGGATGATCATTAGAATCATCTGGGGGAGGATTAAAAATACAGAGTGCAGAAACTGACCCTATGACCAGGATTCAGACTCTCCCAGTTTGGGGCCCCAGAACTGGTATTTTTTTAAACCTCATGTGAACAAGGGGTTTTGATAATCAGCAGGTTTAGGATCCATTATTATATAGAATTTTAAATTTTCTATTTTTGTTTTTTTAACACTTAGATTCAGAATTCAGTCTTTTGGGATTTTTTCCACTAAAGGTCTGAGCGAGGAGCAGAGCTGACATTCTCTGTCCTGGCGGGGCAGCTGGAGGAAACAGAAGGCAGCGGAGCTCCCCTCTGAGACTGGCTTTTGAAGGGCTTTTGATCATCTCCACCCCCTGCCAGAGCCAATCACGGATGTCAGAGCCCAGGCGGCTGTGGCAGCTCAGTTTCCATGGCAACACCGCCTCTGTCAGGAAGCTGGGATTCCCTGATCCCTGGGCCTTTCCCCCATCAGCGCTGAGCTTTTCCCAACTGTGGGATCCTAAGAATGACCAGGCATCTGGCTCCTTCAAGAAACAGCCTCAAATGTCCATAGATCCTTCCAGGAGCTTATCAAGTCCCTGGAAAAGGAAATAAAGGAAAGAACATAGCCAGGGTCAGCAGCAAGAAGGAGTCTCATTTACCTGTAGCCGGCTCAGTTTTCTTGCTTGGTGACTTTGAAATGAAATACAGAGCAGAGGAGAGCCTCAGTATGAAAAACAAACCAACAAGCAAACAAACACCCACCGTTTATGAAAAGGGTGCAGAAGGGTGTCCCCTCTTCCTGCTGCCTCCTGGCCACCTGTTGCAGCATTGAGGAAGTCAGGAACTTTCTGCTCACAGCCAGAGGAAGGGACACCAAGTCTGTTAAGATCAAGAAAAATAAGGATCACGTGAAGGTGGGAGTTGGGTGCAGCGGTGCCCTTTACATGGTGGGTGTCACAGACCGAGGGAAGGCAGAGAAGAGAGGCAGCCCTGACCTGGGGTTGCAGCTGAAGCCACCAGTCCCGCTGATTTAAGTATGTAGAATTTCAACAATTCAGACAAGCTAATTTTTTAAAGGGATGAAGAGGCTGCTTGTCTTCCAGCTGAGCTGGCCGGTCACCTGTGCCGCCCATGCGCATGGCGGATGTTGGTGGGGACTTAGCGCGGAAGAGCGGGTCCTGGATGTGATCCGGACACTCACCAGGCATGTGGCTTCGCAGTAGTGGAATCTGTCGACATGAACAGTCCTCCGCACGCCGGGTGATTCGAGTGCACTTTCACGATTCCCTCTCATTTTACCCCCTTGCTATTTCCACGCGCCACAGGCATCCCTCACTCCCCTCTGAATTATGTGCCGCTGGAGATGGATGCTCGGACCTCCCACTCAGGCAGGGCAGTCCCAGCGCCACCAACTCACAGGACCTATTGTTCGTCCATTCCTTACCCAGTGCTGTCACTGCAGCCCGGCGCTGCAGCCCAGCCGGAAGGGCAGGAAACCAGTCCCCCAACAGCCATCCATCACGCTCGTAAACGCTCTGTATTTTACTAAGTTCCATCAAAGTTCACGTACACACTGAAGCAAAACAATCCTCCTCTATGCATTCTTTTTCTCTCAACCTTTATGCAGCCCACAGACGCACATGAAATATTCGCGGGTGTGTGCTGGGAGCGCTTGAAGCCCCGCACGCATCTGTGCAGTGGTGCGTGTGCGCACCAGGCCGCGTGCCGGGGCGCACAGGACACCTGGTGCCGGGTGGGACCGCCTCCTGCACAGGCTGCACATGGAGGCCGAGCTGCTCCTAGGCTTGGATCCTCATGAATCACTCTTTGGCACTTTCCTCCCCAGCGTGCCATGTGTTGGTTTTTTGTTTGTCTTTTTCCTTTTAATAACCATTTCTTTAAAACTGAAGTGTAGTTAATTTACAATGTTGTGTTAGTTTCAGGTGAACAGCAAAGTGGTTCAGTGATACATATATATGTATAATAATATAAATATATTACATATATATAATTTTTCAGATTCTTTTCCATTATAGCTTATTGCAAGATACTGACTGTACTTCCCTGTGCTATACAGTAGGTCCTTGTTGGTTATCTGTTCTGTATATAGTAGCGGGCACATCCCATGTGTTGGTTTTAACTGCCTCACTCATCTTAGCATCTCCAAAGACTGTGTGATCAGTTGGTGTCCCAGCCTGCTGCTGGCTCTCTTCTCCCCCTCTTCTGCTCCCACGTTTATCGCTCAGTAAATGATAAGGGATTCCTTCCGCGAGTCCAGGAAGACACGAAAGGCAGCTGTCTTTTGTGTTAACATCAACTCCGGCTCTCCTCACCATCTTCTTTCAACTTGTAGGCCCTCTGCCCACTTACTTTAGAAAAGAAGCAAACGTTACCTGAGCTTCCCAGACCATGCAGTCCTGTTCTTGAATAACAACCTTCCAGTGGTTTACTATGTAAGATACCCAGAGCAACACACACACACACACACACACACACACACACACACACGATGTGTGTCAAAACCAAACAGTTTGGCATCCTCTCCTTGTTTTTAATCAATGGCTGCTTCCCATCTAGTTTTCACCTTGTGAAACTCATGAGAAATCTGAAGTCGTCACCTCAGCTTCAGACTGAGTGTTCTGAGGAGTCCTAGAGGGCAGATGGGACAGGAATTTGAAGGCTGTTTCTCCATATCCTTGGATCCTTTCAGTATGCATCTTTTAGCCCGATGCTTGGTGCATCACAGTGCACATCTGAAGTATCAGGTTCGGAAAGTACCAAGAGTGGTAGTTTTGAAGCTAACGAGAAGTACCTGCAGATTCCTTTCTCATTCAGCTCGAGGATTTTCTAATCTCTTTCAGTGTAAAAATCCTCTTGACTGAAGTGAGGCTTCTAATACTACCTCTTACGATGAGTGCTTTTCAGACCCCTTTGAAGGCATCCTAATAGTCGAGAACAAGAGAGAATTACCACAGAACAGGAGGGAAATGATACAGGACTTGTATCAACAGGGTTGGACAACAATGATGAAATTCCACATTTTTATCTAGAATCATCCTGGAATGATTAAGGCTGAGAAGACACGAGGAAGGCCAGGGGACCGTCCCGTTACAGCCTGTGGTGCCAGCGTCCAAACCAACCTGCACGTGCTGGTCACCTGTCTTTGGAGAGTGAGCCCCCAGATGCAGGGAGGCTGGAGAGAGCAGCGTCTGTGTCTCGTCTCCAGACATCTAGGGGAGAATTCGTGTCCTGGGGTGATGCTTTTGCCTTGCCTTTATTGATGACTTTCTCCTCTGAATTCTCACATTACTTTTTTTTTTAATTAATTTTTATTGGAGTATTGTTGCTTTACAATGTTGTTAGTTTCTGCTGTACACCAAAGTGAATGAGCTATATGTATACATATATCCCCTCCTTTTTAGATTTCCTTCCCATGTAGGTCACCATGGAGCATTGAGTAGAGTTCCCTGTGCTATACAGCAGGTTCTCATTAGTTATCTGTTTTATACACAGTAGTGTATATATGTCATTCCCAATCTTCTAATTCATCCCACCTCCCCTTCCCCCTTGGTGTCCATACATTTGTTCTCTATGTCTGTGTCTCTGTTTCTGCTTTAATCTTCACGCATAGTTTATATGATCTGTGCAGTGTGATGATACACCGTTAGCTTTCTCTCTGCGTTTCGAGGACAGAGTTTGTTTGTAGGGCCACACTGACTTGCAACAGTCATTGTGGGTGATCTGTCTCCATCTATCCCGCCCTAAGCATTCTCTGCATGAGAGGTCGGCAAATATTTTCTGTAAAAGGCCAGTGTGTTTGGTTTGAATGTTTGTGTCTCCCCAAAATTCAGATGTTGAAACTTGATGTCCAAGTGATGGTATTTGGAGATGAGAACTCTGGGAGGTGACTGGATCATGAGGGCAGAGCCCTCAGAAGGGGCATTGGGGCCCCCTCAGAGGGCTCCCTTGCCCCTTCTCCACGTGACACACAGCCAAAAGGTGGCCATCTCTGAACCAGGATATGGGCTCTCTCCAGACACTGAATCTGCCAGCGCCTTGACCTCAGACTCCGCAGCCTGTAGAACTGTGAGAAAGAGATGTCTGTTGTTTACAAGCCTCCCAGTTTATGGTATCTTATTGAAACAGCCCAGGGACTTCCCTGGTGGCACAGTGGTTAAGAATCCGCCTGCCAATGCAGGGCACACGGGTCCAATCCCTGGTCTGGGAAGATCCCACATGCCACGGAGCAACTAAGCCCGTGCGCCACAACTACTGAGCCTGCGCTCTAGAGACCGCGTGCAGCAGCTGCTGAGCCTGTGTGCCACAACTGCTGAAGCCTGCACGCCTAGAGCCTCTGCTCTACAAGAGAAGCCACCACAATGAGAAGCCCACGCACCGCAACAAAGTGTAGCCCCCGCTCGCCACAACTAGAGAAAGCCTGCGTGCAGCAACAGAGACCCAACGCAGCCAAAAATAAATTAAAAAAAAAAAAAAGCAGCCCAAACAAACTAAGACAGCCAGACAGGACACATTTAGGCTTTGTGAAGCACATGGTCTCTGTTGTGACAGCTCTGCTCTGCGAGAAAGCAGCCAGACACAATCATATGTAAATGAGCAAGACTGTGTTACAGTGAAACTTTATTGACAAAACAGGCTGAGGGCCAGAAGCGGTCCTTGGCAATAGTTAGATGATTGCTGGTCTAAGTCAATGCCAGTTATCCCATTTCCCTTATTAGTGATCAGACCAGGCAGGCATGTGTGTGTATGACCTTATACTGGTCAGGAAACAGGAGAGGACATCTGGTGCAGGCCTCTGGAAAAGGCTTCCTTGATTCTAAGACCTTGCCCCTTATTTCCCTCTGGACCTTGCTGTTTTGGGAGCAGCCATCATACTCCCCGGCTGAGGATGGCCCAACACTGGAAGGAGGACAAGGCTGAGAGGAGCACAAAGAGGAGAGAGACCCTGACATTCTCACCCAAGCCCGCTCTGTTCTGGTCTCCAAACTATGCAGCTTAATCGATGTCCTTCTTGGCTAAGCCAGTTAGCCTTTCTGTGTGCAAGAAAGCATATTAATTGATACAGCTCTACCCCTAAAATGTTTAAAATGATGTTAAATTCATGTAAATCGAATCTGGCTTCTCCTTGGGGAAAAATTACATACTTCATACTACATTTCTGATAAAGAGCCCAGTGTCCAACTTTTTACAAAAATGGTAAAAAATGCCGTGTTGAGTCAAACATACATGGCGTGTTTCTAGAAAGTTGTTTTTACAGCACGTATAACTGATGACTAGGACAGAATACAGTGAGCCGCTTCAGATTCAAATTCTCACGAGTGTGTATCCCATGAAGTTCTCGTCTTACATCTTTATAATTCCTACGTCTTAGTGCAGGAAATATAGTAAACACTCACTCAGGTCACAGAATCGACTGGAATTTTTAGGGAACATTTCACAAGACTCTTTGAGGAGAATTTGAAGGATATTTGGTCCACATGATAAATTTAAAGAGTGTAAAGGGGTCCAGGACCACTGACTTGGAAGTATACTTCATGAAACATGAAAATATGGGAAATACAATGTCAGGGGGTAAAAAGCAGAACACTGAAGTGGACACGCAGGGAGTCCAACTATGTAAAAAATATATGTGCACAGAAAAGGAATAGGATGAAACTATAATAATAATTTAGGTGATTTCAAGTTTTGTTTTCATAAAATTTCCAAGTTTTCTACA
Source organism: Phocoena phocoena (assembly GCF_963924675.1). NCBI lineage: Eukaryota > Metazoa > Chordata > Mammalia > Artiodactyla > Phocoenidae > Phocoena > Phocoena phocoena. The sequence goes on from NC_089224.1 coordinate 6,570,371, forward strand.
ATAAAAAAGTTTTGCTTCTGTAATCGGGAAGAATAAAATTTCAGTACCGACCACAGAGCACACATTTGCCTTATGACAGCGGCTGCCACCAAAAGAACATCATTCATTTTATAAGTTGTGTATAAAGATTTAATATGCCTGACTATAAGACAGTGAGATTTTTAAATAAAGGAACTCCAAAATCAAATGAATGTATTTCTTCCTGGTAGTTCCTTTAGGAGACGATATGCTTATTCAAATGATGTTTTTTGGAGCTCCTATGGAAGAACTGTCTGTGAAGAGTCAGCCACGGAAGAAATGGATCTCCTGTCTCTATCAAGGCATAGCATTCTCTCTCCTCCCTCCTCAGCCAGCTTCAGCTAATGGATTGTGTGCTTGTTGACACTGACCTTCAGCGCCATTGGGAAGGGCTGTGGGGTCATGTGCGCCCTCAGTCTCCATGTAAAAGCAGGTCTCTTTGTGGATTCCAAGATCCGTTAGGAGTTAGCATAGGTTTACTTGGCTGTACCCTATAAAGGTGAATTAAAAGAAAGTGAGGAATTAATTGCACTTCCCTTTTTTATTTTTAATTTTAATTTTTTAACATCTTTAATGGAGTATAATTGCTTTACAATGGTGTGTTAGTTTCTGCTTTATAACAAAGTGAATCAGCTATACATACACATATATCCCCATATCTCTTCCCTCTTGTGTCTCCCTCCCTCCCACCCTCCCTATACCACCCCTCTAGGTGGTCGCAAAGCACCGAGCTGATCTCCCTGTGCTATGCGGCTGCTTCCCACTAGCTATCTATTTTACGTTTGGTAGTGTATATATGTCATTGCCACTCTCTCACTTCATGCCAGCTTACCCCTCCCCATGTCCTCAAGTCCATTCTCTACATCTGTGTCTTTATTCCTGTCCTGCCCCTAGGTTCTTCAGAACCGTTTTTTTTCTTTAGATTCCATATATATGTGTTAGCATACAGTATTTGTTTTTCTCTTTCTGACTTACTTCACTCTGTATGACTCTAGGACCATCCACCTCACTACAAATAACTCAATTTTGTTTCTTTTTATGGCTGAGTAATATTCCATTATATATATATGCCACATCTTCTTTATCCATTCATCTGTCGATGGACACTTAGGTTGCTTCCATGTCCTGGCTATTGTAAATAGAGCTGTAATGAACATTGTGGTACATGACTCTTTTTGAATTATGGTTTCCTCAGGGTATATGCTGAGTAGTGGGATTGCTGGGTCATATGGTAGTTCTATTCTTACTTTTTTTTTTTTTTGCAGTACACGGGCCTCTCAGTGTTGTGGCCTCTCCCATTGCGGAGCACAGGCTCCGGACGTGCAGGCTCAGCGGCCATGGCTCACGGGCCTACCCACTCCGCGGCATGTGGGATCTTCCCGGACTGGGGCACGAACCCGTGTCCCCTGCATCGGCAGGCAGACTCTCAACCACTGCACCACCAGGGAAGCCCTATTCTTACTTTTTTAAGGAACCTCCACACTGTTCTCCATAGTGGCTGTATCAGTTTACATTCCCACCAACAGTGCAAGAGAGTTCCCTTTTCTACACACCCTCTCCAGCATTTATTGTTTGTAGACTTTCTGATGATGGCCATTCTGACTGGTGTGAGGTGATACCTCATTGTAGTTTTGATTTGCATTTCTCTAATGATTAGTGATGTTGAGCATCCTTTCATGTGTTTGTTGGCAGTCTGTATATCTTCTTTGGAGAAATGTCTATTTAGGTCTTCTGCCCATTTTTGGATTGGGTTGTTTGGGTTTTTTTGTTATTGAGCTGCATGAGCTGCTTGTAAATGTTGGAGATTAATCCTTTGTCAGTTGCTTCATTTGCAAATATTTTCTCCCATTCTGAGGGTTGTCTTTTCGTCTTGTTTATGGTTTTCTTTGCTGTGCAAAAACTTTTAATTTCATTAGGTCCCATTTGTTTATTTTTGTTTTTATTTCCATTTCTCTAGGAGGTGGGTCAAAAAGGATCTTGAAGTGTTCTGCCTCTGTTTTCCTCTAAGAGTTTGATAGGGTGTGGCCTTACATTTAGGTCTCTAATCCATTTTGAGTTCATTTTTGTGTATGGTGTTAGGGGGTGTTCTAATTTCATTCTTTGCACTTGCCTTTTTATCCCTACTCAGTACACAGCGCCATGCTGAGCACAAAGCAAAGGCTCAATTAATTGATGTTAATTGGGACATCTGTGACACTCTGCGGAGTCATCTAGCTGGGGACTGGATTGTCTGTGTTGACATCACTCAGCTAAAGAGAAGCTGAGAGTTATCAGCTTGTTTAGACTCATAGATGATTCAGTTTTCCCAAATAGCCTAAAACTCGGTCACTTACTGGGGTGACAAACTCTGCCCAGTTTGCCAAGGATATTTCTCATTTTAGCACCAAAACTCACTCATCTCAGGAACCCCCTCAGATGCAGGCTGACTGAGGTGGTTGGTCACTCTATCCACGGGTGACCCAACTTTATAATGATGCAACTTCCCTTCATTTTAGTCTGACCTGGCCTCTCCAGCCAAGCCATTCACCCAAGGCTGGATGGAGGCATCCAGTGGCCCAGCCATCTGACCTCTGCTGTGTGTTGTTGTCCTGCAGACAAACAAGCCAGAACAAAGGAATGAACTGCAAAGAGACAGGGCCCTACACATATAATCTGGTTATAGTTTTCCTGGGAGAGTTTGGGTTCCTGGTTTATCCATCCATTCCTTAGTTATGTATGTATGTATATATTTATGGCCGCATTGGGTTCCTGGCGTATCTGTCCACTCCTTATTTATTCATTTATTTATTTTTGGCTGCCTTGGGACTTCGTTGCTGCGTGCAGGCTTTCTTTAGCTGTAGTGAGCGGGGGCTACTCATCGTTGCAGTGCATGGGCTTCTCATTGCGGTGGCTTCTCTTGTTGTGGAGCATGGACTCTAGGCATGCAGGCTTCAGTAGCTGTGGCACACGGGCTTAGTTGCTCCACGGCATGTGGGATCTTCCCCGACTGGGGCTCAAACTCATGTCCCTGGCATTGGCAGGTGGATTCTCAACCACTGCGCCACCAGGGAAGCCCCCGTCCCCTCCTTGTAAAGAACAACTGCCTCTCAGGTTGGCTTATCACTTCTGTTTTGCCTGCGACATACAGAAAGGCAAACCAACCAGCCCAGCATGACCCTGCTCAGAACAAAGTTTTCTGCCAGGTTTTCACATGCTGGAAAACTTGTGTCCCTCGGAAAGAAACCCCAGCAAAATGAAGCCTAATTTTTATTTATTTTTGCATTCAGAGAGGAATGGCGATGTCTTCCATGTCCTAGACACATCTTAATTTGTGGTTTTTTTCTTATTTGACTCTCTTAATAGGAGGAGAGTATGCCAGGGCTGATTTATGGGTCTCCAGTGGTGCCGGGCATCATTTCACATGTGCACAGCTGCTCCACAGTAGTTTAACTTGGCGGATAGTATTAAACCCTGGAATTGTGTCATCTATTTGTACACGCGTACAATAGCCTCCTTGTGCAGGTTCTTCAAGAATCCTTGCAGGCATGGTTGAGACTGGGTGTTTACGGAGTCTCACAGAGTGATTTATTCTGTTGGAAGGCTTTCAGCGTTTCCAGAATGAAGGATGAGATAGCATTTTGTGCCATCGATTAAGTTCCCTGGGGAATTAGAGTTGGGCTAACGTGGAGACGCCTCAAGCCCACGGTGGGAACTCCCGTTTCAGTGGTCGTCCAGGCGATGTGGGACATGTGACTGCTGACAGCAGGCTGGCTTTCATTCTGACATGTCGCAGGGAAGCAGCTAAAAGTGGGGGGCGGGGTGATCTAATGCAAGTCGCCGCGGGCGTAAATAACTTGAGAAGCTCTGTTGACAGCAGAAAGTCCGGCCTCCGCAGTAGTTAACAAGGCTATCTTCAGATTCAAAGGGCCCTGACATTTGTCACAGTTGTCCTTTGTAGTCAAGGGTGCTACTGCGGACACCGTGTTTATCCCTGCAGCCGAGTGTGGCTGAAAATACCCGTGTGTGACAGATGATAAGACCTTTCTGCGGAGGGGGACAGGGCGGACGTGAGAGCCTGGCTAGGGTTTGTGTGCGGGCCTCCCAGCACACAGCTTGGCGTGTCACAGAGCATCTTGTCTCCATCTGCAGCGACCTGGCCGCTCTGGCCTCGGCCCCTCGGCTCCAGCGGCCCGCAAGTGTCTCCATTCTTGAGCGACTTTCCCTGGGTCTTGCTTGCTGTCTCTCTTGCCCGCACAGGGCAGGTAGGCTGGTGCCAGACTCCTACACCCCGGCTCGGGGGAGAAGGCCTTTGAGGTGGGCTGGGTCCCTCGACACTTTTGTCGATGGGTGATTTTATTTTGCTACTTCAGCACTGAGTGTTTTCAACTGGAAAGACCTTTGAGGCTGAAAGGACTTTCCGCCCTTTCTCGGTGTCACCTGTCTTAGGACAGGGAAAGGCAGAGGCAGTGCTTTGGGCTCAGGTGTGCCTCTCCGTCGGTGGACTAGGTGGACACTTACACAGCTTGTTGCCTTAAAAAATGTTACCTCATCAGCCTATTCTCAAAATCCTTTTTTAAGGCTAGAAATTCCTAAAGGCTCATCTTGGAAGTCTAATAATGGGTTCACAAGCCAGCAACAGGGCTCAGAAAGCCTTCCTGCTCGGGTGTCTTGCTGGGGGCAGCAGTTAAGGTCAGGCCCGGGCGGCGCTGGTGGCCTCAGCCCATGGCCAGCACTGCGTGACTGCTTATTACTTCGCCTCTTTGGCAAATAAAATCTTTTTACCCGTGGGTTCAAGATGGGGCTTAGGAAAGAGAATAAAAGGGCTTCTTGGTGATGCCTTAGCCTTAAAATCTCCTATGGGAGGAACTGCTAATTGTCTTGAACAGGGAAACCCCAAGAATCTTACGAGCTCCTTAACCACTGAGTGAATCGCCTTATCAGACCTTCTTCTAGAAGAGTCTGGTGCATAAGGAAGTTGTGATGAGGACGACTGAGAGATGAGAGTGTGGTGCCTGAGACCAACCCTGGGCACTGGACTTCCCCGGGAGGGAGAGATGACCTGAGCCTCCATGAGCAGCTAAGGGACACTGGTGTCCAAGAACAGACATCTTCTCGGGAGGGAGAGGGGGTCTGGAATTGGGAGGCAGGGGAACTGAGCACAGCCTTTGTCTGCTTCACAGTTCTGCCCCTCTGGTTTGAGGTCATCCAGTAGAGTTCCATCCCACACAAGTCTTGAAGTTGTTTCTCCAAGGAACATCTCTGAATCAGCTTTCATCTCTTCTTGACCCTCTAAGGACGCTGGGAGGGAGGCCCAGAGTCCCCAAGGCTTCAGCGCATGTAGCAATGGTCTCTGATCTTGTAGATATTGTTTTTTTGTTTATTTGTTTGTTTTTTGAGAAACTAGGCAGAATGGGATTGAAAGTAACAAGCATCTAGTATGTTCTGTCATTCCCATTTTATAGATGAGGAAACTGAAGTTCAGTTATGGGACCAGGATTACGTGAAAGCGAATAGCAAAGCTGGGATCTAAACGTAGGCCACCTACCAGAGGTGAGCAGGTTGACAAGTTAGCCCAACTCAGAGAGCCCCCTGCACCTGACATCTGTGCTCCATCTCAGAACTGTGGGCTTCTCTCTACAGTCCTGACTGAGAACTTCACCAGGAAGACAGCAGGTTCTCCTCATGGTGTTTGAGAAACCACTGACTAAAGAATGAGCCTCGCCTGTATCCCTGATGATCTTTTAAAATAGTGAATAGTAACACTGCTATAATGGTGAACATTGAAATGCCACCATCTGCCCTTGGTCTTTCAGAAGGTACCAGGCAAATCTTGCTGTTCTGAGACCGATATCTAAATTCTTTTAATTAACTCATTTATTGACCAGGGGATTTTTTCAGAATCTAACGCCTGTGGCTGGTGATTTGTTATGTAAATCAATATTGAAACATCTCTGGTCAATAACGTTTGGGTAACAAAAGACGTATTAATAAGTCTCTGGTCAATATTAATAAACCTTATTTGGTTTGATGAGTTAAAGCAATACCCTTAGCCTCCACTGTGTATGTTGGAAAGAGGGCAGAAGGAAATAGTTTCTCTGAGATAACTCTCCAAAGAAGATCCTAATAGGTTTGGGTTGATAGACATCCAAGAAGTTACAGATGATAGGGGTTGACACCCTTCCAAAATTAATATATGCCCAGTAGGCTAAGTCCATGGTTTCCTTCCTTTTCCATTGGATTTCTAAATGTCAGAAGTCCCCATCTTCATGGTCTGTGATGTGATGGGGCCCTTCTAGTTACAGAGCTCTTCCTCATGAATTGCTCTGTGAAACCTCAAAGACTGTGCTTCATTCCTTTTCTGTCAGGTGGGGACACAGAGACAGAACGCCCATGCATTCCTGACGGCAGCACAACTGGTACACCACGGAGCTGGGGCTAGAATCTAGACCATGAGTGCTTTTAGCATTGCCCCGCCGTGTTCCCTCTCCACATTCCACAGAAGGGTTTATTAAGGATCGCATTTTGCATAAGGCAGCCAATGGTAGCAATGGTCACCTGAAGCCAAGGTCCCAGGCTGTGGAGCTGGTAGGGCTGGGGCGTCTCTTGCCTTGGCTTGGGGTTGGCCCAAGGGATTAAAATCACTAGGGTACAAGAGGAAGGATGCCAAGGTTGGAAGCCGGGCCCAGCCTGAATTGGGCTGTGCTGGCGGCATGCGAAGTTACGAAGCATTTTCAAAGTACCTATGACATTTTATTTTAGGTAGTAAAATCTTTACGTTCAAGCTGTTAGAAAATATTTGACACAAGCCATTCCTAAATATGTTTATGTAAGTATTCCTAAGACACACTACACACATGTGTAAGTCAGACAAGTTCTTCATAAAATAGAATTGAATTCAGTTGTTTAAAATGGGTTTGCTGTTGGGTTGCATGGAGACATGTACGTGGTTTGATCGTAGCCCTCACTTTTCAATGTTTTGAGTGTCAAAAGGACATAGGATGGCACCTTTCTTAGGAAGTGTGATTTATAATATACTCCACACTCAGTGAAAATTGAGTTTGTGTAGTAGTTAGGATTAGGTTGCTAGAAGATCCAAAATAACAGTGGCTTAAAGAAAATAGAAGTTTCTTTTTCTCTCATGAAACGAAGTCAGGAGTCAGTTCACAGATGGTTTGGTGGCTTCGTGGTATCAGGGGCTCATGCTCCTCCTGTCTTGTTACTCACTATGCATGAATTCTATTTCCAAATTCACCTCATGGGCCAACATGGCTGCTGGAGTGCCAACAATTACATCTGCAATCCAGGCAGTAGGAAGAAAAAAGGAGTGAAAATGAGGGAACACTCTCTTCCACTTCCACTATGTCTCCTCGGCTAGAACTCTGTGATACGGCAGATCTGGCTACAGAGCAGACTGAGAAATGTATGATTTTAGCTAGCCATGATGTTCTCAGCTAAAACAATAATTAGGATTATTTTACAAGGAAAAAAAAGGAAGAATGAATATTGAGTGGCAATTAGGAATCTCTGCCACAGCTTGGTTATGGAACCTGTTCCCTTCATCTTGTTCCCTAGGCTCCCCACACTTGCTCCTTGCCCATCCCCTCTTGCACACGTGCAGTTAACAAACGACCCTATTGCTTGAGCGACGCAGAGCCATGCAGGACAGAAGAGATCATTATGGGTGGAAACTGAGTCAAAGTAGGGAGCTTCTCGCTATGATTATTTGCCTTTATTATCAATATCATTTATTTCATCATCAAAAAACCTTACTGTGCACTAGGATGTGTAGGGGAAAACATCAGAGGTGTTAGGAAATATAATACAGGATTCCTGTCTCTACCCTTGACTTTCTTATTTGGGGGAGATGAGACTCCCAGAGTAAGGTCCCGTCAAGAGCTGTGAAAGGGCTGAGATTTTCCCCCACTTGCAAGTGAGGAGCTAGCCCACCAGTGTCCTGGGTGCTGGCAGGAGACACAGGACCCTGGGTCAGAGATAAAGGACTTAAATTATATCAGTAGTCTGGGTGCCAGTCTTTTCTTGTGCTAGTTCCCCAGTTCCTGCAGGGTGACTCAAGTGGCCACATGGTGACTGCACGGCAGCGGGTGGCATTACAGGAGAGGAACCTGGAGCCCAAGGCAGGCAAGGCTTGTACGATGGGAAGCACGGCTGCCACCCCTTCTCCAGAGGGAACCTCCATCTCCGAGGTTCCAGGCTGTCCACCGTGTAAGCATCCTTGTAAAGACGGTCCATCCAGAATAGAGGTGTCAGCGTCTCCGCCTGCAAGATGTCAGACACCGGAGAGGCCCTTGGAGAACTGTCTCCCGCCCGACAGACATGACACAGCGCACGCCAAGCGTGGCACCAGGACAGAAGCACCCCGGTCCCCTGTGAGTGAGCAGAGTGCGCTGGGGGCTGCGCAGTCGGGGGCCTGGAAGGGAGGGCGAGGCTGGACCAAGAGCGGGGAGAGGGCTCCACCCCCCATGCAGGTGCGCAGACATGGTACGAGGCGTTCGTAGACCTACCGAAGAGCAGTTTGGTGGAAGGGAGAGTGTTATAGGAAAGCCGTGGGGTCTGGACGTCCCGGGAGGGCCTGGGATGCCTGAGGAACTTCCCACAGTGAGGAGGAGGGTCGGTTATGGTGCCGCCAGCAACACGGCTGGGGATGGCCGGAGCGGAGGAGACAGGAGGCGAGGCAGGGACGGGTCTGGGCATCAAGTTATGGGTACGCGAGCGCTTCCCACATGGCAGGGCAGCGCACCCGTATTTATTGTTTCGCTTCCTTTACTATGGAGCAGGCAGGAAAGCTTGCAGGGAACTTCATGTCTGTAAGGATAAAGGGGTAGCACCATTGATAGACCCATTACCTCAAGTGGCATTTCCTGAGTTTCTCACGAGGGCATCACCCAGGTGTTCAGTGCTGGATCCTCTCGTGTATTTTAGGATCAGGCCCTTCCCTGCAGGTATCAGTGTCAGGTTCTAAAGGACCCCGGGGGCCCTTACTGCCCAGGATAAGGGAGGGCTTTGGTGTGGGGCGGATAGATAGAAATACCTGTGTCGTACCTGGGTGACCAGTCATGATAGCAACTCTGAAAGTGAGAAAACTAGTGTAAAGGACACATCCCCAGGGCAACCCGGATACTAACAGGCAAATGGCTTCAACAGAGGAGCCCCTGACAAAGAAGATGCTGGACATCCCTGTCCTTAACCCTCAGACTGGAGACGGAAATTCTTCGTGTCCTCGAGTGGCTTCCTACTCTTCTCACAGAACAGTCTTGGCCCCTTGACCTGGTGTGAGGAGCAGCAGCACCTCCACAGTGAGTGAAGTGCCCCCGACTCAGCTTGGCTTCCGCCATCCACCATGGAAGGCTTGGGCAGACCGCTGTGGAAACCAACTCCTAAATATTTTAAACAGAGACCATGGCTGACAGGAGTCAAACTTTCTGTATTAATGGAGGATTAAAACCTCAGCTATTTCCAGTAATTTATTATGCACCCGCTTATAAACACATTGCACTGGTCATGGAATGTATACGTGTAGCAGGCCCTCCAGAGATGGATGAAGAACACTTAAAGGGCATCAAGGGCACCCAGGTTCCAGCATGGAAGCACAGTCACAGTTGGCAACCTTTGCACGGGAAGTCCCCTGACCGTTGGTGACCTGTGTCCTGTGGGCCACTGTCTGGGAACCACTGCACGTGGCAAAGGAGCAAGCCCTCTGATCTTACTCAGACCTATCATTACACTGTCCCCAGAAGTGACCCGTGTCAGCCTTCAAGGGCTCATGTTGCGAAAGGCAATCATCTGTCTCTTGAGAAAAGCCATCAAAGTGCCAAATTATTGATCACCACACCCAGTGTGCTGTGTCTGACTGTGGGCACCACACCTCAGGGGCAACATTAGCCCCAAACGTGACACATGCAGGGCAGAAGCGTTCAGACCAGAAGGGGACACAAACCATGCGACGCTGGGACAAAGGAACAGGATTCACATGGATAGAAGGGGTGGGGGGGCACGCTTGCTGTCCGAATGCTCTGGAGGTCATGGAGAGAAAGGTTTTCCCAGGCTGGGGGTGGAAACCAATGGTAAAGGCTGGTTGCCGGGAGCACAGATTTATGCTAAAAAACCCGGGGGTGTGGGGGGAGTACTTCCTAAAAGAGTTCGTGAGAACGGGCTGAGCTCTCTGTCACTGGAGATGCTCAGTCCTTGGCTGCATGGCCATGCTGGAAGAACACTGCAGAAAAACTCCAGCGTCGGATAACTGAAGGAAGGGACTAAGTTGTTTCCCCCGCAGGACCTTGTGATGCCATGCATGGGGGACTTGAATCTGAAGTTGGGGTGTGTGGGGGGGGGTCTTGTAATAGGAAAGAATAAATCTGACTCCATATTGGATCTATTTCTTTAGCTCCAACCTTTGTGCCCAGTTGCCTCTGCTTAGTCAGGCTGGCTCTGCACCTTTTGTAAAAGAATGTTGCCTATGGCTTGAAATATACAGGATAGCCTGACCTTGACCTGACTGGAACAGAGAATAACAGAAACCTTGCCTGCACAGACAGCTACAAGAAGAAAGGATCTAACACCAAGAAGTTTGCAACAATTCACACACCCCCTCACCTTGCCTTTAAAAAGGGCTTTGCTGAAAGCTTCTCGGGAGTTTGGCCTTTTTAAGGCATGAGCCACCTGTCTCCTTGCCTGGCCCCACAATTAACCTCTGCTTCAAACTTTAATGTTTCAGTATTGTTCGGTCTCACTCTGTTATTAGGCACAGACTTGCGTTCGGTAACAATTATGGTGAGCCAGCCAGGAATCTGTGCCTGTGGCGGGTGGACCCCGGCCAGGGACAGCCCCTTCCCAAGTTCCCAGCAGCTGCTGGAGCTCATTTTGCACCTGGGAACTGTGAGGGACTCTCCCTGAGAGGCATCAGCTGCCCCAGTGCACAAGGCCATTTGGAGCAGAGAAACGTCCAGAGCTATGGTCCACATTTGGTGTCACTTGGGGGTAAGTCACTCCATCTTGCACAGGCTGGGAATTCTCTCCACTCCATTTGGGTTACTTCCTTTGTAGGAAGTGAGACACTCTGGGTCTGTTCTCTTTTGAGAGCTAAGCCAGTCTGTTTAGAAACCTCCATCTGGGAGTAGAAATGGAATTTTAGACTACACCTCCACTGATTTTCTGTGTGACCGTAGTTTGTGTTTGTGTGTGTGTTGTTTTGGGGTGAGCCACTCCAGCTTGTGCCTTTGTTAGTGGGACCATTCGTTTGTTTTTTGTATGTGTGTGTATCAGTATGCACTGGTCAGTTGAGACGTCTTCAGTAACAGGTCTTGCGTGTGACGGCACCAGGGTATCCTTCCCTATTGTGTTGGGTTTTGCCTGTGGTCGAGCATTGGTTGGGAATTTCCTTTTGCAATGAATGGCTATCTCCCTTTTTGGCGCTGGGGAACTGTGATTGAAAGACCATTTTGCATTGCATTTGTTTGCTTTATTAATATTAGATAACACCAGCCATGAATAATTAAGTATGGATAATCAGAGCTCTGTTCCATCTTGTAGTCCCCCTAGCATGTATTTTGCAAAACTGGGAGATCTTCAGTATGCTCCTAGAAAGAGAGAGAAAGTTTTTTTTTTAACATTTCACCACCACTACATTCTTTAGACTCTGGACTAAATTAATTAAGATGAAACTCTCTTAAAATTCCAAAACTGGTTCTTTTTGCATATGCAGTTAAGAGAAAGCTGGCTTGATAAAATACCTTTTTTTCAGAATTCTGACCCCAAGAGAACGAAAATATTCTGAGGAGCAAGCTTGAAGGTAACTAAGTAAATTCAACCTATTCCAACTGTTATTTTTGGTTTGCATTTGCCAGGTGAATTGCCATGACACGTGTGGTAATAATTCCTTATCTTTACATTTGCATGTTGTTTGCTGTTAAAAAGTAGGATCCTTGTTTGAAAAAGTTGAGGAAATTGTTGGACTTCACCTTTTTGTTTTTGTTCTGCAGGAATTAGATTTTGTTCTGTGTGTATGTTTACATTTGTCTTGCATATATGTTTGCTGGCTATGAGATCTATCTGGATGTGTGTGTTTCATTATGATTAGGTGTCTTTGGATAGTATTGCTGAGGTTAACTTGTAAATGAGCTCTATTTAATAGGCTTAAAAGTAAATGCTTACAAATTAAATACTTACTACTATTTAGAAAACAGGCCAAAATGAACTTCAGGTCCTCATGATCTGGGAAATATTCAGTATGGAATTGATATGTGGTATTGAAGCTAGCTTAAACTTGTTGGTTTGACTAATACAGACATGTCTTTTAGAAAATTCAAACTACTTAGGATAAACCTTATAACCAGCAATAGAAATTTCTAGAAAGAATTTCCTAAAAATAAGTATAAATTGTGAGAGATGCCTTTAACATTACTTACTTAGGATGCTTTTAAATGCTTGTAATAGAAAACACAACTAAAACTATCTTAAACAATTACGACTAATTCCTAATGGTTCCAGCATAGATTCAGTCAGTGAATCAGTGACATCAAGGATCCAGGTTCTTGCCATATTTTCCTCTGCCATTCTTACATGTCAGTTTTGTCCTTGGATTTGTTCCCTCCTGATCCTAAGACAGCTTCCACGGCACCAGTCCTCATCCAACAATGACCAGATTCAGGAAAGTATGAACCTTTTGTCCCTTTCAAGAGCAAAGGAAACCCAAAAGTTCCCTTATTTGCCTTCACAGTTCTTAAGCAAGGTTGCACCTGTATTAAATCAAATATTGCCAAGAAGAAAAGGAATTACACCAGGATTGCCTTAACCTAATCCTCATTCACCCACTGGGGCTAAGGAGGGGCCAGTGAAAATCATGGGCCTAATAACTGAACAGTATTGGGGTTCTCTTGGCAAGGAAGTATGAAGGCAGTTGTTGGTGTGGTCAGTACAGACGTGTCTTTTATTGTGCCTGGCTTTACTGAGGGTGAATGGGTTTATGTTGTTTCTGTTGCACAGTTCGTCAACAGAAAAAACAATTAGCTTGGTATGATGAAATTCTTATAAGTAAATTAGACGCAAATAGGATGAGAGCTTTTGGGTGATCTCTTTAGAAATGGCTATGATTTGGGAATGTCTGCTTAAGGGTGGTCCCTCCAGATATTTGGTAACTTAAATTTTAGAGTTGTGCTAGTTTGGGTTGGATGATGGGGGATTACTGAATAGCTAGGTCATTCCCAGGCAGGGTACTGAAACATTAAGTACTGAATATAGAAGCTAAAGGTGTCTGGGACTATGTTTGGTGCCACACTGAGATATTTTCTATAAAAAGCAGATGTTTTAAAAAATTATTATTGGGCTTCCCTGGTGGCCAGTGGTTGAGAGTCCGCCTGCCGATGCAGGGGACACGGGTTCGTGCCCCGGTTCTGGAAGATCCCACATGCAGCGGAGCAGCTGGGCCCGTGAGCCATGGCTGGTGAGCCTGCGCGTCCGGAGCCTGTGCTCCGCAGTGGGCGAGGCCACGGCAGTGAGAGGACCGTGTACCGCAAAAAAAAAAAAATTGTTTGCCAACCTACAGAACGCTAAAGGACAATTAATAGTTGATTGCTTCTTGGGTTTCACTAGAAATTAAGGGTTTTTTAGAGCTTTGGATTCAAATTTAAATATGTAATTAAAGCTACTAAAATAATAAAGGAAACATTTCAGTATACAGCAGGAAAGTAGGATATATTTTTTATAAAAAGGGAGTTTTACACATGGTTGGGCTGAGATTAGGTTAAACTTAAGTAAATGGATTTTGTTATTAAAAACAGGCTGGTGCAAGACTCGATTTGGTCCCTCTCTACTAAGGGAACAAGTTTACTTAGAATGCTTTTTTTTTTTTTTAATTTATTTTTGGCCCTGTTGGGTCTTCATTGCTGCGCGGGCTTTTCTCTAGTTGCGGTGAGCGGGGGCTTCTCTTATCGCGGAGCCTGGGCTCTAGAGCATAGGCTCAGTAGTTGTGGCGCACTGGCCCAGTTACTCCATGGCATGTGGTGATCCTCCTGGACCAGGGCTCGAACCCGTGTCCCCTGCATTGACAGGCGGATTCCCAACCACTGCGCCACCAGGGAAGTCCCTAGAATGCTGCTTTTGGTAACAGATTATGTGAACTTCCTTGCCTTTAAGTGATCTATATTTGCTTCTGAGATCTCTTCTCACTTTGGTTAAGAAACAAGTATTGTCTTACAGTGACCTGTGATCTTATTTGACCAAGTGTTTTGAAACTTTTTGAGGAACTTCCCAAATACCAAATTTTAATTAAAATTCTTTTGCCCTCCAGCTAACTTTGGGATGCTTTAGAGGGCCCTTGATGCATCTTAGAAGTATTTAACTCGTATTATTTGGTATGTTGAATTACATGGGAAGCATCATCAAGTGGGTGATAAGCCTCCTCAGATTATACAGTACAGATAAATGTTATTAATATATTCTAGAAATTATGTAAAGTTTCTGAAATGTAGATATGTTCTGGTATAATGCTATCAGTCATAATTCTGGTTATTTGAAAATGTTGTATATCGCAGCAACTTGACTAAGCTTTTTTGTTAACACACTGTAATCAGATCTTTAACCTTGCCTTTTTAAGTCTTTAATAGACAGTTAAGCTGATGCTTTGCCAACTTGCTTCATCTTCAAGAAGATTCACAGGAAGGACTAATAAATCTTAGATTATAATACTTTTCTTTTGCTGCACGACATGGCAAAATTAAGTCGCAATCTTAATCCCCCGACCGGGGATTGAACCCATGCCCCCTGCAGTGGAAGTGCAGAGTCTTAACCCCTGGATCGCCAGGTTATACTCAGATTATACTGCTGAACTGGGTAAGACATTTAAAACCCTAATGGAAATCCTGATGGCTTCATAAAAAGTTAACAAAAGGATTGGTTACTAAGTGAACTGGTGAATACGGTTATGTTGATGGGTTTTGTCTGGAATATCACTGATTCTGATTTGTGTTTTCCAGATATAGGGAAGCACTTCCTCTCAAGTTACTCATGACTTACAGAAATTTGGTAAATTATACCTTACTGAGTAAAACTGAAATATTTTTCTTTTCTCTCTGGCTGGTCCCTCCAGAAACTGGAGATCCTTGGGTTCTGAGCAGCCTTATCAGGTGAATGGGCAAGACTGTCTCCTGGCATGTACAGGAATCTTCATATTTTGGGGACCAAGAATGCCACCAAGGCAGAATCTGATGGCAGGCCTTTGGCATGGATTTCCTGGCCTTGAGAGGCCTTTGGGAATTCAGTCTAAGACTCCTGAGGAGTTCCACCACAGCCAGTTTGGGAAAGCCTATGTAGTCAATTGACCAGACTTAATTTACATGTTTGTGGAGAACACTGCCTGCTTATAAGTCTACTGCTAAAAGCACATGTACAATGCTTGTGTGGCAATTGGGTATAAGTGATAAAATGTATGGCCTATAAAGTGTATACCCATTAACATACCTCTGAGCCTGTTCACAATATTTGATCAGTTTTCCCCCATCATGAGTATCTAGGCAAATATAAAGGAGGTCTAGTGCCAAGGGACATGATGTAGACCTGGGGCAAGAAGCTAAATCACCCTGGCATCAAGGGACATGTTTTGGTCTGTTGAAGAATTTGCAGTTAACAAGGGAGATGATGGGAAATCTGTACATATTTTGAGGTCTGGGGAAGTCATTCTAGCTGATACATGATTTAACTTAAACTTTACTGACCAGAGTAGCCTGTTTTGTGGCCTTTCAGACATGCATTGTACATCTGCCTTGGCCATTGAGGAGTGGAATACATTTGAAAGTCAAAACTGGAGTAGATGTGGTTCAGACATTCAAGGTAAAACTAGTGGCCATTGTGCATGTGATTTCAGGCACATTCCTATATTGCTGAAAACTTGAATTTTCTGAGCTCTGTCATACTTGGGATGCCACCAGCCATTCTCAAAGTAGTGTCTGCTGGCAGATGGCAGCTGCAACTATATGACCTCAAGATCTCTTGTAACTATTAAATTTTTAGACAATAAAATTGTTTTAGTCAGATGTCAGCAGAAAAAGGAGATGTGCAGTGGTCAAATTGCCCCTGTTATATATATGTTAATTCCACATCAGAAGTTAAAACCTACTTAGATGAAAGTACACAACTGGCTACCTGGCTACAAGTCTCCCCCAAAGTGCCAGGTCCAGACTGGTTTTCAGGCTTATTCTCCTGAATTCCTCAGGGAATGAGATTTTTATTATACAAGACTCAGATCCAGGACTTGGAACTCGAGAATATTTCCAGCTCTGTGCCCATTTCCCAAATCAAGGTAGGACTATGTCCCATTTCAGGAGGAAGTAGCCAGAGTGGTAATCACCCCATTCCCTGAAAGAATTAGGGAAAGATAAAACAGGATTGGAGGTGGAAACCAAATCACTGTGAAATGGAGTTCCTCTGCTGAGTTTATGATTAACCTCTCTATCCAAAACACCGTTCCCCTCTTGTTGTCCAACACCTTCTCCTCAAGATTGAGGAGTATCAAAGAAAAGGGAAGAATTGTAATATGGAGGAACAAATCTGACTCCTTATTAGATCTGCTCCTTTTACTTTAACCTTATTTAACCTTTGTGTTCTATTGCCTGTGCTTAGTCATGCTGGCTCTGCATCTTTTGTAAAAAAGAATGCTGCCTAGCCTGAAATATACAGGGTAACCTAACCTTGACCTGACCAGAGAATAACAGGAACATCAGGACCTTACTGACCTGGCCTAGGTAGCCAGCTACATCCAACACAAAGAAGGGTGCAACAACAAACCACGCCCCTCCCTCATCTTGCCTTTAAAGGGCTTTGCTAAAAGCCTTTGGGGAGTTGCAGCTTAAGGCATAAGCCACCCATCTCCTTGCCTGGCCCTGCAATAAACATTTCTCTGCTCCAAACTCCGATGTTTCAGTATTGTTTGGCCTCACTGTGCATCGAACACACAATGTGTGTGTGCTGTACGTTATGTGTAGAATGTGTGTGTGGTATGCATGATGTGGTGTTTGTGTGGTGTATATGGTGTGTGTCTGTAGTTTGGTGTGTGTGGTAAGTGTGCGTGGTATATGTATGTGTGTGGTCTGTGTGTATGGGGGGGTATTTCCAGTGTGTGGTCTGTGTGTTTGTGGTTTGTGTGCTGTCTGTGGGGTGCGTGTATGTGTGTGTCATCTGTATGGTGTGCATGGAGTGTGTGTGTGGTATATGTGTCTGTAATTTGTGTGGTGTCCGTGGTGTGTGTCATGTGTTTGGTGTATGTGTGTGTATGGTATGTGTGTATGTGGTGTGTATCTTCTGTGCTGTGTTTACAGGTGTGTTTGGTGTGTGGTATATGTGTGGAGTGCATAGTGTATGTGTGTGGTCTGTGTGTATAAGAAGTCTGTGTGGTGTGCATGTGTGTGTGGTATGTGTATCTTTGGTTTGTGTGGTGTCTGTGGTATGTCTGGTGTGTGGTATGTGTCCTGTTTGGTGTATGTGTGATATACGTATGTGTGGTGTTTGTGATGTGGTTTGTGTGATCTGTGTTGGGAACATGTCTGTGGTGTGGGGGGTGTGTGTGGTTTGTGTGGTGTCCGTGATATGTGTTGTGTGTGTGGTATGTGTGTGGTGTATGTTTGTGTCTGATATATGTATATGTGCGGGTGTGGCGTATGTGGTGTATGTGTGTAGTGTATCTGGTGTGTGTGGTCTGTATGTGGGTTTTGTGGTGTCTGTGGTATATGTGTTGTGTGTGTGAGGTCTGTGTATGTGGTGTGTGGTGTGCATGGTTTGTGTGTGTGGTGTGCTGTGTGTGGGTGAGGCATGTGGTATATGTGTGGTGTATATGTGTGTCTGAATGTGTTGTGGTATTTGTGTGGGTGGTGTATGTCTTTGCTTGTGGTATTTGTGTGTGTGATCTATGTGGTGTGGTGTGTGTATGTGTGGTGTATGTGTGTGGTCTCTGTGTGTGGTATGTTGTGTTTGTGTATGGTGTGTATGGTTTGTGTTGTATATGTAGTGCGTGTGTGTTTTGCATGTTGTGTGTGGTGTGTTTTCGGTGTGTGTGTCGTGTGTGTGAGTTCTGTGTGTGGTTTGTGCCGTGTGTAGTGTGTGGTGCATGTGTGTGGTGGTAGTGGTGCTTGTACACAGTACCCGTAATGTCTTGACATTGTCCTCTGTATGTATGGGATGAGTGTTCTGTCTTCCCAGGTGTGACAGGGGTGTCCTTTTCCTCGCACCTTGCTTTACACACACAGGAAAACCAACGACAGGGGAGACTTGGCAGTAGCTTGGAGCCAGACCCACTTCCGGTTAGTTTAAAGAACATTTACAGATGAAATGGCCAATCTGAAGTAAAAAACAAAAAGAGGTTGTGGGGAGGGAGACAGGTTAAAAAGAGGAAGCAGGAGGAGGAGAAGGAGAAAACCATGTGAACTTTAGCACATTATACTTGTGGTCACACAGAACAAATTCCTTTTTACTCGGTACATAAACTTGTCCTAAGCAATGTGCTCGAAGGGAAAATTCCCAAGCTGCAGTGCTAGGTTCAGAGTCATCTATCAAGTTAATCATGATCTATTTTCTTGCCCTGAATAGCGTCAGCTGGAATGTGTTACATTCCATCCCAGGAAGGGAATCCAAGGGAACAATTCCCAGCAAGCAACTGTTCAGTCTGCAGAGTGAAAACCTCCAAGTCCTTTCATTACTGTTCACAATATTTTTCCATCATCTTCCAATTGGGGAGATATAGTCAAATGGGAAAATAAGGATTGGAACATACATTATACAGTTTTGGAACCAACACGGTGTTGGTGTCAGGAGAGACCAAGATTCCAATCAGAAGGCAAGGAGAGGTTTGGTACAAGATATTCACTTATGGAGGGTGGAAAAAATAAGGTGGGCCTGGTACATACAAGTTTGGCACAAACTTATGAGTACAAATGCTTAACTCAGTTCCTTTCACAAGTACCTGAAATAAGTGGTTGGCCTAATGATATTTTAGCATTCAGCTATGTAATATTTGACAGAATAATGGAATATGCAAAACTATAAAAATGTAGTAAATTGTACACTGTGAATTGTAAAAATGAATATCAATTTGAGTGATACAACAGATTTAAAATGTAAATTTTTATAATTCTGAAGTGTTATTATATTCATTTACTTCATTTGAGATAAAAAATGCCAATATTCTATTTGCTCACAGACCTGATGTAGCCACCTTAACCATGAATGTCCACAGGGAAAAAAAATGAATTGGGCTATAAACTAGTTTCTCTAGTTTATGAATTATTGTCAGCCATGAGTTCTCTCCCTCTTCCAAATTTGGGCCTGATATTAATAGTACAAAGGGCATATGTATCTATACATGAAAAGAAGCAAGCTGGGAATTTTCTGGATTACGTGGGCTAACAAAAAATTTCTCGTGGAATACACAATGAATTGAAGCAATATTTTAAAAGAAAATTTACCTAATTATGATTTATCAAGTTAATTTCTTCTATTCTTCCTTATTTGGATGTGAGTAAATAGTCTACAGACAAAAGATATTTTCCTATTGTACTAAAGAATCACATTATCCAGTTTTTGGCATTGGTCTAGAGTCTAGACATTTTTGTATCAATATTATACAAAAAAAATCACTAGAATTTAACCTAATTGACTACTCAAGGCACTAGATTAAAAGTCAGTGAATCCACCCAGGAGACAAGCAAGCACAGGTGCACAGCAGTTGACCCCTGGCATGCCAGCTGTTGCCTTTTGGGTTCATGTGAATGTGGGGAGGGTGGAAAAGAGCGAATTTGTTGACAAAATTTGCTAGTCACCCAAGGCCAGATTTTTTGCCTTGGATTGTTTTGGGAGAACCCTGCCAACATTTAGGGAAGATGATAACTTGGACATTTGCCTATAATTCCTGTAACCCCTCCCAGCTGGAGCTAAGTATTAGCATGAAAACACATTAAAATGGTCCTCCAAGGTTCAGCACCTCTAGGCTGCCTTAATCTGCTCCCCGTTCCATTTCACCTCAATTCTAAAAGCTCCAAGTGTTGTTCTTCTATCCCAGCAATGCCGAGTTGCATCAAGTTGGCCGAGCCAGCAAGCTTTGGGAGTTGGTGGAGGAGAACATTTTGAAATCATCTAAAAAGAACATGCTTTTTAATTACAAGAGGGTGGGAAGTGAGGAGACTTCTCCCCAGATAATTGGACCCAAATGGAAACAAGGCTTTGCAAAAATGGAATTATTGAAAAATATCAGTAACAGTGATGTCTAGATGGTAACTCAAACCGTGGCTCCCTAACAAAATCCACCGATTTATCCATTCCCTGATGAAGACCTTTACTCAGTGTTTCCTCTGAGAAACACTGCCAAGCACGTGGGTGGGTGTTAGACAACACTCATGTGTAAGGGACATGGCCCTGCTCGGAGAGCCATTCTCAGAGCTCCAAATGGACAAGGACAGCTGCCTGATGCCCTTAGTCTCTCTACCGCTGACATTTCCTCACATAAGCCAAAAGGAGGAGTCTGTGACTCAAAAGGTCCTTAGAAGTATTTCATGGCTCCACCCTTTTCAACTGACAGGCATCAGAGAAAGATCCTGACAAGGGATAGCTGAGCACACTAATGACACAAAGCATGGCTTAAGTGAACTCATCCTTGTTTTGAAACCCACTGATAAACACAAAACATTTTGCAGATAAAACAACAGAGGCAGAGAACAGAAGGTGGTGCCAGGGGTCAGTGGGGGAGGAGGGGGCTGACTACCGAGGGCAGCAGAGGGAGCTTTCTGTGGGAGGGAGTGCTTGGTTCTGCGTCCTGACTGTGGTACATCTATGACTCTGTGCATTTCTCAAAGTTTACAGAAACGTACATACACAAAAGTGAATTGTACTGTATGCCTATTCACAGTAAACTTAAAGAAAAGGGGACCCTCATGCACTGTTGGTGGGAATGTAAATTGGTGCAGCCACTATGGAAAATAGTATGGAGGTTCCTTAAAAAACTCCAAATAGAGCTACCATACGATCCAGCAATCCCACTCCTGGGCATATATCAGAAGAAAACGTATATTTGAAAAGATACATGCACGCCAATGTTCACAGCAGCACTATTTACACAAGCCAAGACATGGAAGCAACCTAATG
Source organism: Phocoena phocoena (assembly GCF_963924675.1). NCBI lineage: Eukaryota > Metazoa > Chordata > Mammalia > Artiodactyla > Phocoenidae > Phocoena > Phocoena phocoena. Next base: position 6,591,503 of record NC_089224.1, read on the forward strand.
TCCATCAACAGAGAAATGGATAAAGAAGATGTGGTATATATACACAATGGAATATTACTCAGCCATAAAAAGGAATGAAATAAGCCATTTGCAGCAACATGGATGAACCTAGAGATGGTCATACTAAGGGAAGTAAGCCAGGCAAAGACAAATACCGTATCACTTATATGTATAATCTAAAATATGACATAAATGAACTTACTTACAAAACAGAAATAGACTCACAGACACAGAAAACAAACATAATTATCAAAGGGAAAAGGGGGTGGGGAGGGATAAATTAGGGGTTTTGGATTAGCAGGTACACACTACTATATATAAAATAGATAACAAGGTCCCACTGTATAGCACAAGGAACTATATTTAATATCTTGTAGTAAACCATAATGGAAAAGAATGCAAAAGAATATAAACATGCACACACATATCTGAATCACTATGCTGTACAACAGAAACTAATACAACATTGTAAGTCAACTATACTTAAATAAAAAAACTTTTTAAAAGTGAACTCAAAAATTATATACATAACACTATCTTTAGTCAAGTGTGGAAACAGAGACCATAAAATAACCCATTGGAAATATACAGCACTTTCCAGGTTAAAACTCCTCAATGTAATTTAAACTGTATACTCCCATTTGTCTTGACTTTAAAAGATTAGGAGACATGTTGATATGAAGATAAATGTTTAATAGATGTATCGGACAAGAATAAAACTCTGTCTCCTAACAAACAGCCAGAGCAAGAACTTTTTGTCCCCAGAGACAGAGTGTGCAGTGACAGCACAGTTCAAGACCCCATTCCAACCGCGTCCATCAAATTGGGCACTGAGCCTGATCCACCTTTGTATTTTCAGCACTGTTTTGCTCAGAGTAGGTGCTCAAAAAATCTTGTTTTACCTAAAGTGAAGTGAGGAGAAGGCTTCTGGCGGGTACATACAGAGCAGAAGCTCAGAAGTATCCCCAGTGTGGGATCCATGTAACTTCAAGTTAATTTTGCCACCGTGTGTAAACCAAGACTGCCCAAGGTATTTTCATTTAGTTTGGAAGTCACTCAAGGTGGAGTTCAGAATTAAGAAATTGGATGCTATCTTGGATATTGGTGATGGGCCATGAAAAATAAATTAGGTCCTTTAAATACTAAGTACTGTATAAAACAACCCAGGAGTTAGCCAGAGAAAAAAATGGCAAAGCCAATTTTTAAATAAACTTTTCTGTAATCAATCAAATCTTTTTAGAATTCAGATACTATAACAGACTCAGAATTTGGTCATAATAAGAAAGCTGCCAAAATAACAACATAAAATAAATGTAGAACACTTCATTTTTACGAATTTGTTTTTTCAAAAGAAAACAGAGATGCTGCCAAGTATCCCTCAGCAACCTCCCAACTGGGTAAAGCACTAATATATGCTATTTAAAAATTATAAAGAATCCATTAAATTGCCAAGATCTCAGATTTCATGTATTGAGGATTTTGCTTTGATGGGAAGCAAATGCTATACACTCTCTATTGGAATTAGGTATTTCTGGATGTGAGCAGTTTTCTTCAAACTGGAAGAAGAATGCTGTATAAATGAGAGTGAATAATAAATACTTGCCTGTGGAGTCCTCTCTCAGCGTCAGACAGCAACAAAGCAGCCTGCAGGAAGGAGGAAGAAACTAGCCTGGGCTCGTGGATCCCCCCTTCCAGGTTTAGACAGGGAACAGGTGACCTTCAGCTCCTTTGGAGTTCCTGCTACATTGGGGGAGGCTTGTTCCTGCCGCCTTATTGTCTACACGAGGCCACTGACTCTGTTAGAGGCCTCTGTTGTTGCTTATCCTGCTTTGTAGCTACCTAGGCTCTGTGCCTGTGTGCCCGACTCTCTAGTACACCAATGACAGCCTTTCCAGGGGTCTTACCTTCACTGGGTGGCCGAACATCTGGCCCACCCCAGGCAGAGAACCCAGAAAGAGTTAGGAACAAGGGCTACAGTTCTGGCCCTTTCCTATCTCTTCTTTTTTCCCCTTCCCTCTCTCTCTCTCTCTCCTGTTTATCATTGGTACACACCATAATGTGTTTACCAGGTGGTATAAGCTGTTATAGCAGAAGGTTACAAGGCTTTTAATTGGTGCAGAAGCCTGCACTGGGCATCTCTTATAAGCATTCCACCAAGCCAGGCATAGGGAGATGAGAGAGGAGTGGGACCCACCCCCTCCCTCCCTCTTGGCATTCACAGTCTAAATGACTGAGATCAACTCACAGGCGTATTGATTTGTCAGGTAGACCCTGGTTCCTGAGCAAGTGGTCATAAAGACTGTACGAAAAAAGAAACAAACAAAACCAACAAAAAACCAAATCGCCTTTCCTCCAAAGCAAATTAAATGACAGAGATCCAAATTGGATCACTTAACATTTTCTGTTTTAAATGTACTTAAGAACATTTGCTTATTACTAAGACAAGTTTTTGTTTTATACAACCTTAGAGAAGCCCTATGACTTTTGTCTTTATTTCCTTTTAATACAGTTCATTGAAATTATCTGGATTTGGCACCTTGATTTGTTACTTTTTAGCATTATGTGAACTTTTAGTAACAATCATCCTAACAGCCATGTAATATAAGTTTTATTTAATAGTTTTTAAAAGTGAGGTATGTTCATGGTTTAGTACCAAAAAGTGACTAAAAGGAACAAATCTCATGAAATTATCAGTGGGCTCTAGGAAACAAAGCATTAAAAGAAACCTCTGTGAGCAATAGACTTTGAACATATTTCCCCCCAAAGATCAAAGGGTAAGATTAACATTTCACAAATGTGATGATTTTTTAACCTTTGAAGGTTAGGTATTTACAAAGAAATAAAAGCTGAAAATATTATATATTTTTTGAAAATTAAAAGAAAAACAGCAGCTCAGTTCATGTGATGAAATAATATTGACTATGCACCAAGTTTTTAAAGTCCATTAGCCCTGGATACTGAGATTAGAAATGCAGTATAGACCGAGTTAGGATAAAATCATCTGATTGACTTATGGGAATAAATTTCAGGTTTATTTGAAGGCAAAGAATTAAAATCACCCTCTACAATGTCCAACACACAGTCAGTTCTTAATAAATACTGGGTGCATGGGGGGGAAAACAATGCATTTTGGGCTTGGAGGTTTAAAAAAGTCTTTGACTCTTCTTGGTTTCTTGATTGTGGTTAAGCATACTGACCTGGATTCTGGATGAGAATCACCGTATCCATGGGGCAGCTCAGCAGGAAAACCAAAACAGTCTCCTCTTAAGCTTCTACCAATCCTCACCCCCCACGCACACTGTTTTATACTCAAATGAGTATTTAATTCAATTAAAAAATTTAAATGCATTTTGAGCTTATTTTTGTGTATGGTGTTAGGAACTGATCTAATCTCATGCTTTTACATGTACCTGTCCAGTTTTCCCAGCACCACTTATTGAAGAGGCTGTCCTTTCTCCACTGTACATTCCTGCCTCCTTTATCAAAGATAAGGTGACCATATGTGCGTGGGTTTATCTCTGGGCTTTCTATCCTGTTCCATTGATCTATCTTTCTGTTTTTGTGCCAGTACCATACTGTCTTGATTACTGTAGCTTTGTAGTATAGTCTGAAGTCAGGGAGCCTGATTCCTCCAGCTTCGTTTTTCGTTCTCAAGATTGCTTTGGCTATTCGGGGTCTTTTGTGTTTCCATACAAATTGTGAAATTTTTTATTCTAGTTCCGTGAAAAATACCACTGGTAGTTTGATAGGGATTGCACTGAATCTGTAGATTGCTTTGGGTAGTAGAGTCATTTTCACAATGTTGATTCTTCCAATCCAAGAGCATGGTATATCTCTCCATCTATTTTGTATCATCTTTCTTTCATCAGTGTCTTATAATTTTCTGCATACAGGTCTTTTGTCTCCTTAGGTAGGTTTATTCCTAGATATTTTATTCTTTTTGTTGCAATGGTAAATGGGAATGTTTTCTTGATTTCACTTTCAGATTTTTCATCATTAGTGCATAGGAATGCCAGAGATTTCTGTGCATTAATTTTGTATCCTGCAGCTTTACCAAATTCATTGATTAGCTCTAGTAGTTTTCTGGTAGCATCTTTAGGATTCTCTATGTATAGCATCATGTCATCTGCAAACAGTGACAGCTTTACTTCTTCTTTTCTGATTTGGATTCCTTTTATTTCCTTTTCTTCTCTGATTGCTCTGGCTAAAACTTCCAAAACTATGTTGAATAAGAGTGGTGAGAGTGGGCAACCTTGTCTTGTTCCTGATCTTAGTGGAAATGCTTTCAGTTTTTCACCATTGAGGATGATGTTGGCTGTGGGTTTGTCATATATGGCCTATATTATGTTGAGGAAAGTTCCCTCTATGCCTACTTTCTGCAGGGTTTTTATCATAAATGGGTGTTGAATTTTGTTGAAAGCTTTCTCTGCATCTATTGAGATGATCATATGGTTTTTTTCCTTCAATTTGTCAATATGGTTTATCACATTAATTGTTTTGCATATATTGAAGAATCCTTGCATTCCTGGAATAAACCCCAGTTGATCATGGTGTATGATCCTTTTAATGTGCTGTTGGATTCTGTTTGCTAGTATATTGTTAAGGATTTTTGCATCTATGTTCATCAGTGATATTGGCCTGTAGTTTTCTTTCTTTGTGACATCCTTGTCTGGTTTTGGTATCAAGGTGATGGTGGCCTCGTAGAATGAGTTTGGGAGCATTCCTCCCTCTGCTATATTTTGGAAGAGTTTGAGAAGGATGCAGAGGACACGGGTTTGTGCCCCGGTCCAGGAAGATCCCACATGCCGCGGAGCGGCTGGGTCAGTAAGCCATGGCCGCTAAGCCTGTGCGTCCGGAGCCTGTGCTCCGCAACGGGAGAGGCCACAACAGTGAGAAGCCCACGTACCGCAAAAAAAATAAATAAATTTAAAAGAAAAAACAAAAAAAAACCCATGAATCTCATTCACAACCCCCCTCAGAGACACACACCCAGAATTATGTTTGACCAAATGTCTGGGCACCCCTTGGTCCAGTAAAGTTAACACATACAAATTAACCTTCACACCAGGTGAGACGCAACTGTACAATTAAACGAGTGCTGATAAATTTACATGCAAAAAATTATGCTTTTATCATAAGTTCAAGTTTTGGTTACAGAACATTTGAAGATTTAATGAACCATTTTAAGGGGAAATTAGTTAGCCTTTGCAGTGTTACCAGGAAACTATTGTTTAACCAAAAACAATTCGAAAAATATTAGCCACTATTTAATTAGCTCATTAATTCATCTATCAGTCATGCATGTGTTCAGCAGACCTCAGTTGGGTATTATTTTGTGCCAGGCACTGTGCCAGACACAGGGTGTTCCGATGCCAAAGGAGAGAAACCCATTCCTGTCAGCCAGGAACTTACTGTCTAGTAGGTGAGACAGCCAAATAAATTAAAAAGTAAAGTGGGTTACTGAATATGCTTTTTTTTGAGATATAATTGACATATAACATTATATTAGTTTCAGATTGGAGGTAGAGACAAGATAGTGGAGTGGAAGGACTTGAGTTCACCTCCTTTCATGGAAACTCCAAAATCACAACTAACTGCTCACAACCAGTGATAACAAAGACTGCAACCTACCCCAAAAGATATTCTACACCTAAAGACAAAGAAGAGGCCACAAGATGGTAGGAGGGGCACTTTCACGATATAATCAAATCCCATACCCACTGGGTGGGCAACTCACAAACTGGAAAATAATTATATTGCAGAGGTTCTCTCACAGGAGTGAGAGTTCTGAGCCCCATGTCAGGCTCCCCAGCCTGGGAGGAGACCCTAGAGCATTTGGCTTTGAAGGCCAACAGGGCTTGAGTGAAGGAGCTCCACAGGACTGGGGGAAACAGAGACTCCTCTCTTGGAGGGCGTGCACAAGGTTTCACGTGCACTGGGATCCAGGGCAAAGCAGTGACTCCATAGGAGCCTGGGCCAGACCTACCTGTGGGTCCTGGAGGCAGGGATCGGCTGTGGCTCACTGCGGGGGGGAAGGACACTGGTGGTGGAGGCCCCAGGGAATATTCATACGCATGAGCTCTCCTGGAGGTCACCATTTTTGCACCGAGACCTGGCCCCACCCAACAGCCTGCAGGCTCCAGTGCTGGGATGCCTCAGGCCAGACAACCAACAGGGGTGGGGGGACACAGCCCCACCCATCAACAGACATGATGCCTAAAGTCATGTCCTAAGCCCACAGCCACCCCTAAACACACCCTTGACACGGCCCTGCCCACCAGAGGGACAAGACCTACCTCTACCCACTAGTGGGCAGGCATCAGTCCCGCACACCAGGAAGCCTACAAAAGCCCCTGGACAAACCTCACCACCAGGGGACATACACCAGAAGCAAGAGGAACTACAATCCTGAAACATGCAGACCGGAGACCACAAACACAGAAAGTTAGACAAAAGGAGATGGCAGAGAAATATGTTCCACATGAAGGAACAAGATAAAATGCCAGAAGAACAACGAAGTGAAGTGGAGATAGGCAATCTGTCTGAAAAAGAATTCAGAATAATGATGGTAAAGGTGATCCAAGATCTTGAAAAAAGAATGGAGGCACAGACCAAGAAGATACAAGAAATGTTTAACAAAGAGCAAGAACATATAAAGAACAAACAGAGATGAACAATACGATATCTGAAATGAAAAATATACCAGAAGGAATCAAAAGCAGAATTAATGAGGCAGAAAAATGAATAAGTGAGCTGTAAGACAGATTGGTGGAAATCACTACTGTGGAACAGAATAAAGAAAAAAGAATGAAAGGAAATGAGGACAGTATAAGAGACCTCTGGGACAAAATTAAATGCACCGACATTTGCATTATAGGGGTCCCAGAAGGAGGAAAGAGAGAGAAAGGGCATGAGAAAATATTTGAAGAGATTATAGCCAAAAACTTCCCTAACATGAGAAAGGAAACACTCAAGTCCAGGAAGCACAGAGAGTCCCATACAGGATAAACCCAAGGAGGAACGTGCCGACACACATATTAATCAAAAATAACAAAATAAACGACAAAGAGAAAATATTAAAATCAACAAGGGAAAAGCAACAAATAACATACAAGGGAATCCCCATAAGGTTATCCGCTGACTTTTCAGCAGAAACTCTGCAGGCCAGAAGGGAGTAGCAGGATGTATTAAGTGATGAAAGAGAAAAACCTACAATGAAGAATATTCAGCAAGGCTCTTGTTCAGATTCAATGGAGAAATCAAAAGCTTTACAGAAAAGCAAAAGCTAAGGAACAATAAATGCTAAAGGAACTCCTCTAGGTGGAAAAGAAAAGGCTACAAGTAGAAACAAGAAAATTACGAATGGGAAAGCTCACCAGTAAAGGCAAACACACCATAAAGGTAGGAAATCATCCACAAACAAATATGATCTCAAAAGCAGCAATCGTGAGGGCAGTACAAACGCAGGGTATTGGGAATGCATTTGAAATTAAGAGACCAGTAGCTTAAAACAATCTTGTATATATAAAGACTGCTGTATCAAACCTCATGGTAACTACAAACCAAAAATCTACAATAGATACCCACACAAAAAAGAAAAAGCGATCCAAACACTAAAGATACTCATCAAATCACAAATGAAGAGACGAAAAGAGGAAGGGAAGAAAAGAGACCTACAAAACAAATCCAAAACAATTACGAGAATGGTGATAAGAACATACATATCGGTAATTATCTTAAATGTAAACAGATTAAATGCTCCAACTAAAAAACACAGACTGGCTAAATGGATACAAAAACAAGACCCATATATATATGCTGTCTACAAGAGACCCACTTCAGATCTAGGGACACATACACAGTGAAAGTGAAAGGATGGGAAAAGGTATTCCATGCAAATGGAAATCAAAAGAAATCTGGGATAGCGATATTCATATAAGACAATATATACTTTAAAATAAAGACTGTTACAAGAGACAAAGAAGGACACTTCATAATGATCAAGGGATCAATCCAAGAAGATATAACAGTTGTCAATATATATGCATCCAACATAGAAGCACCTCAATATATAAGGCAAATGTTAACAGCCATAAAAGGAGAAATTGACAGTAACACAATAATACTGGGGGACTTTAACAGCCCACTTACATCAATGGACAGATCATCCAGAGAGAAAATCAATATAGAAACACGGGCCTTAAATGACACATAAAACCAGATGGACTTAATTATGGAGCATTCCATTAGAAAGCAGCAGTATACACATTCTTCTCAGGTGCACATAGAACATTCTCCAGAATAGATCACATGCTGGGCCACAAAGCAAGCCTCAGTAAATTTAAGAAAACTGAAATCATATCAAGCATCTTTTCCAACAGCAACACTATGAGATTCAAAATCAACTACAAGAATAAAACTGTAAAAAAACACAAACCCGTGGAGGCTAAACAATATGTTACTAAACAACAAATGGATCACTGAAGAAATCAAAGAGGAAATCAAACAATATCTGGAGTCAAATGAAAATGAAAAAAAGATGATCTAAAACCTATGGTGTGCAGCAAATGCTGTTCAGGGAAGTTTACAGCCATACATCTTACCTTAGGAAACAAGAAAAATCTCAAACAACCTAATCTTACACCTAAAGCCACCAGAGAAAAAAGAACAAAGCCCAAAGTTAGTAGAAGGAAAGAAATGATAAAGATCGGAGCAGAAATAAATGAAATTGAGACAAAATAGAAAAGATCAATGAAACTAAAAGCTGGTTCTTTGAAAAGATAAACAAAATTGATAAACCTTCAGCCAGACCCATCAAGAAAAAGAGGGAGAGGGCTCAAATCAATAATATTAGAAATGAAAAAGAAGTTACAACAGACATTACAGCAATACAAGAGCAGTAAGAGAGTACTACAAGTACCTATACTCCAATAAAATGGACAACCTAGATGGACAAATTCTTAGAAAGGTACAACCTTCTAAGACTGAACCAGGAAGAAGTGGAATATATGAACAGACCAATCACAAATACTGAAATTGAAACTGATTAGAAACTCCCAACAAATAGAAGTCCAGGCCCAGATGGCTTCACAGGCGAATTCTATCAAACACTTAGAGAAGAGTTAACACCTACCCTTCCAAAACTCTTCCAAAAAACTGAAGAGGAAGGAACACTCCCAAGCTCATTCTACGAGGCCACCATTACCCTGATACCAAAACCAGACAAAGAAACCACAAAAAAAGAAAATTACAGGCCAATATCACTGATGAACATAGATGCAAAAATCCTCAACAAAATACTAGCAAACAGAATCCGACAGCACATTAAAAAGATCATACACCATGACCAAGTGGGATTTATCTCAGGGATGCAAGGATTCTTCAATATCTGCAAATCAATCGGTGTGATACACCACACTAACAAAATGAAGAATAAAAAACTTATGATCATCTCAATAGATGCAGAAAAAGCTTTTGACAAAATTCAACACCATTTATGATAAAAATGCCTCAACATAATAAAGGCCATACATGACAAACCCAGAGCAAACATCATACTCAACAATGAAAAGCTGAAAACATTTCCTCTAAGATCAGGAACAAGATAAGGATGTCCACTCTCACCACTTTTATTCAACATAGTTTTGGAAGTCCTAGCCATGGCAATCAGAGAAGAAAAAGAAATAAAAGAATCCAAACTGGAAAGTAAGAAGTAAAACTGTCAGTCTGCAGATGACATGATAGTATATATAGAAAATCTTAATGACGCTACCATAAAACTACTAGAGCTCAGCAATGAATTCAGTAAAGTTGCAGGATAGAAAATTAATATACAGAAATCTCTTGCATTTCTATACACTAACAATAAGAGATCAGAAAGAGAAATTAAGGAAACAATGCCATTTACCATTGCATCAAAAAGCAAAAAATACCTAGGAACAAACATACCTAAGGAGGCAACAGACCTCTACACAGAAAACTATAAGACACTGATGAAAGAAATTGAAGATGACATAAACAGATGGAAAGATATACCACATGCTGTGATTGAAAGAATGCCATCAAAATGAATATACTACCCAAGGCAATCTAGAGATTCAATGCAATCCCTATCAAATTACCAATGACAACTTTCACAGAACTAGAACAAAAACTTTTAATATTGGTATGGAAACAGAAAAGACCCGGAATAGCCAAAGCAATCCTGACAGAGAAAAATGGAGCTGAAGGAATCCGACTCCCTGACTTCAGACTATACTACAAAGCTACAGTAATCAAAACAGTATAGTACTGGCACCAAAACAGAAATGTACATCAATGGGACAAGATAGTAAGCCCAGATATAAACCCACGCACCATGGTCAAAGGAGACAAGAATATACAATGAATGTAAGACAGTCTCTCTTCAGTAAGTGCTGCTGAGAAAACTGGACAGCCACATGTAAAAGAATGAAATTACAATACTCTCTGACCAGCATAAACACACACAAAAAAACTCAAAATGGATTAAAGACCTAAATTTAAGACCATATACTATAAAACACTTAGAGGAAAACATAGGCAGAACACCCTAGGACATAAGTTGCAGCAATATCTTTTTGGGTCCACCTCCTACAGTAATGAAAATGAAAACAAAAACAAATGGAACCTAATTAAACTTAAAAGCCTTTGCACAGCAAAAGAAACCATAAACAAAATGAAAAGTCAACAAACAGAATGGGAGACAATATTTGCCAGAAAATATTTGCCAATGAAGTGACCGACATGGGATTAATCTCCAAAATATACAAACAGCTCATACAGCTTAATGTCAAAAAAACCAATCAAAAAATGGACAGAAAATCTAAATAGACATTTCTCCAAAGAAGACAAACAGATGGCCCAAAAGCACGTGAAAAGATGCTTAACATCACTAATACAATGAGGTATCACCTCATACGAGTTAGAATAGCCATCATCAAAAATTCTACAGGGAGTGGAGTCAAGATGGCGGACTAGAAGGACGCAGAATTCGCGTCTCCTCACAACTAGGGCACCTACCAGGCACCGGTGGGGGACCACAGATACCTAAGGGGACGGGAGGAACCCCCAAGGACTGAGTAGGACGTGGGGTGTGGGGGGAGTGTAAGGGCAGTAGAAGTGGAGGCGGGACCGGACTGGTGCCCCTGAGGGGTGGCTGTGAGAGGGGAAAGGATCCATGCCGAAGTGGGAAACTGGGGGACCACTGGGAGGACAGAGGATCAAAAGGGAGTGTGGCCAAGTTGCCCCTGCCCACTTGGGCCCCTGAAAGCCTGCTGAGATTCTGGGCCTGATCCTCTGCCCACCAAGGCTCCCTCTAGCCACACAGGCCCTGAGGGAGTGGGAAGGAGGGAAGGGGGAGCAAAAGTAAAGGTCGGACCTCTGGGACCGGCACCCCTGAGGGGAGTGGCTGGGGGAGGGGAAGAGTTCCTACACCCAACAGGACCTACCCACAGTTAGAGGTACAGCAGCAATGGGGGAGACCCTGGGGCTGATGGGGGAGGGGCACAGAGGAAAAGAAGGGAATGTGGCCAATGCCTTCCCTGTCCACTTAGGCACCGGGGAGCTTGTTGGGCCCCCAGGCCTAATGCTCTGTCCTCGGAGCCTCCCTCCTGCTACGCAGAGCCCAAGCACCACCCCTACACCCCCACCCAGGACCACACCTCTACACTCGGAGGACCCCTCTGAGACCCCCTCCAATGCACTGGGCCTAAACCCCACCCACACACCCTCACCCAGGGCCCTACCTCCCAACTCCGGAACTCCACACTCCAGAAACCCTCCTTCCAATGTGCAGTCTCTCTCCTTCTGCGCCCCTCTCCTTCTGTGTGCAGGTCCTAAGCATAGGCCCTGCCCCACGCATGAACGTTGCTCCCCCACCAACCTAGGTCCCATCCCACCTTAAGCCCCACCACTAAGTTCCAACCCCGCCTAAACTCCACCCCCACAGGCAAGGCTTTTTATTTTTCTTCTTTTTTTCCCTTTTAGATTGGGGCTCTGTTTTACCCTGTTGATTCATTGCTGTTCATTCTTTTATATTTTTACTTTTCCTATTCTTTTATTTTTCTACTTTTATTTTTTATACTTTCTTATTGCTCCCTCTGTCTGGCTTGTTCCCCACACACACACCTCCCTTTTTTTTTCTTTTTTCTATTGTGGTTTTATTTTACCCTGTTTCAGTGGTTTCAATTATATTTTTTTTCCCTAATATATTTTTTAGCTTTCTAATTTTATTTTGTTTTTATTCCTTGATATTGTACTGCTCCTTTTTTTCTTATTTTTTTGCCACACCATGCAGCTTGCAGGATCTTGGTTCCCAGGACAGAGGTCAGGCCTGAGCTCCTGTGGTGGGAGCTCCAAGCCTAAACAGCTGGGCTAACAGAGAACCTCAGACCACAGGGAATATTCATCAGAGTGAGATCACCCAGAGGTCCTAATCTCAGCACCAAGACCTGGTTCTATCCAACTACCTGCAAACTCCAGTGCTGGACTCCTCAGGGCAAACAACCAGTAAGACAGGAATACAGCCTCATCCATCAAAAAAAAAAAAAAAGAAAAGAAAAAGAAAGAAATGACAAAAAAATATGTTACAAAGAAGCAAGGTAAAAACCTACAAGACCAAATAAATGTAGATGAAATACACAACCTACCTAAAAAAGAATTCAAAGTAATGACAGTAAAGATGATCCAAAATATCAGAAACAGGATGGAGAAAATACAAGAAATATTTAACAAGGATCTAGGACTAAAGGGCAAACAAACAGTGATGAAAAATACAATAACTGAAATTAAAAACACTCTAGAAGGAATCGATAGCAGAAGAACTGAGGCAGAAGAATGGATGAGTGATCTGTAAGAAAAAATGGTGGAAATAACTGTCAGGGAGCAGAATAAAGGAAAAAAATTGAAAAAAATTGAGGAGAGTCTCAGAGAGCTCTGGGACAACATTAAAGGCACCAACATACGAATTATAGGGGTCCCAAAAGAAGAAGAGAAAAAGAAAGGGTCTGAGAAAATATTCCAAAAGATTAGAGTCAAAAACTTCCCTAACATGGGAAAAGAAATAGTCAATCAAGTCAAGGAAGTGCGGAGACTCACATAAAGGATAAACCCAAAGAGAAACATGCCAAGACACGTATTAAACAAACTATCAAAAATTAAATACAAAGAAAAAAAATTAAAAGCAGCAAGGGAAAAGCAACAAAAACATAAGGCTAACAGCTGATCTTTCAGCAGAAACTCTGCAAGCCAGAAGGGACTGGCAGGACATATTTAAAGTGGTGAAACGGAAAAACCTCCAACCAAGATTACTTTATCCAGCAAGGATCTCATTCAGATACGACAGAGAAATTAAATCCTTTACAGACAAGAAAAAGTTAACAGAATTCAGCAACACCACACCAGCTTTACAACAAGTGCTAAAGGAACTTCTCTAGGCAGGAAACACAAGAGAAGGAAAAGACCTACAAAAACAAACCCAAGACAATTAAGAAAATGGTAACAGGAATAGACATATCGATAACTACCTTAAATGTAAATGGATTAAATGCTCCAAGAAAAAGGCACAGACCAGCTGAATGGATACAAAAACAAGACACATATACATGCTGTCTACAAGAGACCCACTTCCGACCTAGGGACACATACAGACGGAAAGTTAGGGGCTGGAAAAGATATTCCATGCAAATGGAAATCAAAAGAAAGCTGGAGAAGCAATTCTCGTATCAGACAAAATAGGCTTTAAAACAAAGACTATTACAAGAGACAAAGAAGGACACTACATAATGATCAAGGGATCGATCCAAGAAGAATCTATAACGATTGTAACTATTTATGCCCCCAACATAGGAGCACCTCAACACATAAGGCAAAGGCTAACTGCCATAAAAGGGGAAATCGACAGTAACACAACCATACTAGGGGACTTTAACTCCCCACCTTCACCAATAGACAGATCATTGAAAATGAAGATAAATAAGGAAACACAAGCTTTAAATGACACATTAGATAAGATGGGCCTAATTGATATTTATATGACCTTCCATCCAAAAACAACAAAATACACTTTCTTCTCAAGTGCTCACAGAACATTCTCCAGGATAGACCATATCTTGGGTCACAAATCAAGCCTTGGTAAATTTAAGAAAACTGAAATCATATCAAGTATCTCTTCCGACCATAACACTATGAGACTAGATATCGATTACAGGAAAAAAAAACTGTAAAAAATACAAACACACGGAGGCTAAACAATACGCTACTAAATAACCAAGAGATCACTGAAGAAATCAAAGAGGAAATCAAAAAATACCTAGAAACAGGGTTTCCCTGGTAGCACAGTGGTTGAGAGTCCGCCTGCCAATGCAGGGGACATGGGTTCATGCCCCGGTCCGGGAAGATCCCACATGCCGCGGAGTGGCTGGGCCCGTGAGCCGTGGCCGCTGAGCCTGCGCGTCTGGAGCCTGTGCTCCATAACAGGAGAGGCCACAACAGTGAGAGGCCCGCGTATCGCAAAAAAACAAAAACAAAAAACAGAAAAAAAAAACAAAAACAAAAATCCTATAAACAAATCACAATGAAAATACGATGACCCAAAACCTATAGGATGCGGCAAAAGCAGTTCTAAGAGGGAAGTTTATAGCAATACAATCCTACCTCAAGAAACAAGAAAAATCTCAAATAAACAACATAACCTTACACCTAAAGTAATCAGGAAAGAAATTATAAAGATCAGATCAGAAATAAATGAAAAAGAAAGGAAGGAAACAACAGCAAAGATCAATAAAACTAAAAGTTGGTTCCTTGAGAAGATAAACAAAATCCATATAAGCATTAGCCAGACTCATCAAGAAGAAAAGGGAGAAGACTCATATCAACAGAATTAGAAATGAAAACGAAATAACAACTGACACTGCAGAAATACAAAGGATCATGAGAGATTACTACAAGCAACTATATGCCAATAAAATGGACAACCTGGAAGAAATGGACAACTTCTTAGGAAAGTATAACCTTCCAGGACTGAACCAGGAAGAAATAAAAAATATAAATACACCAATCACAAGCACTGAAACTGAAACTGTGATTAAAAATCTTCCAACAAACAAAAGCCCAGGACCAGATGGCTTCACAGGCGAATTCTATCAAACATTTAGAGAAGAGCTAACAGCTATCCTTCTCAAACTCTTCCAAAATATAGCAGAGGGAGGAACACTCCCAAATTCATTCTACGAGGCCACCACCATCACCTTGATACCAAAACCAGACAAGGATGTCACAAAGAAAGAAAACTACAGGCCAATATCACTGATGAACATAGATGCAAAAATCCTCAACAAAATACTAGCAAACAGAATCCAACAGCACATTAAAAGGATCATACACCATGATCAACTGGGCTTTATTCCAGGAATGCAAGGATTCTTCAATGTACACAAATCAATCAATGTGATAAACCATATTAACAAACTGAAGGAGAAAAACCATATGATCGTCATCTCAATGGATGCAGACAAAGCTTTCGACAAAATTCAACACCCATTTATGATAAAAACCCTGCAGAAAGTAGGCATAGAGGGAACTTTCCTCAACATAATATAGGCCATATATGACAAACCCACAGCCAACATCATCCTCAATGGTGAAAAATTGAAAGCATTTCCACTAAGATCAGGAAGAAGACAAGGTTGCCCACTCTCACCACTCTTATTCAACATAGTTTTGGAAGTTTTAGCCACAGCGATCAGAGAAGAAAAGGAAATAAAAGGAATCCAAATCGGAAAAGAAGAAGTAAAGCTGTCACTGTTTGCAGATGACATGATACTATACATAGAGAATCCTAAAGATGCTACCAGAAAACTACTAGAGCTAATCAATGAATTTGGTAAAGCTGCAGGATACAAAATTAATGCACAGAAATCTCTGGCATTCCTATGCACTAATGGTGAAAAATCTGAAAGTGAAATCAAGAAAACACTCCCATTTACCATTGCAACAAAACGAATAAAATATCTAGGAATAAACCTACCTAAGGAGACAAAAGACCTGTATGCAGAAAATTATAAGACACTGATGAAAGAAATTAAAGATGATACAAACAGATGGAGAGATATACCAAGTTCTTGGATTGGAAGAATCAACACTGTGAAAATGACTCTATTACCCAAAGCAATCTACAGATTCAATGCAATCCCTATCAAACTACCACCGGCATTTTTCACAGAACTAGAACAAAATATTTCACAATTTGTATGGAAACACAAAAGACCCCAAAGAGCCAAAGCAATCTTGAGAACGAAAAATGAAGCTGGAGGAATCAGGCTCCCTGACTTCAGACTATACTACAAAGCTACAGTAATCAAGACAGTATGGCACTGGCACAAAAACAGAAAGATAGATCAGTGGAACAGGATAGAAAGCCCAGAGATAAACCCACGCACATATGGTCACCTTATCTTTGATAAAAGAGGCAGGAATGTACAGTGGAGAAAGGACAGCCTCTTCAATAAGTGGTGCTGGGAAAACTGGACAGCTACATGTAAAAGTATGAGATTAGATCACTCCCTACCACCATACACAAAAATAAGCTCAAAATGGATTAAAGACCTAAATGTAAGGCCAGAAACTATCAAACTCTTAGAGGAAAACGTAGGCAGAACACTCTATGACATAAATCACAGCAAGATCCTTTGTGACCCACCTCCTAGAGAAATGGAAATAAAAACAAAAATAAACAAATGGGACCTAATGAAACTTCAAAGTTTTTGCACAGCAAAGGAAACCTTAAACAAGATGAAAAGACAACCCTCAGAATGGGAGAAAATATTTGTAAACGAAGCAACTGGCAAAGGATTAATCTCCAAAATATATAAGCAGCTCATGCAGCTCAATATCAAAAAAACAAACAATCCAATCCAAAAATAGGCAGAAGACCTAAATAGACATTTCTCCAAAGAAGATATACAGATTGCCAACAAACATATGAAAGGATGTTCAACATCACTTACCATTAGAGAAATGCAAATCAAAACTACAATGAGTTATCACCTCACAGCAGTCAGAATGGCCATCATCAATAAATCTACAAACAGTAAATGCTGGAGAGGGTGTGGAGAAAAGGGAACCCTCTTGCACTGTTGGTGGGAATGTAAATTGGTACAACCACTATGGAGAAGAGTATGGAGGTTCCTTGAAAAACTACCATATGATCCAGCAATCCCACTCCTGGGCATATATCTGGCAAAACCTAGAATTTGAAAGGATACATGAACCCCAATGTTCACAGCACCTCTATTTACAACAGCCAAGATATGGAAGCAACCTAAATGTCCATCAACAGAGGAATGGATAAAGAAGATGTGGTACATATATACAATGGAATATTACTCAGCCATAAAAAACAATGAAAAAATGCCATGTGCAGGGCTTCCCTGGTGGCACAGTGGTTGAGAGTCCTCCTGCCAATGCAGGGGACGCAGGTTCATGCCCCGGTCCGGGAAGATCCCACATGCCGTGGAGCAGCTGGGCCCATGAGCCATGGTCGCTGGGCCTGCTCGTCCAGAGCCTGTGCTCCACAACGGGAGAGGCCGCGGCGGTGAGAGGCCCGCGTACCACACACAAAAAATAAATAAATAAATGCCGTTTGCAGCAACATGCATGGACCTAGAGATTGTCATACTAAGTGAAATCAGACAGAGAAAGACAAATATGGTATCACTTATATATGGAATCTAAAATAATACAAATGAGCTTATTTACAAAACAGAAATGGACTCACAAACTTCGTAACTTATGGTTACCAAAGGGGAAAGGCTGGGGGTAGGGAGGGATAAATTAGGATTTTAGGATTAACATATACACACTATTATATATAAAATAGATAATCAACAAGGACCTTCTGTATAGCACAGAGAACTCTACTCAATATTCTGTAATAACCTATATGGGATAAGAATTTGAAAAAGAATGGATATATGTATAACTGAGTCACTTTGCTGTACATCTGAAACTAACACAACATTTTAACTCAACTATACTCCAATATAAAATAAAAATTAAATTTAAAACACTGTAGTAGTTTCAGGTGTACAACATAATGATTCAATACATGCATGCATGAAATAGTATTAATGGTAAGATGACCACACATGCTACTAGCGTAGAGCAGACCCCTTTACACCTGTAGTCCCAATGAACTAATTAAAAGCTCCCTATTGTTTGCAAAAGTGTCCTTATTTGGACAATAAATTTTGCAGCCACCTAGCTAGAAGAGATGAGAGACAAGTTTCTATAAGATACAGATGGGATGCCCATGAGGAAGAGGCTGAGCTACCTGCAGGCAGGGACATGAGGGCTCTCAACAGATCCTGGGATTGATCCTGAGAATGAGGCAGTGTGTTTACTGGGCAGAGAGAGAAAGGGAAAGGGCGCTCTGTGTGTGATGGCCAAGGGGCAGGGATCAGCAGGGGCACCGGACCACGGAAGATTCTGATATGTCTGGGCAGCAGGGGAGGGGTGAGGGTTGGAGAAGGCAGTCGGGGGTTCCTGACTGAATCAGGGGGGTTCACGGTAGCTGAATCCTAAAGGCTTCTGTGTGTTGGGCTGGGGAGTCAGAACACATCCTGCTGGTAATGACGACATCACAGCAGATAGTTTAGGTTAGATTTGTGATTTAGAAAAACATGTCTGTTAAAACTTGAATTTCTGAGTATTTACCGATTTGAACCAACTTTTAAAAAATTACATCAGTGTTAGAATTATTGGCACCATTATCTTCACCATCACAATTTTAGAGCTTTTTATTGGATGGTTATTTAGTTCTAGGCATTAGGCAAGGCAGGTTACATACACTGCCTCAATTAATCCTCACAACAGCCTTTTGAAGTTAGCCTTAGATCTGATTCCCATGCACCCGAAATTCTGAGTGGGGGAATCACCAAGAAATGTTCAACCTTCGAAAATAAATAAGCAGTAATTTCAGGTTAGCACATTTAATAACGTTTGCAGAAATGTTTTGATTTTCTCGCTAGTCCTTCCGAAGCCCGGCCAGGAGTCAGGGTTTTCTCAGACGGTTGCCACCTGTCTGTTGACACCAAGGTTATCCTGATAGCCTGCGAGTAGGCTCTATGGATTCCTGTGCTTCCTCAGGAGCTACTTATTCTGTAATTTTAGATGAAACCAGGAGTAAGAAAAGTTGTTTAATAACTGAGGATCCCACAGATAAAGAAGTGAAAGTTTATGCAAAGAACAAAGGAGCCAAATGGAGGTTCAGTTGGACAGGGATGCCCAGCTCCTCTCTCAGTAACTGCTCGTAAACAATAAAGAGCAAGGCCCCCAAGTTAAAGAATGTTTTGGTGCAGGGACTTTGCAGGCAAGGACTCTTGTAAGGAAGCTCTAGAATAATGGGGCTGGGCTAACGTCACCTGTGACTCCACCTGGCATTGTTAGTGACTTCAAAATTTTTTACTTTATAAATTTTTTAAAATTTATAAACTCAACTGCTACGTATTTTCTTAGACTGTTGCCTAACTGTTCATGTTCATGTAATACCCCAAGGTAGGGAGGCATAGCTAACATTTTTCCTCTCGACTGGAATGCATCTTTTGCTTTGTCTTTTTTCCTTAGAAGAAAATTATTTTAATCTAAGCATTATTTAATTACATTCAGATGGCCAATAGACACATGAAAAGATGCTCAACATCACTAATTACTACAGAAATGCAAATCAAAACTACAATGAGGTATCACCTCACACTGGTCAGGATGGCCATTATTAAAAAGTCTACAAATAATAAATGCTGGAGAGGGTGTGGAGAAAAGGGAACCCTCCTGCACTGTTGGTGGGAATGTAAGCTGACACAGCCACTACGGAGAACAGTATGGAGGTTCCTCAGAAAGCGAAAAATAGAATTACCATATGATCCATCAATCCCATTCCTGGGCATATATCCGGACAAAACTATAACTCAAAAAGATACATGCACCCTAGTGTTCACAGCAGCACTATTCACAATAGCCAAGACATGGAAATGACCTAAATGTCCATCAACAGATGAATGGATAAAGAAGATGTGGTGCATATACACAATGGAATACTACTCAACCATAAAAAAGAATGAAATAATGCCATTTGCAGCAACATAGATGGACTGAGAGATTATACTAAAGTTAGACAGAAAGAGAAAGACAAATACCATATGATATCACTTATATGTGGAATCTAAAATATGACACAAATGAACTTATCTATGAAACAGAAACAGACTCAAAGACATAGAGAACAGACTTGTGGCTGCCAAGGGGAAGGGAGGGTGATGGAGGTATGCAGTGGGAGTTTGGGGTTGGTAGATGCAAACTGGTAGATACAGGATGGATAAACAATGAGGTCCTACTGTATAGCACAGGGAACTATATTCAACAGACAAACCATAACAGAAAAGAGAAGAAAAATAAAGAGTATTTGATTTTACCTTACATAATTCCTTATTTAATGCTCTTCCTTTCTTTATATTAATCTAAGTTGTACCTTATCATATTCCTTCTCCCAGAAGAACTTCTTTTAACATTTCTTGCAGAGTCCGCTGTTTTTGTTTGTCTGATAAAATATTTCTCCTATACTTTTGAGGTATAATTTTTGCTGGATATAGAATTCTACACATTACTCTATATAAAATACATAAAAAAACAAGGATCTACTCTATAGCACAGGGAACTATATTCAATATCTTGTAATAACCTATAATGGAAAAGGATCTGAAGCTGTACACCTGAAACTAACACAATATTGTAAATAAACTATAGTTAAATATAAAAAAATGTGTAACTATGTATGGTGGTGATGTTAACTAAACTTATTGTGGTGATCATTTTGCAATATATACAAATATTGAATCACTATACGAAATATAATGCTATACATAAATTATACCTCAATTTAAAAAATAAAGGACAAAATTTGTTTTAATTAAAAAAAAAACGTTACCAGTTTTAAGGAACTGAACCACTGCGTAAATCCAGAAATTTGTGGATGAGGAGGCAGACTCAGAAAGTAAATCCCTTGGTCTGAAAGCAGCCAGGTCTCTGACTTCAAAGCCCTTAACCACTTAAGGAAGCAGGTCACTTGAACATTAGAAAGTAGGAAAATAAAAACAAAGTTTAAGTTAAAAACATAAAGGTTAAGTGAAGAGGAACAAGAGTCAGAAATTCTTTACATTTTAGATTATCTAGTAGCTCCTCCACATAATGGTATGTGAGTTCTTATTATTATTTACTGGTCACGGTCTACAATTACACTGTTTTTAAGGGATGCCACTTAATGATCATTTAATTGAAAGTCCCTGGAGTTACCTGTGGTCATGAGATGTCAACAGACTTGACAGGTCACAGCTGTCTGCAGATCACTCATCTGTGGGTAAGCTACAGCTAGAGACGAGTCACTAGACCAGTATCACGTCCCAGGAAAGAGCGGTGGGATGCTGTGATTTATAATAAGAGAGGGGCTGGGGGTCGAATCAATCACCAGTGGTCAGTGATTTAATCAATTGTGCCTATGTGGTAGGACCTCCAAAACACTCCAAGGAGGGTATTGGGAGAGCTGCTGAGTTGAGGGACACGTGGACATGCTGGGAGAGGGGTCACTCTGAGAGGGACGGAAGCTCCTCGCCCTTTCTAGGCCTTGCCCTACACACCTCTTCCATCTGGCTGCTCCTGAGTTATACCCTTTTATGCTGGATTACCAAATCTAGTTCAGTAAAATCCTTCTCTGAGTCCTGTGAGCCACTCCAGCAAATTAATTGAACTCAAGGAGGGGGTCGTGGGCACCTCTGATTTATGGCTGTTTGTCAAAAGCACTGGTGACAACCTGCACTTATGATTGGCATCTGAAGTGGAGGGGTCAGTCTTGCAGGACTGAACCCTTAACCTGTGGGATCTGATGCTCTCTCCAGCTAGGCAGTTATCATAATTGAGTTAGAGTGTAGGAACCCAGCTGGTGTTGCAGAATGGCTTGATGGGTGGAAAACCCGCCTGCCTGGTGTTAAAGTGAAGTAGTATAACAGAGCATGTTAAAGTGAGGAGACACTGCATTCACTGCGTTAACACAGTTCGCATGCTTTTTTGAAGGACATGTATGACAAGTCTAGGGCCTTTTGGAAAATCTAAATTGATTAGACAAGAAAATAAAGATCACAAACATTTGTAGTTATTCAAGAGAAGAAAGTAAACAAGATGAGAAATCCTTGTGTAGTGAGTCAATATTTTGAAATAGTAATCTCTCTCTTTCCTCCCTCCTCCTCTTGTCCCTTCCTTTCAATTAAATTACCTCATTCTTTACTAATTGAATCAAGGAAGGGATATGACAGCAAGACAGAGAAAAAAGAGCCTCTTCCAGGTTTCTGAGTTTCCAGAAACAAAGCTTTCAGGCATCGCACCAGGGGTTCTAACTATGCAGCTTCTTCTCACCCCTTAGGGGATATTTGAAAGGCGTTGTATACTAGTTGGGGGGTAGGTGTTTTTCACAACAACCCGGGACATTATTCCATCATCTGAAAATAGTGGGTGAGGCCAGGGATGCTAAAGAGCGGGGAAAATCCTGCAGGACAAGGAAGAGCTGACCCCAAGTGCCAAGAGCACCTCTCTTAGAACTCACTGACAGGCAAGGATATGGAGAAACTGGAACCCTGTGCATTCAGCCACTCTGGAAAACAATATAGCAGTTCCTCAAAAATTAAACTTAGAATTACCACATGACCCAGCAATTTTACCTCTGGGTATAGACCCTTCCAAAAATTGAAAGCAGGGACCCAAATAGATACTTGTACAACAGTGTTCATAGCAGAATTATTCATGATAGCCAAAAGGCGGAAACAACCAAAATGTCCATTGTTGCACAAATGTGGTCCATCCATACAATGGAATATTATTCAGCCTTAAAAAGGAAGGACATTCTGACACAGGCTACGACACGGATAAACACTGAAGACATTATGCTGAGTGAAATAAGCCAGACACAAAAGGACACATATTGTACAGTTCCACTTGTATGACGTACTTAAGTCAAATTCATAGCAACACGAAGCAGAATGCCGATTCCCAGGGGCTGGGGGTGGGGAATGGGGAGTTAGTGTTCAACGGGGACAGAATTTCAGTTTGGGATGATGAAAAAGTTCTGGAAATGGAGAGCAGTGATGGTCACACAACAATCGGAATGTACTTAATGCCACTTAAAATTGGTTAAAATGATACATTTTACGTTATATGTATTTTACAATTAAAACAAAACAAAACTCACTCAGTGGCAGAGGAGACCTTGAAAGCAAGTCTTTTATGCCCTGAGGCCCATAAAAAGATTCCTAGGCTGGGAGAAGCAGCAAGGGAGGCCAGCAGGAGAGGCAGGCAGTGATGGGTTTCTGAGAAAGGCCCTGCTCGCTGTTCTTGGGGAATGGTCAAAACCTTCACAGATCTCAGAAGGGGAAACTTGGACCACGCTTCCTGGTACAGCCCTGAGAATGGCAAGAATTTGGAAGAGGGACAAATATGGCTCTGTGCCATGTCTTGGCCACCCCAGGTCTTAGCCTCACAAAATCCCCAGGCCCCAGTGAGTGTACGAGCAGAAGAACAATTGCTGAGTGCCCAAGAGTGGTGGGGAAGTGGCAGAAAGAGGCACAGGAGCTGAGGGCAGGCAGTGCAGGGAGCTGAAGCGACCTCACAGGATTGAATTTATGACCATGAACAGCCCAGGCTGATGGGCAACTCAGTGTCCCCCGAGCACACAGACACTATGAAGGATCAGATGAGTCCCTCCAGTGCCTTGGCTCTGTGTAAGCCTCCCCGGAATCTGCGTGTGACACCAGAAACCGAGAAAGGTCTTGAAGTGACTGAATGAGGGTTTGAAACAGAACCATAGTTGCACCACAAGGTTACATTTATTGCAGCTGAACCTCCAGCCCTACATGCAAAGCCATCCTCACTCCCTCCAGCTCTCTAAAGGTTACGGAGCCACTGGGGGCCTTCAGCAGAACATCCTAATTTTCCACTCGTATGAGGACCTCCACCATTAGTGAGTTCAATCGCTATCACTGTGCTTTTCCTCTGTTCACAAAATGTTTCTGCACCGTGTTGGGTGGAGATGCTTCAGCAGAGCATCCCCCTGCCTACAGAACGCTGCACCCCCAGCCCTTGTCCAAGGCAGCACAGCCCGCCCGGAAGCAGTTTTCCACTGTAGGTGCCTATTTTCTATTTGGGCATGGAGCAAGGAAGTGAGCTGAATGAGTATGATTAAGCTCCTGGCCTGCGATGCTCCCCACATGGTCTCGTTTTTGTTTTTCTTTAAAGGAATGATGTTAAACCCTAGTGGCTCCCCCAAACACCTGGATTTTAGTATCTGAAAATTTAAGATAATTACCGAAACATAATTCCTAATTAATATAGCTTTCATCTGCTCATATCTATTTAATACGATTATTCCCAGTGTTAATTTCAAGTTCTAAATACAGTCTCCTGTAACAGGCGGCTCACATAGAATCCCATCTCTTCATTTCACTAATTCTACTGCAGGTAAGTGTTCCCTGGGCTATTCGGGCAAATCCTTGTAATCCTGGGAATGTGGTCGTTAAGTAACTAACCTCTGGTTGGAAAAAACAAATACCAGTCCTGGTCTTCATCACATTTCAATCCTCTATGGAGCCCAGGTTTGGGCAGTTTCCAGTTTTCTGTGTCTCGAGACTTCAGTCGCCTGTAAGGCTTCTGAATTCTGTCCTCCTGGCACGTCTGCTGTGGGGCATCTCACAGCGCTAGCTCAGCCCACCCCGGCACACTCTCGGGCTTGCTCCCTCTCCCTCTCCCTCTCACCCTGGGAATTAAAGGTATGTGCTCTGCAGTCTCAGTAACCTGGCTTTTAAATGAGACCACAGTACAAAATAATAAATGAGATTTTAAACAATGTTTGAAGTGGGTGCAAGCCACACTGTAGATTTCCAGACGGATATTCTTGCAGAAGCCATTGTGGAAGATGACGAAAGGCAAATGAATCACAGATGAGGGTGAAACAAAAACAAATGAAGTAAGGAAAATGAACAGACACAGATTTTAGAAGTGATTTTCTATTCCTAATTAGGCTTGATACACCATGCTTGGTTACTAGTATGTCTTCATTCATGTCTTTCGACCTTCTTAAAAAAAGAAACAAAGAAGTTACTTCAAGGGACCCCCCCGTTTCAGTTCCGGTGTGTGGCTCAATACATTTACGGCCGGAGTCCGGCAGCCATCACACACCTACGGTAATGCCCGCCTTCTTGGTCACGGGGTGCTGCCTGGATCTCATTTCATTACTCAGGACAATATGACATTCATGTCCACAGCACTCTATGTTGCTCCAGGTCTGAACACGGGCATGGAGTAACCATAAAAGGAATGCATAAGGGGACTACAACACAGAGCTCTGGGAACCCACTGATGGCCAATTTACTAGCCCAGGTAGGCATGACCACTGTAAGCTAGAATAGTACCCCAAATGACAAAGACAGGAGCAAGAGAATGAATAATTACCTAATGGCTGACTGCAGACGCTGATTTGTTTTCATACTTTTAGGCTGAATATATCAGCTTGATGAAAGCTTTGAAAAACCGAGTATAATTCTTCATTAAAATAAAAAGCACAGTGAGTTATGCTTTTAAAAAAGATTAACTTTAGGGAACTAGATATTTTCATGGCTCCACTGATGACTTGCTAATTGACAAAGGGAAAATGCATCTGGCGAGTTCAGAAAGCTGGGGCTGCAACTAGTCTGCTTATTTTAACCAGTCTACTTTCCTATCTGGATGTATGTGTAGAATATGCAAATCAAATAAAATACTTATACTTTACTGTATACATCTGAGTTAAATCGTTGTCCAGATTTGGTTGTCAAAAGTTGACTTTGGAAACTGCTAAAATCCACTTCCGATAATAATGAGGTGATTATCAATTGGGCATGATGAAAACAGCACAGGATTGGGAGGTGTAACACCTATGTGAGAGCCCACTCTCCTATGCTTGTATACTCAACAAACAGTCCTTAGTGTCTTTGGACCTCAATTTCCTTGCTTAAATATGCCAATGGTTAGAATAAAGACTCTTAACTTGGGTTGAGAGGGTCCATGAATCCCCTGAAATTAAACTATTTCGTGTGTATTAGTGTAGAGCCTTTCTCTGAGGAGAGGTGTGGTAGATTAGACACACCAGCAGCAACAACTCTCATCTAAAGGTAGTATGTGATTCCCTGTCCCTGGGTATGGGGTGGCCTTGCAACTTGCCCTGACCAACAGGATGAGGCAGAAGTGATAAGTGATGTTATGTGACTTCTAAACCTTGACCTTGCTGCTTCTGCCCTCGTTCTCCTGGAAGGCTGCCCACCATGTAAACAAGCCCTGGCACCCCAGCTGGCAGCCAGCAACAACCGTTGGGCGTGTGGCTGAGGAGGTCCTGGACCATCCAGTCTCAGTTAAGCTAAGGATGACTGAAGCTGCCTGAGGGATCCCAGATGAAACCAGCCAGCTGGGCCCAGGAAAACAGCAGAATTGTGAGCAAATTAATAGTAGCTGCTTTAAGCCACTAAGTTCTGGAGTGGTCAGTTACACTGTATTATTTAACTATTCCAAGAGCGTATTAAGCTTTTATCGAATTCTCAAGGGTTATGACTTTCTGAATTTGAATTACATTATTTCAAAGGTTATGCTTCCTTGTCTCTGCTCTCTTTTTTAACTATGTCATAGGTATAATTTAACGTGGCAGTCTTGCATTCAAACTGCATTTTAAAGTAAATTTTAGAATTTTTGAACTGAAGAATCAGCAGGTCATTGAGTCTACAGTTCAAAGACGTTTTCTACTTCCCTCTTAAAAAAAAATGTGGAACAGTCCTCAGGCACATCTTACAATCTTCATATTTTTAATGATTAAAGCAATTTCATCTGAAAATTCTATTAATATTTCGGTTTGTTATTGCCAGACCAATGTTTCAACTTATTTAGGACAGCGAGCATTTCCTCCTAAGTGATCTTATTCTTCAATCCCTCTTACCAAACTTTGTCCCATCCTTTCTAAAGTGTAACATAGAGTCTGAGGGAGTGGTCACCTTGTATCTTTACTGCTGACATAACATGGATGAAACGCCATCCCAGCCATGCATGGATTCTACACTTGCTTTTGTTTCTGACAGCCCTCTTCATCATTGGGAATGTTAGCCTCCTTCTGGATTTAGTATTTCTGACTCTTTTCTCACACGTTCTTGGCAGTTTTTTTATATCCATGCTTGTTTTCCCAGATCATCATTCACACTTTACATACACCATTTAAAAATATATCTGATCTCAACAAACAGCTTCCTGCACAAAGAGAGTAAATCTTCTTGGCTACCTCCTTCCTTTTTCTTCTTCTCCTTCCCACCCCAACCCACCCTCGCTTTGGACCATTTACAACTGTAGCATCAGAAGTTCATTTTGAGGACTCTCCCCTGCTTCTTTTTGGAATCTCAGACCAGGGGGTCAAAGTCAAGCTTTTATAATTTCCTGAGATATTTAAAAACTCAAACTAACCGACTGTATGTCTGGCAGTGACCACATCTCTCTGGAATTTTCTGATGGCCAGGTGGCCCTCTTCCAGGATTCCTGTCACTTCTGATTTTCCGTGCAGAGCCTCTGAGGTGGCCAGAATTAGAAGCAGGGTGTTAATCCTCTTCATCACTTCCTCTCCCTTCTGAAAGATGAAATTATCATGTGGGTTAGCGATTCTCAACCTGGCTGCACGCTGGAATCACTAGGGGGCAGGGGCACTTAAAGACAAACAAACCAACGTCTGGGGCCCTACCCTGAGAGATTCTGCTCTCAGGGTAGAATGGGTGGAGCCTGCCTATACATTTTTTTAAAAAGAAGTCTGGGATTATTCTAACATGCAGCCGGGGCTGAGAGCACTAATTGAGGTAAATCATGAATTTATCAGAGGTTCTGAGTTTAGAAAATGAGACATCTGGCAGATGCCGGGATAGCTGAAGCCCCCATCATTGAGAGTCCGAATGCTTCTCTTCCCTAATCCATTAATTTTTAACACAGGCAATCTAGTTCTAGCATGTCTACACAGGACAATGACAACCAGACTATGATATTACTTTCTGATTGTTGATATTAATCTCAACACAGCTCTAACATCTTTAAACAAGATGAAGCTAGACAGCAAAAAGTCCTTTGAAAAGTTCAGAAAATAGTTGGGGACAGTAGCTTTTCTGAAATTCCAAATAAAGATGAGCTACACTGCTGTGGATGGTTTTCCTTACTAGTTAAGAGAGTAGTTTGACAAAGGAAGTGTATTGCAAATGAAAAAATAAAGCAAAATTCTTTTCTCCTTCTTTGATCAATTTTCAGGATGCTAATTCTGTGTTAGTCAAAAGGCAATTGAGATGTCAAATACATTATATTTTTGAAAAATTCTCTCTCACCATACATCGCATATATTACATACTTAGGCTTTAAAATTTTTTTAAAAAATTCTAATTGTTATTATCACCAAGTATGCAAATGCAACTTTTCATGAGGCTATTACTCTTTCACAATGGAAACGACCTTGTTTCTAGTTAGTGGCAGAACTGATTTTGGTGTCATTCACAGAAGTAGGCTAAGTGTCAGCCAAGCTGGGATGCTGAGGCGTGAACAGCAAGTCAATTCTGAAGGAGCATCTTTTCAAAGGACCTACTGAGGGCATAGCTGCATCTTGGCAACCACAGCACACGCTGGGATGGCACAAGCATGATTACGCCAAGTAGGTGGTGTTAGACACTAGAGGCAGGCAGGGGAATTCAGTCTTCTATGAACTAGAGATGACCAAGGGAGAGCAGTTTTCCTGAATGCTTACTGCAGGAATAGAAGCTGTAGAGTCTAGCTCTAACCTGTTCCAAGTTAGCTGTGTAGAAACTGCTTTCTGCGGACAGAAGTCCAGAGGTATGCTCTGTAGAATCTAAAAACAGAAAGGATGAGCAATATTCTCATGCTGAAATACTGCAACTGCTTTCAATCAAGCAGGCCCTTTTGGAATCACATGCATTTTGTCAATAATTCAGTTTTGCAAACATTTTGCAATATGGTATCATCTGACAAACTCTCAATTATGTATATTTCCACTTTCTAAAGAAAGCACATGTAGAAAATGGTGTCAAATAACATGAAAGGGTGTGTTCTGAAACTGTGGACACTAAGAAAACTAGTGTTGCTTCTCTTTCCAACTCTAACTCATGCCACGTTGAGCTAGGATTACAGGAGTTGAAAATAATGCATGAGAAGATGGTGGAATGAAAAAGAAATCTTGACAAAACAAGACAGGGCTAACAGCATAGTGAAAGCAACTGCTACAGGATTTCCTAAAATTGGTGCATGTAACTCAGACCGAGAGTTATTTTAACATCTCTCTCATTTTACTTAGACATACCCAAATACACACAAATATTTCACCATCTACTGCCAAATATCAACAATGAAACCGATGTATACTTTTGTTCTGTATCAGGGCAAGAACTGCAGATACATGCATGAGTGTTTACAGAAGTTTTAAAAACTCTTACGTTGTATTTCTCCTCCTACCGAAATTGTACAGTCTTTCTAAACAACTCTATTGACTTTCCTGGAGAAAAGAGAAGATTCCCACTGCTTCAAATTAAGGTCCACATATTAGCAGACGAATTACTGGTTATGACCAATGGAAGGTAGATTGGCTGTTCCTTCAATTAGAAGTACGTACATTCACTTTATAAATAGTTTGCCATTGGGAGGCAAGCACTTCAGATCTCAGGTGTGTATCCGTGATTAATTTTTCCACCTCTTTCCTTAGTAGGACAGGAAAAAACATACTTCGTACCCTAATGTTTTGATTTTGCAAGGAATACAACCAACCTCCCGATTTCATGGTAAACCAGGAGGCCTTCCTACTTTGGCACAGTTCAGCCAGGACTGCACAAATGACTGGGATCAAAAGAAGACATTCTGCTTCTTCACTTGAACTGAGTGTGAATTAATTTAAAATGTCAAACTTGATTTCGATAAAAGAGACTTGAAAAACAATACTGTTTGGTTAAGAAAGAGGTTAATGAGGAAAATGTAATCCCCACTCAAATGCCATGGAATGCAAAGCCACATTTATTTGCATGTGTGGTAGCTGTAAAAGGTCCAAGGAATTTCGTTTTCAGTGTTTTGAATTGTTTATAATGTATTCTCTTTTTATTCCATCTACTAACAATTCCCAGAAATGATGGAAATCAAAAGATGGAAAAACATAATGGCACTTGGGTTCTAAGAAAATTACCAGTTGCAACATCTGCTCTAGCCACAGTTCATGAAGCAGGTGATTATGGAGACAATAAAGAAAAATGTTAAGTCAGTAAAAATCCCTTGAACCTTGCCAATTCTGTGATAGCGCCTTGAAGTCTGACACTCCAAAACAGTCCATGAAAAATTTTGCAACAAAATTTTCACTACTAATGATGCTCATTTGCAAGCAGAGCTCAGATATTCCAGGCTGTGGGACATAAAACACACTGTACAATTTCTTTGACCTTGTTACGTTTTATTAAAGCATTTACCAAAGTGTCAAATAAAACAAATCTATTATTTAAAAATCAACCCTGGAAAGTCACTGGCTTTTCAACAGACGAGTTTTTCATCACACTTTTAAGTATTTTTCTGCACATTTCAGGGCCAGGAACTGCTTCATTAAGAGCACTGGGTTTCAAAACAACGCCATTTCCCCAGGCTCAGCAGCCAGAGCAGAGCACTGTGCTGGGAGCACCGGCCATCAGTTAACGAGGAGCCAGGCCCTCGCAGACTTGGCAGAAAGTCTGCCCTGTTAAGGTTCAGGCCACAGTTCACCTACTATGGAGCTGCTGCTCTATCGGTTAGGATTACCGTTGCTTAAAGTTTTATTTAATACCTTGATCCATCACCTGAATGGCCTCCTTAGGCTTTCAAATATGGAAGAATGAAAATGAGACAAGAATTAAAGTTTTTATGGCCTCTCCTAATATTTCTATTTCTGGCAAATTCTTTCAGATACAGAGAGTGATACAATTCTACAGTGATGAAATCCCTTCAGAAACCTCTCCTATTTCCCTCCCCCCAAGTTTTCAGGGGACAGGACCGCCTGTAGAGTAACTCCCTGCACCCCTTCCTGACCTAGCCCGTTGGTGCATTTGGAAGAACCACCGGCCTTTTTGGACTAAACCTGGGCTGGGGTGAGAGGTGCAATGTATTAGCCTCTAAAGTCCCAACCACTTCACAGAAATCAATAAACTAATACAGAATTAATATTTTTTGTAAGTTTTAGCAGCATGTCCCTCCTGGGTTCCTGCAGCCAGTCATCACTGCGGCGCTGCCTCTATCTACATCATTGCTGGCGTGTAGCAAGAGGGACTAAAGACCAAGTGCAGTCATTTCCACTCCCACTTCACTGGCCAGAGCAAGTTCACATGATCACACCCAAGTGCAGCAGACGTCTCCTCCTGCAGGGAGGGGGTACGGCGCCTGAGAGCAGTGAGACCAGAGCAACCAAGTCCTTCTGGACAACAATCAGTAAGGGACATATATTCAGTCTTGTCTCTGCTCAGGAAGAACTGCTGAGCCAGAGAATCAGCTCCGGAATAAGAGCTGCAGTTCAGGGCGTTAAGGTGGGGCCAGGCAGCAAGGCAGAGGGAGGAAGTGGCCCCGGAGTCCGCCACTGTGGCCGGGATCGGCAGCGCCCATCCAGCACTGCGTTCACACTGAGCCAGGCTGACTTGTTCAAGTCACTTGCTGTTCAGTCTCGGGCTGGAAACCAAAAACTCGCTCTCTTCCCTTAACTAGGGTAAAGGCTCACTGGGGAGTGAATGCCCAGAAATTAGAGCACAGGACAGGACAATATTCAATTAACTAACAAAATGGGCAGAGCAGACAGTCATGGAGCCCTAGCGAAAACGTGTGCCTACACTCTCAAAAAAATTGCTGGTTTTCCTGCTTTGCTGCAAAATCCAGAGAGGGAAGCTGGGAGAAGGGAGGCTTTGTGGTGAGAGAGGCAGAACAAGCTGTGGGTTTCAGGTCAGCAGGCAAGCTCTCCTGGCCCTGGCTCATCACCCCCAAAGGTACCCCCGCCCAGGACGGTCACCTCACCAGCTGCAGGGTCTACGCCATACTCTGTGCCCAGACCGTCCTCTCCCCATGTCACTCAGGGCTCAATACAGGAAACGGAAAACACTCTAGATCTTTCAAGCTCAGAGGGATTTAATACAAGCTATCACATGGAAGGGCTGGAGGAGCAGCCGTGAGAGCCCCCATACCCTCTAAGCTGGGGACCAGGCAGCGGACCATGGGATGCAGCCACTGCCCACACTCATGCCTTCCAGAGCCTTCTTGGGCACCTACACAGCTGAGGAAAGACAGCGGCCTCCTCTTTTCTGCCTTTCAAATCTTATGTGACTGCATTTCATTATCAGAACCTGCCCTGTATCCTGCCTCTGGCTGCAGAAGTTACTGGGAATTCTAGTTTGTGTACCCCAGGCCCTGCAGCACAAGGAGTTCCATCGGCAAGAGCATGGCTCTCCTCCAGGGACAGGCAACCACAGTCCTCAGTGGCTGCCAAGAGTAAGGTGCCCTGGACCCCTCCTCTCCTGAGTCCACTCAAGATGGAGAGTCCCCAAACTAACCAGTCAGAGCCGCTGTTACTGAGTCACCCTCCTCCAGATGTGATCCCCTGGCAGCCTTGACTGTCAGGGGACTGGCTTGGGCAGGGGCAGGCAGGCTTCATGGAATTAAGGTGGTATTAAGGCCAAGATCTCAGGAGGGCTCTCCTCTTGGCCTACCAGTCACCTTCTCCCCCAACACCCTTCTCAAAACAGACGGCTGGTTTGGTTCTCAAGGTCTGGTCCTGGGCCAGCAGCATCGGCATCACTTGGGAATGTGTTAGAAACGCACCCCAGCCTGGGTGCATCAAAGCTGGCGGGTGGTAGAGCCAAGCAATCTGTAGCTTAACAAGCCCTCCGGCTGGTTCTGCTGCACCCCAAAGTTTGAGAACCCCTGCAGTTGGAAATTAGACATTTCTGGAACAAGAGAAAGTGGAAACAATGCCCACCTGATTACTAGGGGTGAACATGGCATACATCTCAGCAGAGGTCTGGTCAGGCTAAGATGGACCCTGGGCTAGGTCCATTGCCCCAAAGTCCAAATCTACATCTCCTTTCCCTCTGGTTGACCACGTGGGACAGGGTCAAAGCAATGACCAGCATGTTTGCAGGGGAAGAGAGAGAAGGGAGGCCATACCCAATCTGGATCTGGCTCAGGTAACCAACCCCAGTATCTGGAGTGGAAAAAAGACAGG
Source organism: Phocoena phocoena (assembly GCF_963924675.1). NCBI lineage: Eukaryota > Metazoa > Chordata > Mammalia > Artiodactyla > Phocoenidae > Phocoena > Phocoena phocoena. The sequence goes on from NC_089224.1 coordinate 6,624,876, forward strand.
CCTGGCTGACATTCCTGAGGACAGGCTCCTATACCAGGAAATTGGAGCAAAAGCCAAAGGGAGCCATCGACTCTTAAAACAAAAAACCTACCCCTCTAGTAAACACGGTTTAATCAAACTCTTGTAGTATCTGTTCCCCTTAGACACAGGGGTGGAGAGGAAGATGAGGGACAGAAGCATTCCTCATGCCCTGTGTCAATCCCTGAGCTCCTAAACTGGTCTAAGACTATTCTACCTGCCCCTGCTAAGATAAGCTAAGACAAAGACTCCCCATTCCAAGACTTCTGACTCCAGCTGCCCCTCCCCGCTCCACACCCAGGTTGAATAAGCAGAATTCTTCTTTGGACTTTGCTGCAGAGGTTCTGTTCCCATCTTCCTGTTGCCACCTTCCTCTCTGAGGCCTGGGGCTCCATCTCATTCTTCCATGCCCATCTTTTTCCCCGGGTTTGAGGCCTGATGTGATCTCTTATCAAGCATTACTTTTGTAACCAGGAAAGAACCCACTGTGCTGAGATTTTAAAAACTGAATACCCACCTCCCGATCTCATTTCCCTGAGGGTCATGCTCAGTGTCAGGTCTACAAGGGGGCATATACCCTCTAGTTCACTGCAGAGCACCAGGAGGCAGCAGGAGCCCCAACCCTGCACCCCAAACTTCAAGAGCGTAACATGGATGGGGACCTTGTTGGATTTTCCTACAACCATAGCTTTCAAACTTTTTACTGTAATCCATAAGAAATACATTTTGCACTGCGACTCAGTACACACGTATATATACACGAGAAGAAAGACTTATGAAAGAATATCCTTAACATCCTTCTAACATTTTCTATTCTTTTCTATTCCACTTTAAAAATGCTAGTCAAATCCCATGTTACTGAGTTACTAATGGTTGGCAACCTGTGGTATGAAAAACACTGAAGTCCACACTGTAATAAACTCACCACCGGCACCCCAGAGAAGGCAGCATTAATAGCACACTCTCATTGTGACCAGCATTGCTGAGAGCTCTACGTGTTTGTATGTGCGTTACTGTCATTTCAATTAAAATCCTAAAATCGCTACAGGCCATAATTCCAACTCTATGCTCCTAGTATTCCAACAAATACAAAAAAATTACTTTTACTGGATTCATCTTAACTTCAAATTTGGTGATGATTTGAAACAGCGGCACGTGTAGATGGCTAAACTCTCATTACCAGATAAGCAGTTATTTTCTAAGTTTCAACAAACATTTTTGTTCAATGTAGTTTGGTTTAAATCAAGTAAATGGATATAATCGCATAATCGAGTTTCTCTCTTCTCCCTGTTAAATAAAAGCAGTTCAAAGACTGGAAACATTTCAAGGATGAAAAATGGGGTTTGAAAGCTGAAACGTGTGCCTTTCCTGATAGAGTCAGACCCTCAGCTGTCATATGAGGGCAGCTGGAAGCCCTCCTTTCACCGCTGGGCCAGTTCTGCCTCTTTCGGACCTGCACCGACTCTGTCCCTCATCTCAGGTAGGCCCAGCACACGACACCGGGGCCTCTCCTGTCCCCACAGTGCAGGCCCGCGCGTCATCTGCAGCGCAGACAGGCAGACACAGGATGCTGGCAGATTGGAACGGGCTTGCCCTGCTCCGCGCCCTCCTTCTCCAAATCAAAACCCACCAAAAACACCGCAAAGAGCCAGGAAACCTCACGGCGTTAATTGCTTCCATTCCCCAAGCTGCATGTGGCACACAGGACACCTCGTATCCCTCCAGGGGTGCGCAGGGGAGGGGAGAGGGTGCAGGGAGGGAGCGCCAGCCCGGCCCACCCTTCCTCCCAGCTCTGCGCCCTGGGCTCGGGCCTGGCTTGAGGGTTGGCGCCCCCTGGCTTTCTCGAGCAAGAGAGGCGGGAGGTCGAGGAAGTGGGCGAGGTGCTAAGGGCACTGCGGAGGGAAGGCGGCCCGGGGCGCCCCCCCCCCCTTCAAAGCCCTAGGGCGGCCGGGCAGTTGGCAACTGCGCACCGCGGAAGGACAGGCAATTACCCTCCGGGGAACGGAAAACCCAGGAATTTCCCTCGCTACTGATGTTAGAAGAGCGGATTCCACATTTAGGGCAGGCCCGAAGCGCAGAAATAACTGTGGCAACTCAAAGCATTATCAGCACTGGTCAATTTACGCCTTGATGGGCTCTAACTGTGGCAACTCAAAGCATTATCAGCACTGGTCAATTTACGCCTTGATGGGCTCTGGCTGGTTTTACGATCAGCTGATTTGCGCAAACTTCCTACACTGACCTGCGGGAAAAGAAAGGAGACAGGAGAAGGGGCTCTGATCTCCACGCAGCTGCAGCACTGGAAAGGGGGCAGCTTGTTAAAGGAACCCCCTGTGCCTGGGTTTGTTCACATGCAAAATGGGGAAAACCACATGTTCAGTAACTGCTACAAGTGACCTATGTGAAAATAAAACAAAAGGCCACCGGGAAGTGCTTTCGACGTTACAGCTTTAGTAGAAAAGTACAATGATAGTCGTAATAAAAATGGTAATGGACTCTAACACCCATTCAGAGCTCTATAAATCCGCACTGTTTGTGTGCATGGATGTGAGGAACTCACAGAAGGACAATGGAGGACACTACTACTAAACCTGAACTAGTTATCTAAAGTAATTACCTATCCACCTATTTCAGCTGGCCTTTTAAAGGGGGGAGGACCTAGAGAAAGGTATGTTTGGAAGCTGCTTTTCCATGTAATCATGAAGGTGCACCAACAAACACATGGATGCACGTAACAGGCACACATTACGTGCATGAATGGAAATGTGTACATGCACGGGAAATGTGGGTTTGCATTTATTATAATGATGACTCAGGTACGGTGCTACACAGTCTACTGGAGACTTTGGCATTCACTTTTCATTTAACCCTCATAACATTAGGGGGCATCATTAATCCCCACTTTACAGGTGAAAAAACTGCAGTTCAGAAAAAAATAACTTGCCCCAAATCTTGATGATGAGGAGCTATAATACCAAAGATATTCATTCTAATTCTGGGCCATTCTCATATTCAGCAAACACATGATGGACACCCACTGTATGCCAGTAAAGCATTGTGGCCACAAAGATTAAAGACCTATTCTACTGCCTTCGGGAACTCACACCTAGTGGAAAAGAGAGAAATGACACTCCTGTAGAATATAAACTCTGTAGTCAGCCTGAGCCCAAAAAGAGCAGACACCCAGGTGGAATCCTGAAGGACAAGGAGAATGACATCCTTCTACCTTATGGATGAGGAGGAAGGTATGCAGCAGGCAGAGGGACAACACGTGCAGAGACATGAAGGCAAAAGAAACTGGGCTGTTCAACACAGTTCAGCAGAGCCAGGGCTCAGCGTGTGTGAAGGGAAAGTGGTGAGAAAGGAGACGTTATGTGAAGAGCATCACATGCTCGCATTTGGGTTTTCCTGAAGTCTATGCAGAGTGAATGAAAGATTTAGAGTAGGGGCATGACATGATCAAACTGCATTATATAAAGATGACACCGGCTGCTGGGAGCACAGACTGGAGAGCACACTGGCAGTAGGAGCAATAATGGAATGAAGCAAACTCAGTACCTGTCATCACTGAGGCAGGCGGTAGACAGGGTGGATTTGAAAGATAATAGGAGGACCTGGGGGGAGTTGCCAGGTTACGGTCTAGCTCCTGACGGATGGTGGTGCCATTCATAGAGCCTAGGAGAACAGACTATGAGTGTGCAACAGGGACTAAAAACACATTCCGTTCTGAGCGTGACGAGTTTTCAAAATCTAAGTACATCTACTTAGGACGTGAAAATGTCCTCCAGCAAGGGGTGGGATATTTGGGTCTAGCACTCCTAGAAGAAGTCTGAATTGTAGAAAAATATGCCATCAACATCACGTGAAACCATAGAATGGCTAATAAAAACAATAACGGTAATAACAATAATCATTGCTAACATGCATCTAGTACTTACTAAATATGTAGCACTGTGAAAAGCACGTTTAGTAGATTTTCTCATTTAATCCTCATAACTATCTCAGGAAGTATTTGGATTGACTATAGCCCAGGGAGAGGTTTTCATATAGGAAGAGAAATGGTCCAGAACAGGACCCTGAGGAGGAGGTTTAGGAGGAATGGGCAGAGAGCTCTTTGTACTCTATTGCACAGCTAGAGTTGCAACGAACACCTTACATAATCGCCCAGATTCAAAGGTGGAAGGTGGGTATCCTTGCTCCGGTCCTACCTAGGACAACAGCCTGGAGTGGCTGTCTGGGCTGGGTGGCCCATTGCCACAGGCCTAAGCTCCCTGCTGAGGGAGACACCCTCAGCCCTGGTGCTATGTGGGGTTCTTTTAGCCTCCAAGTTGTCAAGGTCCCCCAGCCTGCAGGTGAGAGAGGAAGAGGCTGCTTCAGTGCAGAGAAACTGCCTGTTGCGCTACACACCCATGGGAAACACATTACAACTGTTCCTCTGAAACACTCTGGATTCCAGCCAGGCAGCATCAACAGGCTCATCAAGGTCGACCAAGACAGGAGAAAGCACCCACACTTAATTTCCAACATGGCAGACAGTTCCCCACATCCTTATCTCACATCAAGAAGGTGCTTCCCCAAAGCAAGCAAGAGCAGCTTTACCATCTTACTATTAATGCTGGATAATTGCTTTGTTAGCTCTTCCACCTGCACCCAATGTTGATAACTTGGGAGTGTGTTGTGTGAGGGAAAAGGATCAGTGAAATATTAGTCTGAACATTGGATTTACTTTATAAATTTGTTAATTATTGTTTTGCCTCTTTATTAAGTTTGATCATGGATTTCTACCTCTAAAGAGACTCTAAAGACATGTGAGACTTGTGGCTGTATCCTCATTAGAGGACCTGTAACCTTGGCCCAAAGCTCCTTGTGGGCTCACAGTCCACACAATAGAGCAGGACTGTTTAAAGAAGAGCAGCACAAGTGACACGGTGCTGACTTCGAGTTTTGCTTTAAATTTGTACTCCTGAACCCAAGACTACTATGTTCTGGTGTGGGTATTGCTGTTCTGAATGCGAAGTGGGGTGAGGAGTGTGGATGGCTGGGTAGTAGAAGGAAGTATCCTGGAGACTTGACCCATGCTCACCTGGCCGGTCTCTCCAATAATTTTCACAGAGTATGGCACTGAGCAAGAAGCCATCCTGGGCTCTCTAGCTGTGCGACCGGGGGAAATCAGCTCTCTGGGCTCGTGTGCTCATCTGCAAGAAGAAGGGGCAGAAGCAGCTCTAAAGAACTATGCAGGTTTAACATTCATTGATTAACTTATTAACTTAATACAGGAATAAGCAGGGTGTTGGTGTTGGCTCTGTTTCTTCTTCACCTGGTAGGGGTAAGGGACTCACTGTATGTTGATACATACAACAGCATCAGAGAATATAAAAACAGAAATTAGGTTTGTGAACCAACAGATTACCAGGATTAAAAATTAATAACATAAGTACATGCGTATGCATACACACAAATATGTAATACACACATATAATAAAAATTAAAAACGTGTATATAGAGAGAGAAATAAATCCAGAGAAATTGGTCGGGACATGCAGCAGGTTGATGGCAAAGCCAGGTGTAAAGTCCAGATTTTCTAACTGCTTGTCAGGTAAGTTGCCCACCAGTCTGGGTATATAAGCCACATAAGTCACCAGACACTGGAAGATTTGATGAGATTCATGTTTAACCAGCTCCATGTGCGGCGGTGTGTTTCCTTCCCCCACTATCATCAGTAGCGCATTAGAAAAAGCTGCATGTTCTGGCGACGGCATGGATCTTTTGTTAAATGGGAGCCCCGAAGAATTTACTCCTACCTTTAATACTAACCCTACGTGTAAATGTGCTGAAGGAGAATAGCCTGAGATCATTTTTCAGAGGAGACAGCAATCCATTTAACAGAAGTGGCGAGAAGAGACGAAATGATCCAGTTTGTCCTTCCACTGAGGGCGGTGAGGGGCAGTGAGCTCTTAGGCATCAGCCTGGGAGAGAGAGCACTTCCCCAGCTCCATCCTAGCCTATGCCCTGGGCTAGTAACTACCTAGTTAGGGCCCAGGTCACCTTCCAGGAAGTTCAGAAGTTGAACCTAGATCATTTTAATGACCCCTCACATTCTGAGATTTCACCTTGAGAAATTCCTGAAGCAAACCGCCTGAACTTTGAGCCAACTGTCCCTTGCCTCTCTCTGCTAGGTTATTTAAAGAACTGCGATACTGGTCTCCTATTGTTTAGCAGTAATAATGATTTTAACATAGCTGTTAATGAGGAAGAGAAGCTTTGCACCTAAATCTTGTTTAGACTGAAGTAAAAAGTAAACTGAAGCCAGGTTTGCAGGCTTTTGCCTTCCCTCCACTTCAATATTCATTAACTATTGAAGAGTCCTGACCTAAGGAGAGCAAGGCGCTGAGGCCTGAGGACTCAGCTGGTGTAACGTGACATTAAGGGCTCGCTAACCAGCAGGAAACTTACCTGCTTTTGCAGGTAAAATGCCAGAAGCGACCTGGAGTTTCTGCTCTGGGTCCCGGGCGAGTCACGGCTCTGCGGTCCCCCAGCCCCGTCCCGGGTGAGCATCACATCCCGAAAGGTCGTGGATCGCCTCGCAGCCTCCTCGCGAGCCCGTGGCTCCCTCCCACTGGGGGAGAAAACAAGAAAAGCCTGGGGTGAGGGCGGAGCGGGGATGGACAAAAAGGGAAGGAAGAAAATCCTGCGAAACATGCTTTGGCAGGTCCGGCATTCGGAGACCGCCATGTGCGCTCCATATTGCGCAGCCCCGGTCTTTGATGTTTTTCCTGAAAGTAGAGACATTATTCTTTCTCCAACCGCGCCTGAGCCCCACAGACAGGAAAACAGCGAGGCCAGGGTGCGGGCCCCCAGTAGGCCGGCCACGTGTACCGAGGTGCTGCCCCGACGCCCGCGGCCCCGCGCTCTCCCGTCGCGGACACCGGCCCGGCTGGCCCCGAGGCGTCCTGCCCACGGCGGTTAAGAGTTAGGAGTTACCTCAGGACCCTCGGCTCTTTGGAGTTTACCGAATGGCCCCCGACAGGCCCACTGTCAAGTCCTCCTTCCCTTTGCCTCCCTCTACCCGTGGCCGGACGGCACGGTGGACTTCCGAGGACTCTAAATCCGCTCGGACTCCTCCCGGCAACGGGGAGGTAACGGCCGCCAACAGCCGCCAACGGCCGGGACTCAGAAGCGGGAAACTACCCGCTGCCGGGCGGGAGGGCGGCGCGGACGCGGTCGCAGGTCTCGCGCGACGCGAGGCTTCGACAACCCCGGCGCCTCGCAAGTGGGCGGGGCGGGAAGGGCTAGACCGCGAGAGCAGCGACGTCGGCGCTCCCGCCGCTTCCGGGTCTCCACGAGCTCTTCCGGGGTGCGCGCCACGCGGACGGAGTCGGCGCCTGTGGCTAGCTACAAATGCGTAGGGGGAGGTTAGCGCCGAAAAAGAGCTGTAACAACTTTAGCCGACAGTAACGTCCGGGTGGACGACAGCAGGACCCCTCCAGTTAGTCACGATCAAGCTCCAGTGCTCAAGCAAGTCAGCGTCTGCTCTCCGCCCGCCCAGAGAAGCGGAATCCGGGAAGCGGGGGATCGGGGCGCGACCTCAGCATCCCCGCCCCCACCCGTGGTAGCGAGTATTCTGGGCACGGCCCGGGCGCCCCATTAGCTAGCGTAAATTCACTGGGCGCAGAAGACACGGCTTTTCTGCACTCTCGCCTCCGGGAAGGCCTCTGCTCCTGGTTGTCTGGAGTGAGTCTGGCCTGAGTGTGAATTCGGTCGGGCGGGCTCAGCACACCTCGAGCCTCGAGGGTCAGGAGATGAACACTGTCGGCAGAAGTCATAATGATGCCCTGTCCGTTCAATGGGTCAGCTGAAGCGGCCTCCCTCGTGTTTGGGCGATGTGTTGAAAGTGGCAGTAGATCCTCCTGAGGTGATCTCCTTTGTGAGCTTGAAATTAACTGGACACACCTGGCGCCTTTACTTACAGTTGCTCCTTTTCCTTCAGAGCATCCGTCTGTCAACCAGGATCAGTTGTCTCAGGGCCTACTGTGTGCTCAGATCTTGACCAGCCCCTTCTGGGGATACCAGGCCACAGAAGGCCAGGTTCCTGCCCGTGAACCTGGCTCAGGACTTGGGAGTTAGCGCGTTAGTGGAAGAAAGGGAGGGGGCCCATTAAAATTACTTATCCTGCTGCACTTTTTTTCTGGAATGACTCAAAGTCACCCGGAGAAGAATATAATATTGCACGTCTGGCCTTAGGCTCGGCTTCCTTTTTCTGACCCTTTCTCAACCCGGCTTTCCCTCCTAAGGAGATTTGGAATTCCCCCTGCGGAGGGTGGGTGGGGAAAGAGCCAGCCCAGGTAAGTATGGGAACCACATGGTATCGGGAATGGACAAAAGGAAATCATCGCCAAATGCAACCAGGCAGGTGGGGGTAGATTGAAGCAGAAAGGGAATAGGAAATGTGAATAACCCCCAAGGCAGCGGACTCCGGTGGTGAGGTGTGAGAAACAGTCAACATTTGGAGCTCTGGAGTCAGAAGATTTTTGGCAGCTGTTAGATAACTTCCTGATCTGCAGTAAAGTTCACGTGACCCAGAGGATGTTTCCGCAATTCCGTTGCCTGGCTACCTTCCTCCCTTTCCAAGTCTGCAAGCTTAAGAGATTTTACTGGGTCCCTGTTGAATGGTGGTGCTGGCCAAATACGAGCCCAGGAAGGAGTCCTGACCTCCTACAGGGGCAGCCCCAATCTCACTCACCTGTTGCCTACCCAGCTCTCAAGGTGACATAGAAGCCCCCCGTTTCCAGCCGCCAATCTGTCGGTTCCGGACACTCCACAAACGGTCCAAACTGAACATTTTTTTTTCTATTTATGTATACTTCCAAGAGTCTTCCACTGCCCCGGCGCCCTGCTGCCCCATCAGCAGGAGGAACGCGATTTTCCATAATTAGGGCGTGACCAGTATGGAAATATATGCAAGGTGTTTAAGTCTCCTTAGTGAAAAAGTTTTAAAGGGATCCTGGCCCGCAATGCAGGATTCCCTGGGAAGCAGCGCTTAGTTAGCGGGGCGCAGCACCCGCCAATCCTGAACCCTTCTCTGCGTGGGCGAAGGCGCAGGAGGGGCTGAGGAGCCCAGGCCCACGCGGCTCCATACGGCCCAAATCCCTGGGTTCTTCCAGGGCCAGTGCAGTTGTCGCCTCTTGGTCCCTGCGGCCAGCTGGCCCTCGCATCGTTCCCACTCCCAGGCCCCCTAGTCACGCACGTGGGGCCTGGCCCGCCCGGCAGGTGGATAGGAGCTCTTGCTCCACGGGCATCGCAAGTCCGGGTTTTTGCGCAGGTTCCGGCCAGCTTGGAGGGATCATCCTCCGGGGCGTTCTAATGTGGGCTTTCCAGACGTGCAGCGAGAGGGTTATAGAACAGGCTGGAAGGCAGTCGCAAGAAAGCAAGGATCAGACCTCGCCCGCCAGTCGGAGAATGTAAATTACGGGGCAAGGCGCTTGTGAGACCCAAAGGAAGGACCTGGAGACCCCAGGGTCGCGGGTCGAGGGAGGGAGGCCATTGCTTAGTTAGCCACACCTCGCGGTGGGAAGAGGGGATGGCAGTTCCGTCACGTTTCCCGTGTTTCTAGGAAGAAAGTGCGGTGATTTCCCCGAAGATGAATAAATACGCAGCGATGAGGATCACCAGGGCTAGGAGGTAGGAACTTTCAAACCCTTATTGGGCATATGTCCCCATTTTTCAAACGCGAAAACAACCCCGGCGAGGCCAAGACGCTGGCTTAAGATCATAAAGCCAGTAAGTCCAGAAGCCAGGATCCAGCCCAGGTGCACCTGGCCCCAAAATGCATTAAGGCGTTTGCCACTCAGCCTCTGGCAAGGGGCTCAATCTGGATCGTCGCTACATTCCTGATTCTACAAGAGTCGCAGATCTGTCCGAACTCTTGAATGCTTTTGGGGGCGGGGGGCGGTGTCATCCTTAGCAAAGGAGAGATTTACTTTAAACCTGCCTCTCGGAGGAAGTGCGGGGGGGGGGGTTAGTAAGTCTTCTTAAGTATGCCAGGGACGTCTTCTATTTCCGCCGACCATAAGCACGGTGTGGTCGAACTGTTTCACGTAACTGCCTTCCAGCCCCGCACCACTGCACACTCAGCAGCTCACAGCCCGCCGCCTTCGTGCGCCTCTCCGCCGGCACGGAGTGATACCGAAGCAGCAGCTGGGGACGTTGTCGCTGGTGCCAGACCCACTCACAGCCACCGCGCAGAGCGCAGCTGCACTGGCGTGCTCGCTTGGAGCCATTTCTTTTTGGTCTTGGCTTAAGAAATCATCCTGACCATGAATAACTATAATAAGATCACTCTGGCCCCAGCTGTCCGGAACGGTGAGCAGCCCAGAGGCTCCCCTGGGACGGCCGGCGCGGGCACCCCTCCAGTACCTGGTCGGTGAGGGCCTCGCCCGGACCTGCCCACACCACCACCCCCCCCGGGGCTTCCCACCACCACCAGGCCGCGACCCCAGCTTTCCTACCACCGCCCGTGGGCAGAGCCCTCCAGGAGGCCAGCCGCGCTGGTAAGCGCCCTTCCCACGTAAAGAACCCCAGAGATACTGAGCAAGGGAACTGCGCGCTAGAAACCGCGTGGAGAAACCCAGCGAAGTGGAGACAAACAAGCTTTAACTAGGGTTGTTGGAAACGCAGGCAAAATTCCGAAAGCCCTTCGATTTTTGTGCACAATTGTTTTCCTTTTGCTTTCCCTCTCTTACTACAGTTTCTGGTTCTTTTCATCTCCTTCTTGAATTTCTTGATTTTTAGAGTTTCCAGACTGCCAGAATCCCTGACAAGCGAGGAGATATCACTTCCAGGTCGCAGCATCCTGCCTGGAGGCGGGAAGATCAAGTTCAACTCAAATTGGCAACCTAGTCTCAGTCTCTGCTCAGCCTCTTGGACTTGGGATTCCTAAAGTTGAGTGTGGCCCACCAGCCACAACTAGGGGCAGAAGCTATACCAGAGGATGATAGAGGAGAAATACACCAGCGCACTGCGGCTTTCTAACTTGGTTTGTACTTGTCTATCAGCCTTGTTTGTCACCAGAGTCAGATCATCAATCATTGTTTATTAAACGAAATGGTGGGATAGAGGGGTTACTTACTACTTGGCGTTTAGGAAATCATCATGGTCACTCCCTCTCTCCCACTCCCCCCATGACTGTAAAATGAATTAATATACCCTGCAGGGTTAAAAAATAAGGACCACTCATTTGGCTGCCTCCAAGCTTGGAACACTGCTCCAGGGGAAATGAGGGTCCAGAGCTCTTAGATTAACCAGAAGTTCAGGAACTGCCCCAGAACTTCCCCACCGTGCCCAAAGGGAAGAGAGGGCTCAACAGGGATGAGTATGGCTGCAGGGACTCTTTAAAACAATTTGTCCTGTGTGCACCTGGAGTCGTTACTGTGTGCTGCAGACTGCCCTGAGGAGAAGGATGTGGGTTCCTGCTCCATGATCCTTCCTGCCCAGGCTCAGCATCACGAGAGTAAAGAAAGAGGCAAAGGAGAAAGTAACTAGAGGACGGAGAGGATCTGGGCTGGGACTGTCTTTGTAGGAGAAGAGGAAACAGAAAGAAATGCTTCCCTAAGCAACTCCCAATCCACAGTTGCCATCTGCCACAGGCCCGCACACCCTCCTCCCTTGCCTTCTGGCTTGGCCTTTTCTCTCTCACTCTCTCATCCTACCTTCCGCACAATGCCTCAAATCCAAACTCTAGGCATTTTCTCAAGCAGTCACCAGACCGCCTCTCTGTAGATGGAAGGGGAGTCCAGGACACCACGAGGCAATGAGTGCTGGGAGGTGGAGGGGCGCAAGTAACAATGTTTGGGAGCTGGAGCTCCTGGGGTTTCACTGCCAAAAGTTGACACGTGGGTTTCCAGAGCCCCACGGTCAAGTCCTCCCCCCAGCTTAGGGGTGGGTGGTCCCTTTTGCTCACTGGACAGACTCTAACCTCTGGCCCTGACAACTGGAGAAAGGGCAGAGGTGGCCCTTGGAAGTTAGGAACCGTGTTAATCCCTTCCCAGGCCTCCCCAGGCTGAAGGGGAGAGCTCTGGATTCAGTTGAGGTATTAGTGGTAAAGCAGAAATAAGTCCAGTGAATTTGAGTTTAAATCTTCTCAATGCCGGTGTGGTGGGGCAAGAAAAGTGACACTGAGGGACATGTATGGTGGACTCTGGGCTCCCCTGGCTGAGTAAGGGAGTCTGGTAACTTTGGCTCTCATGGGTATTTTGGAGGAATAGGTATAAAGGCCCTACAGCTTGTACAGTGCCCAAAGCTTCAAGTCCCTGCTCCTGAAGTTCCCATGGCCTCAATCACCCTCTAGGAGTGCATGTTAGAGGCTTATGGAAGGCAGCTCAACTCCCTCTCAAGGTCACCGGGAGACCTGGCCAGGCTGCAGGACCCCTCAGTGTGTCATCAGCTCCCAGGATATTGCTAGAAGCATAGAATGGTAGTGAGGGCGCCTGGAGTTTATTTGCAGGCACAGATTTGTGGCTCCGGCCAGGTCCCTCGTCTCTGCACCTCAGCTTCCTTGCAGTCACACAGGGTTTGGAAATACTCCTCTTACAGTTTGTGAAGATTAAACAATATGCAGCCTGCAAAACGCTCCACACATAACAGGCTCTCCTTAGAAGTTAGTTCCTCCCCTCACCCCACCCACCCCGTCTCCCAAGGTAGAGGGCAGGCAGATTTCATTACCCCCCTTGATGGAAGAACTGAGGTGGGGTCCTGGAGGAGGGGCAGAGAATCACTCTTACCTTCCCTTAACTTTTCAGATTGAAGCCCCAGGGCCACTGGCCTCAGTCCTGCTCAGGTGGCAAACCCAGGTCCCTCCCGGCCCCGCAGCACCCTATAGAAACGCAGGCTCAGGAGAGGGCCGGGACCATGATCTTCACCGCGCCAATCAGGGTCCAGTGCACTGTACCTGGACTCTGAGACCCCTGCAGCCCTCTGTCTGGGAGTGAGTGCCACTCTCAACAGCCAAAGAGCTAGCGACTCTTGGTGCGGGGAGCTGTGGCTTCCACACCAGCCTGACTTGCTTTCTCCTCTGCTCCGAGGCACTCCTGCCTGGGCGCTTGGCTCTAACTCCTCTACCCCAGTGCCCACATGCTACGCCTTGGGTCAGGTGCTCCTGAAGGGAAGGCGGGACTTACGATGCAGGCCAGGTCCTACTTCTTGTCTTGCTGGAGGCCTGGAGCGAGGCCTTGTTCATTGAAAAATCGCCCGTCTAGTCGCACATAATTTACCAAAAGTCGGGACAGTCCCCGCAGGCTTTTTGTTCCCACAACAGCTCCCTCCACCCTGCTTGAAGGCCAGGGTTAAGACCTCCTCCACACCTGTGCACCCCTACCCAGAAGCCACCACCGGCACCGCCTTCCTGGGGTCTGGAGATAGATCCCAGGAGAGGAGAGAAGAAGGAAGCCAACGAGGCCTCATGCTGAGAGAGCCGGCATCGTTCCCACCACCAAGAGAAGGCCAGTGAAGGCCGTGGTCCTCGGAGGGCTGGCTTGGTGCATGGAAGTATTTAGCAGGTCCAGTGCTATCACTGCCTAACAGGGTGTGAAAAGTAATATGAATGTGAAATACTGTGGGAAAACGGAGAGTTTCCTAAGCAGGCAGCGAGGCCCCTCTGCGGCCTGGCCTGCAAGGCCCAGAGCTTCGGCTGCCCCACACGTGGCGCCAGGAGGCACTGCTGCGGGCAGGGACCGCAAAGGGGACTTGGGGGGAGGGAGGAGGGACCGGAGCGGGCGTAGGGTGCGCATCGAGACGTCGGGAGGGGCCAGGGGAGGGCAAGCTGACAGCACCCCGGGGAACCTGGGTAAAGCACCCGCTCGTGACCGCCCAGGTTGACACAGGACAGCTTCACTACCTCCGCCCTAAATGTACGGAGGAAGACCTGGGGTTTTAAAATAGATAACCATAGGTTAGGTTAGTAAACAAGATTTTACTGATTTTATGAGACAACCTATCCATCCACTGGGCAGAGATACCAAGAGGTATGCGGGTGCTTTCTGCAGGAGGTGGATGGAGGTGAAAAGGCGAGGTCTTACTTGATTGATGCAAATTTCTCCAATCGATTCCAGATCTACAGCCCATAAACCCGACCAGCGTTCCCACACGGTGCCCTGCAGACAAGGACCCGTCCTCACGGTCTGACCATAACCCCTACGCCCGACCCACATAGGCCTTCGGACTCTCCCAGCTCCCAGGCCTCCCCAGTCCCTAACTGTATGACGCCCGAACCACGGGCCGGCCTCACCGGGAGCCAGGCCACGGGCCGAGCCCCCGCGCGGCGTCGGCGCCCAGGCACCTTCTCCTCGGGCGAGGGCAGGGCCCTCCAGCAAGGCCTGGAGAAAGCCCGGGGCTGGGGTCTGCCCGCAGGGCCTAGAGCTACATCCCCTCCCCACGCCCCCCCTGCCCCAAGCCGGGTTCCGGACCGACGCAACGCGACCGGTCTGGCTGGAGCAGCATCGCGGCCCGGGAGGCCGAGGTGCAGAAGGCTCCCTTTGGCCAGGTGCCCCTGCGTCGTCAGGCGCCTCGTCAGTTTGGAAACGCTCGTACCGCTCGCTCCCGTTTTCTGTTTTCGGGGCCTCGTGCCGGGCGAGACAGCCAGCCTCGCTCTATCAACCTTTCCCAGACAGGACTGCAATGGAGCCGGGGGGTGACGGCGCGGGCGGTGGCAGACGGTACAGGTTTGGAGACAGACCCGCAGCTCACTATTCTGAAGCACGAGGACTGAGCGTATTCACGAGGGGGTGGCCGCGGTCGCCCTGGTTAGCTCCTGCAAACAGCTCCACGTTCGGAGCGTAAACCCGAACTCCAGGACCCGGCGCTGGCAGGGGCGCGGACACAGGCGGAGGGGAGGTGGACGCGGGCGCGCGCTGGAGGGCCGGGGGCGCGCTCACGCGGCGGGAGGGTGGGGCAGCTGGGCCGGGGCCGCGCCCCCGGGAACCCGGAGCTCGCCGGGCCCCAGCCTCCGGGTTCTGTCCTGGAAGCCCGAGCCTCGCGAGTCCCGCCCCGCGGCGAGTGCGCGGCCGAGAGCGAGGCGAGTTCCACGGCTCCGGCCTCCTCCCCGGTATCCCCAAGCCTGCCGGCGCCGCGCCGCGAGCCTGCCTTCCCCGTGAGCTCACTTCCTCCCTGGCGGCTCCCGGAACCGCTCCCGGCCGGCGCGCGGGCCTGGGGCGCTGGGCCTGCTCCGAGCTCCTGAGCTCTGCTCGGGCTGAAGTCAGCGAGCTGCGAGGGGGTCGGCCGGGAGGAGAGGAGAAGTCGAAACTTCTGGAAAGAGAGGAAACGGCTTCATTCGTGGCCCAACTCAGAGCGCGAGCCGAGGCCGCCCGCTGCCCCTGACTCGGCCCGGAGGCCTGCGTCTCTCTCCGTCCTTCTTTCTTTCTTTTTATTCTTTTCTTCTTTCTCCTCCTCCCCTGGTCCCCTAGTTTCTCCTTTAGTTTTAACCTGTGTTTTAAAAACTCACATGCAGGCACGTTAAAAAAGTAATTTCGCATGTTAAAGTCGGCAGCGGCGGAGGGAGAAGTACAGATAGGCTTGGATTTAATTAGCTGGTAATTCTCCTCTCCTGCCCCCTTAATTAAACGGAGATTCTAGTGGTGCTTCAGGGCCCACAAGCGACTAAGACAAGCATATTTTACCTTGACATTAAAATGCTGTCCCCGGGGCGTAATCCAAGACCGGGCTCCATTTATTCGGATTTCGAACCTGAGCTCTGAGGCCTGAACACTGCTCCCCAGCCCTGGAAGGATGGCTTGTGGGCGCTGTTTAGTTTCTCTGCTTTTTCATTTTGTCCGGTTCTGTTTCTGAGGCTTCAGGAAGGACTGCCCATGGCTCCCAAGGACTCTTAGTATCCGACCGGACCGCCTCCAGCCTCAGACCCCACCGAGACCCACGCCCAGAGAATGAGAGAATATTTTTAAAAGCGTGAATGTGGGCAGAACCAAGAGCCACCTCTTGGTTCCGCCACGCAGAGAGGAGCCCGAACAGAATCTTCAGCCCGGGACAGCTGACCGCATCTGGCGGCGGTGCGGGTGGACTGTTTCCCTGTGGAATCCAGCAGCCCGGTTTCGTGTTTCGTGACCGCGCCATGTCTCTCCTCCCGCGCTCTCCTCTCCCCCACCTCGCCTTTCTCTGTCGCAGTGATCGACCAGCCTCCCTTCCTCTGCGATTCCCTACGAATCGTTACTAGTCCCCTGGCCCGACCACAGCCCCTCTCCGGCCCAGGGGTGCAGCCGCCCGGAACCCGGTACCCTCCTGACAACTTCCAGGCTCTAAGGGAATCGCGTGTCCGTGTTGTCACCAGATCCACCAGCGATTTTGATGAGAGCTGCTTCGCTTTTGGAAATATCACTCCCTCTTTTTTCCCAAGACAGAAGAATTTCTTCTCCTGGACTGGCTTAAACACAGACACACAGACACAGACAGACAGACACACACACACACGACAAAGTGTCTGTGTTGTGAAAACATCAGCATCTAACAGCTGTCTTGGAGTCCAGTAAAGACTTTCAAGAAATATGAAGATAGGCCTCCAGTAACCCACGCCCAGATTATCATTTCTCTGGCAACCTTTCTTCCCTCCTGGTCCACTACATCATTTTTTTTTTCTTCAAAACTTTTCCTACCGCCACCTCCTCCTTATTTATACCTTCATTTTTCTTAAAGGAGAGATCCCTGGAAATAACTATCTAAGGAGAGCAGAGGAACCCACCACCCCCAGTTTCACACATTAGTGGCACATGCTGGCCAGGAACCAGCAGCATCTTTGAGTCTGAGTCTTCTCATCTGTAAAGAAGGGGTTAGAACTCCCAAGACCCATTTCCATTCTTAAATGCTATACTGTTAAGACAAAACTTTTTTCTGTATTTCTGAACGATTGAAGATTTTATATATATATATATATATATATATAATGCATACACACATATTCCAATAATGTCCTGTGTCAAGAAGAGGACATTTTAAACTTCTGCCAGTGCCCTCTTTGGCCCTCCCAGACCAGCCTTCCCTGCAGGCATGAAAAGACCCTCAGGGTGGAGAACACCAGGGATAGGTCTCCTGATCACAGCCACCATCCAAGACCACTTATGGTCACATGACTCATTAGGACCCTTAATCCTCATCTGACCTGCCGATTCAAGCACCGCCAGTGAAACCTCATAAAACTGGTCAAGAGGCTGGCCAACATATGCACACATTAATTAGAGTTATGTGAGTCCCTAGGATTCCAGTCTGATGAACAGCTCCAGAGCTGTAGAGGGCAGGGGTTTGGGGTCCTTTTTGCCTACCAATGCCCTTTGGTCTTACCAGGACATCATTTGAACTCAGTGGGTGATCTGAAAGCTACCCCCCTTCAGAAGGTGGCTTAACCACAGTAACTAAGGCTAAAACCTGGCAGTGGGTCCCTAAGAGGGACAGGCAGGAATCTGTTCAGAGGAGGAAAAGAGAATCAGCAGTGAGCTTTTATTGTTATTATTGCATCTAGTATTACTATGAGAGAGGGGCAGGGAGAATCCCAAAGTGAAAGAAGAGATTTTTGGCATTAATGGAAGGCGTGGATACTTAGCAATCCTGTCCCTGAAAACACACACACACACACACACACACACACACACACACACACACGCACGCACTCACGGTAATAGCTATAGATGCTTTCAATCCCACTGACAAGGATAAGGGAAGGCATGGTGGGGAGGAGTTTGGGCTTGAGCCAATTTAGCAACTGCAATTCTGGCCAGGTACCAAGAAGTCACAGAACACCCCAGATAGCAGAACTGGCCCCATCTCTGGCAGGGGCCCCTGTGCATGGCACTTTTCCTACAAGGCATGTCTTCTTCTCCATCTGCATCTGACTCCTAGATAGACGATGGTCAGGGTCAGTCACTGTTGGACAGCAAGACCACTTGGCCTCTCTGAGAACTGCCCTGATAAAACTGATGTAACTGGAGGTGCCATCTGCTCTGTATAGGGAGCAATTAACCCTGGCTTTATTTTTGTCTCATTGAATTGTAAAGGACAAAACGCCTGAGGTCTATCAAGTCTACATATACTAACTTATTACACTGCACTTATTACACTGCAGGATTTATCTCAGCTGTTTTAAAATACAGGTGCATTTCCCAGTCACTCCCCCGCCACCCTCCACTGCATTTATAACCCATACAAAATATCTACAGGCTAGAACATGGCAAAACCTCTCTGAAAGTAGGAGGAAGTTTATTTGTGATTTCCTTGGTGCATAACAATTTAGTCCTTTTAAATTTGACTGGGTGTGTGTGTGTCAAATTTGGGGACACACCAAAAAAGGAGAAGCCACATTCCTATAGTTCTAAATTTGATAACGCCATTCTTTCTGCTTGCTTTTCTTCCTTTCCTTCTTCCCCTTTTTGCCTACCAATGCCCTTGTCTTACTCTTCGGATTCAGCAACAGAGAAAAGACAATCCAGTGTGGAGCCTTAGGGATCATTTGTTCTGCATGTGCCCTGTCTTCCCTTTCCCAGATATTTTAAAATTGCAGTTGGGAGGCATCTCACACTCTAACCAGATTTGAGCCTCTTCAAGTTCTTCAAAGCTTCCAGGGATCTGCCCCCATCCTCCAATTCCTCCTGATCAGCAGAACAGATACAAATGGAGTAACTTGCAGCCTTCCAGATCCACAGCAGTTCTATTCCTATTTGCTTTCTATGCATTAGGAAGCTCTGGAGGAATACGCAAGAAATTAATAACAATGAGAAAGAAACTGGACAGAGAAAGGTTATTCACACAGACATTTTGTATATTTTTGAACCATGAGAATGGTACTGCGAATTCATGAGAAGTTAACTGATCAGGGCATATATGAGAGACATTAGGTGTTGAGTACACTGAGACATGATATCACATCTTGAGGAGGATCTAGAGGCCATCTACGGAGAATATGGGATTGAAAAACATGTAATAAAACTTTCTATTTTGCTCAATGGGTCATAAGTTGGAAATCTGACTAGAAAATAATATTTTAATGCAGAAGTATAAAACTTTAGGTGAGGCAGAATGTACACTACTCCTCTCCTGTTCTCAGATGGGAATATTTGCCAATTGAAAGCCATTTGCCCCTCCAGTTAAGCCAGGTTACTAGAAACACTGACTTGCAGGACTGGCCAAACCCTCAATCCTAAGTGGAAAGGCTGAGCTAGAACACAACTGAAGAGGAAAGATTGATGCTTCCTAATAGATGCTTGAAAATGGACAATTTCTTGTAAAGGAGGACAAGACCCTTCCCTAGAAATGGCTGCCTGTCAGCCTACTCCCGCCTTACCCCTCTCAGGGTGGGCTGAACACTTCACCCTAGGACATCTGCCCATTTCCCTAGGCTTTAACCAGCTGCAAAAGTTCTTGTTAGTCAAATTCTACTCAGGAAGCCTAAATCAAAAAGAGAGTAAAAATTCCCTTAGTGATGTTAACTCAGAAACTAACAGATCAACTAAGCAGTGAGTTGAACAATCAACCCACTCCACCCCCAGATCATTAAATGGTCCCTGGATGCCAAAAAAACCTTTAAGTTAGACTGCCTTGCTCTTTAAAAAATATGCAAATACGGATAAACCACAAGCCCCTACTGTATAGCACAGGGAATGCTATTCAATATCCTGTGATAAACCATAATGGAAAAGAATATGAAAAAGAATATATATGTATAACTGATTCACTTTGCTGTACAGCAGAAATTAACACAACATTGTAAATCAACTATACTTCAATAAAATTTTTTAAATATGCAAATAACTCCACGCCCACTGGGGACCCATCCCATCAGCTCACACTAGAGTTTACACCACCTGCAGTTTTTCTGGTGGCATTAGCTCCCGCTAGTAAACAACTTAAACCATTCCTGTGGCAAAGGTCAACTGCAAAATGAAAGGGACTTAGAAAACTTTTATGTAAAGGTGTGGTATACGGAAAATCACAAGGGGGATTATCTTCGTTCTACCCACTCGTGTTAATAATCCTCCCCCAAACACAAAATCGGACCCTCTTTTCCTCATGAAAACAGGTGGTTAACTATGTAATTTCTAAGGAGGAAATCGGTTATATCGAAAAATGGGAGAGATTTCTGAAGAGGGACTAGTAGAAAGAGCAGGGCAATGTTTTTGAGAACCCCAAAGGTGGTATTTGGGGGAAACGGTAGGGCAGGAAGGAAGGGGAGGGAGTTGAAAGAGTCCTTGGTTTCCCCTTCTGTTTGTGGCCGTTGGAATATATGGAGCCAGGGTTTTCCAAAGATGACAAGGGATAGAAAGTACAATTTTCCCCCCTCCCCCCTCCCAGGCAGGCCTTCCCCCAAATGAAGATATATCTTGAGGCTGGAGACTTCCTCCTTCCACAGGGAATGAGCCGAGGTCACTTGGAACAAAGTCTCAACATTTAGTTAAAAATAGCAGAGTGATTATGGAAGCAGCAAAAGAAGTCAAGGTATTTGTGCTAAAAAAAAACCCTTCAATCTCAGGTCTGGCCGGCAGTGGGAATATCCAAACGGGTTCTTTATATTTCACGTTTTATAGACAGTCTTTTCCCTAAAGGATATACTTTCATTAGGTCTTAAATGCACCAGCAGATGAGAGAGAGGCAGAAGGTGTGCACGCCCGCGCGCGGATCAGCGGGGTCTTGGTGGGAGGCGGCGTCCCGGCGTGGGGCTCCGTGCCACCCACTCCTGCGGGCGGAGGTCAGGGACCGCGAGTGAAAGCAGCCGTTGGAGACGCTTCCTCTCTGCTGCTTCGCTTTCTTAGTTCTTACGTTTCCGGTGGGTCCACCGAATCTTCGAACTGCCCAAGGTCCAAGCATTTACTCACCACAGGCCACAGAGGGGTGGGGGAAATGACGTGCCTTTTCAAGAGAGTCTGTTAAAATTTTCACTCGGTGAAGTTTACTTGTTGCGGCCTCAGGGCCAGAGCCTAGGAGGGAGGAAAAGAGGTTTTCTGGCGACTTTCACTTCCCACTGGACCGGGTTGGAGAGGTTTATCTCCCCCCAGCACCCAAGGACTGCGACTAGGTGCCCTGCTCCAGACAGGAGAGGGCTCTGCAGACGGGAATCGCCCGTCGCCGACAGCCGCTTTGGCTTCTTTCAGCCTATTTCTCCAAGTGAGTCGGAGTTATACGCAACCAGCATCAGTTCACCGCCTATATCGAGTCCCGGAGAATTGAATCCGCAGCACTGATCTCACACTTAGAAGTTGGTACCAGTTTGGAAATTATTGTAAAATGCCACCTGGATGATATATCGTCTGTCTAGGCCAGATTAGCAAGCCACGAGCGCATACTTTATGTTTAAATCACACCCCGAAACGCGGAGAAAATGTTTCAATAGGGATCTACACGCAACAGAGGGAAACTGGAGCAATAATTATTTCCCTCTTTTTTGATTTCCTGTTTCTAAAGAAAGCATTGGTATCAAGGACGAGTTAGGTAATGTGAACTAAAAGGCTAGCAGGTCGCTGTCGTTTAAGCCCAATCACAGTTCGTAGTTCAAGGAAAACTGCCTTTAATTGACACCGTGTATATATTCCTCTGCTACTCTCGGGCTCCCCAGGCAGGGACGCCCCCAAGAGTATTTATTTCTAGGGCTGGAAACAAAACAACTAACCCGGTCTGCTGCGTAAGAGAGCGTTCCAAGATGGACTGCCGGAGAAAGGCTTTTTGACCCCTGTGGAAATTAGTCATATTGACAGACGCCCGGGGAAGGTAAATTACCCCGCGCGCTGACGTTACGCAGAAGCGCGCCCGGTTGCGCCTCCGCCGCGGCGCCCGGCGGGCCAGAGGCTCTCAGTTGGTTTCTCCAGATTCAGACAAAGCCCCGCTCTGCTTCTCTGGGCCTGGGATTTCAACGTGAAGGCGATGGAGAGAGCGGTAAAAAGATGCTAGAGAGGGCAACAGAAAACCAAAAAAGTGGAGGAGAAGAGAAAATGCTGTGCGCCCGTGGCACGGGCAAGCTGGATGGAGACCCGGAGTAAAGGAGCAGAGTCCGCAGGGGAGGGAGGGAGGAAGGAGGCGGGAGGGAGAGGGCCGCGCGGCTCCCGGCTCCCAGGTCCGCCACTTGGGAGGTCCCGGCCCCAGCGCAGGCCCGGCCAAACGTCCCCCCGGGAGGCTCGCGGATCGGGCGGGGTCGCAATTACACCTCGGCTCCGGGCGAGGACTTAAAAACCAAGTGGCTGGGGCTGCAGTCTGGAAACAAGGCCCTGCGGTCATCGCGGGGGGGGGGGGGGGGCGGGCCCGTGCACTGAAAACTTTTACAGGGCATGTGGGTACAAGAAAAAAAAAAAAAAAACCCAAATAAACCACTTTCATCCAGCGTGGGCCGTGAAAATAAAAGCTGCCTTCTGAAGGGGGCGAGCGGGAGTTTTGAAATTCAGTGTGTGTTTTGCTCTTGTATAAAGAGTTTTGTGATTTTACCTGATAACCAGGGGGAATGGTAGGGGAAATAACTGAGAGATTTTTTTTTTTCCGGGAGAGGGCTGTAATAGGGGTTCACAGGTTTCTCCCAAATCATCTTGTGTCCCCGGATTGCAAACAACTGCATACATCCATATGGATCATTATACACAGTGTGGCGGGACCCTGCGAGACCGGGCTATTGTTGACATAAAATAGGATCTAGTGGTCCTACCTCTTTGCTTTCTCAGATTGAGTCTGCAGAGAGGGCAGAATGGAGAGCGTGAAAAGCGTGGCATCTGATTTTACCAGAGATTGGACCCGAAGGCTTGGCTACAGAAGGCCCGGGTCAGGGCGCAAAGACAAGGCGAAAGTCGCCCAGAGGCTGCCGGGCGGGCGCCCAGCTAAGCCCGAGCCGGGCCCTCGAGGTGCAGAAGGCGGTCCCTCCAGGGCAGGCCGGGGCTGGGGGTGGCCGCCAGCTCTCCCCCACCCCCAGCACCTTGGGCCTCGGGTCTGCGGTATTTTTAGCTCCTGTGTCGGTTCCATAGAGACTCTTTTGAAAGCCAAACTGAGGCTCTCCAAGCTGGGAGGGGTGGTGTGGGAGTACGTGGAGGCGGCTGCATGGGTATTTTGATGGAGAGAGCAGTGTCTCTTTAAATTAAAGCAAAACTCGCTCTCTCCAGGTCTCAGTTCTTCCATTTCTCTCTTTCGCCCCCGGCCCAGGCCCGTGGGAACACGCCGAATGCCCCAGTTAAGAGGATCGTGGGGTAGGGATGGGTGGGGTCTAGAAATCCGAGCAGAATCGGGGTGCCGCGCGCGCTCCGCTCCGCCGTTCACCCCCTTCTCCAGGCCTAGGTACCCTCGGGAGGGGCCGGCACCGGGCTAGGAATCTCCATCGTCTCCGAGGAGGTAGCGACGGGGCTGTTTAATTTTTAAAAAAAGGTTTAACGTAAGTCCAAATGTTTCTGCAACGGGGTTTCCAACCCCATGCATGTCCAGGAATGAGAAACTTGGGGCCCGGACCTGCAGCCGGCCGCTCTCAAGTGGGCGGATGTAGATTGCGTGGAAAGCTGGGACGCGCTGCGTCCCCTCTCACCTGGGAGATGCTCCAGTCCAACTTCCGCCGCCGCATCTCCCCACACCGGATCACGCGGAGCACCGGAGGCTCGCGAGGCGGCCTGCACGCCCTTCCCGGTCCCGGAGGCAGCCCCCGCCCCCTTCCCGGGCTTGGCGCGGCCCCTGAAATTGCCGGGGCTGGCGGGACGGCGCTTCGCCGGGGAAAACGGGCCAGGGAAGCAGGAGGCCAGGCCGGGTGCTCTCCGCTTCCTCCTAAGGTTCAATCCTCGCGGCCCCCACCCCCCCAGCTTTCCCCGTGCCGTCCACCCCGGCTGCCTGGGGCGCTCCGAGTTACCCCCAAGTTTCAGACGCCGCGCCCCTACCCACCGGATTGCCTTCGGGGCCCCTTGGTGCTGAGTCGACGGCGCGGCGCTGGGCCGGGAGAACGGGAACCACCAGGCCCGCCGGGTCTGCGCTCTTAGCAGCCGGGTAGCCCTTCGGGCCGAAGATGCTCAGAGGAGAAGGAAGTGCAGAGAAAAAAGAAGGGGAGGGGGAGCCTAACCTACAGGCACGCACGCGAAACCAACTTTGGGGTTGGACTTTTTCAGTTTCACACGAAGCGACCTGGAGTATCTGGAGAAGGTTTTTGAAGACGTTTAGCAGGGAGGGTGAGTTTTCTGCTGAGAAACTCAATCTGCCATACAGTAGCGGCCCCATCTGGGATCTGTCACTGCTGACAGCACCACAGGGCACAGCCGTGATCTTCTGCATAGCCTGCACTCCCCGAAATACCCTCCTTAATCAAAGGATGTCTGCGCGCCGAGGCTCAGCTGACCGCGCCGGGAGCAGAGCGGCCGGCGAATTCCACCCCCTCCCCCCGCCCGTCCCCTCCCCACGGACAGAGCCCCGGCCCCTCTGTCTTCCCAGCACATTAATTAAAAGCGGAAAATAGACAGAGGCTGATGTCATTGCTCTCAGAAGATCATAAACGTAAAAGAGTCATCCTGTGAGAATCCCTGAAAATGACTTTAATGAATAATTTCAGAGACAGTTATGGCTTTGGGTGATTACTGAGGGAGAATATGAAAACCAGATTTGCAAAGGGAGGGCGATGGTCAGGCGGCTTGGCGGACACTTTCTCCCAGTAAAACCGCACCAGTTTTCCTTCGTCGCCAAGTTCTACTTACAGACTTAGCCTCCGTTTTCTTCTTCAAAAATAAAAGCAACAAACACACGGTTTTGTTTCCTGTGTTTCTGCCTTATCCTAAAGACAAAATGTCAGCTCAAGGCAACAACAACTCACTTTAAGTAGAAGGCAGTCATGCACTGGCCTAGTGGTCACTGGCTTCCATCTTTCCAGAAGGAGGTATTTACTGCCATCTTAATTTAGAATGATACCTTTTTTGGCCTCTTCTCTAGGCAATGTACTTAAGGAAGGTTGAAAACTCTCTTTGCCCGAGTAAGTGCACTGTTTGTTCTGAGTCCTTTCAGCGGGGGGAGCCAGCAAACAAGCAAGCAGCAAATGACCCCACGTCCTACAGAAAAATCTGCAGGTCTCCCTGACTCTTTAGTCCTTGCTCACTATTGAACGGAAAGATGATTTGGGTGCTACAAGGAATGACATTTTGAAACCCTCCATCTGCTCACAGGGAAATATCAGGTTGAGTCTGGTTGTTCAGGATTAGTTGTGCATTACATATACTATTTGAGAAAACAGGGTTGTAAGTTGGGATGGGGGGGGTCTGGTGAGTACCCTATGATCCTTTATATAAACGATTCAGCTGCCTGCAAGCCTGCCTCCTTTGCTTAGAAATATACACAGGGATTCTCTGGGCCTGTACACCACATTGATTCATTACATTTAATTCCAGTAAAAGTTCATTTATGCTAAGTGCAAGTGCATGGGAAGAAGCAATGTGGTTTTGTTGTTGTTGCTGTTGTTAGTTTTGTCTGTTTGTTTGTGAGTGGTCTGAATGACTCAGAAAACTGCCTATTTGCCTGAGCGGTCTCCACCATTCAGGCAGAACCTGGAGAAGCCACTAACCAGCGCTGTGGGAAACTACTTCTTGCAGCGATCCCCCCCTCTAGGAGCTCAGATAGGCCCCTCCTCCTCCAGTTATTATGGATTCAGTCTCTAAAAGCCTCATTCTCTATCCCCACCCCGCCCCCATATTTCCTCTCCCCTCTGCTGGGGATAGGGGTGTGTGGGAGGGGATAGGGGGCGCTAAGCTCTCTCAGTGTGATGCTTTCACCGACTTAGGAGGAGATGGTTCTCTTCCCTTCTAGATTACAAGAAGACACTTTGGAAGTTGCCGTATTTAGTGGCCTCAAAGAATCGAGGAGGGGTGAACATTTGGGACTTTTTCTCGACCGGATCCCCTGTTTATTTTAGATACTCTTGGCTGCCCAAATAGATCTTATCACTGCACTCAAATCATGGGCTATGACTTCTTTTCCCTCTAGCTAAATTATCTGTAGCTTCTGAGTAAACAATCAGCTCGGCCTTTGCAGCCTGTGCCGAAATAAATAGCAGCTTCTGGCTTTGCTTTGAATCCTTGCCGTTGCCCAGTTAAATCAAGGTGTGGGACTGATCCATGATATGGCCAATTCTCTCCCAGTAGAGACTATAAATAATGCAGGCCTCACCCTCCCCGGAGAAAGCCATCTCCATGCGGACCCATCCATTGTTCCACATGGGCCTTTGAGAGAGTGCCAAGGTCGAGGGGCTGGCTGCAGTGGGTGTGTGTGGCCTCAGGAAGTGGTTCCGGAATCCCGTAGGGGAGTTTTGAAAACTGCAGACTTCAGGTCTCACCCCTGACTGGCTGAATCAGAATTTCTGGTAGAGGTGGGGGCTGAATTTATATCTTTATCAGGTTCTTCGGGGATTTTGGATCACTACGTAAGTGTGGGAAGCTCCAACCTAAACGGTTCTGGAGTTGGATTCATCCCAAAGACCAGGTCAGTGCCCCAGGGCACAAGAGTTGGAGGTCAGGAGTGTCGTCCTCCCACCCAGTAATTGTACAAATATACCCAGCCTCTGCTCTGGGCACTGAGACATAGTAGGAGACAAAGCTGCCGCCCGGCAACCTTGCCCTTGCAGGATGTAAGGGTTTGTGTCAAGGACAACTCCTGAGGGGGAGGGGGAGGCAGAAGAGGGTCCAGAGCCTCTGCTTCTCAGATCCTCTGGGCTGTAATAGCAGGTGCAAAGACGGAGGCATGGAGGGACATCCTGTTGCATAACCAGCGTCTGCCCGGCCGCCCCGCTAGGCAGAAACTCCCACTATTTTGGCTCGAGGGCTGTAGGGGCCAAGTGGATGCCAGTACCAGGAGAGCGGCCCTAAGAGCCCCCTGGATCCCTAAGAGCCACCTCTTCCTGGCAGCCCGGCCAACATGGGCATGGCTGCAGGGGCCGCAGCTGTGGGTGTAGGAGAGCAGCATCCCGGCCCAGGGATAGCAGAGGACCACAGTCGGTCAGGGCCAGACGCAGGAGCCTTTTCCAGGCCGGATTCACCAGATGCAGTGAGTTGGAAAACTTAAAGTGGGGAGGGGGCCCGTAGAGACGTTCCCCGGCCACACCTCACCTCCAACAAGGAAAACAAAACGTCTTCTGGACTAAAAATACATATTGAGAAAGTCCCCGCGCGCAGGCGGGCGGCGCGTTCCAGCTGCCGGCCTGGCCCGGGAGGACTTGGCCGCGCGGTCGCCGATTACACCCAGCTCGGCTGGGATGGCTCCGAGCCGTCTGCCCTGACGTCAGCCAGGCTCCGGCCCCGCCGCAGCGAGATAGGCAGCGCGGCCGGGCGCGGGCGCGGCGCTAATCACTCCCAGATGGCCCTAATAGCGGAGATAAAGACGGACGGAGCGGCCGGGAATAAATTTGTAATCAGGGCTCTACCATCTGATCATCAAAGCGGCCCAACTGCCGGGAGAATTGGAAGGGAATGCGTGTGTAGGGGGGGTCTGTTCTGGGGAGAGGCGGGGGGCGCGCTCCAGCAGGGAGCTGGCTTGGGCAGGGTGGCGGGGACAGGAGAGGAGGCTCGTCGGTGCGCCTGTGAGTCAGTGCCCCGCGCCCCTGGACCGCCACCAGCCGACCGGCCGCCGCCGGGGAGCTGAGTCTGGCCGGGCGGCACCCGCGGCCCCGCTGCGGGCAGTGCCTGCTTTCAGCCGTCCGCCCCCAAACGTGGGATGGGTTCCTCTCCTGGAGTTGCCCCTCTCCCCTCCTCTCTTGGCAAACCGTTAAACAACACTTGGTCCCCCATCCCCCCGTGGACGTAAACCCGACAGCACAACTGGGCTTCCGGGGAAGAGGGCTTCTGGGGCCTCGGGGCCGCTCCAGGGTCTCTGACTCCGAGGGATGCGCGGGCTCCCACAGGCCCGAGGAGTCAGGCCCGGTCGAACGAAAGGGTCCCCTCAGGTCAACAGATCCGAAAGAGACAGGCGGCGCCTAGGGTCCAGATGCAGCCCTCCCCGGGGCACACGCCCCAAGCCTCCTTTCCTCATCGTCTCCGCTTGGCACCTACCACCAGTCTGGTCTCCAAATCCAGGCGCGTGGGTGGGACTCGCGGGCAGGGAGCACGCAGGGCAGCCGTGGGGGAGAAAACCGCCGGCCACACGCGCAGCGGGAGACGCGCAGTTTCCTTAAAGCTACAGGAAGAGCTGAGCCGTTTCCTGCGCTCTGTAGAGCCGCTGTACAAATACAGTGCCGGCTGTTGTGGCATCCTGTGCCCAGT
This sequence comes from Phocoena phocoena, assembly GCF_963924675.1. Classification (NCBI taxonomy): domain Eukaryota; kingdom Metazoa; phylum Chordata; class Mammalia; order Artiodactyla; family Phocoenidae; genus Phocoena; species Phocoena phocoena. The sequence goes on from NC_089224.1 coordinate 6,653,111, forward strand.
TTACGGCCCCCCGCACACACACCTGAGGCCCTCGCAGCCGGCTCGGGCTCTCGCTGCAAAACTAGTCTCGGAAGCAGCTCGCAGGCCTCCTCCGGCTGCCTGTGGCTTTGCCTCGAGATCACTCTCACCCGCAGCCCCCCTTCCTGCGAAATCCGCGTGCACGCAACTCACTCCTCTTGCCACCTTCACAACGGGGTGTGGGATACCAGCCCCGGACGGCGGCCAGCAGCGGCCCAGGTGAGGGGGCAGGGATGCAGCCGCCCTCCTGTCCCGACTCTTGCACACTCGGTTTCCAAGGGGCCCGAAGGTTGTCGTCCCTGGCGCCACTGCTGCACTCACCTCACCGCGGAGACGACCAGGACGCCTGGTCCTGCCGCCCCTGAGGAGGGCAGCCTAGGTGAGAGGCCCACCTTTCCTAGATGCCTGCACCTACTGGCTAACCGACTGGGAGGATGGAGCTTCCCACCGTGCCCCCAGAGTGTGGCCCCGGGATTTAGAAGGCAAGAGGAACTCCAAGTGATCTTGCTGTCATCTCCTTGGCACGTCGACCTGAAAAAAAAAAAGAAAAAAAGAAAAAAAACCCAAAACAACTTTGAAAGCCACAGTAAGTGTCCTGCCTGGGGGGGTGAAAAGTCCTGGAAAATTGGGGTTGGGAGCAGGGAGTGCTCGGGTCTCCCTCTGTCGAGTTTCCCAAATTACTTCCCAAGAAGGTGAGAATGGGTCTGTTGGAACACACACACACACACACACACACACACACACACACACACACACGGCGGCGAGCCCTCGCCCCGCCGGTGCTCCAGGGTTATCAGGCTCTCGGCCTGCGCGGCGGTCTGGGGCCGGGCCCTGACAACCAGATCCACCATCAATTTACCTTCCGCCGCCCCAGCTTCCCATTTAGCTTTTAACGTCAAATCCTGCATTTTTGTCGGCTCCGGCCTGTCTAGAGAGCCTGTGATTTCGCTGCAGGAGTGATTGCTTTTAACAAAATGGCAGCAACCGCATTATCCGAGCAATTAAAACAGAGGCCTTTTAGCCGGTCCCACAAGGCAGGAGCTTGGAAACGTGTTTTTTTTTTTAAAGCAAAGAAGAAAGGGAGTTAAAAGAGAAGGAAACGTGTAGAAGAGAAAAGCATGGAAGCGTGGAAGAAACGCCTGCCTCGCCCACCACTCAGTGCCCTGGGTGGGACATGACGACGTGGGGCGGGAGGTGGGGTGGCACTGCGCACTGGGAGGGTGGGGACGTGCGGCGGCCGGAGTGACCGACAATCTGGGGTGTCTTGCTGCTGAAGCGTTCGGCCGGGTAGTGCGCTCGCCCAGTTAGGGGGTTCGGCACCCTGGCGTGTCGGGTCTGCCGGATGTCTGGCCCGTTGAGGTGGCTGCTGGGTTGGAACGTCCAGGTGGTGGAGGTGTCGGGGCTGGGTGCTGCGGAGCCCAAGGAAGCGGCGCGGCGGGCGGGCAGGAGAGCGGGCGGGCAGCGCAGGGCCCAGGCCAGACAAAGAGGCCAGACCCGCGTTTCTGGAGCGCAGGTTTAAAAGCATGTGCAGCAGCCGGCGGCCTCGTAGCAACGGTGCTGCCAGGGTCTTCTGGTTCCCTTCTGCTGGTGCTTAACAAACCAGAAAAAGTGTTAAAGCGGCAGCAATGCGTTAAGGCCCAGGTGGCGAGGAAGACCACAGCCAAGCCAGGCCCGCACCAGCCAACACAGGCACGTGAAGATAACTGCTCTGGGGCTCCTGTTTTGAAAACCTCACCGCCTCCACCACCGTGCACGCCACTACCTCGGTAAACTCTATCCCTCCGCCCCTAGGATCTGGACTCTTTCTCTTGAACGGATTAAAGTAAAAGGCGGCTGGAGGCGGGAGAGGGAGGGAGCCCCTCGGTCAAACGGACAGGGATCCCGAGAGTCACAGAAAATCAGGGCGCGCCTCCCTCCGCCCCCCAGCGTTATAAACAAAGGCAAGTGTCTGTAAACACAGCCCCGCGCCCACCATGTCGGCCCAGCGCCGGCTGACCCGAGGGGAGAAAGTTCAGATCGCTTTGGCCGAGTTGTTCTAACCCCGCGCCCTCGAGTCGGCGGCCGCCCGCAGCAGAACCCCGCAGCGCCACTCGCCCGCCTCCCGCCCGGCGCTAGCGAATTCGCCGGCTGCCGGCGGTGGGCTCAGAGGCGGCACCCGCCAGAGTGGGACCCCTGGGATGGCGGGGGAGGGTCCGTGCCCGAGGCCGAGGTGAGAACATCACCCCGAGGATCGGTTCCAAGGTGGAAACCCTCTGGCCAGCCTCCCTAGCCCCAGATCTGTACACACGGCGTTTCCTGAAGCAAACCGCTTTTTAATAAGTTTCGCCCTTCTTCCTCCCCCCTCCGCACCCCCCCCATCCCTCCCTCCGCTCCCCCTCCCCGGCCTGCCGAGCCCTTTCCGGCACTCCATCTTCTCCGACTCTTAGAGCAGAGATTCCGCTCTGGCCAAGCCCACGGGCAAAGGAAGCCTCGGGGACTTCCTTCCGGGATGTGCCTGGGCTCCAGGAGCCCGAACCTCCGACGGGGGTCGGGGGGGAGTCCTGGCGGCCGAGAGCTGGGGACGGAGCCCCGGGCTGGCCTGGCCTGCGGCCGGGAGGACTTCAGACACTGCACAGTTAATATTGAGTTCCCTATAGCTCCTTGTTAATCTAGCGCCCACTCCACCCTCCCTCCCCCTTTAAATCTTCGGTCGCGTTCGCGATTTCTTACTTGACGTAGAATTCCTGGTTACCTAATCACGGACTTTTTCCCCCCCGAAGGGCCTCCCCCTCCCCCGGCCTGCTCAGACCAGTCCCCCCTCTCCCCATCTAGCCCCCCATCGAGACGACCAGCCAAAACATCCTTTCTCCTGGTCTTTTCTTCCCTTTCTTGGATGAAAGCCCTATATTTTGAATTAAAAACTCTAGACTAGTTCCTGCGGCTGCAGTAACGCGTGGGTTTCTCCCCAAAACGACTTCAATCGAAAATGGCTCCTCAAACAAAAGCCCGCCCCCCCCACCACCAATGGCATCTGGTTGATTTCAGGAAAAGAAGGACACCTTTCCACCTTCTGAGCAAACCACCCAGGCCTGTTTCCGGCCAGACTCTCCTTCCACAGCCCACTCAGTGCTCTCCTGGGGGCCAGGGGCAGAGGGAAGGGAGGCAGGACTCGATGGCGCCCAGGCCCTTTGGCAGGATTTTCACCAAGAACACTTCTCTTTAAAGGGCCTCCTCGCCAGCCCTGCGAGGCCGGGAGCTCCCGTTGATGACTGGTCCGAACCACTGACTCTATCAAACAAAGTTAGAGGCAATCATGATAATTTAGTTTACTTCTGAATATTTTAAATATAATGAAAACAAGTATAACAGTTTTGTTTTCAAAACTCTTTTGAGGTATCCACCATTAAAAGATTGGGGTTTTGTAAAAAAAAAAAAAAACACACAGTGGTTTATTGAATACTTACAACGTTTACACCTTCAATATTAATTAAATTCCACTTAGTTTTAGAGGACGGAAGTGCACAAAACAAGTAGCTGTTGGAAACATCTTCACATAAGGAACCACCACAGATGAAACGGCAGCACTAGGTACCGACCCCAACGGAAATGTTAGCGGCCCCGTTTTCTGCTTTGAAATAAAACTTTATAATCCCCAGGAATATTTATATCCGAAGGCCAAGTATTAAAGATACACTTCACATACACACTATTGTCCGCTGTCTTTATCTGGAAGGGGTTGGGGAGAGGGCACCGCTGGTGTCTACACAGCCAGGAGGAAACATTCACAAACAGAGAATCTACGAGACGCCGGGATCCCTTACCACGCGGGAGTGTCCTCTTCATATTAAAATATGGAATGCTTTTCTTCAAATATCCACTTTGTTTTTGGAGGGGAAGGTGGGGAGCGGATGCCTCGAAGGGGGGCAAAGAGAGGGAGGCACATTGCACATAAATAAACCGGATGATCCAAATGCAGGAAGTCCTCAGAGTGGAGCGCGCGGAGCTTGCCCGGAGTCCTGGGTCTGTATCCGGCTCCTGGGCCCGGCTCGCACTCTCCTCCTCTTCTTCTCCTTCTTCTCCTCCTCCTCCTCTATCCTCTCCCTCCTCCTTCTCACTGCTTGAGCTCTAGGGCCCAGACGTGCTGCGGCCAGCCCGTCCGGCCTTTGGTTTTCTTGTCGTTGCTGCTTACTGTGCTTTTCAAGATTTCGTTCTGGGCAGAGGGGAGGCGAGGGGGAGAAAAAGAGAAAGAGAGAATCAGAGAGGAGACCCGGTTCCACGCCACCCCCACGCTTTTTCCGGCCAGAGGAGAGAGTAAGAGAGCCAGCCAGGGATGACGTGTGGGATGCTTTCAAGTCCCAGCCCCGGCAGAAGAGCTACGGAGGCTGGCCGCTGCCCTAGCTCCCGCCCGGGCCTCCAGACGCCGGCCGCGCTCAACTCCCGATCGGCAGGTTTATAAACAACCACCCGTTTTCATGTCGTTTATGGAGGAACCGGGGGCCTTCTCTCTAAATCCAGATGCAGAGGCGCGAGCAGGGGTCATCGCAGCCCCAGCTCCGCGCTCTAGGGAAGATGGGGTGAGGTGCCCCCGCCTTGGCCTGGGCCTGTCCGCATGCAGCTCGGCCTCCGGCTCGGTTCGGCAATGCCTCTCCTTCCAAGGTCTCTGAAATCCCCGGTTACTCGGGATCGCTCGACTGTGTAGCGACTAAAGCGCCATAGGCCCCAAAGAAGAAAACCTCGACAAATGTGATAATTTTCCAGGCCCTTCGTGGCAATAGCCCTGCTCTGAACACCACTACCCTCTGGGCACCTGGTAGGAACTTGAGAAAACTAATTTTCAGTTATAATTTCCTGTTACTGTTAACAATTACAGTGACCAAGGTAATATTTACTATTTGTCTTAAAATGTACAGGCTCATGCAAACTAAACAAGAAGTACGGTGAAGTATACTCATCCGGGAAGTCACATTTTAGTCTCACTGCCAAAGAGAAACTGCATTTTGAAGTTAAAAGTACTTATTTTATGTTTACCTTGACATCTTCCCGGCACAGAAATCAGAACAAGCATAAAATTCTTAGGATCAGTGGCTGCCTCATTCTCAAGAGGGGGAAATGCGATCACTAGTGAAATAATTAGCATCAAGCGCTTCTGAGCAACTTATTTTAGAAATATCTGAAAGCAAGATCGGATTGGAGGCCAAATGAAGGCTCTACAGGACAGGGAATGAGGGGTCCGGGCCAGTGCGATCGGGAGATCAAGCCGGACCCTGAGTCCGCGAGGCCCGCCCTGAGTGCCGGGGGGAGCGGCGATAACCCGCGGGTAAGATCACCAGCGCGAAGCATCCCTCTTAACCTCCTCCGCGTGCTGACACCCTCCCCCACCCCCTCCGCTTCTGCGGGAAACCATCCCGACCAGAACCTGGTGCAAGCAACCTTGGCTCAAGACGCAGCCAAAGAACGCGGAGTGCCATTGCTCACCCCAACTTTAAAGAGACCGGAATTCCCGGTCCCCCGTACCCCACTGCCCGCTGCCCCCTGGTACTGACCAGTTCCTTCTTCCTCTTCTCTTCTTTCACATCTGTCTTCTTGATCTCCGCCTTGAAGGCCTCCGCCTCGCCGTTCTGGTCGTCCTTGGCCAGCAGGTCCATGAGGTAGGCGATGTAGCTGGTGGCCAGGCGCAGCGTCTTGATCTTGGAGAGTTTGGTGTCGGCGGGCACGTTGGGGATGCACTCGCGCAGTTCAGCGAAGGCGCTGTTGATGCTCTGAGTCCTGCGCCGCTCCTTGCGGTTGGCGGTGCCCCGGCGCTTCACCGGGCGCGGCCCCCCCAGGCCCGGGGGCCCGGCGCCCGGCGGCACCCCCCCGTAATGGGAGTGGTCCAGACCGGCGGCGCCGCTGGCGTACTCGGGGCTGTAGGACAGGGCCATGCTGTAGTCGGGGGGCGACATCTCGGGGTGGCCGATGAGCCAGCCATGGAAGTAGGGGTTCTCCTCGTGGCTGCAGCGGCTGGCGGCGGCGGCGGCGGCGGCGGCAGCGGCGGCGGCGAACGGATAGCCCTCATGGTGCACCACCGGGTGGTGGGGGAAGCCCCCCACCAGACTCATCTCGCCCTCCGCGCCCCTCCACGCGCCCCAGCGTGCGCACAGTCCCGCCGCGCCCTCGGACCGGGCCCCCGCTCCGGCGCTCGGCGGCCTCCCCCACCCCCCAGCCCCCAGCCCCCGGGCGCCCCGGCCGGCCCGGCAGCCGCAGAGGGGGCTGCTGCAGCCCGGGCCCCGGCCCCCCGCCTGGCCCGCGGGGCCCGCCTCAGCAGCGCCGCGGCCGCCGGCTCCCCATAGGGCGCGGCGAGGTGGTCCCGGCACCGTGCGCCCCTGGCAGCCGCCGCCGCCGCCGCCGGCTCCCGCCTCGCTCCACGGCCCGCTCGCGGGCTTCTGCTTCCCGGGCGTCTGCGGGCAGGCACAGTCCTCTCGTGCTCATGCAAAGGTGCCCGGGCTCCGGCTGGGCTGCTCGGAGGAGTCGCCGGGCTCCGCGCCCCGGCCGCGCGCCCGGCGCAGCTGCTACTCGGAGTCCCGGGGCGAGTCCAAGCCGCGGCTGGAGGAGCCGGCGGGGTCGACTGCTCACTGTGAAGCTACCTCCATGCGACCCTCCCCTTCCCGCCCTTTCCCCTCCCCCCACCAGCCTGATCTGGGTTCTTGGGCGCTTATTGTTTTAATGAAATTTTTGGTTGTTGTTGTTTTGGTCCTTGAATGTGATTTTAGCTGCGAGTAACGTGTCCCGCGCTCCTCTCGGGCTCCCTCGGAGGGTTTTCAGAGAGGTCTCAGTGCATCCATTTTCTCAGATCCTCTCCTTCTTTCGGGGGAAAGGATCTGGGGCCTGCAGGCGCCCTGGAGCGCGAAGGCGGCGGCTGGGGCTCGGAGGGGTCCGCGCGGCGGCCTTGGGAGCTCCCGGGCGGCGGCGGCGGCGGTTCTCCGGGACTGGACACCGTGAGGGGAGCAAGAGGATTTTCCCAGCAAGATCTCCATGTACAGCTACATCTTTAGGGCCGCTCGGGTTAATATATGTCGTCAGAGGCTCCTCACGCCAATCCCGGGGCGGCGGGGGCGGCGCCTCGCGCTCTCTGCGATAAAACTTTTTGATGTTCTCCTTGCTAATTGCCGAGGTCCTCATCCAGGATTGGTTGCCCCTTCATAACCAGAAGATAATTAAAACGAGGGGGGGAGGGTTAAAAAAACTTTTTTATCAGCCGGAGGTTAATGCAAGTGTTTAACAGATGCTTCACTATTAAAATATTTTCCCCCCAAGTCTCAAATATCGAAGAATCTTAAACCAGGTACGGTATCACTCCGCTTTCTTTTCTGGTAAAAAAAAAAAAAAAAAAAAAAGGAAGCAGATATTGCTTTTCGAAGTGTTTTGTAGGTAACCGAGGCAAGAAAACCAGAAGGCAGCGGGCGCAGTTCCGTGCGGGGCCGGGAGCAGAGGCGGCGGGCGGTCCCCACGGAGGCGCGTCTCCAGCCCAGGCGGGCGCTGGGCCCCGGGCCCGGGGCGCGGGGCGCGGCGGGGCACGGCTGCAGCTTTGACCTGGGCACGGTCTGGAAACGCCCGCCTCAGCGTCGCTGGACTTACCCACCATCACGTTACCCAGGCCAGGGCCGTCTTGGGTAGCTCATGTTATTGTGGCTGCTTTTGGAGATCATGGTGGAGACCCCGGGACCGACGGCCAAGCCGATTATAAATATTCTTACTTCCATGTTCTTCAGGGACACCAGCCCCAGCGAAGGAAGACCTTGAGCTATTTCAAAGCGCAGACACCTCGATTCCCCGAATTTGTTGTGTGGCCGGTATCGGTGTTCCCCTGGTTTAACTAGCCTGTCTGGTAAGTAACTGAATATTTTTTACAGCGTGTTCTGAGCTTATTTTCCAGTTTTTATGAACAAACATATAAATACATCTCGGCATTCCTGCCTCTCCCATAAAAGCGGGCATCTGTGGAAAGCAGGTTTAGTTATTGGAGGGGAACCATTAAACACCAGTTTAAGAGGCAGGCCGGGAGGACGGCTCGTGGATGTTTAGACTGCTGGCCTTGGTGATCTTGAACGCATTATAACCGAAAATGGATCTCCACTTGTAAGTCACCCGGCCGCAGGGTACCGGGGCCGCGGCGCCCCGAGCGGCGTGAGCGTCTCCAGAAAGCTCGCAGGAGGTTGGGGGGTGGTGGTGGACGGTGGCAGGAACTGAAATGATCCCCGGGGCTTGGCCAGGAGCCGCAAGGGGAGGCTGATGTGTAGCTGAGGATTCCGCCCAAAGGGTTGGTGTGGAAAAGGGTGTCTACAGGAGCCCGCGGGCCGTAAATTAGAGGGAGCCCACGCGGAGTGTGCAGGAGCCCGCGCTGAGCCTGGGACTTGCCGCTGGGCCTGGTGAGGGTCGCCCAGGGGAGACCAACTACACTACCTTGGGCGTCGTCTCTGGCAGGCAGGCGGAGTCAGGCCCCAGGCCACAAAGGGAGTCCCATCCAAAGGACTCAGCGAGCACAGTCCTTTTCTTGCCTGCTGCGTGCGTTTTGCGGGGTACACGGTTGGGGATGGAAGGCCAGGTCAGCACGAATAGAGGGCGGGGTTGGGGGGTACCCAACTCCTGAGCTGCCAGGGATTGGGGCAGCCGCCAGCCACTAACCCCAGAGCCCTGGGCAACAGCTTTGGGAAACATGTTTTAGATTTTAGGTGGCTGGGCTGCAGGAGAGGGAAAGGAACGCAGGGAGGATCGTAGAAATCCAGTCTGGGAAGTCCTCATGACGGCCCATTCAGTCCCTTCAGCAAGAGGTCAGTTTCCCTGGATGCCCCCAGCAGAGGTGTTAAGGCAGAGGACAGGAGGTGGGGAGTAGCTGAAACCAGACTGGTTGGTAAGTGCCCTTGGGGCTCAGAACAAAATAGCCACCTATAGCTTCGAACCCCCACCTTGGGTAGGTCTGCAGTTTTGAGCACAAGGAGAGTCTTTTAAAGACCTTGTTCTTCAAGGAAAGAATATAGGTAGTGTGGTCAGGGTTCTGTTTACATTTTCACCAGGGGAGGCCAACCCTAAATGTGTAAATACTGGTAGTTCAATCCTCTGACATTTGATACATTTAAAAAAAGTCTGTTTATAAAAACACATCTAGGCCTTGGGAGCAGGTAGACAAAGTAAGATGATTGCACCCTGGCTGGGAACAGATAAAAATGCAGGGAAAGTAGATGCAAGCTGCTTTCAGGCCAGGGGGAGTTTGGGGAATTGAAAGGAGGAGGAAGAGGCCAGGCAGAGGGCTGAGCAGGGGACTGGGATGCAGTGTCCACCAGAGGCGAGGGGCCTCCATGGGAAAGGCATGAGAACTTGCCACTTTCAGCCTTTCCCATGCTCTTTTCATTGAAACAAAAAATGGACGAACCCCTTCGTGGTCCCAGAGAGCCTGGCAAGTGATAGAAGAGATGGACAACATGGGACAGAAAAAAGGCATAAAAGATGCTAATCTGAACATCTGTTCTCATTGACAGTGTCATGCTCAGTTAATTAATGTGATCCGAGGGTCTAGGGCTTCATGAATCTCCAAAGGCCAAAATGCAGAGGCTGCAGCCCTAGAAAGGGGGCTTGGAGGCAGGGGACAAATGGGAGAATTCTAGGGTCACTAACTGGCTGAGTTCCACTCTGAAAGCACAACAGAGTCCACTTTTTTCTGTTAGTGCTGTCTTTGGGACATTTTGCTCCGGGTCTAGTGGGATGCTGGATTAGTCTGCTCCTTTGGAAAGCTGTGAGGCAAAGATGCCGTCTCAGGTTTGCCCCCAGTTTAGGTGGCCTGTGCCTTCTGAGGGGCTACTGATGGAGCTGGTGGTAGTGGTGGTGATGGAGGGGAAAGTGGGAAAAGTAAAGGAGGAGGGGGAAGTTCCTGGCTTAGTTATCAGCCCAGGGACCCCATCCTGGTCTGTACTAGTGTGGCCTCTGGTGTGCTGCTCCCCAAAGGGCATGCATTCCGAGTACTCCAGGGGAGGTGACAGGATTCAGGCTGAGGACCACTGAGCAGTTGAGAAGATGCGGGCTGAGGGCCGCCTGGGGTGCCTGCAGGAGGAATCCTGCAAGGATGAGGGCGTGCTAACATCTTCCCCTTTTCTGAGGCCCTGAGCTGAGCTGCAACCAGCCTTACCTAGGCGGGGAGAGTGTTTCACAGGACGGGGGCTGGGTATGATGTTTGCGATCCTTGTAGCTGATGGTGTACCCACTGTGCTTCACATTACATCTGCCTCCTTCAGCTAAGCAGACAGGACTGGGGTCCAACATTTATTCTGGGCCCGTGTCTCCTGTCTCTTTTCCCTCACTCCTACCCCTTCCCCTGAAAGGGAGTCAAAGGGCACGGGAATGGTTGCACACTCCCTTGCAGACGTTCTGGTCTTGTGAGATATTACTTTTAAAGTAAATCTGGTTTAAACTAAATATTTTCTTAAAAACTTCAGTCTGTTTTTAGGGAAAATACAGATCTTTTCGAGGTATTTATTATTTCAAAAGCAAGGGCAGTTTGTATCTTGTGTTTTGCTCATGAGAACTCAAAATAAACTGGACCTGAAAATAACCAGGCCAGAGGGCCATAAACACACATTTTATGTTTACGGGAATTATGGCTCAATTCCCTTCAGCGTCTTTCAAATCTCGTTTTCCCTTATTTTCTTAACCAACGTAGTGGAAGTGACTCTGGGCATTCCTTTAAGTATCTATAATGCTCTTCTGTGAGGTGAACCCCAGAACGTGCTAAGAGGCCCGGAAAGAACATGAAACCCAGAGAGTGGCAGCAAAAGCAGTGTGTTCTTGAAGATGTCACCCCAGCCTCACCTGCTCCAAGGATGTGCTTCTTGTGACGCCTTAATTGCTCTGCATTTCTGTCTGTCAGAGGGTGGGGTTGAGTCATTGTACCTGCTGGCCACTTAGCCCCAGAACCTCTAGGACAATCTAGAACCAGACATATTGTCTGAAGTGGCAGAAAGAGTCTCCCCTAACTGGGGTTTTGTGGTCCCTCCCTTTCTTGTGTACCTTTTGGCGAGTGACGGTGGCCCCAGAAACGTGGTGGTGCTCGAAGTACACATCTACAAAGCAGAATCAAGTTTGATCGGACTCACGTCTGTTTCAGAAATGAAGGGCAGGAAGAGCTGCCCTTGGCTCTTCGGAGGTTTCATTTCTCGTGAGCATTTTCTTGTTGGATCTTGGGGTGGGCCTGGGGTATTTGGTGAGTGAGCCCTTGTCCCTCCTCTTTCCCATCCGAACAGATCTGTGGCGACAGGGTGGGGAGGGGCTGATCCAGTTGCAGTGATGACTCTGGAGGGGCTGATTGCTCCGTGTTGATCAGGAAACAGTTAAGTCAGTGGAGAAAATTGGAACTTGCTGGGTGCTTGTAACACACCCTCCCCCCGCATTTAGCCCCTCTCTCTCTCTTTCTCTCTTCTCTCCTCCCTTTCTACCTTCCTTTCCCTCTCTACCTCCTTCCCCTTTCTCTCCTTCCCTTGCTTCTAATTTGCCTTCCTGCAATGTTTGGATTTATAGGGGTTTTGGTGTCACAGAACCTGAAAGTGGTGAATAAGACACTGGCTCATCCTTAAATAAAGTCCTTTAGAAAAATATTTTTAAAAATTGAAATATGACTGACATATAACATTGTGTACAATAATTAAGGTGTACACTGTACAAGAAACATCTTAATGTCCACTATGATGGGTGGTGGGAATTTGCATTTTCTCCAAATAATCAATGACTAGATCTTCACATTAACTGGCAAATGTGCTGCTGCTCTGGAGGGTCTTTATTGATAAGGGGGAACCTTTGCCAGGTAGCCACATGTGTCTGTAAAGCTAAAATCCTTACTCAGACTGAAGGGAACAAGAGATAATGCACATGAAGGGGCCTCACTCTGGGTGGCATGATGTATATATACATGGGAAGTGTTACTAGTGTCATTATGGTGGTCCTAAGAGGTATGATAAATCTGATCTTCGCTACTTTGTAGTAAAATATAGATGGAGTTTAGAGCAGAAGTGGTGTAAGAAAATACACCTCACAGGATCTATGTCAACTACTCACTCACATTCTTGTTTCAATCAAATCACCTACACACACAAGCAATATTTTCTTCCAAGCCGGGAGGAGAGCATTCAACATGCAGAAGAGGAAGTAATTGTAATTTTGCATACACGCTCTAAGGAAATGGTAAGGAATAGACTTCAACTAGTCTGCAATACAGTCTGCGGTTCAGGATAAAATATGAAAGCAAATGGTAGCTTAAAGTGCAGGGCTTCGGACAAACCACTCAAGTGACTGAAGGGTCTGTTTGTGTCTGGAAGCCCCGGTGCCTTCCCAGTTCTAACTGCAGTGTGGCTCGCATTCCTGTTCTGAAGCCTCTTTTGCAAATTCACAGAGATAGATTTCTCTAGCCCTGGCAGTTGCTTTCAAACCCTTGCTAGTTTCTTCCGGGGCCTTTGCTTCTAGACGAGGGCTCGCCATGATGGCTGGGTTTCAGGTTAACAAAAAGAAACCGTTTTATTGTCGATATTAATGGCAAACCTCGATGTTTACAAGGCTTGGGTTCAGCAGATCAAAAGCAGCTTGGCTTGACTTCTCAATATTCTCTGGAGCTTAGACAATTAACTGCAATTTTGCTCCTAACGAAACAACACAGGGAAGTTCGTTCCAGAAACGCTGAAGGTAGTCTTTCAGCAGAGATTTTTTTTTTTTAACCTGTGTACAACCTGTCAGAATCTAAAACATTTGTCCACTGAAGCTGAGCTGAGTTTTGAAGGAAACCTCCTTAAGAAAATGTGTTGGCAAAGTGTCTTCGTTTGCAACGCCACGAGCCTGTTCAGCCCCGCATTCCAGCTTGCCTTTCTGGATCCGGCAGACTGAGGTTTCCCTGGTAATTTGGGTACACCGAGTCTCCAGTTAATGACAGATAATCAGCCTTTGGGTCATTCGGTCATTCTCTTATTACAAACCCCTCCTGCTCTCTCTGATCTCCTTTCAAACTATATTTCACACAAACAAATAAAGCAAGACAGGGACAAGTTCTTAAAAGAGAGAAAGAGAGAAATATTAGAAACTCCCGATACAGAATGCTACACAAGGAAAGGCAAGCTAAAAGAGGATAGGAAAGGACATCTTATCCAAATGAACATGTTGTGTACAAAACATTAAAGGAAAAGGCTCTGGATTCTGTTAAAGTGACAGAAAATTAAAATAAAAATAATTGCAGGCAGAAAAGTTATAACATAAACAGAGAAGGCAGGATGCTTGCTGGAAATGCGCAGCACCAGGAGGCGAATTTGTTGTTACAGATTATATATCTGCAGTGTGATTGGAGAGGCGAGACTTTGTTTCATTTTCCAGGAGAGAATGGATTTCCTTTTAATACTTGTGTGAGTGCCCACTTAAGTTAACACAGGCCAAAACCTCGAGGAACAAAAAATGGAATTGCATTCTTATTGCAAAGCATCCAACTTCAAACGAAGGAATTGGTTGCATACAGAAAAAGCAGAATTCCATTCAAAACACATTGAGAGACTCCACTAGATGCGGATGACTGATGCTTTTTTTTGTTTTGCTGACAGAAGGCACAGATCATTCTTGGGGAAGTACCAACGAAGCCAGTTCTCCCTGCCCCCCCCCCCACGGGGTCTCCATTTGCCCAGTCTACCTTTGGCTGTGACTCCAGAAAGATAAACTTCTGATTGGCCAAGGTACATCTCTGACCACATCCCTCTGGGAAAAGCCTGGGAACGTGGAGCTCTAATAAGAGCCCTGGGGAGAGTGCCCCAGTGCCATTTTCCTGCCCCTGCCTGCCCTTAACAGTCCCTTTTGGCCCAAGTCCAGGGCTCCTGAAAGGTCAAAGTCTAGCCGCTGGTGTCATCTGCAAGCCCTAGGTTTTCAGTCCTAAGAGAGACTGGAACTTATTGCTCAGGACTCGATCGACTCAAGTTCTCCAAGTCAGAGGGGCAGCTGGGGGATCAGCAGGTGACGAAAGTGTGACCCCTACATTGTCCTCAGCTGTGTCTGGCACCCCTCGACTTGCCAGCAGAGCTGGCAAACAACCCATGTCTCTCCCATGTTAAAGAATCCACACTTCTTGGTTTCTTCTAGGCCCAGAGTAAATGCCACCTCCTCCAGGAAGCCTTTCCAGGTACGGCTTTCCTTCTCTCTGCTCCCGCAAATCAGGTCTCCCTTCTTCTGAACTCCGTTCTGATGCCCTCTCCCCCAACCCCCATCTGCTCTCCGGTCGATCTCTGGGCACACATCTTTCCCCTCCTGTGACTGTGGGTTTCCTGAGAGCCCAATCGAGGCACTGTACCCAGTAGGTGCTTAAACAACTTGTATAAAGGATGACAGAGAAATCTGGTGAATTCTGCGTATCCCAGTTGCAATCGGATTGCAATTTTCTTTGTTTTGAAAGCGACCAAAACTAGCGGTGGAGGCGGACGTCGTCCCGAAGGGCACAGACCTTCATCTCCAAGCCCTCGGGAGAAGCAGGGGAAGGCTCCTCGGCTGGACCGCGCGTCCGAGGGCTCCGCATCGCCGGCGTGGGATGGAGAGCGGGGACCCAGTCCGGCCTGGTCTCTCCTGGCCCCTCCGCCTCCTGAGCTGTGGAGCAACAGCTGGCCGGGCGGACGCCGCGGACTGGTCTCTCTAAGCCTTGGTTTCCGCATCTGAGCAATGGGGTAGCTACGCCGGCCGCGAGGATGCGCATGAAAGATGAATGAGATCAAGGCGCGCGCGGGGATGGACGCCGGACGCACAGGCTGCGCGCAATAAATGTGTTTTCTCTTCCTTCCTCTTGCGTATCTCGCCTTGACTTCCAGCCGCCGCGACCCCCAGCCCGACAACCAGGGCCGGGTCGCGCCGGAGGGCGCCACCGGGCCTCGGGGCCCCAACCGCGTGGGCCGCCGGCGCGGGGGGGAGATGCGAGCGCTGGCCGAGTTTAGGCCGCGGCGGGCGGGAGGTCACAGCGCGGGGCGGGATGGGACGGACCTCTGCTCCCCCTTCTAACCCCGCTCAGCTCCGGGGCTTTTCGCCCGAGGCGGGCAGGAAGGGGTTAACGGCGCCCCTCCCCCCCCAGCTTCCCTCCCGAGGTCTCATTAGGGAACCCTCCCCGCTATTTTCAACATTTCCTCAATCAAGGGCCTTTAAATAGAGCTGCACAAACAAATTGGCGGCAAAAGCGTAGATCTTGTCACGATTGAGACCAATCCAATATTTCAGCCTTGTTTGCTTTGCAATTACGGGCAGGCTTGTGGCTTCGGTGCCACCGGGGCAAATCTGCCGCCGCCCGCTTTCTCTCCGCACCGGGCGGCGGAGGAAGGACCCGCGGAGCCGGCGCGGGGAGGGGCGGGGGGGGGGCCGGGCCGGGGGCCTTTCCTGCACCCGGTGCGGAGGCGCGCGGAGCCCAGTTGAAGGGCTTCGCCTTCCCGGCCGAGCGGCTGGGGCGCACCTAGTGGTAACGCACCGTGCAGCGCGCACGTGGAGTCCAGGGTGTGCCCTTGCCCAGCTTCCTTTCTCCCCTCTTCCGTTCCCCTCTCGTCCATCCCATCCCATTTTCCTCCTGTACTTCCAGGCGGTTTCTGGATTTCCCGCTCTCTCTCGCTGTTAAACCTACTAGCCGGCTCCGTGCCGTTTTCCATGGCTGCTTATTCTTGTTTGACTTTTTGTGCAAAGTAACTTTAACTCGGTTGCAGGAGGATAACGCTCCAAGGCGTCTGGCCCGGCTCCCGCGGCCGCCCAGTCCTCCTTGAACCTGCTCCTTCGGCCACTGCGGGCTAGCCTAGTTGGTCTCAGCAGAACAGTAGTTAACTCGAACCAGTCCTAAGCCTTATATTTCACAGATAATTATATCTTGGCTGCTGTTTCACAAAATTGTAATATTTGCTTTATACCGAGGAGCATTTTTAAAGTCAAAAACAAATACTACTTTTCAAAAAGAAAATATGATAATAAATCTCTTTTTATGGATTTTCTCTGTATATGTGGAAACCACATGATTTAACTCCTCGACCCCCGCCCCTTCAGGCGGAGCTGAAGTTATACAGATACCGGCTTTTAATACACAGTCTCCGTGTCTGGGGGGAGGCACCTGCATTTGTCACGTTCAGTATAGTTTCCAAGATTTCCCACCCCACCCTGACCCGTGTAGCTGAGTGCAACAAGGATTATAATATAAGTAGGTCTGAGATGTGAGGTCCATTTTCATACGAATTCAAGAAAGATGGGCAAAATGGGTAATTAATCCACAGTTTCATATTATTTTCTAAATGACTACCCATTTTCCTCTGCTGTCCAGATGTGAAAGTTGAGGCAAAGAAATATTTTTATGAGACTCTGGGGTGCATATTAAAATATGCTTCTAATGCATTAAGGATCTACATTTCTTTGCTGGTGGTTATAAAAGAAATCCATAGCTGTTCTTGCCAATTAGCAATCTCTTTTAGGATTTTTTTTTTTATAATCCCACCTTCATTCTTCTAGATTGTCATGTTATGGTTCTCAATTTTATTTAAAGCGAACTTCAGAAATGATGGTTTCATGAAATTGTGCGATGACAAAGACACAGAATAATATTTCAAGTCCGTGAGTCATGCAC
Source organism: Phocoena phocoena (assembly GCF_963924675.1). Taxonomy (NCBI): domain Eukaryota; kingdom Metazoa; phylum Chordata; class Mammalia; order Artiodactyla; family Phocoenidae; genus Phocoena; species Phocoena phocoena. The sequence continues at coordinate 6,669,723 of NC_089224.1, forward strand.
ACCTATGTGTATCTCTCATGCAGTTTTCTAGCTGCTTGCTTTAGTATGTCTATAAGAAATACAAAGCAGTAGCTAGAAAGAATTCTCTCTTCACCAAAAGAATTGGCTTGACATATTATTCAGTGCACAAATTATATTACTTTCATGTGTGTTAATCTGTTTGGTATTAAAACTGCTAGAGTGTTTTAACCATTAACATGTTTTACCACGCCACTTGCAAATTCGTGATCTCAAATAATTATAAAGGTTTTGATGTTAATCCCACGTTAAGTGAACAACTATGAAAATACCCTGAAAGCATTATTATGCTTATATAAATGCCAACAAACACAACTGTACGGGGAACACGATTACTTTTTATCTGACATTATCGTATAGGGCTACACATTCATTTCTTTTTAAATCAGAGCAGTTTTCAATTACTTTTTAACAGATTTTTTTTTCAACACAGCATTTTGCAGTGCCTACAAACCACAGCAACTTTGTCCTGACAGATACATATTTTTCCTTCATTGTTATTCATTAGCTTCTTTGCAAACTCACTATAATAGAATAATATCAAAATATAGAAAACAATTATTAGACTCTACATATTTATTTCAGTAAGCTAATGATATTAAAATTAAAAACATGTGCCTGGCATATAAATGTTTCTCTAAGAATTCTTTTTTGGATGCATAGTTATTACTTTTTAAACCAACTCAGATTTTCAAGTACTGATTTTTTCCCTCTAAACAGGCATTGCATTGTTTTAAACAGTAGCTCCTGGAACAGTACCACCCTTAGTATTTTAGACTTTCAAACGACAATTGGAATTGGATAAATACTTTCAGCTGGGAGCACTTTCCTAATACCTTTGTAGGTAATAGGAGTCCCTACTTGTGCTGGGTGACAAACAGACAGTGCACTGGACATTCAGATTCTACCCTTTGTAGAACCTACCAGAAAACAGAGTTTTCCTATAAGATTGCTGTGGTTCATCTAAAAAAAAATTCTGTGAAGATGTAAAATCAGAGGAAATGAGTGAATGCTTTTTCTCATGACAGTTATGAAATGATGGCTTAAAGAGGGATGCAAAATATGACACAGGAGGAATGCAGAAACATAAAATCTAAAAAAGAAAGTTTCCTTAGGCAGCATCTGGCTCTTTGTGTATAACAGGAGAGGCGTGGGTTGGCTCTGCAAAACCAAATAGATTGAGTTTGTTTGTTTCAATTCAGTGATTTTTAAAATAGATTTTTCACTGCGTGAAGAAGACCCATCAAGGAAATATATACAAATTCTTGTATATAGAAAATACTAGCTACCTTGACTTTTCATATTGGGTTAAAATATAAGGACCTTTCACCTACTATACCACTGTTCTTTCTAAATGAGTGCATGTTGTCATAACTGGTGTCAAAAGCATTGATTTTTTTTCAAATTGGTGTTAAACTGGAGTAATAAAGTATATCCATGAGAGGATTTCCATACACTCCAACTTGTGGAGAAAACGGGGAAAAAACTTTTTCAGGAAGAAACCAGGCAACTTTAACTGTTATTAATCTGGGATAAATGAAGTGAGAAACTGCCTCCTTACGTTCCTAGTAATTCTTTCCGCTTTTCCAAACATTGTTCAGTTCTCTGAATCTTGTGCTAGTCAAGTCAAGATGATGTTAGCAATAAAATTACATAATCTAATCAAGCGGCTATTTTTGCTCTATTACAAATACGAATTATATGTGGGCTGTTGAAGTGCTTTTTCTTTGAAAGCTGAATTTTTCCTTTTTCAGATACAGTGATATTTAAAGAAGTGTTCATAAGGATAAATATGATGGTTCATCAAGGTTAAAATAGCTATGTCAAAAAAGTGGCATTTGAGTCCACTCGGTGTGGGCTGTGCTTTGTAAATTATAGTGCTTTTAAAATCACGACCTAGGTATTTGTAATGAGAACATCTGAGAAGAGAACTCAAGTGTCCTCAGTGTACACAGGCAAGAACGTCTGAATATGAGGAAATAACTAGATCACACACTGAATTTTTCTCATTGCCTTAGATGCTAGGAGTTTTAAATTATAACCTCAGATACATCTGAACAAATAGTAAGCCAGATATATTTTATTGTATTATTGTTTATACCCTGCTTCATGTTAGAAATAATTTACAGCAGTTTTTTTTTCAAGGATTGGTAAGATAAATTAAAAAAAATCTGTTCGTAAGAACAATTCCTGTAAATATAATTGTAATTTATTTTGTTTATTACAAGATCAGTGATGTGCTCTGGTAAATATTTGATCCCAAGATGAAGCAACATCACATTTGGAATGAGACAAATTTGAGAAATGAATTTTGAGTACATTGTAAAGAAATCTTAGTACATACAAATAAAGCTATTATTACGCACGGAGAGTAGCATAACACAGTGATTAAGAGCACGTCTCTGGAGTCGGAGGCACAATTTTGAATCTTGACTAGAGCAGCTATCAGCATGTGATCTTGGGAGAATTACTTAACCATCCTTAGCTTCAGTTACACTTCTGTACCAGGTGGATAGTAATCGTCTATCACAATGTCATGATGAACATGTGGTGAGATGATTCACATGAGGCTCTTAATTGAGGGTCTGGTATACAGTAAGTGCTTAATAAACACTAGCTCTTCTCTTTGGCATAGCTGTACAATGTTAAAGACTGGCATGCCAGGTACATTCCTGAAAGCTGCGGAATGTGGGGCTGTTGACAGCCCATGGACTTAATAGAGATTTGTATGAGGAGATTGACTTCCAGACCTCAAGGTTGACAGGGTGAAGGAAGAGTCTCCTGTCTGTCTTTAGAGGCTCTAGAAAGGTATGGGGAGGTGGTCTTAGTGAGAGCAACCTGCTAAACTGGCAGAGGAAATCTACCTGCATGCCGTCTTGGCCATGTGTGGTGGTCTGTTGGTGTCTAACACAAAGGTCTAAACTAGGAGAAATGACATCTGAAAGAAATAGGATACCCTAGGTCAGTGGTCTCCTCATTGTTTTAATTGTGCACCCCAAGAATAAAACATTTAAAGGATATTTATTGGCAAATTATATATCTGCACTACTTTACTGATATATTATGTACATTATATACCTATGCAAAAGCAAAACTACAAAAGGGCAAGATAAAGAAAAATTAAATAATAGGTTTAAATATTTAAAGGTGAGATTCAGCCTTATCAGGTGTGGATGCAAATCCACACTTTAAATAGTCTCTCGGTCACTTAAAAATACTTTAGTTGACTTACTGTTGGATTCATGTTTTCTGTGTTTCTGCCTTGTTTCATGGCTTTAGGACTAAAGTGGTTAACGTGGAGAAGGAAGAGTATCAATTCTGTCATTTTCTTTTTGATGGTTTCTGCCTGTATTCTTTCAATTATCTTCAATATAAGGTTCTTTGCAGGAATCTTTTAAAGCCCTTTGTCCATTTGGTGAAGGTTAGTTTAGTTGCAACTGGATTGTACAATCTGCTTCCACCTAACTGAGCCAGATAAACCATAACACATCTCAGTCAAGCTCATCTCTGTGAGCTCGTGGTGGTGTTACTGAGTCCAAGCTGATATTGCTTACTGCACAACAGGTCGATAAATCAAGAGATGAGGTGTTGGGGCAAAGAATAGTGACTTTATTTGGAAAGTCAGCAGCCCAAGAAGATGGTGGACTAGTGTCCCAAAGACCCATCTTACCCTGAGTTAGATTTCAGGCTTCTTTCACTAAAAGGGAAGGGGGGTGTGGCTGGTTGTTGCAGACTTCTTGGTGCCTGGAATCCTTTGTTCTTGCAGCTGTCCAGTCAGGTATGGTCACAATGTTTCAATAAACCTCCAACAAGACAAATGCTATTCTCTGTTCTGCAACTTTTTATCTCTATATGAATAGGAAAATGTTATACCTTTAAAGGTCAGAGCCTTGAGAATGGGCTATCCTGTATATTTCAGGCAACAGGCAACATTCTCTTGTGATTAACTTGTAGCAAAAGCAACAGAATACAAAGGTTAAAGTAAAAGAAACAGATCCAGTATGGAGTCAGATTTGTTCTTCCCTATTACAGTTAGGGGCACTGTTAGCCCCTCTGGCCTTCAGATCTCCCCCACCCCTGGGTGCCTGGGTCACCTGTTGATGAAGATCAAGTAAGGGTGTTGGTGAACTCATTTCTAATTGTTTATATAAAAACAAAAGAGAATTTGTACTCTGGTCTTCTTGCAGCCCATCCTCTGGGGCGTCACCATCCTAGACTCAGAAGTCATTGTGGTTGCTGCCAGTTTTCTACCTTGACATTCTATGGCAGAATGAATGAGACCCCTTGGTGCCCTGGACTTTGTTTTCTATAACTTGCCTTATTCTGCTAGCCATGTAGCTGTGTAGCTCTTCACTGTTTACAAGTTGCTTTCACATAGTTCTTTCATTTGAACTCAGCACCTCTGGAGGGCAGGTAAAGCAGGTCTGATTCTGTCCATTCTAAAGATGAAGAGATGAACCATCAGTGGTGTTGACTGGAGATGTGAAATAATGGCCCAAGTTCACACAGTCAGTAGGCGGTTGATCTGGGTTTGAACTTGTTTCCTGAAAGCAGTATCATGCTGTTTCTGTTCCATCATCTTAACTGAGTTTTAAACTATTTTCATATTCGTCTGAATTGAGGTGAGACAGAGCTATAAAACTGAACAGAAGCAGTGGTTCTAAGTGGTTCTGGGAACAGATTGAGAAGAAGCATGTAGGTTAGAATATATGAGGATCAAACGGAGTGATGTAGAGGAAAGGAATTAGCATTCATTGAACACTTATTTTATCCTATGCTCTACATACACATTATTACTTTAATATAGTTCTTTACCTGGCAGGAGTAGTTTTTACCTATCAGGAAATTGAGGTTCAGAGATGTTAAGTAATTTGTCTAAAGTGCAGAGCTTTTAAGTTGTAGAGTTTAAACCAAAGCAAGCTAATGTTTATATATATATATATATAAATTATATACTTATTTAATCGCTGTGTAGTGTTAAAAATACCAAAATATGTTAAATTTGGAAGTCTTGCTAGCAGTTTTTGTCCTAAACTGGATTTCTGGCTTTGGCTAAAAATAAACCATGGCAACACCATATGCTAATGAGGATGCAGAAAAAATGGATCGCTCATACACTGCTGGTGGGGAGAAAAATTGGACAGCCAATCTGGAAGACAGTTTGACAATTTCTTAAAAAGTAAATGTGTAACTACCGTATGACTCAGCAGCTACACTCCAGAGAATTTATCCCAGCTCAGTGAAGACTTAAGTTCACACAGAAACCTGTGCATGAATGTTTATAGCAGCCTTATTCATAAGAGCTCCAAACTGGACACAACTCAGATGTCTTTCAAACTGTTCACCATTTTGTTAACAGTTAAGCAGGTACTGTTAATTATAGTCCATCCATACCCTGGAATACTACTCAGCGATAAAAAGGAATAAATTATTGATAAGCTCAACAACGCAAATGAATCTCTGGGTAGAAAAGCCCACCCCAAATTGTTGTACAACGTCTGGTTCCATTTATGTAACATTTTTAAATGGCAAAGTTATAGAAATAGGAAAAAGATTAGTGGTGACTACGGGTTAAGGAGCCTGAGAGGGTGGAGGGAAAGTGGGCGTGGCTATAAGAGGGCAACAAGAGGGATCCTGGTGATGGAAAAGTCCTGTGTCTTGACTGTACCGATGTCAGCATCATGATTGGGACATTGCACTATAATTTTGCAAGATTAGGAAAAACTGGGTAAAGCGTACATGGGATCTCTGTCATTTGTCACAACTGCGTGAGAATCTACAAGTACCTCAACATAGAAAGCTTAATTTAAAAAGTGGGCTGCCCTTCAGTGAATTCAATCCCATGCCTTCCAGATCACCTGCAGATTGAGGAAGGTTGAGATTATGAGTTGGAGGCGTGAACTTCAAGGATGATGATGTGATACCACACAAACTCTTCCAAATCTATTCCCTCCGATGATTTTTATTACTGATTGTAGTGCATTCTTACTGCTTTTTTAGGGAAGCATAAAAATGCCACCTCTCTTGTCATGGGACTCCTGCTTTATAAACCGTGGTGTTTTTTTTAATCCATCAGGATTTACACATTAGAAGAAGAAACGAGACCACATCGGATCTGATTGTCTCAATCTATTTTTAAGTGAATCAGAGAAGAGTTTTTATTACCCTTTTTCCCCTTTTCTACTTATTTTTCTTCTTTTTCCCTTCTTCTATTCGAATCCATATTTGCCCATATCGTACTATGTAATCTGAAACACAATGTGTGCATGTTACACACTGGAATAGTAACGTTGGAATTAGTAATGTCCTTCCTAAAATGGGAAATATAAAGATATACTGAATCTCCGAGAGTAACTTACCATTTGCACTATGCCTGGGTGTTCTTTCTTTTGGAGAGGCGTAGTGGAGATTATAAGTGTAACCAAAAAAAAAAAAATCTATTGATGATTTGTTGAGACAATAAAGTAACAGCAATATTTCAGGGGGCTGGTCTTGCTTTCCCAGGCCACCAGAACAGCCCCAGGGCCTCTGCTAACACCTGACAATGCCGGAGAGTGATTTAGTCACTGCAGAGGAGCTGCCTTCAATGACAAATAGGGGTTAAATTGTGAGAATTTCAGGACACATTTTGGGGAAGGATTAAATAAATCAGGGGACTTGCTGACAGCAAATAGTATCTTTGAGAGGCTGATTTGAAACACAGAATCAGAGAATTAAGATGAATCCCAGGTGGTCGTTGGGAGCTGGAAAAAGTCCCAATGAGCTGGCTGACTTAAGTCTTGTCTTCGTCTCAGCATCATTATATAGTCTTTAAGTGATGCCTTATTAATTATCACCTTAAGAAAAGATGATGCAAATACAGTGGTGGAGTTAAGGTATGTTAATCGAGGGAATGATATTTGTAGTTCATTTAAATGATTTCCCTCACGGTAAAGTTAAAAGGCCCTAGAACTTCCTCTTTATAATCTTTCCAATTCTATCACTGTTTGTGTTACTATAACACATCTTTTCCGAGGAACTTAAACGTGCATTCAATTTTTAACTGTCAGAATGAAAAAGAGTTTTTCATTCTGACAATGCATTTAAACATTTAGTCTCTTCAATGGTGAATAACAAACTTTACTCAAGGATGCCACTGTTGGATGTTGAAATGAAGCCTTTTACCTCAACTAGCTCGCCGTGGAATGAGAGATGCCAAGGAAGGCGATTGGTAGCACACAGTTTGAAAAAAAAAAGGGGCATTTCCAGCTGCTTACTGGGAGGAAATGGCACGGTGGAAGGGGAAGAAGCTGTGAGACAGGTGAATACCAGGGAACAAAAATTCCTAGTTCCACATCTATTCAAGACACTTTAGAATGGCTGGGCTGCCTCACTTCATAGTTTTCCCAGACCAAATAGACAAAGGAAAAACAAACAAAGAAACCGAGAACAAGCAAAATCCTGAAAGCAACAACAAAACAACGAAAACTTTAATTCGAGCCAAAACAAAAAAGTGGGCTTTTATGAGGTTGACTTGAGGTCAGGAAAAGAATGATAAACTTTGGAGAGGAAGAAAGAAATCATCAAAGCCAAGAGAAGCTCAAAGTGGAGTTTAATAGCAGCTATCGTATTGCGCCCAAGCCTGGACCACTCCTGCTGCAGCTGTTTCATTTTAAGATGCTCCGGTTCTTGATCCCACTCACACAGCCCTCCACAGTGACCTGGGCGCACACACCCAGGCACCCGGGCTGTCCTAGATGACCGAAACCCCCCCGGAGGATGACTGCAGGGGCAGTGTGAGTGGAAACAAGGAAACCCAATATAGCAGTTTACTGAATCACATCTGAGGCCAAGCCCAGTAAACAATTAGCAATATTGGGGATCTCCTGGTACCTGTCAAAATTGCACTGATGGTATTTTGTGCAACTTATGCCCGTGTGAGGAAGTTATTTTTTCTGTTTAATATCAATGGACCTTGGGTAGTAACTTGGATACAACTTAAAAAAAATTACTTAAGGACAGAAGTGGTTATAAGCTTCTCACTCTGGAGGATCTCTTAAAATTTATTTATTTAACTTTTACTTTTATATTGGAGTATAGTTGATTAACAATGTTGCATTAGTTTCAGGTGTACAGCAGAGTGATTCAGTTATACATATACTTGTAGCTATGCTTTTTCAAATTCTTTTCCCAATTAGGTTGTTACAGAATATTGAGCAGAGGATCTTTTTAAACACTGCAAGACATTAGGCCTTTTGCAGAGTTCATATTATTGAGGGGCAAGCTTTGTCTTCCTCTTCACAAAAGGAGGATGATTTACTGTAGGTGTGGCTGTTCCCACAGGGCAGTGAACACCTCCAGGACAGCATGAAATCCTAGAAGTTGGGCAGGGCCACCCTACACCAGGAATTAGAGGTCGGAATAATTAATAATAATAATGATAGAAAATATAATAATACTACGTGCCAGGTCCTGTTCTAAGTGCGTTTCCCATATTAACTCATTTATTTTTCATAGTTACCAACTAAGGTACAGCCATTATCCCTATTTTACAGCTGAGGAGCTGCAGCACCAGTGTTCCATGTCACACAGCTAGTGAGCTACAGGCAGGAGGGAAACCCACTCCTATTCACTGCCGTTCACTCAGGCGCTCAATAAAGAGCAGCTAACGTATGACAGGTATTGGGTTCTCTGCAGGCCAGCACCAAAGTGTTCCATGTCACACAGCTAGTGAGCTACAGGCAGGAGGGAAACCCACTCCTATTCACTGCCGTTCACTCAGGCGCTCAATAAAGAGCAGCTAACGTATGACAGGTATTGGGTTCTCTGCAGGCAAACTAGTGAATCTAGATGGATGTCTCTGCCTTCTTTTAGCTTATCACCTATTGGGCATAAAGGCTAATGACTTACTGTGTTGTGAGAAGTTATTAGTCCATGTTTGTATGGCATGGTGATTTTTTTTTTTTTTTGTGGTACGCGGGCCTCTCACTGCTGTGGCCCCTCCCGTTGCGGAGCACAGGCTCCGGACACGCAGGCTCAGCGGCCATGGCTCACGGGCCCAGCCGCTCCGCGCCATGTGGGATCTTCCCGGACCGGGGCACGAACCCGTGTCCCCTGCATCGGCAGGTGGACTCTCAACCACTGCGCCACCAGGGAAGCCCGGCATGGTGATTTTGATCTAAGCTCCTTAATAAACACAGGGAGCCCAACTCCTTCCCACACACCATGGCTGTCTTCTTCCTTTTGCTCCCCACTGGAGTGGTTCCTTTCCCTGGACCACGATGTGTGTCTCAGGCTAGGTGGGCAGGCTCCCCACCTGGATATGACTGCACCGGTAACAGTGGCAGTAGGGGTAGGAGGTGGCGGTAGGGTGATCTTTGAATGCATTGCTTCTGTTTTTTTTTTGGCCATGCCACGCGGCTTGTGGAATCTTAGTTCCCCGACCAGGGATCGAACCCGGGCCACGGCAGTGAGAGCACCAAGTCTTAACCACTGGACAGCCAGGGAATTCCCTGAATGCATTACTCTTAACTCAAAACTTTGTTTTGATGTATAGCCATACAGCTCTGGAATGTGACTCTGGGGTCACCCACTCAGCGATGGCCCCTTGAGAGGGTTTCGAGAAACTCCAAGGGCTCTCTTTTATACAAAGGAAGGTCCAAGCTACTTCTTCTGAAGTATAGTCACATTTATTTTCTTGGACCTCTGCCTAAACAATTCTGTTTGGTTCTTTTGGAAACCTTAAGATGATTCAAACTCTGAATTGAGCAGAATCAATTACAGGAGGTAGATCTGAGCCTAGTTTTTGAGACTTTTATCTTGAATTCCATCTGGAATCTGCTCCAGGATATAGGCCTTTGTGATTATGGGTTGGGTTCCCAAGTTCAGGTGGTTGGAATTTATTCATTCATTCTTCAGTTGATGTTTAATTGAGTCCCTATTTTATACAAGACCTAAAATAAATCAATTGACCTCAATAAATTGAGGTCCTAGACTTCATTGGTTTTCTTAAAGATTCTAAAAACATAAATGCTATCTTTAGATTCACATTAGTATTTAGGATGAAAAGGAAGTCGCAGATTGTTCTGAAAACAATGGCTCATCTGCTCTGGAGGCGCATCTTCAATTATAAAACATACTGATACGTATAAACACATTTGGTAGTGAGATAATATAATTTTATAATATAATCACTACCACTGAGACCCAGCCTCTTCCAAATGTGTAAAATAAGTTAGAGTTTTAGTCACACTAATGAAAATGGGAGTGACATATGTGCATGGAGTAAGTCTTTGGTTGAAGGCCCAACTGATTAGGAGCTGTGTTCTGTGGGTTTTGCCACTTGTGTGTGATTAAACCCTACAGAATAGAGTCTGCCCCCATGCATAGCTTATGAAGAAAACTAGTAATGTGATATTGAATTAATGATCCAGCTTCTCAAAAGGAGAGACTATTGGCCTAACACCTTCCTAAGTTGGAGCTGTCAACATGTTTAGTTTGCTTCTAATGGGAGCGAGGCTGGAGAAAGGAAAAGCTTTGTAGGAAAGGTTATGTGATATTAATAAGAACCACATTCTGTTTGATGTTCTCTCAAATTGTATGTGCTTTATCTTACTAAAAATTGAACTGTTCAAAAATAATAAATCCTCCTTTTCTACGGCCCACAAATGATCAACATTTTGGATGATCCAAAAACTTTTGTCCCAAAGATATCTCCACTTCTAGCCCATCTTTATTTGCTGGTGCTGATTTACAGCTGAAAGCACCACTTCCTATTTTTTCTAAGCATAAAAATCATAATGTGTTTTACAAATACTCAAAAGAGCTTAAAATCCATGAACCTCTGTATTTCTATTTTTTTTATTCTTCTGTAAGAATGTGTTCAAATTTGTTAAACAGATGTTAAACTTTCTGTTTTTGAAAAAAAAAGACTGCTAAAAATATTCACCTCAAGATGGAGAACTCGTAGGTTAAATTTCATTCTGGAGATTCTGGAGTGCACTTTTACAACCAAGTAATTAACCTTTCAATATGAGGGTATTTGAAGGAAACAAGAAAAATCTTAACAAGAGGATCTCACAAACACTGGTATGGAAGCCATCCCAGAGATGCTCCAGAAAGTTAATAATTGAAGACTTTGAAATAGTTTATAAACATTGTTTCATTTTCCAAGTTTTCCTGTTTTCTCTCTTTATTACAATAACCTTAAGAGATAAATATCAATACTCCAAGGAGTGCATAACAATAGAAATTGGCACAAAATTCTTAGTGGGAGGATGGAGCTGCTGACATTCATTGTTTTTAGTCAGTTACATTTTTTGGGTACTTACCACATGTGGAAGTGTCTTCCATGCTTGTGAAGGGATACAGCACATTACAGCATGTAGAAGATGCTCTTTGAACCTATAATTTAGTGAGGCTGAGAAGAAAAGGATTAAAGAAAAGTTAAAAGGACAAATAGAAAGGAATAATAAGTGGAGAGCTGAGGTAGTCCATGATTGTTGTCTGAGACATTTTGTTAATAACACGAAGTTAAAAGAATGAGAGACCATTATGGGATGGAGTGCACTGGAAAGAGCTCCTCTGCTTACAGCTTGCTCTCCACCTTGAGAGTTAGACCTATTTTGGAAAAGCAGAATTTGGGTACATGGGGGTGGGGTTGAGAGAATACTCTAGAAAGGAGAAGAGTTTCATTTTGGAGACAGACAGATCTGAGTACAAATCTTGGTTCCAGGGGCTTCCCTGGGGGTCCAGTGGTTAAGACTCCCCGCTCCCAATGCCGCGGGCCCAGGTTTGATCCCTGGTCAGGGAACTAGATCCCGCATGCTGCAACTAAGAGCCCACACAGGGCAACGAGGATCCTGTGTGCCACAGTTAAGACCCAGCACAGCCAAAATAAGTAAACAAACAAAAGCAAAACAAAACAAATGTCGGTTCCATTGCTCTCCAGCTGTAGAGTCTCAGCAAGTTACTCTACTTTCGAGTACCTTGTAGAAAATGGGTATAGTAGTGACTGCTTAATTTTGTTTTAGAATTGAAGGAGATAACATATACAGAGTGATACATAGTAAGCACTCAACACATGCTAATATCCTTAGTTGGAGGGAACGTCCTGAACGGGCATGGAGTGAGGAGAGAGCTGGCCATGTCCACGGGGCAATGGGAAGAAATGAGTCGGATTCTCACCGCCCCATGGACAATGAAAATGGAGGGGAGGATTAAGTAAGAGCAGCAAAGTGAGACAAAGTGGAAAGATAAAATAGGATCAGAGGGCTTCCCTGGTGGTGCAGTGGTTGAGAGTCCGCCTGCCGATGCAGGGGACGCGGGTTCGTGCCCCGGTCCGGGAGGATCCCACATGCCGCGGAGAGGCTGGGCCCGTGAGTCATGGCCGCTGAGCCTGCGCGTCCGGAGCCTGTGCTCCGCAACGAGAGAGGCCACAGCAGTGAGAGGTCTGCGTACCGCAAAAAAAAAAAAAAAAGGATCAGAGATGTTCACTTGTCTCCTCATTCAATATGGATTGAACTCCTTTTATGCGGGAAGCCTTCTGCTAAGCATGGGGATGCAAAGAAGAAAAGACTGAGCCATGCATTTCTATTGGGCATCAACCTAAGCAACTGGAACTTTATCTCGAGGGGAACTTTCAAGAGGGGAGGTGCTTGAACGTGGTAGTTTTGGATGGTTAACTGGAATATATTTCTCGAGCCCCAAGATGATAAGTTCAATTGTTGTCTCCTAGTGGTTGGGGGTTAATGAGCCTGCAATCCCGTTGACCAGGGTCCTGTGATGGAGAGTCCATGCAGATGGAAGACGAGGAAGGGCCAAAGAGTGGAACTTCATCTCATCACTTGAAATATAATCTTGGCACTGAAACTACTCATATTGCACTTGTGGTGACGTTTCTCACCTAATCTGGGATTTTCCACACTCGGTGATTATTGCGTTGGGCCTGCAGTCATGATGACCCTTAGAGGTTGGCACCAGAGTCACTGTCTATTCAGGGCAAAGGACAATGTGAGAATGCAGACGTCAGTGACTTTCTCCATGATTCTGTGTTCTGTGAGCCGAACTCCCCTCCCTGTTGGTAGATCTCAGAGGCCCCGTGACACACCAAACACACGATACTCAACCAAAAGTTGTGGATTGAGCACAGACATTTCTTCATGAAGCTTTGCCTGGATGAACAGCTTCTATGTCTTCTACTCACGAATTCTTGACTCTTGTTCTTACCTCTGCTTCTGTCAACTACCATTTTTATCTCTCCTTCCCTTTTTAAAACCCAAGGCTCAGGAGAACACAGATCAAATGAGATGTAGAATCTATTACTTTCTGGGATCTCCTAATCCATCCTAGTTAACTACTGTTTCAATGGCCATTGTCTTTATTTCAGGGTGGGTACCATATTGAGTTGTGGTACAGAACTGAAATATAATTCTTTTTAAGATGCTCATGTTTTTGTTCTCAGCTTGGAAAATGCCACTGGGGTGTGGGTTACAAGACACACAGTTTATAGGGGGACAAGACACCCTCTTTTAATACCTAAACACCAGCATTATGTCCAGTATTGTGTATTGTTTTATACCCGGCTTTGACACCCCTCTGCACAGACATCTATCAACCCAGCATTCAATCTACACGTTTTTTTGTGGCTGTTTAACTCAGGTGGTTAGGGCATTGAGCTAATGAGAACAAGGTCACAGGTTCAACCTTTGTGTGGGCCAGCAAGGTTTGCTTTGTTCAGTGGCCACAGACCTGGTCCAGCCAGCTGTCTAGCATATGTCTGCCCCAGGTCATAAGAGGACATGGCAGGAGTGTGTGGATGGACAAGAGAAAATCCATCACCACCATTAGAGAAAGCCACGGCGAGCACGTGTCCTACTAATGGGGGTCAATAATGTCTCATTCAAATGAGGTTGACATTTTAATACCTCTCGCCGAGAGGGACTTTTGAACACCACGTTTAAACATTGTCGCTTTTTTGTGTGAATTCATCTCTCTAATAAATGGAAGCCTGGCTATATAAGACCTCAGATGATTACAGATTTCCAAATATAGATTAATGACTTGAATATTTGAAAAGATGGTTTAGTATGAAAAAAGAAATTTCAGTATGGCTCTTCAGTTATCTTCCTTTTTTCTTAAAATCTGTTTAAGCTGGTGAAATAAAACATTAATTAGTTCTTCAGAGAGCTGTTGATAATCATTACCCTCATTTACAAATGAAAACATTTTAATTAAACATTCTCATAATTAGACCATTAAAATGTTAGCAAGAAGGAAGCACAATTAATTCTGTGTTATTCAACTTTTTGGCCATCACCCAGACCACACAGTCCATCTTTCATTTCTATGCAAATATGTTCCCCAAATTGCTTCACTATTTAGCATCATGTCTTCTAAGATTTCAAACTGGATCCAAATCAACTCCATTCCAAAGTGTTCTGCCTTAGCTCTTTCCTTCAGTTGGGTCTTTGTGAGCACTGAAAAGACATTTGATGTAAAAGAGAGGAGAGCACAGTTTACAAAAGGGAAATTTGGCAATAGAGGTTGGAGAGTGACATATCGGGAATTCTTTTAAAATCCATTTATTAAACAAACATTAGACCAATGATAATGGAGATACATAGTAAATTTTTTTGAATAGATAATACATGCACAAGATTAAGAGTGAAAAATATAAAATGATAGATTGCGAAAAAGTTTGCTCCCTCTCCTGCCCTGCGTGGACCCAAGGCTACCTCCCTCATAGAGCCATGTTTATTAGTTTCTTGTGTCTTGTCTGGAATTTCTTTATGCAGGTATATCTGAAACGCTCCGCTCCTTGAATGCAAAAGTTAACACACTATAAACATTGTTCTTAATCTTGTTTTTGTCACGTAATGATGTATTTCAGATATCTTTCTATATGTGCAGAGTAGCCTCATTTTTTTTTTACGGGTGTGTACTATTCCACTGAATGGAGGTACTCTAATTCACTTATCTGGTCACCTATTGATGGATCTTGATAGAATTTCTAATATTTTCTATTACAAACAGCAATATAATAAATTACTTGGGGATGCATTACCTAGAAATCATTCTCATTCCTTTTTTAAATATTTGCATATCATTCCACTGAAAGGATATATCATAATTTATTGATCTAGTCCTCTTTTGCTGGACATTGAGTTTCCAGTCTTTTATTTTTATAGACCATATTGTAATAAATAACCTTGTATGTGCATTATCTTATATATGGGCAAGTAAGTGTGTAGAATTAATGCCTAGAAGTCAGATTTTTAGTAAAAATGGAAATTTTAATAGAGTAAAAGTCATGAAAAATGTATCATCACATTATACAATTAAATATTTTCACTTATTTTTCCTTTAGGCAGTGTTAGAGCCATAAAATGTCTGAAATTAAAGAAGTCTGTGTAGCCTACTTAAGCCTACAGAAAATGACTTAAGAGAGAAGTGTGAAGCCCATTATAACTGCATGAGTGAAATATTTGATTGTGAATAATATTTTTCTGTTATGGATACTTTTCAGATACTATTAGCTGAGGAAGGTGCAGAAAAACCCTTCTGTCACTGAGTCCGAAATTTTATTTATTTATTTATGTATTTTGCGGTACGTGGGCCTTTCACTGTTGTGGCCTCTCCCGTTGCGGAGCACAGGCTCTGGACGCATAGGCTCAGCGGCCATGGCTCACGGACCCAGCCGCTCCGCGGCATGTGGGACCTTCCCGGACCGGGGCACGAACCCGTGTCCCCTGCATCGGCAGGTGGACTCTCAACCACTGCGCCACCAGGGAAGCCCCGAAACTTTATGAGAAAAAAAGTTAGTGCTAGTAATGATTAATGTTGGCATGTACAATTTTAAATATTTACTACATTTAGGTAATTTTATTTGATGCCTGATTAAGTGTGATATGATGAATTCTAACAATTATTTAAGATTAAGAAACAAGAAGCAGAAAAGAAGGTAGAATTTAGAGAATATGGCTAAAGAATGCTTTCCTCAGTAGTTGTCAACCTACATATATCCTTGTAGTTAACATTGCTCTTGGACATTTCTTGCTATCTGTCATCAATATGACTCTTCCCTTTAAAGAAAGGGAATTTAAGTAAATCATGGATGGAAGACTGGTTTAAGGTGGGACACATTAAGACCTGGGTTATTTTGGGACCATAGCAATGGGATTCACTATAGAGTATTCATTCATTCTTAAATCTATTCATTCAATTCATTGACTGATTCATTCCTTGTCAGATTCCATATTTACTTCACTCCTGGTGTGCTAATCATTGTGCTAAAACTCTGGAATATATAAGAAGTACAAAGTATAGGTCATACCTTACAGTCCCGTAAGGGAATTAAGGAATGCACAGGATATAATAAAAGGGTTCGTGGTAAATACCTCAAGAATGATATAGGGACTTCCCTGGCAATCCAGTGGTTGGGACTCTGCGCTTCCAGTGCAAGGGCGCAGGTTCAATCCCTGGTCGGGGAACTAAGATCCCATGTGCCGAGTGGCGGTGGCATGGTAAAGAAAAAAACAAGAGAAAAGAAAACAAAATAAAACAATGATATAAAGTGCTATGGCGGGGCTTCCCTGGTGGCACAGTGGTTAAGAACCTGCCTGCCAATGCAGGGGACACAGGTTCAAGCCCTGGCCCAGGAAGATCCCGCATGCCACAGAACAACTAAGCTCGTGAGCCACAACTACTGAAGCCCACGCTCCTAGAGCCAACGAGCCACAGCTACCGAGCCCATGTGCCGCAACTACTGAAGCCCGCGCGCAGCAACGAAGACCCAACACAACCAAAAACAAACAAACAAATAAATAAGAAAAAATAAAGTGCCGGCTTCCCTGGTGGCGCAGTGGTTGAGAGTCTGCCTGCCGATGCGGGGGACGCGGGTTCGTGCCCCGGTCCGGGAAGATCCCACATGCCGCGGAGCGGCTGGGCCCGTGAGCCATGGCCGCTGAGCCTGCGCGTCCGGAGCCTGTGCTCCGCAACGGGAGAGGCCACAGCGGTGAGAGGCCCGCGTACCGCAAAAAAAAAATAAAAATAAATAAAAATAAAGTGCTATGGTGGTTCCACAGAGGAAGACATTACTTTCAATGGGCAAGAGATGGTGGCATTTGCCCTGGAGTACATGGCAATTGGAGTAACAAAAACACAATGTAGTAGGTTTTACTGACAATGCAGTGACTTATTCAAAGTCTGCATTGACTGGAGAAATTGTCGGAAGCTGATGAATGGATTACTTCCCAGCTGCCCCCCTTTCCTGACACTTCACACACTTGCATAACCTGGTTCCTTGGGGTCCACTGGGTCCGGGTGGGCTGTTGGGCAGAGGATCTTGGCATTTCTCCAGACCCACATGAGGGGCAGACTGGGTCATCTGTTGCTCAGAGACCCAAAGGCTCTTTCTTTTATGGTTGATTGTATCCCATCGTTTTTAGCATGTATTTTGGTGTGAGCTTAGCTACCGTCTTCTCATCAAGTCCCAGCCTTAGCAAATTCACCATGTATCTGTGGCGTATCTGATGGATACAAGCGGAGGTAAGCAGCATGGCTTCCTAGGCATCACCCTTATGCAACTTCTTTACCTATCCTTACCCCAGTTGCTAAGCCACACTGGCTGCATCTGGAGCAGTTTTCCCCAGCTTTGCCACAGAATAACTATGGAAAGGATCTTGAGGAATTTGGACCTAGGATGGGACATGGGAGGAAAGGGAAATCATTTTGAGTGGAAGAAACAGGACAAATGGTGGCAATAAATTGTTCCATATCTGTGCTAATGCAGTAGCCGCTAGTCAACATGTAGCTTACTGAGCACTTGAATGGGGTTACTGCAAATGAGGAACTGAAATTTTTATTGTGTTTCGTTTCCGCTAATTTAAATTTGAATTTAAATTGCCACATATTAACTAGTGGCTACTGTTCTGGACAGCCCAGCCTCTAAGCAATTCTTGGGACTTCTGAACATGTAGAACCATAGCATTTAAGAGCTAGGATAGACCTTAAAGTTTACCTAGTCTGGCATTTTGATTTTACAAATGAGGGAGTTTGTTTTACAAATGGGGAAACTGAAGCCCAGAAGGTGGAATGCCTCACCCGAGGGTTTTGAACATGAGTATTGATGAGTGGAGTTGGAAGCTGGCCTTCTGATGCCCTGACTCCCAGTTTGGTGGACTTTTGACCCTACCATGTGGCGTCCCCAGGGCTGTAGCCACAGCCAGCTGAAGATGGTTGACTGGAAGATTAAAAAAGTGAAGTCAAGCTTAGTCCTTCAAATCAACCAGCCTAGAGGTGCATGCTGGACTTGGTGCCAGGTACTGAGATCAGGAGGGCATTTGTTGGAGGAGAGAGGTGCAAAATGGCATAAAGAACCCACAATCAAGTTGGGGAAAACAGGACATTTTCCGAAATAGATGTATTAGAATATATTCTAGTATAATATATATTTTCATGGACTTGACCTGTATTAAAGTCCCTAACACAGGAGGTAAAAGATGACATTAATGTCATTCAAACATAACAGTGGTTGATAGGAAGCAAGCTTCTGCTCCATGGTTGACTTTGCATTCTTGCATCCTGTATTAATTACACATGCTCACTTATCACCACAACCAGCTGAACTATTTCTGAAGTTTTAACATGTGAAAGGAAAGTGGTGTGCTTCAGGATTGTTTTCCTGTAGAATGGTGATGATATAGAATTCATTAGTATTAAAGCTATGCTGTTAGATCACAGAGGGGTAAATAGTCATGGAAGGCTGTCTATTAAAATCAGGAGAAAATTATTGGCTATTTTCTTTTAGGCATAGCTTGGAAATCAAATCCTCACTTGGCTTACTAAAGTCTGAACCTAGTATTGCATGACACCATTTCCAGAGATTTTTTTTTTTTTTTTTCCATTGGTAGGCAAAACAAATGAGACCCAAGTGCTCACAGAACATTCCAAAGAGTCAACAGAGAGAAATGGAAAGTATTAGAAACACGATTGTCTTTGGAAAAGGAGACACAAATGTAAGTAAAATGGGGAATGAAAAATCATCTATTATCTAAAGTAGAAATCCACATTGTGGATGTTTCTTAACATTTTTTGTTTCTCTGATTTCATAAAGGTAATGTGTGCTTAATGTATTCAGCTAGGGAAATAAACAAAAGACAAAAAAAAGCAACTAAAACTCACTCAGTCTCACTCAGAGAGAGCCCATGCTAGTTTCTTTTTTTCCCTTCTTTGCAAAACCTAGCTTTAAATATTTAGTTACTTAATATTGCAGAGTTGTGTATCATAATTTTTCACTTAACCTTAATTAAGTTTTGACTGGGGAATTTTTTTGAGCGAAGAACTTTTGTTAGGGGAGCCCAGGCCAGTTGGGAAAGCCACGCAGTGTTTTCCACTTCTGCAGGTCTTTAAGGATGTTAATAAATTATGTCTTGTAATCAGTAGTTAATGACTTCCAAAAGTTTTCTTTGTTGGCGTGCCTTGGTAAGGGGGTAAAATAATCTGGCTTGGTACCTTATTCATTGACTAGCTGCTGATATGAACCATCCATCAATCTGTACCAAGTACTTCTTGTGCTTGGGTCCCCAGAGCTGCCAATTCAGAAAACACTGTCATCAGTTGGCGGGGGCCAGAAAGTCCCAATTGTCTCCTTGGTGTTTAGAGATCCGATTTGGTCTAGGGGCTTCTAAAGTGGACTTTTGAGAGCCCTCTTCTTTTTCCAATGAAACACATTTATGTAATCATGTTACATTTATAATGCGGACTTCTTCTATGCCATGTAAATGACTTCACATGCTGTTTTCTTTAGTCCCTGGAAGGGATCCCTGATTTGTCAATTTGTTAATTTTTTAGTGTCAGTTCTTCTGCAAATGACCTATTAGAAATATTGCTAAAAAGGTTTGGTCCAACTTGGGGAACCTAAAATGATACTCGGTACTTTACTAACCTTGAACTTTATAAATCAGTTTCTCATCCTCAGAGGAATTTTTTTAAAAAGATGTTGTTTCCTGCACAATTATTGCCTCCTTTGATCTCGCACTACATTTGGTCTTTCAGATAAGGGAGCCCAATAATTCCTCAGCTATAACTTCAGCAACACAGATAACTATCAAGCATCGTGTGACATGCAGTTCATTACTCAGTTGTGAATAACCAACCGTGGTCCTGTATTAAATGTTTTACAGCTCATCTCTTCATGGCTCACTGAGTTAGTATAACACTTAGGAATATCTTTTTGTCCAGGAGGGATAAAACAACTCCTTATAAAATGGTATATGATATTTAAATGGAAACACTTTAAGACATCTTAGAAGAAGATAATGCTATAGTGTGGTAAATCTCCATATGTAGCTTAGTTATTTTATTTTATTCTATCCAATAAAGGGGCCTCCTTTCTTTGATGTGTCTGGCAATTCTCATCATTGCTTTCCGGATAAAGTAGATGAATATGCAGAAGCAAGATGCAGTCTTCAGAACTCTCACGATCAGCATTTACTGATGTCCCATCACCCTTGTTTATCCATTTTATAATGTACCGTGGAGTTATTTGCAGAGCATAAAGACCTCTTTGGAATGTAATAGAAAACAAAAGATTGGTTCAAGATCTGATCACATACTTAAGGACAATCTTCCTACAGTTTTCAGTTCACCAAATAAAGAGTTGGCAGTCTGGAGATGGCTGGAAGAGCAGTTTCCTAATTTTGAGTCTTTGGCGAGCTGGAATTCCACCTGCTAAAATGTAACAGTGTGGAGATTGTTATCCACTGGGTACATTTGCAACTTTCTGTTTGGTGCTCAATAAAGCAGACTGTATTACTGTGCTGGAAAAATTTAACTTGCTGCTCATTTGAGTACTAATCTATCAAAATATTTCCTGGGCTTATTTTACAAACTAACAAAGGAGCTATTATACGTTTACCATCAGAAAGTTCTTAGTTCATATTGATATTTTTGATTCCTTAATTGAATGGTTTTCCTTCCTAGCTTAATGTAGACATTATTTTCAGATTATTAGTGAACTAAGAGAAGGTTAATTTGTAAGTTGAATTGGATTTTTGTTACAATCTGAAAAGCCTTTTTGTAACCCAAGAACATTTTTTTCCTGGGCTCTGATTCTCCCTACCACCACTCCCTCGGCACCCTTCTGCCCTCAAAGGAGGCTCCCCCATTTCTTAATTTCTACTTCTCCTCAGTAAAGTGACTCCTCTGTCAGATAGTATATACTCACTTTTCAGGACCAGCTGGTTCCCAAACATTCTAGGGGGGATGCAGATGTTTATTTAATATGATAGGAAAGGAGGAAAAATGATGAGAGTGTAAACTTTTCTGGCATAGCTACCAGGGTAAAAGTCTGATTGCTTTACAATGTAAATTTGAACTCTGGCTCAAAAAGACTTTAATATTATTTTTTCTGAAAAATCACTTGAGATGATAAAATATGTAGGAAGTTTTTTTCTAATTTAGCACAAAAGCTTACGAAAAAATTTTTTCCCAGTCATGTCTGGGGTTGTATTTTTTTCTTCTCCTGTGTAAAATTCTTTAGCAGAGTAGGTTCAAAGTTCGTTTAAACTTGGAGATGAATTTTTCAAAAAGGTAGACTTAAAACAAAAGTAGGATGGACTCATTCCTACCTTAAAAACACAGAAGAGTTGTTTTAAATTCTGCTGTCCTTTGTTCTCACTCAAATCCGATTTGTCGGTGTGTGTGTGCGTGCGTGTAGGGTTAGTGTATATACATGAACAATTAAAAACAAGACTTTAATTAAAGGAAGAAATTACCATAGTGAATAAGACTGTGTATACAAGCAAAATAGAGGGTTATTTAATAATTATCAGGTGAGTTTGGACTATAAAAAATGACATGATGGTGGATCTTGGTACCAAATTCCAATTCCTTCAATAATAATTTTTACAGTATGAAGGTAAGTCTTCACTTCATCAATGTAGATCCAACTTAAAGTGTTTGGGCACGGGGCACTGTAGTATTAGCAACCTGAACCTGCCTCGGCAAGGTTTGGTCAGAGTAAAAATCTGTATTTAATAATGACCTTTTCATAAGTTCCTCCTTTGCAACTGGCCATGTGGGACTGTTTGCTTCGCTGAGCTGTCAGTATGGCAAATGGAAGATAGCACCAGTTTTAGGATCAAAAGACCCCACTTCCGAATCTGATAGCTGCAGGACTTTGCAAAAATCATGAAGCTTCCCTGAGACACAATTGTTTCCTCTATAAAAGGGGTCCGCAATAGCACCTACCTTACAGGGCTGTTGTGAGGAAAGAATTAGATACGTGAAAGTATCTAATAATGTCCCTTATCCATAGTCCCTGCTCAGTACATTTCCTGTTCCCACAATATGAAGGATTACTTATTACTGATTAAACATTTAGCTATTTTTTTGCAAGGTGGCTTCAGTCAAAGTATTTGGGGGTCACCTCATTAATAGTCAATGTGTCCCAACAACAGGCATCCATGTTATTGTATATTTGTGACATCTGATCATCCTCAAATGAGGAAAGGAGTAAGAGACAGGGCACCTCTTTGCAAACTTGATGGAGAGATGCCTGGCTGCCCTGAGCGGTTTTCTTTCTGGAGAGCTTAATGCGCGTCGAATTCCTTGCCTTGCAGTGGTTATGTGCTCAGATATTTTTACTGTGTACCCTCTGGGGCCTCATGCAGCCTTCCTCCCCCACTACACAGCCACACACTTCAGCACAATCAGAAAGCTCATTTCTTTGCTAAAATCACAGTAACCCTCCCAGACCCGGGAGATGGGAAGTGCTGGGGGGAGAGACATGGCTCATCCCTTTGTTCAGCTGGCCTGCATTTTCTGCCAGTCCCCGCAGAGAGCTTGAAGAGGCCCGTAGCATGGGCTCCACGACCTCCTCTGCAATGCCGTGTCCTCTCTGTCGCAGGAAAGCCTCCAGCTTTCATTTGAAAATCGGTCCTGCAGTACGTCCAAGCTCCGAAGAGGAGACAGCTGTTAAGGGCGGGCACTGTTCCCTCTTGGGGATTGGTCAGTCTTGAATGGCCTGCTCCCCCGCCCTCCAATCTGGGTGTCCTAGTGGAGGCTGAGGCCTCACTGGCTACAGCCCCTGCAGCTGGATACCCCCTCTGTCCATGGTGGACGATACTTTAAGGGATGAAGCTTTGTGGCCTGGAGATCTTTTTGCCTTTGCCCTCTTTGCAAGCCACGCCACTTACATAATTGCTAAGAGGGACTTATTTACAAAACAGAAATAGAGTCACAGATGTAGAAAATAAACCTATGGTTACCAGAGGGAAAACAGGGGTGGGGGGAGGGATGAATTGGGAGATCGGGATTGACACATACACACTACTATATACAAACTAGGTAACTAATAAGGACCTACTGTATAGCACAGGGAACTCTACTCAATACTCTGTAATGGCCTGTATGGGAAAAGAATCTAAAAAGAGTGGATAGATGTACATGTGTAACTGATTCACTTTGCTGTACACCTGAAACTGACACAGTACTGTAAACCAACTAGACTCCAATAAAATTTTTTTAAAAAGAGAGGGAGGTGCCTGGACTCAGGTAACCATTGCCATGTTTTGTGACCTTTAGTCTTATCTTTGTTAAAGTAGGCGTAACAATAGCACCTAACTGTTAAGTGAACTAAGATGCTGTGTCTACTGCCTTTGGCACATCGTAGGCACTGCAATACGTGTGTTTTACTTCAGACAGTCACAAAAATAAGTCCTGATTCAGATGTGAAGAGCTTCACAATCATGTACCTTCTCCTGGCGGCACACAGGTGCCTCGGTGCTGGTGGAGATGCAGGTTGAGCCCCTCCATCCTGGTTCCGGTGACTCTGCTTTGGGCTCGCTGGGTCCTACCCTTGCTCCGTGGGTTTAAACCGCTGCTGGTTTGAACAAGTGCAGGGAGCCTGGCCGGGGGGAGTGGTGGAGAGTGGCAGGATTTTCTTCGTTGGTTTCTCAAGGAGCCATAACTCTTTCAGATTCACTGCTCACATATGGCTTCCAAGCAGGCCTGGCGGTTTCCATCCATGGTGCAGGCTGAGAAAGGTAGGGTCTGGAAATCTCATAAAAGCTGACCGAGTGGTAAAGGAAAATCAATCTTCTCCTGCTTTGGACCAAGTTGATGAGAATCATTCTCCCTGATTCTCCATAAATTGGAACAAGGCTTAGGACACTAATCCTACTGTAATACCATTTGAAGACGAACACTGACATTTGTGACATTTAAATAACAGTTCAGGTCTGCTATTAAACCAGGGCCTCCAACTGTTTAACCTTTGCCCTTGTGTACTATTACCCTTGGTCCAGTGCATGCAAATGTATTTATTCATGCATTTCAGCTTTCCGATGACACATGCTTATTTCATCTTGCTGGCTACATTGCTTCTGTGAACTGTGCTACACCAAATGCAAACTTTATTTTCAAACTTTTAAATGTGATACATTCCAAGGCTCTCTCTTAGATCATTTTAATAGAGTTAAAGCTAAGTAAAAGTTGAGGCAATTACCCAGAAATCTTCCTGTGGGTGGAAGAAAGTGTATTTCTGGAACTAAAACTAGAGAAACCTAAAGGCATCCTTTCATTCAACAAAATTTCACAAGTGCTTTTTATGTATCACATACAGTGTTAGATCTAGTAGGAAGAAGATGTGCCTCTTGCCTTTAAAGAACTGTAGCTACGTGATTTGTGACCCTGCTCAAGGAGTTCTTCACCTTAACTTGTATGCATCTTACCTTAGTCTTTGCTTAATTGCACTGACAAAATCTCAACTGGTTTCCGAAAAGCAGATTCTCATTTAGTTAAAATCACGTTAATTAGTGAATTAGAGACTGGGGGACATGGATCTTTTCCACTTAGATATGATATTTTTAAAAAGATAGTGTTGGTCTTAAAAATCAGGAATAACCTTCTCTTCATTCTTGGATATTTTTCTAAACAAGAGAAAACGCTTTCTGCCTTGTTCTTTCTCATCACACACCGTTTCCTGAGTGGTGACAAATCTGCTCCACGTCTCGTGGAAAATCAGGGTCACTTTGCTATTAGGATCACTTGGAAGCCTGAGATTCTAGTTTGGCTTTGTGTAAAGCTAGTCCCAGCCTGGTTGGCACCTGAGAGACCCAACCTGGATGACTGGTCCTGCCAGTTTCTAGATGTGCGAAATTCAGCAAGATGCTTCACTTCACGGGCCTCGGTTTCCTCATCCATAAAATGGGCTACTTGTACTTCCCTTGCTGAGTTGTTGGGAAGATCAGAGAAAATAATTCTGGGAAGATAGACAACATAGAGCCTGGCACACAGCGGCCCCTGTTCTGGTCCCCATGCTTTACACTGCCCCTACCCCACTTCATCCCTGCTCTAGCTTTGCCTCTGGCCACAGCTCAACCTTTTCCTTCCAGGCCAGTGGTTCTAAACCAGGAGCAATTCTGTCCAGAAGACACACTAAATGTCAGGAGACTTTCTTGTTACGATTTTAGGGGGAAATGCTACTTGCATCTAGTTGGGAGAGGCCCAGACGTGCTGCTAGATACCCTATAATGCATAGGAAATCCTCTCCCTTCCCCCCAGGAAAGACCCATTCAGAGCAGTGGTCCTGAGGTTAAGAAACCCTGCTCTGGGTCCCTGGGACCCTAACATTCTCTCCCAAACAGCCCATTTCCAGGGTCTGTTCTTCTCATCACCTGGTCACATGCGAGTGGCTATTTGAGAGAGATGTGGGAAAACCTTGCGTGTGTGGAATGGGGTGTCCACATGCTTCTGTGAGCACCCCCCCCCCAGATGCCTGGGGTGGACGAGAAGGCAGTGGCTCGCAAGCCAGCTCTCTCACGTTCCAATGTGGATCTCACAGGAAGCCGAGGACCCTCCATTACAACTTGACCTTCCAAGTCGTTACGAAGGGACATCTGTCAAGGTCAGGTGATAAAATATATTTTATTCGACAGTTTGTAAGCTTGATGAATCGCTTTAAATATTCAGACATACGACATGAGGACCTCTGTTTGCTTTCTTGCTCTGGGTCCCACAAAAGTTAGGGATGGGCGAGCCAGTTCGATTTCTAAAACTTTGCGCCCTTCCCTCTGCATGGCCGCGCTTCCTCGGTTCCCCCTTCAGAATTGGTTCTAAGAGCTTCCCTGTACTCGAGGCAGATGCTGAGCAGTGGCTCAGTTGCCGTGGGCTCAACACCAGTCTGTTTCGGTTGCTAGTTTGTTCCAGAATTGGTGATCTCTTCTGTAGTTGAAATATTTACGGTGACCATCCTCACGGTGACCTCTTTGCCTAAGGGCTTCACTTCAGCTCAGGCCTGGGCCGCTAGCAGTCATGTTTTTAGTACATCTGATGCAAGCAAGGCCTTCAGAATCTCTTCCAGGGAATCACTTTCTGTACAGTGTCAGTGCTGTAAACGCGAGAGCTGCCATGGGACAGCCATCTTTGACCATGAGGAAAGGTGGCAGGAGAGAAAGCAAGAGAGAGACAGAGACCTGCCTGGGTTCTCGATGGCTTTCCAGCCCTGCAACTGTCTCTGGGATCCATTAGGTACCTCAGTTCCTTCCAAGAAATTCTTTTCATTGCCTAAGCTGGATTGAGTTAGTCTCTGTTATACACATAACACATAACCACAATAAGACCCCATCTTTTAAGTCGCTCTTTTGGTACCTTGCCTCAAACCTTGGAGCTCTTCTTTTTAAAATTTTTTTTAAAAAGTTGAAGTATAGCTGATTTACAATGTTGTGTTAATTACTGCTGTACAGAAAAGTGACTCAGTTATACATATACATACATTCTTTTTTTTACATATTCTTTTCCATTGTGGCTTATCACAGGATACTGAATCTAGTTGTGCTATACAGTAGGACCTTGTTGTTTATCCATCCTATATAAAAGCTTGCGTCTAATAACCCCAGCCTTCCAGTCCAGCCCTTCCCCAACCCCCTCCCCCTTGGAAACCACAAGTCTGTTCTCTACGTCTGTGAGTCTGCTCTGCTTCGTAGATAATTTCATTTGTGTCATATTTTAGATTCCACACATAAGTGACATCGTATGGTGTTTGTCTCTCTCTTTCTGACTTACTTTACTTAGTATGATCATCTCTAGGTTCATCCATGTTGCTGCACCTGGCATCATTTCATTCTTTTTTTTTTTTGCGGCTGAGTAATATTCCATTGTATATATGTACCACACCTTCTTTATCCATGTTGAGGGACATTTAGGTTGCTTCCATGTCTTGGCTATTGTAAATAGTGCTGCGGTTAACACTGGGGTGCATGCATCTTTTTGAATTCTAGGTTTGTCCGAGCTGTGCTTGTTCTCCCCAGTGCACTCGCCGCCTGTGCCGTGGACGGAGCCTGCTGCTAGCTGTCACACTTTGCCCATCAGCAGGACCCTTCCTGATCGCTTGCAGGTGGGATCGACTCCTTGGAGCTGTCCTGCATCAGTGGGTAGGTTTGGTGTTGGACCCGCCTCCTTTGAGTTGCAAGAAGGAGGACCATTCAGGCCTTGTCCTTCAGTGTCACGTGCCTTTTCTCTAGGAATCTGCAGTTTACAACTGTGTCTACCTGCCTCTAGAGATATAGACAAAACTCCCCCAAATAAATAGATAATCGCATTTGGGAAATTTTTGTAGAGGAGAGGAGGAAACAAATTTTCACCTGGACATGTACAGTTTATTAGATGTAATCTTGAGTACATATCACTGCAGAAAAACTGACAGGAGAACGTATAAACGAGTATTCAGATGCTGCTGGTACAGCAGCCTAGCTCAGAGGGCACGGGTGGTGTTGTGAATCAGAGTATGTGTGCATGTGAGTGAGTGTGGGTGGGTGTGAGTGTGTGAACCTGCTACTTTCCAAGATCTTTATGTGTGTTTCCTCGCTGAATCCTCATGACAACCACATGTAGTGGGTCTTGTTATTTCCATTTTTACAAATAAGAAAACCGGAGCCCCTGTTAATGGTGAAGGTAGTTTGAATTCAGGTATGAGGGTAGTAGTAAGGAACTCTAGTTGGGAGATATGGAAACCAGTGGTTTTCTTATTTTTTTTTTTTTTTTGGCTTCTCCGCATGGCATGTGGGACCCTAGTTCCCCAACCAGGGATCAAACCCGTACCCCCTCCATGGGAAGCACGGAGTCTTAACCACCGGACCGTCAGGGAAGTCCCCAGCGGTCTTCTTACAGAAGAGAATTGTTGGGAATGTCTGTTTTTATCTGTTTGTGTCATGCAAAAAGTTAGGTTCCAAGAAGCCACTTAGAAATTTTTATGTTGCTTAATTATTGTGGCCTGCAGACTCACCTGAGACGTTTCGTTTTTTCTTTCCTCTCTGTTTGTTCACCTGAGGATTTAAGCCTACTTCCAAGAGATTCAGTTGATTCATTAATACAGCCAAATTTGTGTGCAAAGAAGTCCAAGTGGCTTTGAGACGTAGTGTAGTTAAGACGACTGACTGGGTGCTTCCTCTCCCTCCTGTCTTTGCTGACATTGCTTTTAGTTTCCCCTCTGTTGTTTGTCCTTCTTTTCCTTCTCAGTTTTATCCAGGCTGCTCAATCGATGTCTATCCGTTTATATGGCTTTGTCTAAAGTTTTCTTTCTTTTTTATTGAAGTATAGTTGATTTACAATGTTGTGTTAGCAAAGTTTTCTTACGTATAGACTCAGGATGGCTGTCTGGCTAATCTGATCATCTATACTAATATAATTAAGATGACTTAAAAAAAAAAAAAAGGCAAACTAATTCCAAAAGTCAATTCTTTAACCCCTTATACGTTCTGTTTATGTTTTCAGCCTGGCCATAATTTTAAATTCAAGAATTGAACCAAATTATAGATCTATGTATAAAAAAGATGTTTAGAATAAGTTTGTCATAGTACAGAGGATTGTACGCCAACTGTTTTATGACTTAATTTTGTTTATTCCTAAAATATCCAGTCTAATGGACATATCCAAGATCATTTAAATAGGGAAGTTTTACCATGGTTGTTGACAAATTAGACTTTTTCCCCAAAATTACCATGTGTTTTAATCAATAACTGGGAAGATTTAAAGTCTTACACATTCTACTAGTTATGGAAGAAAATTAAAGGACTAAGACCCACGTCTTTTCTACCCACAGTAGAAAAAAAATGATGAATCTTTTCATCACTCAGCATCATGGGATGCTCGAAATACATTGTGCATTTTCCCCCTTGGAGTTATTTATTGGCCAGAGGGGAGGGTGGACAGAACTTCTTTTGAAGTTAAACATCTTGCCTGGATGAGCAGATATGTTGCATCAAATCACAGTAATAAAAAGACAAAATGCTTTATTAAATCTTCTTTATCACTATATTGTGCTCCAATAGAATGATCTAATTAAAGACACAGTGGAGCCTCTTTTCATGTGAAGAGGAGTTCAGAGGCTTTTGTTATTAAAAGGTTTGCACAGAAACAAATACATTGCTGTCTTGCTTCCAAGTTTCTCAGGGGTGCCTCCTTCCTGTTTTGCTCTAATAATTAAGGATGTCTTGTCTGCCACTCTGAGGCTTGATACTAACTTGTCCTTTTCATCTTCAAAGTACCTGCAAGGCATTTACATGATTCATATTCATAATACCACTCTGAGGTAGGCACTGGAAGTGCTGTTCTTTTCTCAGATACGGAAACAAAAGAAAAGAATTGAGGGTGGCATTTATGTGATGCTGCTGATGAGCGCTTCGCTTTCTGGTTCTGAGCTCCCAAATATCCAAGCTGGTGCCCTTCCCTGACATCTCTGTCCGTTGCTGCCAATTCATTCCACATAACGTGAGACTTCCTTGAGCCATCACGCTAATGGCCATCATCGTCATGGGAAAAATGTACACAAATCAGGGAGAGCAGTATTTGGGACCGCCCCTTGATTAGAGTCTCTCTAGGTCCTCTTGATTTAACGAGCATTCACGAGGTACCGAACGGCGTTTTAATTTAATTCCTGAATGATATCCTTCTTGCATAAGGACTTCACTCAGGTTGGGCTACATTACAGATCAAAAACTAGCAGCTGCCTATAGCTAATCTTAATCGGCCGGCCACGTTGTTTCATAATTTTCTTTTTGGATTTGCAATTCTCGTGATGAGCTTGGTACTTCTTCGAGCGTCACAGACACCCTCCGCTACTTGACACAGTTGATTTTGTGTAATTTATGTTACCTGCCTAACTGCTGAAGGCTTTTGAGTTTGCTGACGAAATAGAGAGGAAGGATTATTTCTCCAAACCAAGGCAACTTCGGTAAATTGGCAAAATTGGTAAATTGTTGAATTTCTTTGACGTCAGGTCACCCCTGCCCCAAAATGATCCCTCCCCTTTTCCTGTCAAATTCGTATGCGTTTATTTCATTTAGCATTCTCAGAGGAAAGTAATCTGATAAAGGAATCCACACGGAATTGGGAATGGCAGGCCCCAGTATGATGGCTTATCCCTCTACAGCTGTTGGGAGTTTAAAAGAGAACGCTAACCCCACCCTCGTCTCTGGTATCTGCCAAGCCAATGGAATTTTTTATTTTCTTGGTGGGGGGGGGGTTGGCTAAACGGCATGATTGGAATCTCTCAAGTCACATTATATAGTTGTGGTGATTAGCTTTTACACTGTGTGCATAGCATATGAGGCAAGTCCTACCCCGAAGCCTATACTTCTATATTCAGATTTCTATGTCAGAATCTAGAAAACTGGGAGAAATCAACCGGTAAATGTTAAAAAGCCAGTCTGAAACATTGCCTGTCTCCTTAGGCTTCTCCCTGCATTAAAGAGAGAACAGGAAGAGAAGGTTCTGGGGTAGCAGCGCAAAGAGAGCCAGGCAGACCCTCTTACCCTTCTGTTCCCATTCTGAATTTGACGCTGACCTGCCTGGCGCTGGGAGTTTCAGACGCAGATAGAGTGGAGATTTCCATCCATGATGAATGATCTCGGACAGAGGTGCGGGTCGGGTAACAGCAGCTGTTAGTGAGAAACGTGAAGCATTCCGGTGGTGACTTATTCCAGGATGGACCTGCAGGCAGGAGGGGTGAGGTGAGGGCAGGAGCAGACTGCACCCCATCACTGCCCTGAGCCCCCTAAACCTTCACTCTCCACTGTAACGTGCCCTTAGCTGAAGTAACTTGACCTAAGTCCTCAAAGGCCCAGGCAGTGCAAAAACAAGTTGCTTCCTGAGCCATGTGCATCTCAGTTAATTCCTTTGGCCTTCCATTTTTAATTTTTACAGGTTTTCAGCTTTAGTTGAACAATAATTTGTGATCAAGGTTAAGTTAGAGTTTGTTTTACTTTGGGTGACATTTTCACAACTAATTTGAACTTAGGTCCCTTGTTGGAGAAATATTTACAAAGAAATAACATCAAATTGCATGGAATAAATGCCATGCCATTTAACTATGTAAATAGCAGCTGAGATGTTTAATTGAAAATAAAACACTGGTAAAATGTAAACATCGTTTTGCTCCAGTTGCTCTGAGCAGAGGCTTCAGTGGAAGCAATGAACACAGGAACTGAGGGTGGAAGTTAGGGTTCGTGACAGGGTCCACTAGGTCTAGTGTGTCTGCAGATCTTTTCAGTAGTCACTGTATTCTTCAAGGCTGTTCAGTCCACCTTTCAAAATACACTCATTCATTTTATTTTTTTCAAAAAGATCCCAAAACACGAATTCAAAAAGTTACACGCACCCCATTGTTCCTAGCAGCACTATTTACAATTGCCAAGACCTGGAAGCAAGCTAAGTGTCCATCAACAGACACTACCTTTGCACCCCAAGCAAAACCTTCCCAGGTCATATCTTGACAAGAGTAATATCGGAGGAAGCATACATATTTGGTTACGGGATAAGGAATGCACAATTACCTTGGGGAGAGTGGTCTAAATATATCTACTTTTTGGAAGAGGGGTCCTCTATTCCAGGTTTATAGGCTTTAATATGTGAGGATGAAATTGTAACACCTTGATCTAAAATTTAGTAGAGGTGGAAGATTATTTCAATGATCCCAACCGATTGCATATTTCTTTAAATTACATTAATTGGAGAACTTCCATTACCTTTGTTGAAAAACTGATCCAAAGAGGTGTTATAACAATTATTAAGAACACAGACTCTAGAGCCGGGCTTATTGGATTAGCTAGGAACCCCCAGCAAGTTACTTAACTGTTCTGTGTTCTCATCTGTAAAACAGGTATAAAAATAATACTTAGTTCATTGGGCCATTGTAAGGATTAAACGAGGTAACATATGACAAGTAAATAGAATAGTTCCTGGCACAGTTAGTGCTATATAAATGCAGTTATTATTCAGTTCATTAGTAAATATGCATTAAGAGCTTTTATTATTTAGCATTTATTCATCTGCATTAACTTTCTATATTATCATTACCTTTTATGGGAAACTTTTTTTTTTTAATTTAAATGCGGGGCATGCAGGATCTTAGTTCCCTGACCAGGGATCGAACCCGCGCCCCCTGTGTTGGTAGCGTGGAGTCTTTTTTTTAAAACATCTTTATTGGAGTATAACTGCTTTACAATGGTGTGTTAAGTAGCATGGAGGCTTAACCACTGGACCACTGGGGAAGTCCTGGGAAACTATTTTTTACTGATTTATTTTATTATTTTTTTCTCAGCTTGATTGAGGTATGATTGAAAAAAATTATATATATTTAGGTTGTACAATGTGATTTCTAAAAAGATGTACAACGTGATGATTTAATATGCATATACATTGTAAAATGATAAGCACAATCAACTTAATTAGCATATCTAGGATCTCACACACTTGTGTGTGTGTATGGTAAGAAAATTTAAGATCTACTAATCTCTTAGCAACTTTTAAGTATATAATACAGTACTGTTAACTGTAATCACCATGCTGTACATTAGGTCCTTAGAACTTACTCCTCTTACAACTGAAAGTTTGTACCCTTGGACCAACACCTCCCTATTTGCCCAGCCTCTCAGGGAAACAATTCTTTAAGGGAATAAACCTGATTTCAAATTCTCACTGCTTCATTCCCTGCAGAGAGGGTCAGGTTTTGAAGAGTTAAAATCTGATGAAAATGTACTTCTACCTGGCAAAATTCTTAGTAAGAACACTTTTTTAAAAAAAATTTAAAGGGCAGCATCTGGACTTTGGTACGCAAATATGCAATAAAATATTATTTTGACCTTTTAAAAAGTTGATCTTTATTTTATTCAAATGATAAAAATATCCTGAAGAGTAAAGTTCCATGTTGAATTGCATTTTGGCCATCATTTAGTGAAATATGTATGTGCAAACAATGCTTGTACATTTCATACTTTGTACCAAGAATATTAGACTATAAGCTGAGAGAATCATCTAAAGTAAAAAACCGAGAAAGGTCAGACTTCGACTCACCAAACATGGGAACCCAATTTGAAAACACCCTTTTTAGTTGAGAAATGACTGAATCTTGTGTTCTAGCATAAGGGTCAAAGAGCTTAGGACGGATTATTTTGCTCCCTGTTACAGCCATGTTTTTCTGATCGGAGTTAGGCTGAACCCGGGAACCATTTGATAACCATACTGCCTGCAGCACAGACATCGGTGTGAGGACACATCTATTTTGTTTCCCGTTCGAGGCATTTAAGTTCCAAAGCTCAAAGTGGACTTTGCCAGAAATAGAAAATTATTCCCCCAGTTCAAAGGCTTTAATAAAAAAACAAATGAGACTAGCACATTTATAGTAAAGCTTTGTCGTGTGTGCGTGTGTGTGTGTGTGTGTGTGTGTGTGTGTGTATGTGTGAGTCTGTCATCCAACTTCCCTTTTATTAGTCCCCTG
The DNA here is from genome assembly GCF_963924675.1 of Phocoena phocoena. Classification (NCBI taxonomy): domain Eukaryota; kingdom Metazoa; phylum Chordata; class Mammalia; order Artiodactyla; family Phocoenidae; genus Phocoena; species Phocoena phocoena. The sequence continues at coordinate 6,703,495 of NC_089224.1, forward strand.
TCCACTTTCCATGAAGCCTCTCTGTGTGGAGTCCCAGGTAGCTGCACAGCTGGCTAAGGGGGCCAGACTCTCTCTTCTCCCGGATGTAACCATGTGATTTATTTTATTTTATTTAAAATTTTTTTCTAATCCATAGACTTTATTCAGATTTTTCCAATTAGCCTAGTAATAAATTTTTTTGCTAGTCATAAAATGAAGCCTGTATTCTTTGTATTGAAGTATAGCTGATTTACAATATTGTGTTAGTTTCAGGTGTACAGCAAACTGATTCAGTTATATATATATATATATATATATATATATATATATATATATTTCAGATTATTTTCCATTATAGGTTACTACAAGACATTGAATATAGTTTCCTGTGCTCTACAGTAAATTCTTGTTGCTTACCTATTTTATGTATAGGAGTTTGTTAATCCTATACTCCTAATTTATCCCTCCCCCACCTTTGGTAACCGTAAGATTGTTTTCTATGTCTGTGAGTCTGTTTCTGTTTTGTATATTCATTTGTAATATTTTTTAGATTTCACATATAAGTGATATATATTTGTCTCTGTCTGACGTACTTCACTTAGTATGATCATCTCTAGGTCCATCCATGTTGCTGCAGATGGCAATATTTCGTTCCTTTTCATGGCTGAGTAATATTACATTGTATATCACACACACACACACACACACACACATCTTCTTTATCCATTCCTCTGTTGATGGACTCTTAGGTGGCTTCCATGTTTTGGCTGTTGTAAATAGCGTGATGAACACTGGAGTAGCCAGGTGATTTAGAATCGGGAATCACACATTGTCTTCTGGGACTTTGGTCCCTGAGCAAGCAGTGTGTAGGCAGGGGGCGGATGTAGGGCATTCTAGCCCTGGAATTGGAGTAGCCGGCTTGGCCGGCCCCCTGCTCTGGTTCTGGGTGCCCAGCTCTATCGGGCTTCTGGGTTCCTGACCGTTTTCCCAGCCTGGCCCTCCAGCCTTGCACCAATTCTGCAAGCCTCTGTGTACTTCCGTTCAACCCGTTTCCTCACCTTTGTTGTCTTCCCTTAAGATAATCAGAGTAGGTTTCTATTTCTTGCAAACAAGAACTTTCATTGGTTCGACAATATTCAAAGCCTGCGTAGAAATAAATGTCAACGTTTTACACTGAATTATCAATGCAGCTGATGGTAACTTACCTTTCAGCAATGTTTCCTTCGAAGCAATTAGCTGTTGTGAAACTGTAGCAGTTACATGCTTTTGTAGGATTGCACAATGAGATTTTGCCCAAATGTATTATCTCTAACCAGCCAGTGAGAGTATACGTTTTAACTTGGTTCTGTAGTTCCCCCTCTTTGCTGCTGTTTTGGAGATAAAATTTTGACATTATTGGAATGAGCTACACTAATGTCTTTGGGGAGGCAGGTGAGGGTCAATCAACAGACACATAATTGGTTTCAATACTGTGCTTTCCAGAAGTGAAGGGTTGCCCGCGGTGTTATTAGCTGAGATACTGTAGATAGTTTTACATGTCGAGAACGATTAACATGCATCCTGCAGGTCTGATTACCAGCATTAAGGAAGTTCTGCTCCGCATAAACCCCAAAGCAAAGCCTCCAGGAAAGTTAAAGGTCCCTGTTCTACCATTAAAATGGGAGAGTAATGTGCCTTTTTTTGATTGACTAGAAACTTTGACTCATGGGACTCTGTTCTCAAAGGTGAAAAGAAACATGAATAGGCGACAAGTCGTTTTCCTTAAAAATCCTTAAACCTTTGGTTGAAACCATTTATCAGAACATTTCTTAAAATAAAATCAGTATTGCCTTACGGTTATCACAGGAAAAAAAAAAACAACAAAAAAACAAGTGAAATAGCCAAAGTGGACATTTTCCTTAAAAATCCAGCACAAAAGAAATTTTATACATCTAGGCCATTGCCCAGAAGAGCGATAAATGTGTTATTTGTTATGTGAGACCGTTGTAGGACAGGCATAACGAGTTGTATTTATAAAAGATTTGGAGCAATTAAATGATTGAGAGTGAATTTATGAGATGTATCATAGATCCTTGAAATACAAAAGTAATTAGGTGATTCACATAGTGAATTAAAGGCATTACTAGTAACGTCCAGTAACACGTGTATTCCCAATGACATGTGAGCAGAGATGTGGTAGTCAAGTCGTAAACCTGGCCCTCTGCTCCCAGCTAACCAGCTAACTAACCTGAGGCCAAGTTACCTCAAATGTGAGGTAAAGGGCATGGACTCTGAGACCGCAAGCTTCCTATCAGCTCTGAAATACCACTGTCCTAAAAGCATACGTTTAATCTTGCTATTATTATTTCTTTAGTTGTTTGATTATGTTTCTCTTCTCTCAGAACGAGGGGGAAAAGAAATAGAAATGCAGTGTCAAAGCAGACTGTTCTAATCCTAAATGCTGAGCCTCTGAGTGGATTCGGGATGCAGACCCCCCTGGTTCATGTCCTCCCAGCCAAAAAAGAGAGGTGGGCCCGGCACTGTTCCACTAGCGACCAGCGCCCGGGGCAAAGGCCACGTCTCTTTACACCACAGGAAGATGCTGGTGTCACCACAGTGCTGGACTGCAGGGGCGGTTTCTGCCTCTGTCACAACGGGCCCCGTGGCTTTGGACAAATTATGTAGCCTCTGTGGGCCTCTTATCTTCAAAAGAGGAGCTAGGACAGGCCTTCATCATTCTTTCCAGCTCTTATATCCTTTGATTCAAAGAAAGCATTGTCTTGGGTATCAAGTAATGATCCGATCTGTCTACTAATTTGAGGTCAAGTTTTCTTTATTTTGCCTAAAATAGTATCATTCCAAGCTGCAAGGTAGAGATAGCTCCCAAATCGAGACTAACTTGGCCGTTCAGTTACAGCAGGAAGATTTTGGAGTTTTCCTGGAACCAAGGAAATAAAAGAGCAGGGCACACCGTCAGGAGAGCTGTAAAGTTGTGGGAAGATGGAGAGATTAGATGTTTTTCTATCAAAGGCAAGAAAGTTGTAAGAAGAAAGTGAAAGAGAGAGAGAGAGGGAGAGAGAGAGGGAGCGAGCCCCGGGAAAGGAGTGGGGGAGGAAAAAGGAAATACATAGAATAAGTGCAGCCCCTCTCGGGCTGCGGGTCTTTGAAGTGAGGCCAGAACCACAGGACAGGACTGTGGGACCAGAGGTCGAGAGAGAAGGAGATGGAGACCCTTTGTTCAAAGGTTAATAGTTATGTGTCAGGAGTGCTTCATCAGAGTGAAATGCCCTGTGCGTTTTTAGATACTTTTTAGAGAAGTAAACCAGTTCTGGGGAAGTTTCCCAAGGTCTTTGTGAAAGAAGAGTTCTACGTTTAAAACCTAAAAGAAAGATATTCTGCAACTAGAGGCTCTGTTTTAACTGGAAATAACAACGCACTAGGAAAGGCCTGGTGTTTCCTATTTAAAATGATCCAAAACAAACTGGTTTGATTTTTATTTTGGGTGAAAAGGGTGGGTGAGTGAAGCCACTGACAGTGATTTCCAGAGCCTTTTAATTGCTCCCCAGCGTCTTCACTGTTTCTACAGGTTCAGTGCCATGTAACGGGTAAATTATGAATGAGAAGAGGGATCTTTGTTCTCCGTAGGCATTCTGGCTCCTAAGCGATGCCAGCCAAAGGTCAAAACCAAGGTAAACTCAAGTTTGCTTTGGCAAAACCTACTTTCTCCTTCAGATAGCTGAATAGGTGATTGTGTAAAATTAGCAAAGGTTACTATGGAATCCTCTGGAAAGTTTCCTGCAAGTGTAGGAGACCAGGGCAAGTGGTGTTTCCTTGAATGAGTTATCCAAAGTGCTTCAGATCACTCAGTTCCAGGGAGATATAGATGTATTATTTATTTTTTTTTAAATAAGAAAGCCAAGGGCTTCCCTGGTGGTGCAGTGGTTGAGAGTCCGCCTGCCGATGCAGGGGACGCGGGTTCGTGCCCGGGTCCGGGAAGATCCCACTATGCCACGGAGCGGCTGGGCCCGTGAGCCGTGGCCGCTGAGCCTGCGCGTCCGGAGCCTGTGCTCCGCAACGGGAGAGGCTGCGGCAGTGAGAGGACCGCGTCCAGCAAAAAAAAAAAAAAAAAAAGAAAGCCAAACATTTTCCTCTACATTTGGCAGGTTTCTTCGTGTGGCAGTGACGTGGTCCAGCTATTTATTTGTCCCCCTCTCCTCTGATGTGCAGTCAGGCAGCTTCTCAGGTGATTAAGAGGGCTCAAAGGGAACCTCCACCTCTGACTGTTTAACTTACCAGCACATCTAAAAGCAAGGCTGATAAAATTCATAAATTTGTCACATCTCTTGAGGTGGATGACACTCATCAGGTCCGTTTCTAAAACTCTTTGGTTCTGTGCTTTCATGAAGCCGGGTCACCGATGATAAATGTAAAGCAGAGCAATCAAGTCATAACTAACCTTTAAGTGTTTTCCTGGAGGTTAAGACCGGAGGATCTGAATAAAACGTAGCAGGATCCTCGCTCTGATCTTTTTCTGACATTTCCCAAATCCCCAAGGCTGAGGACACGATATAGGTTGGAGCACATAAACTGTTCCATACTCATGGCCCTTACTGCACGCTCACAGGCAAGTTGGTTTCTGTGGGCAGGGAAAGGAATAAGCACATATTATGCGACTGATATTCGATGTGACTGTGGGTTTAATTTTAATAAGCTTATCAAAAACACTTAACGGCCAAGAAGACACAGATGTAATAAATTATCTAATCACAAAATGCTGAGATGTAAATTTCTTTTGTTTGACCTAGTTTTTAAAAAGTCATTTTTCTAAGCTCTTGCTGTATAGTTGTTATAAAACAACTCATTTAACACCAGCTCAGGATTATGAAAATTATTTAATCTGTGAAAAAGGATTACATTTCCTCCTCTTTTAATTGCTCATCAAAATTTCAGATAGAATGCAATACTTTTTTATACATGATGACAAGCAAACTCCGTGTTTCTTCTAGGATGGATGGTTAGATGTCCTCGTATAACTAAATATTATTTTCTGAAAAAGCAGGTCAAGTAACGTTAGACTTAGTAATAGCTGTGGGTACCTTGAGTATGTCTCAAATCAATAATGACAGAGGTAGCCTGATAGCAATTTATGAACCACAGTCCCCTTGGGAAACATATTTCAAACCATAACTTCATCTAAACTGTTTATCGGCTAAGCTTGCTCAAATGTATGAAGTGTCAAAAAGTTTCTTTGACATTAGGCTTGTTATTGTCCTTTGATTTATGTACCAAAGCAAAACATAGTAAATAAAAAGATTGTTTGGTGGTTTGGTATTTTAAGGAAATGATTAGAAACATTTGCCAATGCTATTCATTTTATATGTTTTTTTTTCCCTTTCCAAATAAAAAAAAGTGTTTCCGTCCAGTGAATGACTTCACAGTAATTGTACCTTAAACGATCATTATCGTAAGCAGAAAGGCCAGTGAAGTTGCTCTGAAATATTCAGAAAACTCTGAACTAAATGTGTAATATTCGTATAAAGCGTTTATCCCTCCCCTTGAATTTTGCATACCCAGCAGTTCACAAAATGTCCCATTTATAATTTGAGGCACATTTGTGGTGGTAAATCTGACTTATTAAAAAAAAGGTCATCATATCTTAGTTGGTTTTTGTGGAAACTTCCACATGGAAAATACAAAGGACTATTGTCTTGAAAAGCATCCTTCAGGAAAATTCTTGGGTGTACACAAAGCATTTTTATTTGCTTAGGAGTGGAAATACCAACTTTTTAGCTTTTTTTGATGATGGAATATTATAGAGGTATAAAGTGCATCAAAAGGCAAGCCTTAAGACAAATCCTTTGAACAATATTTCATTTAAATATCTTAGTCCAGTATTTTACACTTTCTTTGAATTTGAGGTTTTCCATTCTTATAATTACTTAAGCAGATTTTCATATTAGGCAACTCTATGGGCAGAATGTATATAAAAACTTAAATATAAAATTATAAAAGTTGACCAAGGATTCCAAAGGATTGCATTGTGAATTTTAAAAGATTAATTAAAAAAAAAAAAACTGCTATAAACGGAATTCACTCACACGCTGAAGGGAAACAAGAGACCCAGTGCAGATGGATACATTTTAATGCAAGGGTTGCTTAAATGAGGGCTATTTCGGTTTCCAGTATATCTTTTTCTGATTGGTTAACTGATAAGTTGATGGGTGCCATAAAAAAAAGTCACAAACGTGGGAGGACAAATGAGTACCCAGATACCTATGCCAGCACTGTTAACTTGTTAGTGAATCTGTTTCCTTGAAAACAGGATACAGTGAATCTGTGTATATTTAATGGAAAGTGGCCACATTTACTGGAGAATTAGGAGAAAACACTCCCCGATGGAGTCAGAAGTTCTGATCTGCTATCCTTCAAAGAAAGGCTGTTTCCTAGGCTGGCCAATATTCCTATGGAGCAACCTATGCCTATTGATAAGTTATCGGATTCCTCTCCGGAATCAGTTTGTCAGGAAGGATATGGGGGACAGCAGGGGGCGGGGGCGGCGGTGAGGGAATTTTGATAGTGGCTTTGTCTGATCGCCAAGGTAGGAAGGGGGTGGAGTATTGAGAAAGGAAGAATAAGAGAGGTAAAGATAGGAAGGAAAGCAGGGAGAGAAGGGGAAGGAATCCGGCAGAAACAAAGCAAAGCAAGCAGGGAGAGGATATCTAGATAGAAAGAAAAATCTCTGTAAATGGATTCTCCTTCCAGACCTCCAGGCACTTTAGAACTGAGATTCCTAGCCTGGATTTCACAGACTTCCCTAAGTCTCTGAACCCACTGAAATTGTAGGCATATTTTGTGAGTATGTGTATGTGCATTTTTTTTTTTCCTGGGGAAAGTGTCCTTTTCTTTGATCTGATCCTCCAAGGAGTTCCAAGACTCCATAAAACTTAAGAATTACTAGTTTAGTGGGATCATACACACACTGTAAAGACATGTGTCTTTTAAGGAGTCTTCGAATGCCTGGGATTGACTATAGATAGCCCAAGAATGTTTGTCTCTAGTATTAAAAGTTGTGTAGCCTGGGAAGATTATTCATTCTTCCAGAACTCTAGAATGCTAGCTATTCAGTCAAATGCCACTGATTGACTGTTTGCATTAAATGAAGTCAGCATTTTCCCAGGGCGTCCTGGGAGAGTGGAGAAAGAGTTTGGCTCAGAGAAAAGGGTGTTAATTTAAAACCACACGCTTCTGGGGCACAGGTACTGTCTGGAATGCTAACTAACAGTGTGAAACGGGACAGGTAACATCTCCTCCTTAACTCTGTATCCTTCCTGATAAATGAAGGGGATGCCGATGACCTTGATAGGGCCGTTGCAGAGAGGAAACAAAATGCAACACCGGCTTACGTTGATTGGGTGCTTACCACCCTCCACACACTATGAGAAACATTTTATATGCTTTATGCAATTTAATCTTCCCAACAATTTTATGAAGTTGCTATTATGTTCATTTTCACTTTATAGACGGGGAAACTGAGGCATAGAAGTCAAGAAATTTGCTCAGGGTCATGAAAGAACAATGATAGAGCCAGTATGTGAACACAGGCTATGTGACTCTATAGCCCGTGCTCTTTGAACCATCAGTCGGATTGAGGCAATGCACCAGGGAGTCTTAGCTTAGTGGTTGCTTAGTTGCTGCTGCTGATGGGAGAGGATCCTGGTCCTTCCTTGGAGTGGTTACATGGCACAACTTGCACCAAAGCTGCTCCTATTCCTGAAACATGTGTTGTTATCTTATTTCCCTCCTTGTTAAATGTCATTCTGTAATGTTCCTACTTGTTCTTCTCTCCTCCCCTTCCAGATAACTTCCTGGGTTCTTGGGATTCTGTAATTCTAGGGGAGAAAGGATGACAAGAATCTTGATGTGAGTTTCAGAAGAAAACTAATTTTGCATCACCTACATAAAGTTGCTTCCTAGGAGCTCTGGGAGAAATTGCGTCTCCCCAGACACCTGGTTTTCTATCAGAATTAGATCCAACACCTGGGAAGTACTCTCTTAGCAAGGTAGACCCCATTTATTCAAGACACCACAAAAACGCTGGAGATGTAATAGCTTTCTTTGTTAGTTAGCCCACTTCCCATGGACAGTTATACAATCTAAGTAGGCATTATATTATTTGCTACATTACATTCAAAGAAAGTTCAGAATTTTTCCTCTTTTGGAATGTTTTCCTTTTCTCCTGAGAGATCTGGGTATTCATGGATGTGTTTAGTGTACTTGAATCCAAGAAGACCACATATAAAAATGTAAGTTTCTTTTTCTTATCATCAAACTTCCTCTCTTTTTCGTTCTTTCTTAGTGTTGTTAATCAGCAAAATGGCCAACGTTGGGGTTTCTTTTAAAATAAATTTATTTATTTAATTTATTTATTTTTGGCTGTGTTGGGTCTTCGTTGCTGCATAAAGGCTTTCTCTCGTTGCAAGCGTGCAGGCGCTACTCTTCGTTGCGGTGTGCGGGGTCCTCATTGCGGTGGCTTCTCTTGATGTAGAGCACGGGCTCTAGGCATGCGGGCTCAGTAGTTGCAGCGTGTGGGCTCAGTTGTTGTGGCTCACAGGCTCTAGAGCGCAGGCTCAGTAGTTGTGGCGCACGGGCTTAGTTGCTCCGTGGCATGTGGGATCTTCCCAGACCAGGGATCAAACCCGTGTCCCCTGCATTGGCAGGGGGATTCCTAACCACTGCACCACCAGGCAAGTCCCCTCAATGTTGGTTTTAAAAGCATCTTCTTATCCAGATTTTGGGAGGTTTGGGAAGATATGTGCCTGTTGAATTAGAGCTTTTTTTCCCTTCTAGGAGGAAGGACACGTGCAAGGCCTTAGCTTTTCTGTAGTGGCTCGTACGCCCGGTCTGGGCTCCACGGGGAGGTCAGGGAACTGGATTCGGCCCTAGAGATAGCTTGTCAGTCATCATGAGGGGTGAGCTAGGGCATCATCTAAGTTGTCCCTTTGGGTCACATGGAAGAAACAATTTACTGGCATTGATGAGTGTGATTAACAATGAGATAGGATATAGTGCCCTCTCCCCCCCCTGCCAGCTATGGATGTGTTTAAAAATATAACAGTTATCTTTTCTCTTGAATGATTAAAATGAAGCTCTGGGGAGGAAAAGGTGGTTTGGCAAACGTCTTGGTGGACTTTTCTATTTCTATGCTCTATTCTAAGGCTTAATTCCTCAGTTCCCCGTCTTATCCTCACTGTTCACTCAAGCAGTGATCTGAGTAATTTTATGTTCACTAAAGCTCAGATTTCCAGCCACATTGATTTAAAAAAAATCAAATAAATCTTTGTTTTCAACCGAGTAACTAAATGGATGAATTTTCAGCTCCATAGTCTCAGAGCCTAAGTATCTGATAGGCATCCCTGGGGCTTTGAAATTAAGCCCCCTTTGCCTATTTCGTTTTCCAAATGTACTTTTCTTTCATTTCCAAACATCACCTTTGAAACCCAAGGCAATCATGGTACCTCGCTACCTTCCAAAGATTTTTGGTCTTCAAGTTGGAAAGTAGATTAATTTTAGGAAAGGGATCCCAACACCACTTTGCTCATAGATGAGCGCTCTTTATTTGTCAGGAGTGATGTTTTTGCAGTAGGTAGAGTAGGTCTTCCCCGTTGGAAACACGGCACGAAGAACCCTTCACCGAGGTTCTGGAAAGGCTGGGGTGGGGTTTCCTGACTTACCCCTCCCTCAGCATCTTCGCCCACTCTCCCTTCTCCTCCTCAGAAGCAGGGTGCAGTGAAGGGCTGCAGAACTGGTTTCCCTGGCGCCTGGTGGAACCCTAATTCCTTCCTGTCAGCACATCTCTAGGCCACTCTCAGAGTTAGGATAAGCACTGGATAAGCAGTTGAACTTCTGGGTAGTTTTCCAAATGAAATTCAACCTCTAGACCTTTTGGGGTTTACTGAGTCTTCCTTACTTCCCTAAGATGAGTTTGGAATGAATTTTCACTTAATGGATTCTATTTGTGGGTAGGAGAGGCAATGATTGCTTTGCTCAGAGTCTCAAGTGTAACTTCAAATAAGGGAAAAGAACCCAGCAGGAATGTGAGAAGAGCTGAGATCCCAGGGAAGGTGTGCTTGAGGAGGTGCGGGGAGATTCTGATCACCTGTTGAATGGAGATACTGTATCTCACGTGACAGAGGTCACCTCCTGACAGGAGAGTTGTGTTTGAGTGGGGATTTAAAAAATAACGTAGCTGATGAAGAAATATGAAAGACATTGCTTTGCAATATGGTGAAGTGACTATGGAATGTTCAGGATGAATGACTGAGTACTGATGAGCTGGGAGAAAGGCAGTAAAACGTTAAAAGTAAAATTTGTAGGAATAGCCCTGAGTAAGTGGGACTATGCCTCCTGCTGGCTTGTTGCAAAGAATTTCCTTTGGGGAAAGTCCCATTGAATTACGTGACTTGTGAATCTGGTTCTAGGTCTGTAAATGTAATAAGAATCGAAAGGGAACTATTTTAAAATACCAAGATATCTTTAAGAATTATCATTTTTTAGCACACTATTAACAACTCATTAACATAGGTCATTACACTGCAGTTTGTCCAGGTCACTGCTTTTGTACAGGGGGCTAGAACGAGGGTGAAACCACTGTGTACCCACGGCATGGCCCTATTTCACACCACATACTTTATTAGATAAATGATCAGGCCCCAGATATGTGTGCAAACAGGCCCTCTCTCCACTGATTTATTTTGGTAATGTAAATAATGGAGAGAAAACATTAAAATTTGGCAATAATAGTCCTTTGGACTAAGTCTGTTCTTTGAAGATGACACTTGTTTCCCATAACAGAAAAATGTTATCACCAATATCTCCTTCAGCAAAAACCATTATGCAGGAATGGACCTTATACAATCAGTGGAGTTACCAAGAGGTATCAGATTGAATCCTATCCTCAGGAAGGTTATGGTCTAGTCAGGAGTACAAGACAGGTAGATCATATGATGACGTTAGATATGGTAGCAGTAGCTAAGGGCCAGATGTGCGATACTGATCAGCAGTGCTCCAGGGAGACCAGGTGGGATTGAGGGTAGACAGGTGGATAAACAATGGGACTTGAACCAAGGCTGGAATGGATGGCGGATCTGTCAGAGAGGTGGGGTGGAGGATTTAGGGAGTGGGGTAGATTTTATTTCTCTTTGCAATTATTAACCTCATTTCTTCCCTGAAATAGGATTTTACAGTCCTGCTAGTTGCAGTGTGATTTGTAATGTCTACTTGCAGGGGAAGTATAATTTCTTGGCCCCTTTAGGCTGGGCTTGCCTTAGTGACTTGCTTTGGCCAATGAAATAGGAGTGAATCCTGACATATGCCCCATCAGAGCCGCAGCTTTAGATGGGACGGCACATTTCCCTCTGTCCTCTTCTGGGAGCACAGTGTGTCCCAGAGAGTGGTAGCTTCTTGGGTGTGGGTTCCAGAACGAAGTGACACATAGTTGGATCCTGGAGCAGGATCCTGGCTGAAGCTCGCTAAAAACCTACATGTCATGTGAATGAGAAATAAATATTTGTTGTTGTAATCCATTGGGAGTTTGGGGGCTGTTTGATACTGCAGTACAGCTGACCAGTATAGGGAAGGAATTCAACCGGAGCAACCATGTGGGGAAAGAAAGCTCCATGTGTGAGGGGCCGTGAAAAAATCTCATTTGGTCTAGTCCAGGGATTTGTGTAGGAGCAAAATTAAAAAAAAGAGGTGAGCCGTACTATGGAAGCCTTGAATAGCAGATTAAGAACACTGACCTTCTTCTACAGGCTGTGGAAAAGCCCTGAAGATTTGGAGTTCAGGGGCACAGGAAGAAAGGGGGAAATTTAGGAATATTTGTCCAACAGCAGTATCAGGATGAAGTGGAAAGTGGGAAAGAAACCAGTTAGAAGCAGCATGTTCTCAAGCACGTGCTTTAAAAGTGTTTCAAAGGAAAAACAATCATTTCTTTGGAAGAGGGTAGAGTTCACATCTCCACGTACGAGAGCGCAAAGAGAAAAATCGAACGGAGAAACAAGTTTAAGGTAAAAGCAATTGATGTGACAAGGATAACAAAATGTTTTCCGTGGCCAGGGAAAGAGAGCCACCTGCCATGACTTGTGGATGTCCTTTGTCCCTTCTCTTTGTACATATATTCTGACTTACGTGCAGCCTGTTCCTTTGTCTGCAGATCCATAACTGTCGTTCAGCTCACTGTGGTGTGTATCCTGCGAAGTCAGGGAGTAGAGGAGAAGTAGCTAAGACACAGAAAACTCATAGACTTCTTGTAATCTGCCATCGTTATGTGTAAATCTATACAACTTCAGCATGAGGGACCTTGACCACACACAGGAACTGGGATGCAGGTTGACAGTAAGGGTGGCTATCTCTTACTCAACAGAAATATGATGTTTACCTGCTCTTTAGTTTGTGCTATAATTCACCTGCTTTGGGTCCACCCATGAGTATCTTTCATTTCTAAGCAGGACAATTTTTTAAAAATTGAAGTATAATTAATTTACAATGTTGTGTTAGTTTCAAGTGTACAGCAAAGTGCTTCATTTATACATATACATACATTCTTTTTCAAATTCTTTGCCATTACAGGTTATTACAAGATATTGAATATAGTTCCCTGTGCTATACAGTAGGTTCTTGTTGTTTACTTGTGTTATATATAGTAGTGTGTATCTGTTAATCCCAAACTCCTAATTTGTCCCCCCCCACCCCCGACTTTCTATGTCTGTGAATTTGTTTCTGTTTTGTACGTAAGTTCATTTGTACTATTTTTTAGATTCCACATATAAGCGATATCATATGATATTTGTCTTTCTCTTTCTGACTTACTTCACTCAGTATGATAATCTCTAGGTGCATCCATGTTGCTGAAAATGGCATTACTTCATTCTTTTTTATGGCTGAGTAATATTCCATTGTGTGTGTGTGTGTGTGTGTGTGTGTGTGTGTGTGTGTGTGTGTGTATATATATATATATATATATCTTACATCTTCTTTATCCATTCATCTGTTGACGGGTGTTTAGGTTGTTTCCATATCTTGGCTTCTGTAAATAGTGCTGCTATGAACATAGGGGTGCATGTATATTTTCAAATTATAGCTTTGTCTGGATATATGCCCAGGAGTGGGATTGTTGGATCATATGGTAGTTCTGTTTTTAGTTTTTTAAGGACCCTCCATGCTGTTCTCCATAGTGGCTGCACCAATTTACATTCCCACCAACAGCGTAGGAGGGTTCCCTTTTCTCCACACCCTCTCCACCATTTGTTATTTGTAGACTTTTTCATGACGGCCATTCTGATTGGTGTGAGGTGATACCTCATTGTACTTTTTTTTTTTTGCGGTACGCGGGCCTCTCACTGCTGTGGCCTCTCCTGCTGCGGAGCACAGGCTCCGGACGCGCAGGTTCAGCGGCCGTGGCTCACGGGCCCAGCCGCTCCGCGGCATGTGGGATCTTCCCGGACCGGGGCACGAACCCGTGTCCCCTGCATCGGCAGGCGGACTCTCAACCACTGCACCACCAGGGAAGCCCACCTCACTGTAGTTTTGATTTACACTTTTCTAATAATTAGTGATGTTGAGCATCTTTTCATGTGCCTGTAGGCCATCTATAGGTATGACGATTTTAAAAAATGGATTCAATGAGCTGTCTTGCATTTTCCCAGGTGATGTTCCTTGGATTGATGGGTTTATTGAGGGCAGATGGAGAGACTCTTGGTGAACAGCACAGAGCCGAGAAGGCCTTCTAAACTTTACAGTCCTCACCTGAATCCAGACGTGAACCTGTTCCATTTCTAATGCCTCAACCGGGTTTTCTTAATTGCATGGAGGTATTTTTCTTACCCTGATCACAGCGTTTGCCTCAAATCTCATATAGCCCAGCGTGTTCTTGCTGCTCTGACAGTCTCCTGCTTTGTGAGCTATGAGGTTTGGTGCATTGGGACTATCTGTGCACACTGCATTCACTTAAAAAGGGAAAACCTTTTCAAACAGCTCCAGCTATAGAAATTCAATTTAGTTTATTTAGGAGGAAATGAGAAACTTGCATTGTACGTGTGGAGTCTTAACAATTGTTCTGACTGGTAAAAGCATGCTTTGGGGGATGATTGGAAGAGCGTGGAATTGCTGCAGCCAAAATTATTTTTGTGAGCACATTTCCAAACGCACGATCATGTTTTGATAAGAAAAATCTCTTTCTCTGAAAGTTCTCAGGGCCCACTTGTCAGCCCCTCACTCCCAATTCTGGAACCTGTGTCAGGCTGTTCTGTGGCTCAGTTCTTGGTGATATGTTTTCTATTTGAGTCAACTTGATGAGAGAAGAATTACTAAAAAGTGGAAATGAACTGTGAGGTGAATAGGGTTTTCCTATCAAAGTGGAGGTATTTTTAAAAGCATTTATTATTTCAAACTAAAACATTTATAGAAAGCCATGAGTGTGAAGTGTATGGTTACCAGTTGTGGATTGCCGTTTTGAAAAATTCAAGCTCCTAGGAAACACTTACTGAGGCTCTGGCCAGCAAAAAGTTCGATCATGGGAATAATTTGGTCCAGGAGGTATGTCAATTTAAAACAATCGTTTACTAACATGCTAGTAGCAGGCAATTAACATTCATAAACGTTGCCGTGATTGAGACATAATTTGGGGTCTTAGATGGAAACAGTTCTGTCATTAACGGAACAGAATTGAAATGCCGAATGTCTGGGTCTTACACATGACGTGTGTGTCAGAAGTGAGAAAATCACTCCTCCATTTTCCATATTTTATGGGCCCTGATGTAATTCGGTTATTTTTTTCTGTGTTGAAAATGATGAATATCGTTTTTGGCACGTTTGTTCCATAGTAAAAAAACTAGTTTAGAAGCTAAAAATGTCTGGCTTTGACTGTGGATTAAAGAGATGTAGTAGATCTAAATTCACTGTCTTAGGGAAGATCGGTTTTGTGTGGCATCTCTGGAAATTTGTTTGTAACTTAGAAAGTTCTCTTGTCATGGGAATGCTGGAGATCTGAGGGAAATGTGTTTAATCACGTTGGGTGAGCACGTCCCTTTTTGGGTGAGTTCTTAGTAAGCTCACAATGTTTCTTCTCACTCAATTATGCATCATAGAGTTCATTCTGCAACAATGCATATGGGTGTTGTGGGATAAAGAGCCAGCTGCAAACTGTATTTATGGTATATGATTTTACATACACATAAAATTTTATGCATGTGCACGTGGGTGCTTGTGTATAAAAAGAAAGATGACTCGAAGGTTGTTAATACTGAACCCCGGGTGGTGGGTGGTGGGTGATTATTGTTTTCTTTGTACAGTTTTTAGTGTGCTCCATTTTCTTTTGTTATTATGAAACGTGCCATACATTTGAGGGAGGACATATGTCCAGTTTAGAGAATAATAGTGTAATGAATAGGCACTGCCTGGCTGAGAAAACAGAATATTGCTTCCTCTTAGAAGCCAAGCCTTCCTTCTGTCCCCGCCTCTTTCATGGAGGTCATTGCTTGCCTGAATCTTACGCTAATCATTTCTTTGTTTTTCTGTATGGTTTAGCCACCTGTGAATGCCTCCTGAAGCCAAAAATTGGTTTTATTTTTGATTGTTTTGAACTTCAAATATATGAAATCATACTGGGTATATTCTTCTGGGACTTTCCTTTTTTTTTTTTTAGCTCTTTACGTTTTTGAGATTCATTCATGTTGATGCATGCAGTTAATTTTTCCTTTGTGAGTGGAAAATATCATTTCCTCACCAAAACATCAAGGAAGTTATAGTTATTTTGAAAAGGAAAACCTCATATTTATTTTTAAGAAATATATGTGCTGGAGGAGTGTGGAAGTAACTGTGTTTTTTGTTTTTGCCTGGGAGATTTGATCTCAGGATATCATCAGATACACACTTTTTTTTTTCTTTTCTTTCTTTTTTTTTTTTTTTTTTGGCTGCTCTGTGCAGCATGTGGGATATTAGTTTCCTGACCAGGGATCGAACCTGTGCCCCCTGCAGTGGAAGCTCGGAGTCCTAACCACCGGACCACCAGGGAAGTCCTGAAATAACTATGAGTTTGTGAAATAAAAACATTGTTTTTCCAGTTCTTATATGTTCACATGTTGACGCTGTTGATAGCTGCCTACAGAATGTGATTTGGGGGATCCCTGGCTGTACACCAGAGCAGAGAAATACCTGCCTTTCTTGCCCTTGCTGGGCAGTCACTGTGCCTGAGATTCAGCCATTAGCTATTCTTTCCTTGGGATTTTAGGCACTAGCTCCTCAAAGGAAAACTGTGTCATTTACAATCCAACATGAATTAGTTTAGCCAGTGATCAGCTTTAGTACTGATACTTGGAAAGCAATGAGCAGGTCTTGGGAGGCGGAGGAAACATCTCTAGACGTTGAGATGTTTGGGGACGGGCTTCAGTGGGACATTTAAATGAAGAGCTCTGGGCCTCCCAAAGACAGAGGACAGGGTGAAGAGGCAACACCAGGTGTGGAGACACAGAGAGAGGAGGTAGGTAAAATTTTGCCCCCTTTATACATTTGCCCATTGTCGTGACAAGCACTTTCTGACGACTAGTTTCTGAGCGAGGCATCCTCAATTCCAAACATAACCAAGACTCAGCCCCTGCTTTTAGAGGACCCTCAGTCTAACAGAGGAATCGGATACACTAACAATCTTTGTACCGTGTTCTAGAAGGCTACTGAGAGAGCAAAGGGACAAGGGCTGACCTGACCGCCGAGGGGCCTCCGTGAAGAGGCCTTGCCTATGCGGAGACTTGAAAGAAGGATGGGTCTGTGGGACAAGGAAGGGAGGCCGTCCCATCCGCGGGAAGGACGTTTACCGAGGCACCAGGACATGAGAGCGCGGACTCCAGGGAACAGCTGATACTCATGGCCTGCATGTGGGATCCGTCCTACATCACCTAGCAATGGCTCTAAAATCCGACCATGTCACCCACCTATTTGAAATCGGCCCACACCTCTCCAGACTGGCATATAGCATCTTTGCTCTTGGCCTCAGCCCACTCCCCCCTGCCATGCTTTTCACTTTATTTTCCTTAAATGACCCTCCATACTTTTCACTTTATTTTCCTTAAATGACCCACCATACTTTTCTCATGTATAAAAATAGCTGCATCAGGCCCCCTTACCTCAATTTCCTGCCTTTTTCTACAGAGAGCCTGACAACGACCACCAGCACCTGCTAACTGGAGAATGAGTATTTCATCTCCGAAACAGATTTCTCTTTACTCTTGCAGTTGAATTATATAGTTCCAGAAACATCCAGGTTCCTATGAATGTGGATGGACTAACCCTGAAAGTCCAAATGTAGAAGTCTATGAGAACAGAACAGCAATCAATCACTTGTCAGATGTTTGAATAGTTATTGTGATCAGAATACTGTATGACCATTATGCCGTATTATTAATCTACTGGAAAATAATTTGATCTTGCTTGTAGAGTGCACCTATAAAATACATATTTTTTGTATTTATCTTAAATTTTATAATTCTATCGTAAGTGTTTAGAAACCAACAATTCAAGGGCCATATACGAGGTTCGGTTTTATCGTACTTTGCTGCTTTTTCTTGTTTGGATAAAGTATAAATAGGGTACAAGAATCATATCTTACCAAAGCAAATATGTATCATAGTTTAAAAAAATGTTAACTTTGGGAACCATCAACCATAAATAAGAAAGCATCGAAACTGTAGGAAGCAAATAGATCTGTTATCTAGAAATGAATAGAACATGCTGTCCAACTCAAATTGGATTCAGCAAGTAATTACCGGCCCCTCTTCTGGGCATCGTGGAGGACACTGTCACAATGGTGGTGATCACGGTCGTTCCACGAAGCAACGCCTCTGCCCTTGGCAGCTCTAGGGTAACACGACTCTATCAGTCTACTGAAGAATCAGAGAATGGAGAACTTCCCACCCCTTTCCTTACCGCCAACTTCCAAAAGCAAGCTTTCTGTAATTGGACTCTGCTGAAGAGGACATCCACGTAAAGCTCATCAGCCCTGTAATTAATCCAGCGCAGGTGGTGAAGAAGTGAAGTGGTGACGGACCCAGGCACATTGAATTACAAATGCCGGAGTCTGCACTTCCCTCCAGAAACAGATAGTGAATGTAAGGGGCCTTTTCCTCGCGTGCTCAGGCTGAATGTTATCGGCATGGAATTTCTGATAGTGCAGAGAAAAACCCTACGAGATACTACATGTGGCTCTCAGACCCGCTCCCTTTGCCATCCCTAAAGCCCCTCTCGGATCCCTCACTAAACGAAGGATGCTGAATGGCACCAAGATTGTGTTTTAGACCATCTCCCTGTTTCTTTCCAGGTCCACTCTAGGAATGTATTTATTCTGGGAAACATATAGGAATATCTCTACTGCTAGCATCTTGGCCCAAGCCACCATGTAGTTCACCTGGTTACTGCAGTATCCTCCTAACTGGTTTTCCCACTTCTGTCCTTGACTCTCTTTCAGTCTGTTCTCAACACAGGGGCCAGAACGATCCATGAAAAGGTCATTGCTCTGTTAAAACCCTGTAAGGCAGCCTGCCTACTCTCCTTCCCCGTCCTGTCCCATCATCTCTGTCACTGAGTCTCCCTCCACCCTCCTTTCTCGCTATACGTTCCCTGCACTGGCCTCCTTGCTGTTTCTCCAACAGATCGGGGACCCTCTCACCTCAGGGTGTTTGTACTTGCTGTTCCCTCTGTCTGGACCACTCTTCTTCCTGTACCTGGCTTATTCCTGCACTGTCTTCAGGTCTGGACTCCAATATTACATTCTCTGTGAGGATTTCCCCAGCTGTTTTCTGTGAAATTGTAGCTCCCAGACGGTGTATTTCCTACTCTCCTTCCCTACTTTGCTTTTTTCTAGGTACTTATCATCATCTCATACATCATACATTTCACATTTTCACTTTGTCTTTCTTCTGTCTCCTCCAACTGGAATGTAAGGTCTGTTTTCACGTGACTGTGTTCCCAGTGCCCGAATGGTGCTGGCACAGAGTAAGCACTTGATGTACATATTTGTGGAGAAAATAAATGAACGGGTGTGTGAAAACACGGGCATACTCCTACCTTATATTGCTTTTATGAGAATACTCTAGTTCCAACCAAATTTCAGTTAGAGCGACACTTAGTTCTCATTAAGTAAAAAAACATTTGCCCATGGTGTTTCCTTTCTATGTGCCACTGTTTGAATTTTGTCTTTTCCAAGCTTAAAATAATAACAGATTGAGCGCAAGTTTAATGCTTTCTGACTGTCACTTGTAGAAAGGAGCCCCTTGAGTTAGAAAGTGAACAATCTTCATGCTTTCCAGAAGTATTCTCTTTGAGGAAAGGCCTCAGAAATAGCTTTTAAATATATCTTTGTGGGATCTACACATCCAAAGAGCAAAGAAATCTTCCAGCAGCAAGACTTATCATGAGATTAGGACTACTTTTACATCTGAGGTGGATGGTCACCTCAATGAGACCTCAGTTGGTCTAAGCCAGTTCTTCATCTTGATCTTCAGATATTTGAGAGAACATCTGGGTCAGGTCTATGCTGCATATGTATTTCCTTTTCCTTCCTTGACTTAATCAGAGAGTAAGAACAGCATCTTCTCTGCAGAAGGAAGACGGGGGGTCAACTGATCTGTCAGATACCTGTTTCTATAACATTTTATTGGAACACAGCCACATCCTTTTGGTTGTGTGTTGTCCGTGAATATTGTCTACACCTGCATTCATGCAGGATAGCAGAACTGAGTACTTGTAACAGTGGCTGTATGGCTTGTGAAGCTTAACTTATTTACTTCTGGCCCTGGATAGAAAATGTGTGGATCCCTGACATCAGGCTACAACCAATTCATGTTGGGGAGGCCACCCAAAGGCAGTTAGCCACATGGAAGAGGAGAAAACAGAGGTTTCATAATCCACAGAGTGGCCACAGTCTTTAATTAATTAATAGGCAATTACATATTTTCTCAGTTTCTATAATTGCTTGGTCCTGTTACATTATTTGTAAATATAAAATTTCTAAAGAGAACCATTTATTCTCATTGACATATTGAAATTCAGAACTATTTCATTTTAATTATGGATTGGTTTTCAAGTAACGGTGACTTCTGCCACTAATTTTCAGTTCCTTTGCAGCTTTTTAGATCAAGTGCTGTTGTATAATAAGCACCACTGCATTTTTTTTTTTTGCGGTACGCGGGCCTCTCACTGTTGTGGCCTCTCCCGTTGTGGAGCACAGGCTCTGGACGCGCAGGCCCAGCAGCCGTGGCTCACGGGCCCAGCTGCTCCGCGGCATGTGGGATCTTCCCGGACCGGGGCACGAACCCGTGTCCCCTGCATCGGCAGGCGGACTCTCAACCACTGCGCCACCAGGGAAGCCCTATATGTATCTTTTAATATATGATTGAAATTGGTTGCAGTGATCAGTTTTGACGAAATCATATATCTTTAAATATAACTACTTCACAGTGGAAAAATAGGTAGCATTAATGCTGTAGTTAATTTGGTCATCCAGTCAGGTTTTATGAAAACAACTTGCTTCTTGGATTTTCTTAAAACACAGCACCTATAGCTTTAATGTGTCTTATTTGTAGAATATCAAGATAGACTATATTGAAATGTCTATTGAGATGTGTGATAAATAATCAAAATTAAGCACTGTGCTGAGCGTTCGAGAAACTTTCAGAATATGTTATCTGCATTTGGGAATCTCCAGGAAGGCTCTACTTAGAAGATTTGTCATTTGTTTAAATTAGTGAAGTTGGTATAATAGAGACAAAGTGACAAACCCAGCCTTCCAATATTTACTGGGAAATACAAGGCCATGTCACATTTTTAGTATTCAATGCAACTTTAGTGGTCTGAAAAAGTTAGGTCTCTGTAAGCGTATCCCAGTCAGATTTATGTAGGCACCGTGGAAAACAGAGAAGACTTCTGCCTATAACATAGGCTTAACTGTATAGCCATTAAATCACAAATAGAGACTGTATCTGGCACTGTATTGTTGCGGTACATTTTATCCTTAAATAATAAAGTATTAATAACAAAATTTACCACTTGTGGTGTCTCGCGTGTGCCAGGCCGTTTCTGTGTGCTTTCTGGGTATCATGTCATGTGTGCTTTACAAGATCCTTCCAGCTCTATTTTGCTGATGAGGAAACTGAGGCTTAGAGAGTTTAAGTAACATGTCAGGAGCACAGAGAGGAAGTAATGGCACCCAGTTTTGGCTGATTCAATCTATGGGATTGGATCCTCTGCAGTGAACTACTACCCTCAATAGGTGTAATCTTAGCTTTTTGATTATGGGAAAAAACTTAAATGGATTCTCTCTTCACATCTGTTTTTATGTCTTGTACAAAATGGTTAAAAACAGAGTTCTTTCCTACCTTCTATCACACCCCGCACCCTCAACCCTGCATCCCTTATATTTGCATACTCCATTACATTTTAGAGATCATTCTAAGTAAAATTAAAAAATGATTTTTTCAAAGCATTACAGTCATCCTTCTCTTCTTTATCCTTTTCCTAGGTTCTTAAATATGATGTTGTAAATCTCACCTATCATTCCTGCTTCCAAAGGTGCTTTCTCATTAAAAAAAAAAAAAAAGAGAGAAACACAGAAATTCCAGTGTTATGGCAGACAGCTGGACTTTGTTGAGATGACTTAGGTCTGGAAGGTGTTCGTCCTACTGGACATTTCTGGAAACAAATATTTTAGCTTGATTTATGGTGCTGGAATAATTATTGTTATTTTACAGACTCCACATACTTCCATTGGAAGAACAACATTTGGAAAGCATCTTCCAATCGTCCAGGCACCATTCCCTGCCCTGAATTACTTCCACTTAATTAAACCAGGTGGTACTTTGCATCAACAAATTTTAGATAATGCCTGTAAAGGGACTTGAAGGTGAAAAGTACAATTTAGCGGGACACGTTACTGATGTGATGCCATCAGCCCGGATAATGACAAGTAATTGAGAAGCCCCTTCTCTGTACACTTTTATGTACGTACAGTCGTTGAGGTCTAGATGTCTACGGCATCTAGACATGGTCTGGAGGGCACGCTGTCTCTCCACAATCATGGGAAACTTTGGGGAAGAACCGAGGTTGTTTCACGCTGACCTCCTTTTCCCCTCTCCTGGCTCCTGGACTGTCTGTGGAATGAGCAAAAAATTATTTTGCAGCATCTAGAAGTCAAAGTGTGCAGTCACGTTGAGTGCATCTGACTGAATTTCCACTTCTTCCTTTGGAAGAATATGGAGAAAAGGAGGTGAAACTTTTCACAAGCAGTTAATAGATTCAGCAAAGCTTGCCTAATCATTTCGATCATTAATAAACGATTATTGACAAGTTCATAGTCTACCCCATTCCAGAAAAGATTTGAGGTGATGCACATGAATGTGTAAAGTAAGGTTAAAAGTATGCATGAATACGAAGTCCAGACAGAGGAAACATAACATGGAGATCAAGGCTGGGGAGAATCAGAGCCGAACAACTCAGGCCAAAGTGAATAAAGCCGAGTTGTGCTTGGCTCTGAACTTCCCGTGACTGACTTGGAAAGGGAACCGTGACTAGTAAAGTCTAAATTTAATTCACCGAGAAGAAACTAGACAAACATTTCGGTGCCTTTTCCCCCATTATTTTGAGCAGTAAAAGTCACAGAGGGTCAAAGCTTTTGTTAAGTCCCGTCTTGTCCTGGTAGCCATTTTTAGGGAAGTGAATTGATCCTTTCCTGCCGCAGATAACGTAACTAAATGGATTATTCCATTCCATTAAATGGAACCTGGAAAAAAACTTCCTCTCACAGTGTAGTCAGTTTAGATCTGGGCTGGAATGAATGCAGTTCTAGAATCTGGCTGGTTCACTCTTAGTTCAGTTATAAGGGCCAACTCCAGTGATGCTGTTTAGAACTCCAGGGAGCCAGACTCACATCTTCTTCTCTTTCCTCCTGGGTATTCCTGTCCCGAGGACGGTGGCCGCGGTCTCAGACCTCCCTGTTAGGAATTGGGAAGGGTCTGACATTTTACCCTACTGGCAAGCCGACAAGTGACTCACAGCAACAGCAGCAGCTGGAGTATCCCGGGCTCCAGTTCCCACCCGGCCACATAAAGCGGGCTACGGATGCCCGCACAGTTCCCGGGTTGCATTACAGGAGAGGAACCCTGAGCTTGAGGAGCCCGGCTAGTTCAATATTTTATCATGAGCAGTGAGCATGCCGCTCCTTTGCCCCAGAGAAAGACATTTATCTCTGTCTTCCAAGGTAGTTAGTTATGCAAACACCCTCAGTTAGGAACAGTGGAAATTAGCGCCTCTGCTTCTAAGAAACGCAGAAATGTGACAGACCTACTGTCTCACAACAGTGCTGTCACACCCTTATATCTCCTCAAATACTATGCGTCCCTGAAAATGAAAATTTTCAGAGCTACTTTGTTTTTTTCAGGCTTCTTCGTGCGTATATTTTATTTTTTTAAATTTTTATTGGAGTAGAGTTGATTTACAATATTGTGTTACTTTCTGCTGTACAGCAGAGTGAATCAGTTATACATATACATCTATCCACTCTTTTTTAGATTCTTTTCCCATATAGGCCAGTACAGGGTATTGACTAGGGTTCCCTGGGCTCTACAGTAGGTCCTTATATTAGTGATCTGTTTCATATCTAGCAGTGTGTGTGTGTCAATCCCAATCTCCCAATTTATCCCTCCCCCCCATCAACCCTGGTAACCATAAGTTTGTTTTCTACATCTGTGACTCTATTTCTGTTTTGTAGATAAGTTCATTTGTACCCTTGCATTTTAGAGAAATCTTATCTCTCTCTGGATTTTCATTGTAACCTCTACCAAGATTTTGTTATTAGTCTTCTAATATATACTTCCCTGTTTCTAATGGTTTCATATGAGTCAACATTTTTTTCTCAAGGAGGGTCTAGGGTATTGGAGAGCAAAAACCACTTTTGGAGCTTATTTTGTACTACTATAGCACTCAATATTGTAGATGGTATGTATAGATGAAATATGTGGTCCTTTCATATATATGAAAGGGCCATAGTTGGAAAGATTGTCCATGGTAACAAAATGAAAAATAATTGCCCATACTTTCCAATTTGTCATGCTGCAATGTGCAAAGAAACAGAATTCCTAACTAAGAATCTGAAAGTTTTTATGATTTCATAGCTGTAGCATGCCAAGATTCTCCAGCCAAATCTTGGCTTGGCTCTACTGGAATTTAAGCACGGTGTGTTGGTGACTCGTGTTGATTTATCTCTGATTAAACGTAAGGGATGGAAGGGACTCTCATGAGACAAAGGTGGCTCTACTCTTACCCAGGAGCTTTTTGCCTAAATAGGGCCAGCACTGTGAAGAAGACAGGTGGCAGCACGGTGGAAGGCAAAACTGTGGTGAGCACAACCCATGTCGATACTAATTAATCAAGCGACAAGTCCATGTTTGCTGAAAATTAGCTAGGTATCTGCACTGGGCGAGTCTTGTCAGCCTGGCTTCTGGTACAGAAGCAGAGAATGAGACCAAGCATGTGTACTTGAAATAAGTCAGGAACCGAAGTAAATGCTTTTCCTTTTTTTCTGCATATCTATAAAAAAGCAAAATATGTTTTAAAACGGAATTAGAAGTCTCGCCTATAGACCATGATTTTATAGATGCGTGAGAGGCACTTTAGCCTAGTGGACATCATAGGCTTTGGGGCTTGGTTAAAATCCGGACTGCACCACTTAAGCACTGAGTCAGGTTAAATTACATGAGTTTGCAGAGTTATCAGTAAATGTGGAAAATAAAGCCCACTTCTTGGAATATTTGAGAATTAAATGACGTAATGGATGTCAAGCACCCAGCGGATGTACATCTGGTACATACAGTTGGGCCCCAAAAGGGTAATTTTCATTATTATTAAACAATTGAGCTGTAAGGAAGATTTGAGGCTGGAAAAGTGGGGAGATGATTGAAGGAGAATTAAAAAGAGCAGAGTTGGCCGAGGGATGAATCGGCAGAGAACAGCAGATGTTTAGGGCAATGAAACAATTCTGTATGTACTATAATGGTGGATACATGTCATTGTACGTTTATTCAAACCCGTAGAATGTATAATACAAGGTCAAGAGTGGACCCTAATGTAAACGATGGACTCTGGGTGGTTATGATGTGTGTTGTAGGTTCATCAGTGGTAACAAATGTAGCCCTCGGGTGGGGGATGATGATGGGGGAGGCTGTGTGTGGCATGGGGGAGGGGGTTAGATGGAAAATCTCTGTACCTTCCACTCAATTTTGCTGTGAACCTAAAAGTGCTCTAAAAAATAAAATCTGTTTTAAAAAAAACAGCCCTTAGAGCATCCCCCAAGTAGGGAGTGACCCAAGGGATATGGGATGATTTTAACTATGAGCCAGGTTACCCACCAGGACTCCGAAATGGAGGAAAAAAGATGACTACCCTTCAGTGGGCTATGCTGATTACTGATGGATTAAGTGAAGAATCTCATTCTTCAGGGCAACGAAGAAAAAGCATTAAATTTTGTAACCCTATCAATCTTTGTAAATTTTCCACACTAAAAGTAGACAACTTACATATAGGGGCTTTGCCTGAGTCTCAAGTTGACTTTTTGTATTTTTTACTTGCTTTTTTAGATAGTCCCATTATAAACCATAAAATCAAAATTATGATGTAGAGAGTAATAGTTTCTTTGTCAAAGTGAAATAAGGTGATTGGTAGTTTTCCAAGATGGTCTGAAGGGGGTGTGTTATATTTATGTGATCTAAATCCATTGGTTAAATGCACAGGGATTAACATCTGTTAAAAGAATTGTGCTTGGCATGCAGGTGTTTCAATATTTGCATTTAGTATGTGTTTCAGAAACGGCCTCTGAGAAAAACATTTATATAACGATCTGGTGGTTTTATTGTCTAAATCTGTCCGGACAGTCATTTTGTTACCCAGACTTTGTGACCCTCTTGCAAGCTGTAAACTATTTAATGAAGTGAGTACATTGAGAAAGATGACAGACTTTCAAACTCGGGGGGAAAGAGTCTTATATGAGAAGAATCAGCTTTTCCCCTGGAGACTGCGCCTAATATGTGAACAGCAAAAACAATTACATTGGTGATTTCAGGAAGTTCAATAAATTTCATGGCACAGTCCTACTTTTGAAATATTACATCATTCAGCAAAAGCTTAGGCTCGTATATTAGCTGAAATGAACTAATCATGAATTAATTACCATCAGTTGGCTTTTGTGAATGGAGTGCAGAGGTAGCGCTCTGGTTTCATTGCATTCAGCGCCTTGCAGCTTAACTGTGCTGCTGTTTAAGCGTCCCTGTACCCACAGGTGAGGACGCTCAGGGTGGATTCCATCCAGCAAACCTGAGGATCCTCTCTCACTGTGGGGACTGACACAACCATTCCCTAATCCACGTTGTTAAAATAAGTTGTGCTCTTACACACCATTGTAAAGCAATTATACCCCAATAAAGATGTTAAAAAACAAAACAAGACAATTGTAAGAAAAACAAAAAAGAAAAAAAAAAAGTTGTGCTGTGGTCATTTGTTTTGTAGGTAACGTGTGGTGGTGGTGGGGGGGGGGAAGTAAATGCAGCGTTTCTCCAGGGATTTGTGGCTTAAAATTAGAAAGAAAACGGGAATCAGTTGATTTTGCACATTGCCAGATTATCCCTCGAGCTCATGAAAACTGGGTAAAAGCAGAATTATGAATGATTTCTACTTTATAAAAACCACACGTGGCTATGATAGCACATGATGACTCACTTTGGCTTAATTACTTTTTAAGTGATTTAAATGTCTTCAGGGTGTGTGGATAGCCCATCAGAAATTAATGTTTTGTGTATAAACAGCAATTAGTTTTTGATGTTAGTATCTGCCATGTGGCTTGTTCACCACAATGACTCTGCTTTTTGACTTCTAGATAGTTCCTGAATCAAGGTTATTTCAGGCCACTTTGGAAATTCACCCAGGAAGTTTCAGTTGAAGCAGATTTCAGATACCTCATGGCTTCAGGTAATGGACCCCATCAGCTGAGGGCGGGGATGTGTTATGTGGGATTGTGATTCGAGTTTTGTCTGATGCCTTGTGGAACAGTCTGCACTTTTCTGGGCTTGGAACAGCCATCTACTGTATTTTCTTCACTGAACACGTACTAGCACTCCTCACGATTGCTGTAGCCAGTCCCGTAAACTCTACCGTATCCATATCTCCTCCTTTGGTGGAGAAAAATCTCCAGAATTTTTGGGGGGAGACCTATGTCGATAGTCAACTTTTGATCTTGCCCATTATGGGCGTGAAAAATACTCTTATCATCTAAAAAAAATGAGAGTATATTTTCACACCCCAAACTGAGAAAGATATAAAGCATGAATGAAGAAGATCACGGTGAATTGAGTAAATTTAACTTACGCAGAAGTCGTTTCTTATTTTTCTCATTTGGGTGACAACTTTGCCATGGGTTGACATCTAGCAGGAGAGTGTTGAGAATCATTGACAGGTTTGGAAATGCCTTTGTCTTGGCATCAGGGACCTGGGTTGGGGTGAGATACCAACTCGGGGTCAGCTATTGGGTTTCTCTGAGGCTCCTCTGGGAAGAGGGGATGGACACCCTGGCCTGGCCTTTCTCTCAAGGTTATTGTGAGATTCATGTGGAATAATGTATGCAAAAGTGTTTTTGGGGCCATAAAGCACAGTGAAAGTGAGGTTGTTTTATTGCAGATTTATAGAAGATGATAATGAGGTGCTGGAACCCTCTGGTTAGGCCCAGCATCAGGAATCAAATGAGGAATCACCTCCCGGTTTTTCCGCGCATGCAACACCTTCTCTAGTCTCCAACGGGTAAAGGATGTAGAGGTTTTAATCGAGCTGGTTTAGACCTTTTCCTGAAGCGCCCTCCTACTGCTACTGGCTCCTTGAAGAAAGAAATTTTTTTTTTCTTTTTGGCCGCGCCTCGCGGCTTGCGCGGATCTTAGTTCCCCAACCAGGGATCGAACCTGTGTCCCCTGCAGTGGAAGCACAGAGCCTTAACCACTGCACCGCCAGGGAAGTCCCGTAGAAATGCTTCTTTTCTTCTCTGTGATGGCCCTTGAGAAAGGCAAAGAAATTTAGTTGCTGAGACCCAGAGATGCTCTGGGGAGCACATGGAGAGGTGTGGTACCCAACTCCTTGCTTGGCATGTTGTACTGCTAGTAAAGCTCTAAAGACCTTGGGATGTCCTTCCTGGATGTTGTCTGCCCTGCTTCTCTTGGACTCTGCATACACCTCCCTTTGCTCCTACTACATTCTATTTAATTATGTACTAATATGCCTCTTTCTTCTGGTATGTGCCTCCTTCAGAACAGGGTCTTTGTCTTTCATTTTTATGTTCCCATCACACAGTAGATTCTTATTAAATGTTGAACTCAACCAAACATGGGTCTTTTTTGTGACAGCCACATGAGTCTGTTTACAGATATTAAACTGATGGCCCAAATCTTCATGTCTTTTTTTAATGAGGGTTGCTGATAAATCATATATTTCCTATCTTTTAGTTGCTTACTTTTTCCGGTGTCAAAAGCAAAACCTTATACAAACTTTGTTTCCTCTTGTTAGTCTGGCTCTGTACTCAGGTCTAATATTGAGGGCAAGTCTGATTTTGAATTTCTTACATGATTTTAAATCCGGGTAACACATGTGTAAGGAATGCAGTTTAAAGGGCACAGAACTGTGTGCACCTTTTTCTCTGTGTCTCAGAGCCTGCCACCTCTCCTCTCTGGATGAAATCGTTACCTGTTTCTCGTATATTCTTCAGAAATAATTTACACACACATTTTTAATATATACACATTGTTCTACATGGTGCTGGATATAATACAGTTGATGAGTAATCTTCTTTTTCCCTACACGAACTTATACATATTTCATGGGTCACACAAGGTCATGTAACCAAATCACATTTAGTATATTTTAAGTGGGAAAGAAAATAGGTATCAAGTTGATTTCATATTTAAATTTTAACTTGACGTTTTACACCCTTAAACAAGACTGCAGGGCCATACATTTAAAAACTTTATTCATTGAATCTTGACTTCAATTTCTTTCCAAAGGGTACAGTTATCATTGTAACTTGATGCTGAAAATCAACCTAATAACAAGTTTGACTCAGCAAGGCTTCATGCATTTTCTTAGAGGATTTCTAAAAATATCCAGTTCAATTGGCTGATAGGTTGCTAACTGGGTAAAGCAGGTGAAATATACATGAGCTTCAGAAATGACCATCTTTAAGAAATTCTTGTATACCTTAGTATACATGTAGGTGACAAGCAGTCATACTTTTCGGCTAGGATTCTGGATGGTGATGAGCACCTGAGACGTCCTTATTCTGGGTCTTCAGGACCTACTGAGGCTAAATCTGTTTCTATATTTCATTTTACCCATAGCATATTGTTGTGAAATAAACGGCAAAAACAGGTAAAAAAAAAAACAACAGAAACAATGACAAGAAAAAAAAGTCATCACAAAGCAAACTAGCTTGAAATTTATTTACAGACATCGAGGAGAGAGTCTCTTATAGATTTGCTCTACTGGTGGTGTGGGATTTATAAACAGGCAATATAGAATGAGAACTGCTGAAACAGAAAAATCTCATTCCTTAAATCTGTCTCATACTGTCTGACTTTTACATTTCCATTAAAAGCATGATTATTTTTGTCGCCACCTCCCTACACCCAACGTCTTGGAATAATCTGTTATTCTTTTCCCTCTAATATTTTTAACCAATCACCCAGTCTAGCTGCCTCTTTTTGAGCATCTAATATCTGCCACAAACCCTATATGATCTAAGTCTCACAATACCTAGTCAAGTAATCATTATTATTCCCATTTTCCCAATGAGAAAACAGAAGTTCAAGCAGGTTAAATGAGGGGCTCTGGGTCACTGAGTTTATAAGCAAAAGAGCCAGATTTCAGGGCCTGGTTTATCTGTCGCCCAAACCTATTTTTTCCAGTGATGGAAACTCTCCCTCTCAAGGAATACTGGTACTATCTATGGAGTTTACCTCCTAAATGTTATGATTATATTTAAGAATCAGGGACACAGATTTAGATTAATCATAATCCTTGGTTCAAGACACTTTCATTGCTGCTTCATTTATGGCCATCTTCTTTTTTGTTTGGTGTTTCTGTTTTGATGTAAAAATAATTAATAATAATAATAATAATAATAATGTGAACTCCTTCCCAACCTGAGAGAGAGGACCTTGAGAATAACTTACACCTATTCAATAGCTCTCATATCAATCTTCTTTCAATTCCCTCTGCTACCCTGCTACTTAAAAGTCTAAATATCTCACTTTGGGGCTCTTTAAATTCCTCATAATTGGCTTCTATCCAATGTTCTTTTCTCCAGTCCACTCTCTGAACATCTCTTACAGACTGATATTATTTTATTTATTTATTTATTTGGCTGTACCAGGTCTTCGTTTTGGCACGTGGGATCTTTTAGTTGTGGCATGCAGGCTCGGTCTTGGTTTTGGCACGTGGGATCTTTTAGTTGTGGCATGCGGGCTCTTAGTTGTGGCATGTGGGATCTAGTTCCCTGATCAGGGATTGAACCCGGGGCCCCCTGCATTGGGAGTGTGGAGTCTTAACCACTGGACCACCAGGGAAGTCTCCAGATTGATTTTATTAAAATACAACTCTCTTCACATCATTATCTTGTTCAGAATCTTTCCCTCTCCCCCCTGTAATTCTACACTGGCCTTTGGAGACCTCTAGTATGTTACCTCATCCTCCACTCTAGTTATATCTCACAGTCTAGATAAACCAAAGTGTTCATGCTTCTCAGACTATCCCCCATGTTCTTATCCTTAGCACTGCAAGCCATTCTCTTTGCTTGTAAGTGTTCTCCTCCAATCTCTGACCATTTGGTCACCTCTTTCATGAGGTTTTCCTTGATTCTCCCAACCAGAAGGAACTCTGCACTCCACAAATCACTCATATATTAGTGTATATCCCATGGTTCTTATCACCTACCAACTCATGTTACAATAATTTATCTTCTTGTTTTATTCCCCTTAATAGATTGTAAGCTTCTTAGACATAAGAATATTTTAAAGTTAATTTTTGTATATCTCATCAGCACAGCCGCTTCCTTTTCTTTGCCCTTGTATGAGGAAAGGATGGGTGTCCATTAACCTCAGGTGTTCTCCAGCACCAACCAATTCCTTGTGCCCTTCCTTCTCAAAGTTGTTCTTCTCTTGTTTTCCATGACTCATGGCTTTCTCCTATCTGTGCATTGGCTACGTGGCGGGTGGAGACGGTTTAGTGGGGTAGGAGCAGAGGAGACGAGGGAGGGGGGACAGGCAGTACCCAGTGACTGGGGCTATGTCAATTGTCTGCAGGGAACTGATGTAAACACATTGACAGGCGAGACTATGACAGTATCACTGCTCCTTATTTCAAGGGTAAGGAGTGACTGGAATGGATGTTAGATCAAGAAAAAGGAGGTGGATGGGGGCTTCAGTTTCACTCCCGCCTCCTCTGCTCTTTCTGGTGCATCCTAGGTGATTAGTCATCCTTACGACGTTGCATAATCACAACTTGCCCATGAAGAGCGTATTGTAATTCACAGTATTTTGAAGATTAGGAAAATAGATTGATGAAATTTCTTTAATTCCTTTATTTACTGTTTAGGAAGTTTGTAGTACATCACTCTTAGCCTAAAAGAATGTAGGAACTTCTGGGAGACAGAACAGAGTCAATATTTTTATTTTTAAAAATTTTTATTTATTTTTCGTGTTTTTATTTCTATGTATCTCTTTATTTATTTATTTTTGGCTGCGTTGGGTTTTTTTTTTTTTTTTTTTGCGGTACGCAGGCCTCTCACTGCTGTGCCCTCTCCCGCTGCGGAGCACAGGCTCCGGACGCGCAGGCTCAGCGGCCACGGCCCACGGGCCCAGCCACTCCGCGGCATGTGGGATCTTCCCGGACCGGGGCACGAACCCGTATCCCCTGCATCAGCAGGCGGACTCTCAACCACTGCACCACCAGGGAAGCCCCTGCGTTGGGTTTTAATTGCTGTGTGCGAGCTTTCTCTAGTTGCGGCGAGTGGGGTCTACTCTTTGTCACGGTGCACAGGCTTCTTCTCACTGCAGTGGCTTCTCTTGCTGCGGAGCACGGGCTCTACAGCGCAGGCTCAGTAGTTGTGGAACACGGGCTTACTTGCTCTGTGGCATCTTCCCGGACCAGGGCTTGAACCTGTGTCCCCTACATTAGCAGGCATTCTCTTAACCACTGCGCCACCAGAGAAGCCTGCTCTGGTGCTTTTGTAGATTTACACCTCCATTGAAAACTTGCTAGCTGAAGCCCTTAGGAAAGAGGGAGGGAAGGAGAGAAGGGGAGGGAGGGAGAGAGAGAGAGAGAGGTGCGTGGGAGGGGGAACGAAGGAGGGAGAGAGACATTATTTTTAGCTTGACTTCTAAGTCAGGGCAGAGAGGAAATAGTCACCAATGTTCATGACATTTATGTCTAGGTGATGAGGCCTGTCATGTTACTAAGTTGTTCAGGATTTCAGTGATATTTCTTTTAAAATATAACCTACAGATTGAATGTACTTAAGAAAAATTCCAGAAGAAAACTCATTTCCAAAGAGGTTTTTGGTTGTGGTGGTGATGCTGAGGAATGTGTGTTATTGATCTTGTAATAGAAATAATGACTTCAACCAGGTTTTCTAAGAAAATGAATGACTGCCCCAGGTTAATGGCCTTGAGGCAATCTCCCAGTCAGCCCTCCATCCTCAGGAAATGCCCCAGGCCTTGATCATTATTGTGTAAATAATACAAAAGTGGGTATAGTTCTCTGGTCAGATGGGAAACATACACCCTTATTCTCTCCTGAATTCCCTTTATGACAATAAGAATAACATATTAGGGGAAAAATGCAACAATTTTGCTACCAATGCAAATAAATAGTCTTGTTTAAACAAAATTATTAAACATAATATTAAATAAACTTGAACTCT
The DNA here is from genome assembly GCF_963924675.1 of Phocoena phocoena. Taxonomy (NCBI): domain Eukaryota; kingdom Metazoa; phylum Chordata; class Mammalia; order Artiodactyla; family Phocoenidae; genus Phocoena; species Phocoena phocoena. The sequence goes on from NC_089224.1 coordinate 6,736,493, forward strand.
GTATGTCTGAGTGAGAAATAATGGAAAACCCCACACTCAGAATTCTTCGACAGCTATAGTTACAGCTAAGTAGAGCCAAATATTGAATTGAGAATAATGCAATTACTGTCGTATTAGATATTTCAAGTTAAAATCAGGGTTAAATCAGACACATAATTGACTGCTTTAATGGTTGCAAACAAAAGACGGTGCTGAAATTTACTTTTAAAATTAGGACCTTATATTCTCATAAAAATATCTTATGGAACTGCGTTTGAAAAGTTTTCAGATAGATATTATGATGTATAGGGATAGTTTTCTTATCTTAAAATATCAAAGGATTTTTATGGTCTTTTCATGGGCTTATTTTGCATTCCAGGATCCTCAAGAAGGCAAATAGTAAAATGAAAAACACGTGCAGGAAATTAGGATTGCAGTTGCCTGGGCCGCTGAAGGGGTTGCTACTGAGGGGGAAAGGCCTCGGAGGGGATCTTCTTATGTTGAATGGAGATGTGCATGCATAACATCGTCCCAAATCCCAAATCCAGGTGTGGAACTTGTACACTTTAAATATCTCACAATTTTATTTGTCAGTTATACCTTAATAAAACTGGAAAAAAGTAAATTTTTAAAAAAATGCTCTTTCTTGCTGTGAGAGTTCTTATATTTGGGGGATCAGCTCTTTTTCTAAGTGATTATCCAGGTGTCACGACACTATTTATTAAAAAGTCCATCTTGTCCTCACATATGTGATATGCTACCTCAACTAGAATTGATGTTTCCATAGGCAGTTGATTTATGTTGACACTTTCCTTTCTGTTGTATCAGTCTGGCTGTTTATTCGTCTGCCATGTTTTGATATGGAGAACTGCTAATCACTTCCCTCTTGGTTATTCTTTCTAAGGGGCTTATCAGTAATTTTGCATCTATTTTATATTTATACATGGGTTTTAGAGCCAACTTGCTTAATTCCAGGAAAAAAAAAATCTCATTTCTATATGTGTTTTTTTGGAAAAATCACATTACACTTCTATTACTCAGAAGGATACTTGGTATCTTTTTGTTGAGTCATCCTGATGAAAAGCAAGGGCTGTCTATTTGTCCCACCTCACTTTTGTCTTTCAGGAGTGTTTGTAATGTTCCTCATGTAGGTTTTGTACATTACTGTTAATGTACAAAATGTTTTTCAGTTTTTGTTGATGTTTTTCCTGTCCTTACATCTTCTGACTGGTTATTATTTATATACATTATGGCTATAGATTTTTGTATCTTTCTAACTTACTGAATTACTTTATTTATGATCGTTTTATCACTGATACCAATATTCCAAGAAAAGTATTATACCATGTGAAAATACTCTCTTCAATTATTTTCTCTTGTTTCATTGCATTAGCTAATAAATCCAATTCTGTGTTGAATAGTTCAATAGAATAGTAGGAATTCTTCCCTGGTTCTGGATCTTGGTGGAAATGCTTCTGGTGTTTACCTAGTAAGTCACTGACTGGTTTTAGAAATGAGGTAAATTTATTTTTATCAATTTGAAGAAAAATCCATGGTTTTCTATTTTACAAAGTGTTTTTTATCAGAAATGAGTTTTGAATTTTGTTGAATTTTTTTCAGTATCTATGTGAATAGTCAAATTTTCTAAAGATTTTTTAAAAAATGGTGGTCATACTAATGGATTTCTTAATATTGAATCACTCTTGCTTTCATGTAGTAAGTCTTACTCGGTCAAGATATATTATTTTTTTAGTATGCTATTGGAGTCTATTTCCTAATATCTCATTTAAGATTTTTTTTGGTCCCAATATTTCAAAGTGAGATTGGTCTGTGTTTTTTCTTTACTATGCTATTTTATCAGGCTTATGTATCTATACCATATTTCCTTTGTAATAAAATTTTTTAAAGTGTCTTGTCTATGCTTGGAAAAATTAAAGTAGCATTGGATTATCTAGTCTTTGAAGGTTTGTCTGAATTCCTCTGTGAAACCATCTGTACATGGTAATTTTTAAGGGCTAGTTCCCCATTTCTTCTATGAAAATTGATCCAAGTTTTTTGTTTTTGTTTTTTAAAGAAATCTTTATATGGGTTTATAATAAAAGAAAAATGGCCCCTAAATGTCTCCATGCCCCAATTCCCTGGGACCGGTGACTATGTTATGTTGTGTGGGAAAAGGGAGGGTGCCAGTCTGATTAAGGGTAAGGACTTGAGATGGGAAGATTATCCTAGACTATTTAATCTTTTGAGAACTTAAAAATGCATAACTTTTTTTTTTTTTTCTTTTTTTATGCTGCATTGTGAGAGGGACTTGACCTGCACCCACTGTAGCTGGCTTTGAAGATTGAGTGAGGGACCATCAGCCAAGGCTTGTGGTGGCTTCTAGGAGCAGGGAACGACCCTCAACTGACAGCTGGTAAGAAAATAGCCACAAGGAAACAAATCCTGGCAACACACGAATGAGCAGGAAGGAAATTCTCTAGAACCTCCAGAAAAGGAAGCAGACTGCTGACATCTTGATTTTTGTTCAGGGAGACCGACATTGGATTTCTGACCTTCAGAAATATAAAATAATAAATTTTTGTCAAGCCACTAAGTTTGCCAAAGGAATAAATAAATAAATAGATTATTGCTTTAAAAAAATTGTGTTAAGACACTAAGTTTGTGGTGACTTTTTATGGCAGCAATAGAAAACAGGGTCAAATTTGATAAATGTATTTTATAGGAAAGGGACTATTTTAGCTAGGTTTTCAAATTTATTTTCATAGAATTATACAACATGGACTCATAATTTTCAAAGTTTTATCTATTTATTTCCCCTTGGTTATTTATTATTTTGTGTATTTGTACTTACTCTCATTTTCTTCAATGAAGTTATAGACAATTTTTGTTTATGGCTACTTTCAGGTAATCTGAATCAGCAGTCTTGGATGAGAAGGCTAAAGGCCGTATCTTACCTCATCTTTGCCACTAGACTGGCCCCATTAGCTCCGTGATGGTTTTGAGAAGACAGGGCCAATCGTACCTCCTGCTAAATCTGCCTCTTATAATTCTCTTTTTAAAAAAATTAAAAAATTTTTTTATTGGAGTATAGTTGATTTACAATGTTGTGTTATTTTCAGGTGTACAACAAAGTGAATCAGTTATACATACGTATTCCACTCTGTTTTAGATTCTTTTCCCATATAGGCCATTACAGAATATTGAGTAGAGTTTCCTGTGCTATACAGAAGGTTCTTATTAGTTATCTATTTTATATATAGTAGTGTGTATATGTCAGTCTCAGTCCCCCAATTTATCCCTCCCCCCACCCTTATAATTTCTCTTGCAGGAATGCTAAACTTGGCAAGGAAAAGCCAAGTCTCACAAATATTCTGATTTTTCCCCCAGTTAGTCTCACTCACGGTCTCTATCTGCGTGTGATTTGGACCCTATGGTGGGTTTGCTCTGTCTGCGTGGTTGCACATGGCTCACTCTGCTCCTTACGTGCTCCAGGCCTGAGGGTTGCACACGTCACCTCTGCTCACGTCCAGCTGGGCAGAACTTAGACAAATCTTACATTCCTGTTCTCCTACTGGGAAGGGAGGCCTGGATGTGGTGTTTATTCTCAGTACCCATTGGTTCAGCTAAAACACAGACATAATCTCATAATGGCAGAAGAGGAGAATGTATAATGAGGCCAACTGTTGGCATATGCCATGTCCTTTATATCATGATTGTTTTCTTATTTCTTTCCCATTAAAACTAAGGATATTTCTTTGCACTTAAATGCTTAATAATTTCCCCTACACTAAGTAGTATTTATATTGAGAGAAATTTAGTTTATTCTTTCTATAGTTGTTACGTTTTTTTCCTACAATGAAACTAGCCCTTTCATCATGTATTATTATTATTATTTTTTTTGTGGTATGTGGGCTACGCCAGCTTTCTTTTGGTTTCCATTTGCATGAAATATCTTTTTCCATCCCCTCACTTTCAGTCTGTATGTGTCTCTAGGTCTGAAGTGGGTCTCTTGTAGACAGCAAATATATGGGTCTTGTTTTTGTATCCATTCAGCCAATCTGTGTCTTTTGGTGGGAGCATTTAGTCCATTTACATTTAAGGTAATTATCGATATGTATGTTCCTATTCCCATTTTCTTAATTGTTTGGGGTTCGTTATTGTAGGTCTTTTCCTTCTCTTGTGTTTCTAGCCTAGAGAAGTTCCTTTAGCAGTTGTTGTAAAGCTGGTTTGGTGGTGCTGAACTCTCTCAGCTTTTGCTTGTCTGTAAAGGTTTTAATTTCTCCATCAAATCTGAATGAGATCCTCGCTGGGTAGAGTAATCTTGGTTGCAGGTTTTTCTCCTTCATTGCTTTAAATATGTCCTGCCAGTTCCTTCTGGCTTGCAGTTTCTACTGAAAGATCAGCTATTAACCTTATGGGGATTCCCTTGTGTGTTATTTGTTGTTTTTCCCTTGCTGCTTTTAATATGTTTTCTTTGTATTTAATTTTTGACAGTTTGATTAATATGTGTCTTGGCGTATTTCTCCTTGGATTTATCCTGTATGGGACTCCCTGTGCTTCCTGGACTTGACTAACTATTTCCTTTCCCATATTAGGGAAGTTTTCAACTATAATCTCTTCAAATATTTTCTCAGTCCCTTTCTTTTTCTCTTCTTCTTCTGGAACCCCTATAATTCAAATGTTGGCACGTTTGATGTTGTCCCAGAGGTCTCTGAGACTGTCCTCAGTTCTTTTCATTCTTTTTTCTTTATTCTGCTCTGCAGTAGTTATTCCCACTATTTTATCTTCCAGGTCACTTATCCGTTCTTCTGCCTTAGTTATTCTGCTATTGATCCCATCTAGAGTATTTTTAATTTCATTTACTGTGTTGTTCATCGTTGCTTGTTTCATCTTTAGTTCTTCTAGGTCCTTGTTAAATGTTTCTTGCATTTTGTCTATTCTATTTCCAAGATTTTGGATCATCTTTACTATCATTATTCTGAATTCTTTTTCAGGTAGACTGCCTATTTCCTCTTCATTTGTTAGGTCTGGTGGGTTTTTATCTTGCTCCTTCATCTGCTGTGTGTTTTTCTATCTTCTCATTTTGCTTATCTTACTGTGTTTGGGGTCTCCTTTTTGCAGGCTGCAGGTTCGTAGTTCCCATTGTTTTTGGTGTCTGTCCCCAGTGGCTAAGGTTGGTTCAGTGGGTTGTGTAGGCTTCCTGGTGGAGGGGACTAGTGCCTGTGTTCTGGTGGATGAGGCTGGATCTTGTCTTTCTGGTGGGCAGGTCCACGTCTGGTGGTGTGTTTTGGGGTGTCTGTGGACTTATTATGATTTTAGGCAGCCTCTCTGCTAGTGGGTGGGGTTGTGTTCCTGTCTTGCTAGTTGTTTGGCATAGGATGTCCAGCACTGTAGCTTGCTGGTCGTTGAGTGAAGCTGGGTGCTGGTGTTGAGATGGAGATCTCTGGGAGATTTTTGCCATTTGATATTATGTGGAGCTGGGAGGTCTCTTGTGGACCAGTGTCCTGAAGTTTGCTCTCCCTCCTCAGAGGCACAGCACTGACTCCTGGCTGCTGTACCAAGAGCCTTTCATCCACACAGCTCAGAATAAAAGGGAGAAAAAGTAGAAAGAAAGAATTAGTAGAAGTAGAAAGAGAGAAAGAAAGAAAGAAAGAAAGAAAGGAGGGAGGGAGGAAAGAAGGAAGGAGGGATGGGAGGAAGAAAGAAAGGAGATAAAGTAAAATAAAGTAAGATAAAATATAATAAAGTTATTAAAATAAAAAATAATTAAGAGAAAAAAAGAAAAAAATTTAAAAAAGAAAAAATGGACAGATAGAACCGTAGGACAAATGGTGGAAGCAAAGCTATACAGACAAAATCTCACACAGAAGCATACACATACACACTCACAAAAAGAGGAAAAGGGGAAAAAATCATAAATCTTGCTCTTAAAAGTCCACCTCCTTAATTTGGGATGATTGGTTGTCTATTCATGTATTCCACAGATGCAGGGTACATCAAGTTGATTGTGGCGCTTTAATCTGCTGCTTCTGAGGCTGCTGGGAGAGATTTCCTTTTCTCTTCTTTGTTCGCACAGCTCCCAGGGGCTCAGCTTTGGATTTGGCTCCGCCTCTGCGTGTAGGTCACCGGAGGGCGTCTGTTCTTCGCTCAGACAGGACGGGGTTAAAGGAGCCGCTGATTCGTGGGCTCTGGCTCACTCAGGCCGGGGGGGGGGGGGGGGGGGGGGGGGGCGGGAGGGAGGGGCACGGAGTGCTGGGCGGGTCTGCGGCATGACGTTGCACCAGCCTGAGGCGCGCTGTGCGTTCTCCCGGAGGAGTTGACCCTGGATCCCGGGACCCTGGCAGTGGCGGGCTGCACAGGCTCCCCGGAAGCGGGGTGTGGAGAGTGACCTGTGCTCGCACACAGGGTTTTTGGTGGCGACAGCAGCAGCCTTGGCGTCTCATGCCCGTCTCTGGGGTCCGCGCTTTTAGCCGCGGCTCGCGTCCGTCTCTGGAGCTCCTTGAAGCAGCGCTCTTAATCCCCTCTCCTCGCGCACCAGGAAACAAAGAGGTAAGAAAAAGTCTCTTGCCTCTTCGGCAGGTTCAGACTTTTCCCCGGACTCCCTCCCGGCTAGCCGTGGCGCACTAACCCCTTCAGGCTGTGTTCACGCCGCCAACCCCAGTCCTCTCCCTGCGCTCCGACCGAAGCCCGAGCCTCAGCTCCCAGCCCCGCCCGCCGCGGGGTACCTACCCAGGTGCGTGGGGGGTTTCTTGCCTTTTGGGAGTTCTGAGGTCTTCTGCTAGCTTTCAGTAGTTGTTCTTTAGGAGTTGTTCCACGTGTAGATGTATTTCTGGTGTATCTGTGGGGAGGCAGGTGATCTCCGCGTCTTACTCTTCCGCCATCTTCCCGGAAGCCCCATCATGTATTTTATAGCTAATAATGATCATGGTTTTAAAAAAATCAGCCAATGAGAGAGAAGGGAAATATCCCAGATTTCTGCACATTGAGAAAAAATGTCATTAACTTTTTTTTTTTTTAAGATGTTGGGAGTAGGAATTTATTTATTTATTTATTTTTGCTGTATTGGGTCTTTGTTTCTGTGCGAGGGCTTTCTCTAGTTGTGGCAAGTGGGGGCCACTCTTCATCGCGGTGTGCGCGGGCCTCTCACTATCGCGGCCTCTCCTGTTGTGGAGCACAGGCTCCAGACGCGCAGGCTCAGTAGTTGTGGCTCACGGGCCCAGTTGCTCCGCGGCATGTACAATCTTCCCAGACCAGGGCTCGAACCCGTGTCCCCTGCATTGGCAGGCACATTCTCAACCACTGCGCCACCAGGGAAGCCCCTGTCATTAACATTTTGATGACTGTTCTTTCCTACACCTTTTTAGAAACATACACTCCATTTTCTAAAGATTTTATCAAAAGGTGATCATATAATAATGCTACCTTTACTGTATAAACTTTAAAAAAAATGCAGTTTTCTTTTCATTGTCTTTTCTCTTCTCTCTAAGTAAATAACCCTAGGAATCAATGTTACCACTTTGGTATGTTTCTTGGCTGACTTTAATTGATGGTCATATAATTATATTCATACATATAGTTACATATATTCATACACCTGTATAATTGTATGTATATTTAAATATTTGGGTATTTGGTTTAGAAAAGTGGGATAATGTTATATATTACTACATATTGAATTATAATGCAATATATTATTACATGTATTTCTCTGCCTCTTAACTGTCTTACTTAACAGCATGTTGTAGAAATCTTTTCAATCATTGATTTTAGAATGAAATTATTCTCTGTAATTGCTGCATGTAATCTCATGGTATATATATGTTTTTATCACAACTTGTTCAAATTTTTACCCATTAATGGACATGCATTTTTTTTCCCACATTTTTTATCCCGGCCCTGAAAAACGGCATTAACCATTCTTACATACCAGTACTTTATTTCTACAGAATAGATTGCCAGTAGCAGGGATGCTGATGCAAAGAATGTGTGTACTTTAAATTTTGCTTTTCCAAAAGGCTGTAACAATTCATACTTCCTTCGGCAACGTATGACTATATCCTTTCCCATATCTCCATCAGCAATAGGTGTTATCACTCTTTTAAATCTTACCAATATCATATGTGAAGTGATATTGCTACTTTAACTTTTCATTTTGCAATCATTGAGATTATGTGTGTGTCTGTGTTCTGTGTGCATGTGTGTGTATGTATGTGTGGTATTTTTTAGGCTATTTGAAAAATATTGTAAAACAAAACCCATGAATTTTAGTACTTCAGTGACATATAGTACACTCTAAATTTGTTTACAGAAGGCCATTTCAGCTGTTCAAAAGATAAAAAATTCTGCATACAACATTTTTTGTGATGTGAAATAACCATTTCACTGCTCTTTTTCTTTTCAGAAGCAGTTTCAAAATTTAAATTGCCTAATTAACTGGTTGTTTTATTATTATTTAAACCCAGTAGATGACTAAATAACTAGTAAGCGTCTACTGCCAGGTAAATATTTGCTATGCATCCCATTACTCCAAAAGTAAACATTTGTCTATTTTTACAATGTTTAAAAATACTTGGGTTACTTTAATCTTAAACTTTTTAGCAGTCAATTTAGAAAAGGGTCGACTGCAAGCTCTTCCGGACCTATCTGGCTGGGTCTTTTCAGGGTAAATGTAATTGCCCATCTCAGGAGGCTAAGATGCTAGTTCTGTAAGTTTGACATGGGTGAACTTACCTAAAGACTAAGAGAAATAATTTTGTCATAATTCAGATTAGTGGTAGTCTTTTAGTATGAAGACATAAACTTTAAGCATTGAAACCATTGATTATGTTTCACATAATTGATTTTGCTGAACATTAAAACCAGTCTTCTCCAGTGTAAAAGTCTTGGGTTAGGTGTTTAAAGAGAACAGTAGGGTCAGCCTATGTATTTTTCAAATATGATTATTTGTGGATTTATTACATATGTCTTCTATCTATTTAAAATCTGAAATCTTACAAAACTGTTTCTTTATGCCATTATGCTAGTGCCCAAATATTACAGCTTGATTTACTTATGCCAGTCCCAACTTTTAAAACCTATTCAAGGGAATTCCTGGTGGTCCAGTGGTTAGGATTCTGCACTTTCATTGCCAGGGCCCAGGTTCGACCCCTGGTCAGGGAACTAAGATCCCTCAAGCCGTGCCGTGTGGCCAAAAAAAAAAAGCCTATTCAAACGTCCCACTCGTATTTTTACATAGGCACTGCGATTGCTCTTAGAAATTCAGAGTGCATGATTACTGTAGCTGTATGTAAATGACATACATATTACGGATGCCAAAATCTAATACATGTGTTAGGTTGTAGTAGATAATTTCCCCCTCGTGGTATCATGTTTCTCTTAAATCTTTAGGAGTCTGTGGGTTGCAATCTAAATGGTCTGAGTGCTAGGTCAATTTTTTAAATATAAAGCTATACAAAATTGTAGCTACTTGTTACTATGTGTTCGAGACAGAAACTGTGAAATCAGTTTGGTTGTTCTTGTGACATTTTAAACAAGCAAAAAAGTTAAACTGTCTATAAAGAAACTGCCTTTGTAAGTTTTATTATTAAATCCACCACTGCTTTGCTGACTAATAAAAATGGAAAATGTGTGCTTTTATAGGTTTATAAAAAGGCAAGCTATCGTTTCATGAAAAATATCTTGTACCGACTGAATACAGGTGGCTGCTTGTTTGGACTTTGAAGATGTAAAGGCTTAGTATAGATGTCTGAAAAAGGTAATACAGCACAATAAAAAAAAATCTTCCTCCCTTTGCTCATCAATCCTTTGGGTATTCCATGTCAAATAAACGCTACAACAATTTATACTAAGAGTACACAGTGGAAGTGCCAACCCTAACACTCCTTAGGACTGGATACCTGCCAGGTTTTTCACACCAATATTTAATGTGAACTAAAACGTCTTTTCCATTGGAAGTGTGAGAAGGAGCTTGCTTTCCTATATTTGGCTACGCGCTTACATGAAGTATAAAGTCAAATGCCCGTGATGTTCTCTTTATTTCAACCATGATGAATTGTGTTCATTTGTTTAAGTGCATGTGGCAGCTTTAGTGTTCCAACTATAAATTTTGGTTAACTTCTATTGACATGCTGTATTAAACTTAAGAAAAACAAATTACACTTCACCCGTTTTAATTGACTAAATGTGTCAAAAACACAGTAAGTATAACACGAAAGGTCAGAGCCTTCGCCTACACTGTAATGGGTGTCATGGCAGGGATCCAACTTTTCTTGTACATTTCATTTTCACCAAGTTTGAGGACGGGGCATACGTTTCACGTTCACTTCCACTTCTCATTTGTACTTCAGAGTTTATCACAGGCGGTGTGACTACCAAGAACACTTTTCTCTTGTGCTATTTAAAGTTCTCTTCACAGTGACGTGCCTGCCCAGAGAATACTGACGTTCTCCTGTAAACAAGGCCTCGAGAACGGACTGCGGCCTTCTCAGGAACAGAATGCTGATTTATAGCACACCATAGATCCATGTAGCACTGTCTGGAAAAGACCTTGTTTACATATCTCGTCCGTGCTTCCACGATTGAACCAGCAACCGCGTGGCTAGGGGCCGGCTTAAACTTGGCACCCTGGATTCCCTGAGGATCTGATTAAAGTTACCAGTTCTTTTGCTCTGCATCCAGTGGTTTATATGAATCTTTATTCCGCCGTTAAAATTTATTAGCTTGATGCCCGATGATTACATAATATTCGTGAAGCTCTCTCTCACCTGCTACCACCCACCTGTCCTATTTTTTCCAGAGTTACCTCTTGGTCTGGGATCTTTTCATCCCCTTTCTCAAAATCACCTCCTTTTCAAGGGTTCCAGCATGAGTTTCCAGTGTGAATTTACGTCTGGAAAAACTCTCCACGGGGCAGGTGTTTGAAAAGTGTTACGTTTCGTACTGGAGAAGACAGAGATTCTAAATCTTAAAGTTTATGCCACTTTCACCCCTGCTTGTAACAATCTCGTTCCGTATGACATGCTTTACCAGCAGGAAACCACACGTTTTATGTTGGCACTAATGGGAGACAGTCAGTGTTTGTTCTGCTCGGGTCCACATGGGGTGGGAAGCCTAACAGTCGTCCTTATCCAAGAAGCTCAGACACTGCCTGATGGAGCCTAATCAGGGCTTTCGATTCTCCTTAAAGAAAGGAAGAGACCACCCCCTGACCCCACCCCAGGGGATCACTACTACCGTGAAGATTCGATGAGACTGAGTCTGGTTCTAAATGATGGGCTGGCAGATTCTCTGTAAAGGGCCAGAGGGGGAAAATTTTCAACCTCAAAGCCCAGATGGTCTCTGTCACAGCTACTCAGCTCTGCCATCCACAGCACAACCTTCGGCATTGTGTAAACGGATATGCGTAGCTGTGTTCCAATAAATATTTACGGGCAATGAAATCTGAATCTCACATTAATTTCACGTGTCATGAAACAGTCTTCTTCTGACTTTTCCCCAACCATTTAAAAACATCAATACCATCCTTAGCTTGGGGGCCATATACAAAAACAGTTGGCAGGCTGGATTTGGCTTGAGGGCCCTAGCATGCCACCCCTGCTCTAAGCTAATATAATATTAAGTTCTAAAAGGCTCAAGACATTTAGAGTAGGGAGGTTACCCTTTTAAAATAGAGTTGCTCTAGTCGTCTCTTGCGTACAAGAATCGTTTCCCTCCCTTCCCTCATTTTCGGGTCAGATGGTAAATATGGTGGCGTTTGGAGTCTGATCCTGTGAGAATGAGGTGTAGCAAAGGGCGGGTGATGCCCGGCCCGTATCTGCTCCCTCCTCGACATCCCCACTCCCATCCTCTCTGCTGCTTGGTTTAGCAGGCCCGGGCCTCTGTGTGAGGTTTTCTTTGGCTTCTGTGAGGTGCGTTTGGCCCCTGGGGAGGCTGTGCTGGAAGTGCTGCGGCATTAAGGTCCCTTGGGAGTAGCCCTTGGCCAATGACTGAGAGAGTCGGAGGCTAAGTATCCCCGGTGTAGGTTGTCCCCGAGGGATGGTCTGCATTGCCTCTCTGGTTCCTCAGGGTGATGGGAGCCCCCGTTGCTAACAGCTGCAGCTTGCTCAAAAACATAACCTTGATTGGCCTCCATCCTTTTCTGTTTCATCCCAACTTCTCTCCTCGTGCTTCTCAGGACTCCCTCCCAAATAAACAACCTGCTCGCTAGAGTCTCAAAAGACAGCACATTCTTAAATTCAAAAACAGCCTTTTGTAAATAATGAGGGCCACCGGCCTAGGTTGTAAACTTAACTCCTTGCTTTCTATAGGCAGAGCCGGCCACCTGTCCTTTGATTATGGCGGTGACTTTTTCTCCTCTTTTGTTTTCGGCCAAAGAGCAGAAATCAGAGCTACTTGGCCATCTGAATGCTTGCTAACCAAAGAGCATTCTGAGAAGTGGTGTGACATTTCCACCCAGGTCACACTGGTTGTTGTGCCCCGTGTGCTGTGACACATGACACAAGAAAACAGGCCAGAGGGGACACTGTGTGTCCTCTACCTCCTCCCCCATACCAGCCTGTGACATGTCAAAGACTATCTCTATGACAGCTCACTTTCTCTTTTCTGTTGTGAAGTGTAGGACTGGGATGAAGAAAAAGGATACGGTCTCTTTGAACTCCAAATCCTTGATAACTTTTACTCTGCGTCTAGTCCACTACAGATTTTCTTACTGCCCTCTGCAACTCTGGCCCATCTGCTGACCTTTCTTCCAAAGCACCTCTGCTTTATGGTGCTAGAATAAGCTATTCCAAAAAACAATTTTAAAATTTTTATTAAAACTCTTTAAGAAGTAGTTAAAAGTTTTCCCCCAATAATGCCCTCACTCTGGATCTTTCTTTCATTACCAGGAAGCATGGATATGCTTTACTAACATTCCCTCTGCTGGATCCTGTTTTTGCAAAGTACAACATATTTACTACTTATGGTGTAAGGGAAAAGGAATAGGGGTGACCAGAAGCCTTTTGAAGGTAAAATTTTCTTGAGGAAAGAGAAATAACGTGAATAAGTGCAAAGGAGAGACATTACAATTACATTTATAGCAGCAAAAGGGGGTGGTGAAGGATCTGAAATCATTAAATACAGAGTTGATAAGATAGAAGGGTTATGCTTACCTAAAGCCAGAGCCACTTAAAGAGAAGCAAATTTATATTTTAATCCAAAGTTTTTATTTTATTTATTATTTTTTTTCCAAAGTTTTTATTTTTAATAGAAGGCCCTTCCAGTACTTCCAGTTGAATGTCGGATTTTAAAGAATGTATGTTTGAATCATTTTCATCTTAATAACTTCTAATCCCTATGAACATTAAATCAATGTTTACTTGGACCGAAAATTTCTTAGGTACTTTGGCATAGAGAATGATGTGAAAGGCTAAGGTGAGAAAAAGGAAGACCAGGGATGGACGGGGAATTATACTTTTATAGGCCGTACTTACACAACTCAAAGTGAAATAGATGCATTCATACAGTTTAGAACCTGGCTTTGAGTCTACACTGAATATGGCCAGTTTAATTCATGGCCAGTTTAATTCAGCAGGTGATCAAGATGATTCAGGAAAGAAAAATACAGTTAAGAGTAGTCCCATGTCTATGATGAGCTGTGTATTAGATGAAGTCTTCTCATGTAACATTGTTACAAATAAGAACTTGGATGGATCGATCAATGGATTGTCTTCATTTGTGCTACGTAGAGGCCCAGTGCTGGGTGTTAAAGTACTACGGTTACTAAGATGTGGTCTCTGGCTTACAGCCTCTGGTGACTTTATGAGCAGCACCAAAAACGGTGCAGGAAAACCCAGGAAGTGCCTCGCGCTCTTTGATTGATTCCACTGCAATGTGGAAAACCTATGGTGTGGTCGTCGCTTTGCTTGGTCATAGATTCACATTGACTCCATCCATCCAATCACTCACTCACTCAATATTTTTGAATCACATGCTATAAGCTAGATATTGTGCTGAGTGTTTCAGATGTCTGTGGGGAGTTACCCTCTTGTCTTTAGAACAAACCAACACTGAGATGTAAGGATGCATAGTAATCCTTGAGGTCCAGGAGTCATTAAAATTGAATTATGGCATTACTGAGTCTCAAAATAATCCACACGTGAAAGTTAAATTATGGAAGATGACAGTCTTTGAGGACTGCTTCCTGACAACGTATCACTACAGTCACATGAAGGTGGGGGGTAATCTGAGTACAGGACATCCTCTATATTCAAAGAATTAGTCACCAACTGTTGCTCTTCGTAATCTACAACATCCATGCATCAAAATTCAGCAGTGATTTTTCAAGTTTCCTACTGGTCATTTGAATAACCTTGCAGATACAGTGTTTTACATTATGGATGGATGTCCACCACCTTAAGATCACTGCCCATCTCACTCGATTGTTCCTTGGGATGCCCAGCTGCACCTCATCATATATCACCACCTTTCAGCTGGCTCTGGTCACCCCATCTCACACTTCATCACGTCCTGCATTCTTTGGGAACTCTCCGCTCTGTTAAGGAATCTGTCTCCATTGTTGCCTAATTCATTATTCCCAAACCAGTTATAATTTAATCAGACTTTATTGGTGTCCAAATTAGTTCTTTTTACTGTATCAAACCAGGGCTATTGCACATTATCAAAAAGGAATATTTTCTATGACCAAATGTGGTCAAGAAGTATTAAATGATGCTCCGTAGCTTCTGGGCTTTATTCCTCTCTATATTGATTCTATGAACTTGAGCAGGCAAATTACTATGGAGCCTTTGTTTCATTAAACAGAAAGAAGTTAAGATACTTGCTGACTGCCCTGCTGAGGTGTCTGTGTTATGAGTTGGTCATGTTGCTTTTGGTGATGTTAACTTGAGCAGGTTGTTACTTTGAGCACATTTCAGAGTAGTGAGTGTTTTTTGGGGGGTCACCTTCTTTACCTTAAACAGCTACATAATTTCCTTCATTCTGATGACCAATCCAGGCCGAGTTTGAACTAATCTGGATCATTTGAAAGACAACCTCTATACAAAATTAAAAGACCGGTTGTTACATGATTTCCTGTTGATTTAAGTAGATTTTCCTGAGTGAATTATTCCTTCAAATTTTGAAGGCAAAGTTGCCATCATATATTTTATTATATGATGGAATTGGTCATAGCAAATGTAATATTTTAATTCACAATCAGTTCACTTTTTCCATTCAGATTCTCATGTATTCTATATGTAATTTCTCACTCTTTGCTGTTATAATGATCTCAAATTACCCAAATAGATTTTCCGATCACTCTGTGTGTCTTAATCTGTTCAGGCTGCAAAATACCACAGACTGCGTGGCTTATAAACAACAGAAGTTTATTTCTCACAGTTCTGAAGGCTGGGAATTCCAAGATCAAGGTGCCAACATGGTTGTGTCCTAGTGGGAGCACTGTTGCTTGTTCATAGCTGGCCATCTTCCTGCTGTGTCCTCACATGAGGGAAGGGTCAAGGGCGTTCACTGGAATCTTTTTCTTAAGGGCATTAATCCCATTCATGAGGGCTCCACCCTCATGACTTAAGCAGAGTCATGCTTAAGTCATCCTAATACCATCATCTTTGGGGGTTAGGATTTCTACCTATGATTATTGGGGGGACGCAAGCCCTCAGACTATAACATCACATCCACTAGACTCAAACATTGTGCATTTAGAAGTTCACCCTCCCCACAAGGTTACTGCAATTCAATGTGTTTCAGTGGGGTTTGGTAGAGCCTTGGGGAGGCCAGCCAGCGATTTCAAGATCTAATGTGAAAGGATCATGATCTCTGATCATCTCATTTCAATAATTCTACAAGTTGTATTCGTAGATATATGGTATGTCTCATTGGTGTGACTAGCTCATTATTCAATTAGCCTTAGTGAATATTGAATTTATACTATTAAAGCAGGAAAAACATGCCTATATGGGGCATTTAAATTATCATTTGGAGAATTATTTATTACTTAGAACAATATTTCAGTTAAAAAAATCAAACTGCTGCAAATTTAGGATTACTAACTTTTACCAAGTCTTCCTTGTGTACCTCCTTATTGTCTAGGCTTAAAGCATGATATTAATCACATATGTTACAATTAAGCAGGCAGGTGTGTGTGGTCAATTTTTAATTTTGTTTTTATTTTACTCTGGTGTGTGGAATTTAAGACTTTGTTTATTCAGAGGATGATGAGAAAACCCTGCCTTTGGGGTACTCCATACAAATTTACAGAAACAATGCTTTTTTTCTTTAGTCAAAACAATGCATTTCATTGACTTTAATGACTGCTTGAAGTTGTAATTGGTTTGCCCTTTGAAGCACTTTGGTATTTGTTAGTGGTTTTTAACTTAAGAGATGCTGGTCGATATACAAAAGGATTGATAAATCTTGACTGATGTTAGAAACGGGCATTTTCAATTTAATTTCAGGAATCTGAAAAAACAAATGTTAAAGTGCAAAATAAGAGGATATGATGCTATATAGTCAAGTATACACAGAAACATACTTAGATTTATTGGGTGTGACCCAGAATGAGAACTGTGTGAATTGTAAAAATTGAGACAGGCACTGTGGCGCTGATATTTATAAGTAAGCAATGGAGGGTGCATCTAGAAGAATTTTGTGTAATCTCTGACTGCCAGTAGACATAAAACTTTATGATTGGATTCAGATGGAAAAGGCAAGATGACTGATGACTTTTAGAAGGTCCATAGCTAGTCTCCAACAGCCCACTGCCTACCAAGAAGACCAAAATGTCACCCATACTTACTCTTTGTTCAGCAAGCATTTCTTGAGTCCCTTCACCATCATTCACAGGTGATGGAGATAGAAAGATAAATAAGACACTCTCTCCCCTCTAGAATGGGGCTATATGGAAATAATAATAGTAGTAGTAGTCAAAATAATAATCATCATTTATTGGACACCTAAAATATGCTCACTACTTAAACACAGTTATCCCTAACACTCTGATTCTGCAAAGCATCATTTGCTCCAATGTGTCAACAAAGAAACAGCCCCGAAGTGGTTAATTAACTTGTCTGAGTCACAGAGAGTGAATAGATTGGAACCTTGTTCAGATCCCAAGGTCTAAGGTCACCGTTTTGAAAATACACGGATCAGATCATGTAGGTCATTTAGGACATTCCAAGTAATTTATATTTTATTCTGAAGGCTACTGAACACTGCTGATTTTAAACAGCCTATGGCATGCCAGGGTTTGGGCTTTAGAGAGAAACTTCTGACAAGGATGGAGAATGGGGATGAGACTGGAGGTAAAGAGCCATTGCAGAAGTTAAAGTGGGAGAGGATGAAGTCCTAACTTAAGACATGGCAGTGAGAATGGAAAAGAAGTGGATGGATTCAAGGCATATTCCAGAGGGCATGGGTGCAAGGATAAGGCAAGGATGACATCCAGAGGTCTAACTTGAGAAGCCAGTTAGGAGATGGTGCCATTTGGTGCCATTTTGGGGATAAGAAATACAAAGAGAGGAGGGGGTGAGATTAGTTTAAAAAACTGTATTGAAAAATTATACAAGCTTATTATAAAAATTAGAGCAGTACAAGAAGGCAAAAAAAAAGAAAGTTAGATGATACCCCAAATCTTAGAACTCAGAAATATTCATTACTAGATAGATAAATTACAGGATTTACTCAACATTAGATGGATGATTCTTTCCTATAAGGGATATTAGTTCCTAAAATCTCCGTGTAAAGTTAAGACAAAAGATTCTGATACATGTCAAGAGTGATTCTGGTTTGGTGACTACACACTATATATCTAAACAGTATCCTAAAGATTCACGTTCAGTTTTTAATGTGCTAAATTTGAGGTGTTTTGGGGACATCCATATGGAATTGTCCTTCAGTCAGATGCATTTGTGCTCTTGGATCCACAGTGAGATCAGGGCTTGGATGTTATCAAATAGGGGGAAGTTGAAATCCTGAAGAGGTAACACTGGGTTAGCAGATACAATTGATGAGGGTTGAGGATACAGCCTTTGAGGGAGTCAAATATTTAAGGAGTGGGAGATACAGGAGATGACTCTTCATCTCCATCCATTCTTTAAAAAGAGATACGGCATTATAAAAGCCAGTTGAGAAAAGAGTTTGAAAACGTTGTCCATAGCATCAAATGTCACAGAACAATCGAGTAGGATAGGGTGGGTAATTATCCAGGGCTATAGCAATTTGGGAACAGCATGAACGGCAATTTGGTCTCATCGAGAACGGTTTCTGTCAAGTGGTGGAGAAAGAAACCACATTACCGTGAGTGAAGAACTTAGTGGGCCGCAAAGACCACTGTTAAGAAAGTTGGTTGCAAAAGACAGGGGACACTAGAGAGACTGCTCAAGAGATACACGGGGTGGAGAGAGGGCTTGTTTTTTCACATGGGAGAGGCTTGAATCATATGGAGAGGGTAAAATCCAAAACAGAGGAAGAGGTTCAAGTATAGGGGAAAGCAGAGCTGATTCGTGGCGGAAGATGTGGATTGCCCCACTAGCTTTGGGCGGGAGGTGGGACATCTCATTCTCTGTGACAGAAGGGGTGTAGGCTGGAAGATATACCATATAGGAAAATAGTGCTTTAAGAAAGTTTTTCCTAAATAGCTTCTGTTTTCTATGTTAAGAGAAGGATAAGATAATCTACTGTAAATGAGAAAGATGGGGTTTGAAGAAGTTTGAGAAGGAGTAAATGTAAGTGGTAAAAAAATTGTATGTGATAACGGGAAAGGGAGCAGACCAGGGATATAGAAGGGACTGCTGCTTGACCCCAAAGGCTTGATCAGAGTTGGAAACCATGTTTCTTCCTGATGCCAGATTTCATGGCTGTGTGATTGTCTTCACAGAACTTAGATGTAGAAGCAGAGTAGATCAATGGTTAGATTGATCCAAGGGTTTCCAGTCCTTATGCGTCGGAAGAGAGATTGACAAATTCAAGAGCCAGTAGATGTTAACCAAAGAATGTTTGAATATTTGAATAGACTGTGAGACTTGGGCTACATGGGGAGAGAAGGGGAGGAAGAAAAGGCAGGTTCTCTGAGATTGATGACAGGTATTGATAAAAGTAGGAGAGCGGGGAATCTGTAAAGAGAAAAAGTTGTGACTGGGATGTGGTGCTCTAGATTTAAGAGATGGAATACTTCCAGTGGAAATGAGAAATTTAAAACAGCCGGAAGCAATTTGTGTATTTCTTCATGAGGGGAACATGGCAACTGGGAATTCCATTGTTGTGGGCTGGAAATTGCAAACACAGCAGCTGTGGTAGAACCACATGTCTGTATAGTGAAGAAAACCACTTTCTCCCCAGCTATCAGGTCTGCAGAGAACAGTCCTGCTGGAGTTAGAGAGCTGGAGCTCCATTTAGGGTGATGCAGATGGAATGAAACCCTGTCACTCCAAATCTACTGCAGCTAATCTGAAAATCAACTTGTCTTTACTTTCAAACTAGAGTGAATTAGCTTTTTGCATCCTACAACTTTACCGATTATCATACTAAGTGAAGTAAGCTAGGCAAAGAAAGACAAATATCGTTAAGACATGGCTTATACGTGGAATCTGAAAAAATGACGCCAATGAACTTATTTACAAAACAGAAATAGACTCACAGATATAGAAAACAGACTTACGGTACCACAGGGGAAAGGGTGGGAGAGAGGGATACATTAGGAGTTTGGCGTTAACATATACACACTACTGTATATAAAATAGATAACCAAAAAGGACGTATTATACAGCACAGGGAACTCTACTCAGTATCTTGTAATAATCTATAAGGGAAAAGAATCTTGAAGAGAATAGATATATATATATGTATAACTGAATCACTTTGCTGTACACCTGAAACTAACACAACATGGTAAACCAACTATATTTCAATTAAAAAAATTAATTAAACCCCCCCCCCACCAAACTAACGTGATTATGTGAAATGGTCACTTTGGCCTCTTGTCCCTCATGACCATGCTGTGACAGAGCTTAGCACATTGTACAGGGAGCACTGTAGTGTCTGTCGCATTAGACTATGACTTCATCTGTGGCAGTGACCGCATCTTATTTATTTGTGAACCCCCGGTGTTTATCAGTGTCTGACATGTCATAAGGATTCAGTAAGGTTTATTTTCTCACGTAGACAGATAATCAGGAAGACTTCACGAACTAAGTAGGTTTTGAGCAACTGGCTGTTCTTTTTTATCACTGTTTTCCATATTTGACTTTCTCCCAAAGGATCAGTAGAGCACACAGTAGGTGCATAGTAAATATTTGCAATCAGTTGATTATAAAAGAGCATCCTGCCTTGACTGTAGAATTTTGGACATTGCTTTGTTGTTATTTCTGTAAACCTGCATCTGTGGAACTATTATATATTTACACAGATTCCATTTACTTTTCTTAGTTCTGACCAAAAAATATGTTTTATTTCCTCCAAAGATGCCTTTGAAATATGGCTTCTGCACCTTGTTGAAAGTATTTATCACACGATTCTGACTCTGATGGAATGATTTCAGTAGGAGTGGAATATCTCTGTACATTGTATGGATCCTGTGAGAGATCTAGGATGCTTGCAGACATTTAGAAGTTGACTGAGAACTCTTTTGAAAATGTTATACCCATTGATGCGAAGCTTGTCTACCTCACAAAAGTGGAAGGTTGAGCCCCCAGTTTATTTTTATCTTTTTTTTTTTTTTTTCTTGACAAGCTCCATACCAGTCAAAATCATTGAATAATTAGAGAGCTCAAGTGTGGTTTGGGTAAATTAACATGCCTGGGGGATCACTTGACTGACATAGGATGGAAAATTTTTTGCCATTTAAAAAAAAGGTGGAAAAGCCATTTTAATTACAGGAATACTTGTGTACTGGCAACTGGAATGGCTAGTTCTTTTCAGGGGCACAAGCAAATGTCAGAACTTGTTAGAAAGTTTGGCTGGATCCTGTGCCATAGTCTGTAAGATTCTCTGCTCTGTTCTCAATTTTAGGGGGTGTTGCTCTTCTTATCTTAGACCAAAGTGACCTTCTTTATTTTTACTGTTTGCTGAGAGCTCATTATCTATCATCTATTTATCTATCATCTAGAGAAGTTTGAGGTATCCGATCTCTCGATGTCTCATAAATATTTATAAAACTCCACTTAACACAGAAAGGGACCATGAAGATGTGGAAGAGCATCAGCTGATTTAATTGTGATCCCAACTGAAAGTATTTCTATATTCAAGGGCCATCACAAACAGCCACATGCTAATAATAGCATCTTCAATCTTTTTTTTTTTTTTGCGGTACGCGGGCCTCACTGTTGTGGCGTCTCCCGTTGCGGAGCCCAGGCTCTGGAAGCGCAGGCTCAGAGGCCATGGCTCACGGGCCCAGCCGCTCTGCGGCATGCGGGATCCTCCCGGACCGGGGCACGAACCCGTGTCCCCTGCATTGGCAGGTGGACTCTCAACCACTGCGCTACCAGGGAAGCCCTTCAATCTTTTTTTGACCACAGATTTAAAAACCCTAGTAAGGTAAGAGGCCTGATGTATTACTGTTCTATAGCAATTTCAAGATTTCTGGCACAGACTTAGTGATGAGACAATGCCCTGTGTGACAAACCAAGATAAATTGTTTCTTTGAAATCTGGCTCAAAACATCAGTGTTGGTTTTTTGAAAATTTCATCAAATGCAGGTTAGATCACTTTAAACAGTACCCAGAAGGAATAGTCTCATGGAAAAGAAATATAAGCCTGTAGCAATTTAATTAGCTGTTTTCACCATTGGCTTAAGAATCAACATTTACAGGTACAAATGAACTTATTTACAAAACAGAAATAAAATCACAGATGTAGAAAACAAACTTATGGTTACCATGGGGGAAAGGGCGGTGGGAGGGATAAATTGGAAGATTGGGATTGACATATACACACTGCTATGTATAAAATAGATAACTAATAAGGACCTACTGTATAGCACAGGGGACTCTTCTCAGTACTCTGTAATGACCTATATGGGAAAAGAATCTAAAAAGGAGTGGATCTATGCATATGTATAACAGATTCACTTTGCTGTACACCTGAAACTAACACAACATTGTAAATCAACTCTACTCCAATAAAAAATTTTTAAAAATCAACATTTACATAGTGGGATATGTTTTTTATAAAATGTCACAAAGTAAAATAATTATGTGTCAATTAATAGTCTCGATTTCTGAAACAACTGAATGTTTCCTTTTTCCAAGTTAAAGACTTTTTTTTTTTTTTTTTTTGCGGTACGCGGCCCTCTCACTGTTGTGGCCTCTCCCGCTGCGGAGCACAGGCTCCGGACACACAGGCTCAGCGGCCATGGCTCACGGGCCCAGCCGCTCCGCGGCACGTGGGATCTTCCCGGACCAGGGCACGAACCCGCATCCCCTGCATCGGCAGGTGGACTCTCAACCACTGCGCCACCAGGGAAGCCCCAAGTTAAAGACTTTTGAAGAAAGATTTAAATAAGTATGCAATCCCAACCAGATGTTACTGTAATCCCTCTGAAAGAACAGTCAGTAACAATTTTTTTCATTCCTGATTGCTTGTCTTGTTGACAAGACTTTTCCGATTCTTCTTGGATCCTAAGAAACAAAAAAGGGATTGGTGGGGGCATAAAATCTGTTACTTCCTGCTGTTAAGTTAGACAATTTGCTTTTGCTTTTTCAGATTTAGCTCATATACATTTTCCTAATGTGTCAGGAAAGCTGGACTCACCTCATGGCTATGGTTTCACCCCTAAGTGAGTTATTTTAGGGTCACTTTTTCCCATGTCTGCTCCTGGATTCTTATTTGAATCAAAACCAAGCTTTGACTTCACTTTTGTCGTTGCTGACTGCAAACTTCTAATAATCTACCTCTTCAACAAGTCTTCCCTTTTTCCTACACCTGTTGATGATATTCCCAAACATTGTTTTCTGTCCCCTCAACTTCTATTATAATGTATTTTTGTGCCATTTTCAAAGACGTCTTTCCAAAAAATAATCTTCTTTGCTACTGTTCTCCCAATCATAGCTCAAAATAATATTTCTTAATGGCTATTGGTGGCTGAGTCACAAACCAAACACACTGTCTGGAGACAAAGTACCTAAAGTGAGCTGCTGTATTAAGAGACCCATCACCTGTTGTCTCCCTAGGTGTTACGTGGTGACATAGAGAACAATGAAAGAAACTAGTTGTTCATCTGTTGGAGCAGGAATTTAACTATTTCATCCTCCTCACAGCCCTGTGATTAAGGGTACCCTTATTTTTCTTACATTGTAGATCAGGAAACTGAGGTGTAAGAGGTTAAACAATGTTCCTCGGATCACACATTGAGGAACTAGCAAATCGGGGGTTTGACCTTCGGTCGTTGCCATTTTGAGGACTGTCTGTACTCTTAACTACCACGTGCATCAACCCAACCAGCATTGAGAAACATTTTCAACAGATCATAAAAAGAACCTGTGTAATGTGAAAAGTCAAAGCTCAGCTTATGTGAATGTTGGGTGAATCCTCCTGCCTTATACAATACTGTTCAACCATGCCCCAAACGCCTCCATTTTGTCCGGAGAGAAAAGTATGATCTCCCTGGAGTTAAACTCTGGGAAACCAATAAAAAGACTTGCAAGACATTGATTTATAAAGTGGAAGTTCAAGTTACTTTTGTAAAGAGAAATATATGTCTATAGGATTACAAATATTCATCATTTGGAGAGAGTTTTTTCTTAAGCAAGGATTCACTCAGGAAATCCATTAATATATTACAAAGCTTCTATAATCAGAAAAAAGAAACAATGTTCATAATGGATTTTTCTTTAAATACTTAGCTGAATGATTGTTATGGGCTGACTTGTGTCCCACCCCCCCACTCCAGATTCCTGTGTAGAAGCCTAATCCCCCAGTACATCAAAATGTGACTGTATTTGGAGATACGCCCTTTAAAGAGGTAATGAAGGTGAATGAGGTCATATGGTGGGCACTAATCCAATAGGACTGGCCTCCTTATAAGAAGAAGAGATTAGGACACAGACACACGTGGAAAAGACGATGTGAGGACACAGGGAGAAGGTGGCCACGTGTAAGCCAAGGAGAGAGAGTCAAATTGCACATAACTTGATCTGGCACTTCCAGCCTCTAGATCTATGAGAAATAAATTTCTGTTGTTTAAGCCACTCAGTCTGTGGTGTTTTGTTATGACAGCTAATATGATTAAATTTTTTATTGGAGAATGATTTCCATTTTACTAAACAATATTGTAAAGTTAGAGTTTACCGTCTCTCAACAGCCCTGAGGATGTACCGAATGACTCTTTATTTTAAAGCTTAATTTATTCAATTATTTATGCTTGTGTGTATATCATAGGTATAGCCAGCTTATATATACAAGTGAGACGAATGACAGCAATGATACCAGGGATGGGAGCGAGGAATACCGATTACTTTTTTTTTTTAAAGATTTTAATTTAATTAATTAATTTATTTTTGGCTGCATTGGGTCTTCGTTGCTGTGCACGGGCGTTCTCTAGTTGTGGCTGGTGGGGGCCGCTCTTTGTTGCGGTGCGCGGGCTTCTCGTTGCAGTGGCTTCTTTTGTTGCAGAGCACAGGCTTCAGTAGTTGTGGCATATGGGCTCAGCAGTTGTGGCTTGCGGGCTCTAGAGCACAGGCTCAGTAGTTGTGGCGCATGGGCTTAATTGCTCAGTGACATGTGGGATCTTCCCAGACCAGGGCTCAAACCCGTGTCCCCTGCACAGGCAGGCAGATTCTTATCCACTGCACCACCAGGGAAGTCCCCTGAATGACTTTTAATCTACTTCCTAGATTCTGTAATTGCTTGTCTTTTACATTTTCACCAGTAATAAATTATATTATTGCTTAATTATAGTGATTAGGTTTGGTAAACACTCTAGGCCAGCCCTGAACAGTTAAATAATGTGAACCATTAACTCTCACAGTATTAAAGTTTCTAGTAGCCACATTAAAAAGTAAAAAGAGGCAGGTGAAGTTAATTTTTATATGACTGTATAGTCATATATGTTATATCATATATATATTAATATTATATATGATATAGTTCAAATAGGATCCATTCAACATGCAGTCAGCATAAAATTATTATTTTTTTAAACAGTAATACAATATTCAATTTTATTCAGAACTTTTTCAAAGCATCACAAAAGTATGTTCACCAAATCTCTACACAATATTTCTGTTTTCTGCCTGTTACATCTAAGGTCTATTTTTTTTTTAAACTTCAGAAATGTGTGCTTATTTTATTTTATTTTTATTATTAGTTGTCCATTTTATACATATTAGTGTATATATGTTAATCCCAATCTCCCAATTCATGACACCACCACCACCATTAATAAAATTATTAATGAGACATTTTACATTCGTTTTTTTTCCATCCTAAGTCTTCACACTCAGGGAGCTCCCTCACCTCCTCCCTCACCCAGAATTCCCTCACACGGACAAAAACATAAAAAAAAAACTCTTCAGATTTTACTCTTAGAGTGTAATAGGGCAGGCTGTCAGCAAGCAGCCTTTAGTGGCCTTGCTCAGCTGTTGGTCTGGCAGCATTGCACTGGGCCCCTCCCCCTCCCCTTCCTCTGTATAAAAGGAGCCCGAATTCAGAGTGAGGGAAGATGGTTCTTTGACCCACTATTCTGCCATCTTCTCAGTCTGCGGGCTTTTCGATTAAAGTCGTTCTTCCTTGCCCCAACACCTCCTCTCCCGATTTATTGGCCTGCATTTGATGAGCAGAGTGAGCTTGGGCTCAGTGTCAAGAGCAGATCTCATTTTGGACCACATTTCAAATGCTCAGTAGTCAGTGTGGCTAGTGGATGGGACAGCTCTAGACCTACTGCTGAGAATTTCAGAGACACCTTTCTCTGAAAGCAGTGTATTATATTTGCACATCTTTTTAAGGCAGTGCTTCTGCAGATGCCTGAGGTTTTACCTGTTGTATGTTGGGTTTTTTTTTTTCAGTTTCAATTTCAGAATGCGATGTGCTCTTACATGAGAGTGTACACTTGGAGTTCGGTGTACAGATTCCTACGGACAAAATGCAATAGGCGGAAGCCATCACCAAAGTTTCAATCAGGCTACGTTTTCCTAGGAGGGGTTACTGGAAACATTCCATTCTCTTCAATAGATATTTATGAAATTGCCCACTACAAGCAAGGTATTAAGAGAGAAAATATGTGTAAGAGAGAAAACTCGTCAGTTTTCAAATTGAGTTATCTTAAATATTGAAACTCTGTAAATGGATTAACGGGGAAAATGCTCCACCTGTGGTTTTTTCCTCTGTTCTCTCATACACGATCTCATATATCCCTTCATAATCTTGGGAGCTTTATACAAATGAGTCAACTGAAGCTTGGAGGTTTTAAGTAAATTTTCCAAGATCACTTTGTTCACAACTGGTGATGACGCTCATCCATATCTGATTTTAAAAGATTGGTGAGATGGCTAAATCTTATTCCAGTGCATGTTTTCTATTTGAGAAATTTCAAAGTAACGTGACGTGTGTATGAATTTTACAGAAACCATTAAGCCTAGCTCTCAAGGGCACGGATTTTGAAGTAGGCTGGACTCAAGTTCAAGTTCCTGCTCTTCCACTTAGAAGTTTTTTATTTTTTCAACCTTATTTAAACCCCAGAAGCCTGTTTCCTCTTTTAGAAAATGGGCATTGTAATAGTTCCTATCTCATAGGGTTGTATTAGGTCTGAGTGAGCTAATGCAGGGAAAGTACACCGTGCCAGGCATGGGCCAATGACTCACCAAATGTTAGCTGCTTGTTCTTTTTTTTATCATAAGCAGTGACAGGCCTGGTACATGTTAACTCTTTCAATTTACAGGAATTTCCCTGACTACTCATATACATTATATATTTATATACAAAATTTGATTAAGCAGGGATGCCTGGAGTACTTTTCCATAATTAACTGCTCAAACCGTCTTAGAGAACGAGAACAGCCCTCTGACGCAGACCTGACATTCACCAACAGCTGGGGCAGAGGACCGTGCTGATGTCTTTCTACCTACGAACTAAGAGTTTTATCCGACGGAGGTGGTGACCCTGATTTCTCTCTGAAAGATACCTGAATGCCAGCCAATGCTGCTTTAGGATCTGACACACCACCTGACCCATCTAAATGCAGATAGAGGACTAAGGTTTTCAAAGGTCACATTGAAGCCATTCAAAGTGTTTTACGCGTTTTTGCTACGGCTGAAGATTGTATTACGACAACTGTAACAGAAACAACAAAAATCGAAGTGAACCAATGAATGAAAATAGAAAAAGAAAGGGAAAAGAGAGCTTCTGTCCAGGATTGAAATTCTTCCTCTCGTCAGTCTTAACCTTTTTGATAATTATATTATGTGTAGCAGCAAAGAAACAAAAGGGGATAAAGGTCTTAGGATTTATATTGATAAACTACGTGTGGTGCTCAAAAATGGCATGGAATATCTTGTTTAAGCTGTAAAAATATATTAGCGTGTCATGTTATCTTCATAAATTCTTCTCACACGTAGGGTGGGTGGAGTTCCGAAACCCCAAGGCACATCACCAATTTGGCCAGTCACTGCAATTCATCAACTGTTTTGTCACAAATTTGCAGGCATACAGTTGGGACTGAGGTATTATGATTCTAGAGGGTTTGATAATAGGTGAATTATTAGCTGTTGGGGACAGATTGGTTTCAGAGCCTTTCTGTGGCAGTCTCTCATATAGGAAGGTGATCATTCTCATGGAATTTGCTCCCTCAGACTTAAAGAGATTCTGACTAGAGCTTGTAATTTTTTTTCCTAGTAAAATTTCATTAGTGGTTAATTATGAAGGGTAGAGCTTTCCGGAAGTTCAGCAAATGTGTTGAGAGTTCAAACATGTCAAATTTTAATCAGTCTCACGATGGAACAACCTTGGAGATTCTTTGTCGCCATGTTTACACACATTTGTATTCCGTTCCTCCACGTATGATGACGTGTTGAACTTGAGATTTTAACCTTTTTGGAAGACAAAAAGACTTTTAGAGCTTATTTCTTCTTAGGTTGGGCAGTTTTACTTTTTGGTCTTTGAGTATTTCAACAGCATCTAACTTAGATAAGAATACAAGAAGTTAAATGCTTTTTGTGGATGTTACAGATCAAGCCACATCAACCCAAAGTGTGCTTAAGCCTCTTCATTCCTTTCTAAAAGCTTCTCAAAGAAGCCACAGGAGTCGGGGCAGATTAAGCAGTATCATCTTTACCTCCAAAGGTGTATACGTTTGTGGGAGACTGAAAGGAGATAAACCACAAAGGAATGTAATAAAGTTCTCAATAAATTCTCAAAGCTCCAAATTTCTATTTCAGAAGAGTTTCTTTGTATTTAGGTAGGTATTTTAGTTCACGCATTGTCATCAACTCCAAACTTAGCTTGACTGCTAAAAATTATTAACTGCTCATAATTTTTCGGGGGGGGGTCAGAAGATATGCAAATAATGAGGGGTTTCCAGAAAGCCAACACAAAATATAGTTACACTGGAAGAATTAGATCATTAAACACATAATTTAAGTTATGCTGAATCCGAAGTTTTGGCTAGGAATACAACGCTGTCAGACTTTTGTGCTGTTTATCCTCTCTGTTTTACTGAAGACTGGGTTCACCTGAAAACCGTATCTATATTTTCCTAACTGGAGGACAGAAGGAGAATATCAGATGAGAATTAAAGAAGGAGAAATGGCCGCCTGGGCAGGAGAAGTCCCAAGTGGAAGTTGCATTTACAGCAGACATTCTCGAATACTGAAGTAGGTCTAGAATACTACTAAAGCGTTTTATCTTGTTGCTGTGTTGGAATATTTTTTGGGGTGAGAGGCATTTCTGTTTCAGCAAAGAATTATGAGGCTGAATTACTGGGAGTGCGATTTGGGGCCTGAAAGCTATTTGATTATGCACTGTTGAGGGCTAATAATTGAAATGAGGTATGAGTCACAGACACTATGTATTCAAAAGTTACGTGAATTATTTCTAAGTTATTTTGAGCCCTTTTGTCAGCCCTGTACCTCTCATGCCATTTTAGAGAGCCCTTGGCTGAGGGCAGACTCAGTCTTAGATTATCTTATTTAAAATGCATTATGAGGGGCTTCCCTGGCGGTCCAGTGGTTAAGACTTTGCCTTCCAATGCAGGGGGTGCGGATTTGATCCCTGGTTGGGAGCTAAGATCTCACATGCCTCGCAGCCAAAAAACCAAAACATAAAACAGAAGCAATATAGTAATGAATTCAATAAAGGATTTAAAAATGGTCCACATCAGGGGCTTCCCTGGTGGTGCAGTGGTTAAGAATCTGCCTGCCAATGCAGGGGATACGGGTTCGATCCCTGGTCCGGAAAGATCCCACATGCTGTGGACCAAATAAGCCCGTGCACCATAGCTACTGAGCCTGTGCTCTAGAGCCCATGAGCCACAACTACTGAGCCCACACGCCGCAACTACTGAAGTCCGTGTGCCTAGAGACCGTGCTCTGCAACAAGAGAAGCCACCGCAATGAGAAGCCTGTGCACT
Source organism: Phocoena phocoena (assembly GCF_963924675.1). NCBI lineage: Eukaryota > Metazoa > Chordata > Mammalia > Artiodactyla > Phocoenidae > Phocoena > Phocoena phocoena. Next base: position 6,766,017 of record NC_089224.1, read on the forward strand.
GCAATGAAGAGAAGACCCCGCTCGCCACAACTAGAGAAAGCCTGCTCACAGCAGTGAAAACCCAACACAGCCTAAATAAATAAATAAATAAGTAAATAACTTAAAAAAAATAATCAATAAAAGAAATGGTCCGCATCAAAAAAAATGTTTAAAAAAAGTAAAATGCATTATGAGGGATACAAAAGAAATCTAAATTGTAGACTATATTCTGGAAACTTACAGACTATTTTGAGAAAGCAGCACTCACTCGTAAGAGTAGAAGGAGGGAGAAGACCAGTGAGGGTTGAGGTGCTATGGAGTGACTGCACTTGGATGGCAGTGAACAGGGAGGGTGATAATCCAGGCCTACACGGGATGGTGGGGCGAGCTGACTAAGTGTTGAGGTCGAGATGTATCTGGCATGAGGAACTGGAAGGCCTTCTCCCTCTTATCTATTTGTTTAACTCAGTTGCTCATTCAGAATGTGTGTTGGGCCTGGACAGTGGGCCGGGTGCCTTGGAAGGGAGCATAGCGCTGAGGACAGCAGGTATGGTTGTTACTCCCAGAAAGTTTAGGGTCTGCCGGCCGCAGGCAGACATGTGGAAACAAACAAATGCATCTACCAGCAAACCGTGGTGAACAATAGTTAAGAAAAGCAAGATGCTGTGAGAAAGATTGTGGGTTGGGGAATGAAGGTCTGAAGAAGAGGCGCTTAGGCTGAGATTTGGAGGATCTATTTATTAAAATATAAAGACACACTTCTTCCATGAGATTTGCTAGAATTAGATAGAGAATATTATTATTTATTTTCTGTTTTGGCCGCGCCATGTGGGATCTTAGTTCCCCGACCAGGAATCGAACCCTGCATTGGAAGCTCGGAGTCTTAACCACTGGACCACCAGGGAAGTCCTACAGCGCATTCTTACAAGGTCACCTTTTCTGCTCTTTCTTGGGGAGGCTTTGCATTTTTTTTTCTCAGCAAGGCTAGGGATGTGGCAGAGCAAGGAGGCAGGAACTGAAACGTGCTGATGATAGCAGCTGACTTTGTACACGGAGATTCCTGGAAGAGGAAGGAAAGGCTGCATTTTCCAAGCAGCCCCAATTCCCTTTGCCACTTTGGTTTCAAACCCTGCAGGAAAAAGACAGCTCTGAAAATTGACGAGGCATCACTTGCTCTTCATTACATGGTCACACGGGAAGCAGCGAGCACCCAAGCCTACGGGGTCACCGGTGGGTCTGGAAATCTTTGTAATTTTATAGGGAGGGTCACCACTGGCGGCAGGTGGAGTGATGGGATGCTAACAGTTTACTCCTTCACCAGGAAGGATGCTAAGTAGTTGTGTTAAATAATGATATACGTGTGTACAGGATACACTTTCGTTATAAAATTTTCCCCAAACATGAGAATCTCAGTTAATTCTTGCCGTGGTCCTGTGGGTCAGGCTGGGCAGGTCCTGCTAAGTCCCATCTCGGATGAGAAATTGCGTCTCAAAAGCCAGCTGACCTGTCAGCGTCATGCAGCTGAGAAGTGGCAGAGGTGCTGGAAACTAATTCCAATTAAAAAAAAAAAATCACAACAGTTTCCAGTGGAAGATTTCAAAGCAGAGAACATCTAGGACTCTTACTGTTCTTGGAAAATTCGAGAGTGTTGGGATAGTCAGGAGCTTTTCTTTTGTTTATAAATGTGTCCAATGAAAAGAGAACTGTGGTTGGAAGGAAAATTCCACTCTCTTTGAACGGCTGTTCAAATAGCTCCTTCCTGGTTGTTTCCCTCTTGAGAATACCAACAACTGGCCTGGAAGCTGTTTGAGGACAGTCTTAGGCCGTTTTCCCTCTTGCTGTCACAAGTGTTTACTCTCAGTACAGTGGAGACTCATTCCAGTGTTTTGAACAGCTTTAAAAAGGCTCCTTTGGCTGCTAGATGGAGAAGAGACATTGGATGAGATGGAGGCAGGAGAGGTCACCTGGAAGGCTGGTGCCCTCATCTCAGTGAGAGAGGATGGTGTTGGGACTGAAGGATAGCAGAGGGGGTGGTAAGAAGTATTAGGTCTTGGATATATTTTCGTATTTTGAAAGCACAGCCAGTAGGACTTCCTGATGGTTTAGATGTGGGTTGTGAGAAAAGAGAGATGTCAAGAATCAAGACAAGTGTTTTGGCCTGAGGGTCTGAAGGGAAGGAGGGGCCATCAGCGAAGATGGGGAGGTGGGAGGAGAAGCCAATGTGGACGGATAGTCAAGAGTCCAGTTCTGGAAATGTGGAACTCGACACGTCTGTTACACATTTGTATTAGTTGGTTTTCTTCCTCCCTCCCTCCCTCCCTTCTTCCTTCTTTTTTTTCTTTCTTCATTTTCTCCATTTGTTCTTTTATAATGTCAAATTAAGGCAAGACACATCGAATTTCTATTTAATATAGTTTATTTCACTTTTCTAGCTTCAAAATAGTCACCTGCAAGAGGGGAAAAAAGAAATCAGAAACAAGTACTCTTACTATTTTTAAAAAATTTATTTATTTTTGGTTGCACTGGGTCTTACGTTGCTGCGCGCGGGCTTTCTCTAGTTGTGGCGAGCGGGGGTTACTCTTCGTTGCGGGCTTTGTTGAGGTGTGCAGGCTTCTCATTGCGGTGGCTTCTTTTGTTGCAGAGCACGGACTCAAGGCGTGCAGCCTTCAGTAGTTGCTGCACGCGGGCTCTAGAGCGCAGGCTCAGTAGTTGTGGCGGACGGGCTTAGTTGCTCCACGACACGGGGGATCTTTCCGGACCAGGGCTCAAACCCATGTCCCCTGCATTGGCAGGCGGATTCTTAACCACTGCACCGCCAGGGAAGCCCCGAGTGCGAATCTGTTTTAAGCCACTTACCCTTCAAGTACAGGATAAGACAATGAGCATGTCTGAGACTGAATATTTCTGAAGATCTCTTCAATAACTTATAATCATAAAAAGCATGCTTTGTAGATATGGCCATGTTAAGACACTCCAGGACCTTCCCGTATCTTCAATATATTTTAAAACCCTTTCTTCTAAAAGCATTTTTGTTTTCAAAACAGGTATAATTCAGTAACACTCATACTAATATTTGATTAAGTTAGTTGAAGCAAAAATAATTGCATCTTAGCACATGAGTAGATTTCAGTTACTGATAATATTATAATTAATATTATAATTAACTTCTAATTTTTATTTTATAATTTTAAACTTCAAATCATGAGAATCTCAGCATTGCCTGGGATATACAATTTAATATTCATTATGTGCTTAAATTGGAAAACTTCCACTTGAAAAAATGCATTGTTAAGAAAGTACAACTCCAACCAACTAGTGAATATGACAAAAAAGTAGCAGACTCGCAGATACAGAGAACAATCTGGTAGTTACCAGTGGGGAGAGGGAAGGGGGGAGGGGCAATATAGGGGGAGGAGGTTAAGAGGTACAAACTACTATGTATAAAATAAATAAGCTACAAGGATATATTATACAACATGGGGAATATAGCCCATATTTTATAATAACTATAAATGGAATATAACTTAAAAAAACTGTGAATCACTATATTGTACACTTGTAACTTATATAATATTGTACAACAACTATACTTCAATTAAAAAAAAAGAAAAAACAGGAAATACAACTCCATTATGGACTGGCTTTTTTTAAAAAATAAATAAATTTATTTATTTTTGGGTTTGTTGGGTCTTAGTTTCTGTGCGAGGGCTTTCTCTAGTTGCGGCGAGCGGGGGCAACTCTTCATCGTGGTGCGCGGGCCTCTCACTGTCGCGGCCTCTCTTGTTGCGGAGCACAGAATCCAGACGTGCAGGCCCAGTAGTTGTGGCTCACGGGCCTGGTTGCTCCGTGGCATGTGGGATCTTCCCAAACCAGGGCTCGAACCCGTGTCCCCTGCATTGGCAGGCAGATTCTCAACCACTGTGTCCCCAGGGAAGCCCTGGACTGGCTTTTTTCTTCCTATTTGTGATGGTCGCCTCCCTAACTTCCCTATCTAAAACAAATCTTTTAAGATCCATCTCAAATTGCTACTCGTTGAAGCCAGCCTGAGAACTTCCACTCTCATCAAAGTCTACTTCCTGGGCAGCCATGCACTTAATAGCTGTATCATTGATTTAGACACAATTATTGTGGAACTGATTACATGCAGCTTAGCACAGTGTTACGTAGCATTTAAATTTTTTCTGTGCATGTAATTCTTCTCTCTTCAGTAAGTTTCTAAGGTGTCTGACAGTAGATAGGTCGTACCGTTTTGTCCTGGGTGCAATGTATTTTTGGTTGAACGAAATAATTTATTCATTTATTCAATCATCATTTATTCAAGCTCACTAAAAGCCAGGAGCTGTGCTGAGTATTGACATACACCAAGCTTTATCTGTTATTTATTAATTCAACACATTTTTGAGTGTCTAACATCTGCCAGGTAACTGAGATACAGGAATAAAGAAAATTAAACTTCTAGTTTTGTGGACCTTACATCTTAGAAGTGGGGGCAGAGCATAAAGAATAACCAATATGTACATATTCTCAGGTAGTGATAAGGGCTGTGAAGAAAATGAAACAAGATGGGGTGATAGGGAGGGTTGGAGGGTGAGTGTCGGGATGTCTGGGGGAAGATGGTGAGGAAGGGTCTCTCTCAGCAGATGGCATTTGAGCAGAGGACTGAGTGAAGTGAGGGGCTGGGACAAGCACACATCTGCCTGGAGAGAGTTCCTGGCAGAGGGAAGGGCAGGTTCAAGTGTCCTCGATGGGGGTGCCCGTGGCATGTCTTGGCACAGTGAGAAGGTCACTGTGGCTAGGAGACCCTGAGTGATGGGGGATGGGAGGTGGGGGACTCCCTGGAGGTGAGGTCAGGGGGAAGGCAGGGCCAGCTTACCGTGGGCTCTAAAGGATTTAATTCCACACAGGAAGGGAAGATGGTGGGAGGTTCTGAGACCACTGACATAGTCTGATTTATGATGAATGAGACGAATGAGAAAGATCCCGGAACTGTTCTAAAGAAACTGAAAATCTATTATTCAGAGTTCTACTATGCAAACATCCATAGCCATTCTTATTAAACTATGAAATAAAAAAGGAAATTTACTAAAAATTAAAAAATTCTAGCTATGTGTATGGTATTAAGTAGGGTGTATATATAAGTGGTATAATTGTGGGAACTGGCAAATAGTAAATTTAAGTCAAAAATTATAGCCTCCAGAGTTACAAAGGTGAGGAATGTAGCATTTACACACTGAAAACTCCAGTCCAAGAAATGCAGCGTATTCATTTGAGAAATGAAAGGTGTGGTGATTTTTTTTTTTACTTCTGTATTTGTACATCTCAAAATATCAAGGTGTGATTTAAATACTCTATGTAATAATATAAATTTCTATTATTTGAGTCGTGGGACCCAAGGAATATTAATAAATATTTGCAGCACTCGTTTGCCTCAAATAAGGGCATAGTGATTAGTTAAGTGGATCTGAGGGGCTGTGAAATAGAAACAATTATATGATCTTAAGGTATTAAACAATCAAAACTATTTATTTTTTCCTGTCTGCAGGTGAGATCTTAGCACTGTAATTAAGGGATCTGGGCTGTGGTATTAATTTTGACACTGATGTGATAGGCTACTTGGAGCGAGAAGGAATAACGGAGGAAACAGCCAATGCTTACTGAGTGCTCTCTTTGTCCGGGAACTCTGTGAGCTGCGTGCTTTGTGTGGGTGTTTTCTTGCCAGAGTTCTGAACCAAATGAGAGAGAAAACAAAACTGGTCACAGGGAGAGCCAAACATCACCTTTACGACAAATGAAGCTGTTACCAGACAACGTGGCAACAACAGGCTTCATGCAGCAAACCCTGGAATCAGATGGATTTCTGCATCCAGGTTTTCCACGGAAGGGTAACCTAAGATGAGTTATTAGAACAGAGCAGAAGTTGAGTGTTCTGTGGGTAACTGATCCCAGGATAAAGGGAGAGAAACGATCTCTGTTCTACGTCCTCTTCCAAAGGGATACTCAGGGGTATTTAAGGAAATCCTCTCTTCACTGAAATTACAGAAATGGACAAGAACTGTTCTTCCAGGTAATGAATGTATTAGCTCGTTTAATTCTCACAGAAGCCCTGTAGAGTGGGTATTATCGTAATTTTGCTACACAGAAACAACGGCACAGAGAGGTGAAGTAAATTGCCAAACGTCTCACAGTCCCGGCAGTGATGGAAGCAGACTTGAACGCTGGAAGTTCCGGTCCTCGAGTTCTCACCCATCCTGCTTCTCTCCTCGTTTTTTAGCTGAGCTTTCTTATCTGAAAAATGAAGGGATTAGGCTAGAAACATCTCTGAGAATTCCTTTCAACCTTAAAACGCTTTAATCTGCCTTTAGGTTTACTGCAGACATATCTGGGTGTGTGAACTCTTTTAAACTCCTCAGGCAAGGGAGGATATGGAACAACATTATATACAACTTAGAATGTTATTCTGATGAAAAGTCTCAGTAGGTAATTGTAACCCAATTCTCTTTTCAATGTGGAAAATTTAACAGTTTAAAAAGGAGCAGACAGATGGAATTTTGCTAATGTGTCCAAGAAGGAAATATGATTTCACATGCATATTATATTCAAGTTTATGAATGCAGTCATAGTGTCTGGAACCGAGGTAGGAAACTGTGATGAAAATCAGTGAAGTAAAATATCAAAATAAAACATCGCATGACAAGTCCTAATGGGGAGCAACGCTGGTGCCTTTAATAAAACTTGGGAGTATGAATGTGAGATGTAAGTGGCTGAAGGATTCTGAATTTCCCCGGCAATATTCATATGTCACAAAATGAATGTTAGCTGGCAACAATTCAAGGAGCGACACATTTAACATACCACTGTTGAGGTGCCCACGTTGTGATCACTCACGGTAAATCGTGACATTTTACTTTGTGTTAAATTAAGCAGACCCTTGTCTATAATTTCCTAAGAACTTGTTGAAAACAAAGATTTAGGATTGTAATCTCAACTAAGGATGGAATGTGCGACTTAGGTAACGAGCTCACCTTTGTGTATTTGAGAGGGTACAGGCATTATCAACATATGTCAGTGTCTTCCTGGCAACAGAGAATTTACTCCACATTTAAATCCACCCTGGGCATTTTGGAATAATGTTTTCGATTGAAGATTGAAAAAAAAAATCACCTTGAATTAATAAGCTTCTAAAAATGGCTTCAAACCAATATAAGTTCTAATTATGTAATTAATAGTTCAAAGAACTTCAATTTTTATGTCACATTAATTTGGTAGTTGGCAAGTGTCAGATACCTTTATTCAGTGCAATACATTTAAATGCCAGCTGATGCACTTTCTTCTCTTCTCTACCAGAAGAAAAAAAAAAATCAAAAGAATGGCATTTCCTTTACTAATTAAATAATATATCTTTGAAGAGTGTGACTTTAAACAAAAAAAGCATTTTCTTTCTTCAGGGGTTGCTCTGGTATTATGTATAACTACAGTTATAATTCTCAGCTTATAGCTACTATCCTCTTAATAGTATTAGTTTCCAGAATTCTTCTGGCACCTCAGGAGTTCTTTCCAAAGAATTTTTGTTTTCTTTTTGGTTAAAAAGAGGTTTTATTTGCCTGCTGGAACTTTATGTCTACTTGCTCTTTCCCAAGTGTGTATGTGTGTTTTGAAATTATGTCTTTACAACTATGATATGAATGGGATGTTACGATTCTTGATTTCCATAAAGAGCCTAAGCATAAGAATGATTTTTTAATGATACAATTTAGTCTACATATACATTATAAATTACTTCTAATAATATGTTTACTTTATTGACTAACATCTCAGGATAGAGGACGCGAATGAGTAAGGAGTAGAGCTGGCATATTAAAAAGAGAAATGAAAAATGCCTATACTCTGGAGCAGAGTGGTTTAATAAAATAAATAGAAAAAGGACGAGAATCTTTTTTCCTCATTGCGCATTATAAAGTGTAATAAAGTCTCTAAATGTGCTGCATAAACTAAAACTACATTATTTGACTCCTAATAAACTATGTCGATGACTTGTTACAAACAAATGAATAGTAAGGAGTAAACATGAATGTGGAAATACGTTGACACGTAGTCAAAAAGTTCTAATAATGTCCAGGGTGTAGTGACCACGGAGATGCCAGGAGAGGGGAGGCCGAGTAGTGAGGTCTCATCTGCTGCTTATTTTGAGAACAGGGACTTGGAGCTCTTGTGAAATATTCTCTTGTGATTCCTCCAGCTATAAATAGCTTGCTTTGGGTCTGAGGGCGTCTAATCAGTGAATAATGATTGCCGACCAGGCCAGTTAGCAACAGCAACAACAGTAGCATTTACGGGGCTTTAATCCTCATAACAACCCAGTGAAGTAAGGATTATAATTACCTTCATTTCACCCACAAGCAAACCAACCTCAGGGAGTTTAGGTCACTTGCCAAAGACCATCAAGCAAGGCGAAGATCACTGATATTTATTGTGCTCCTGCTACGTTCTAGGCGCTGGTCTTGAGGACAGAACAGAAGAAAAGGCAGCCTGTGTTCTCAATTCCTGTGTAGTCTCCTGGTGGAAACAGAGGAACTCCCAGGCAGCTGCAGTGTAGAGAGCTAAGAGCTAATGCATACACTACTGCAATGGTGTGCCGTGAGATACAGAACACATTCCTAGGGGGCCAGGGAGGCTTCTGTCGGCAGAAAGTAGCAGAGCATGATACGACATGGGAAACTACTGCTCTCTCTGCAAATGTACTGCCAGAATCCACCTTACATTTACTTTCAGGGCTGTGTTTAGGAGGGTACTTTTCTATCGTGCCAACGAAAATATATACTTGGGAAAAGCACTGAATAGTTTTGCCATAGCCAGTTGTTTATAAGATCAGATTACCATTTATACATTCTCAGCTTTAATATAAGACATTTTAGCTGCTGGAAAGTGTTTTGTCACTTAGAAGTGTTTCAACATTTAGAAGGTCAGCATTGCATGTACTTTCCCGTCACATGGAATGATCACATGAATTTATAGCATCGGCAGAGCCATCTGTAGATCTGACCAGATTTATGAATGAAATGCATGACATTCTCGGTCATTCATTGAAGCTCTAGCAGTGGGAGTGAAAACCAGGATATTGTCTGCCCAGCATCTCTTTTCTAGGAACTTCCCCTTCCCCCAAGTCACCTGGTTGCTACGGGTGCCACCAAGTTTATAAATGTGACCATTGATTGGTTAAGGGTGGGAAGAAGAGTCCAGCTGGGCTAATCGTATTATCCTACTATTTGGTCTCATGGATTAGGCTTGGTTAGTCAGAGTCTATTCTGTTTCCACCCCAGATGGGTGGATTGCAAGTCAGGTCTGGCATTAACTACCTGAAGTTAACATCAGACTCCCCAGGTTAACGGCTCTCACCTCAGACACCATCTGCAGGTGGGCTACCCAGGTCACCCACACTTCTGACTGACCTGCTATAAATTTGGGGGTTCCTGTGACCCCCTCAGGTTCCATAATTTGACAGAAAATCTCTCAGAACTCAAGGAAGTACTATACTCACGATTACAGTTCTATTATAAAGGACACAATTCAGGAACAGCCGAATGAAATGTTGCACAGGGCAAGGTCTGGGATGGTCTCAGACACAGAGCTGTAACCCTGAGGAGCTTCAGGGTACCTCACTCTCCTGGCACAGTGATACGTTCACCAACCAGGAAGAGCCTTGGTATGCAGAGTTTTTGTTGGCATATCATTGAGTAGACACGATTGGTTGGCCGTGTGATTGTACTCAATCTGCAGCCCCTACCCTCTCCCTGGAGGTCCAGTGGCTGAAGGTTCCAACCCTCTAGGCACATGCCTGGTCTTTCTGATGACTAGCTTCCATCCTGAAGCTACCTGGGTACCAGCCACGAGTCACTTCATTAACATAACAAAGGCACTTACCACTCAGAAAATTCCAATGGTTTTTGAATCTCTGAGCCAGGAACCAGAGACAAAGACCAGATATATTCTTTCTTCTATCACAGAGTCCATCTTTGGAAATTCTTTTTCTAGAACTCAGTAAGAGAACTCATGTTTTTTAGATTTCAGTACCGTGATACGTAAAGCATGTTGACCACCATGTTTCCCGCTAGAAAAACAGAAGCCAATGTGTAGAGAAAAAAGGAGAAATGAAGATGCACAGAGAGGAGAAGAGAGGAATGGGGGAGAGAGTGAGCCCTTAGAGATTGGAGTCCCTTTTCCAACTCTTTCCTGTCCTTGCTTTCTGTGACATGTCACATTATCTTTACCAAATACCCTTTCCTTCTTCTGACTTCATACAACTCTAGAAGAGTTTCTCAAACCACTAACTGGGCATCTGTGGGTGGATTGAGCAGGTGAACATTTATAATTAAATGACATTGAGCTACGGGTGGGATTTACATTCACTTACTATGTGCTGCTTAGAAGGTCCTTTCTTTGCCTTGGACAAATGCCCATCTTGTTACTCTTCAGAATGAGCAGGTGTCAGTGTTTGGGGAGAGTTGTCTTCCCATGGTCAGATGGTTCCTTCCATCCTCTGAAGCAGGTCTCTGGCAGTAAAAAACAGCTCTCTCTTTATAAGATGCTCCTGCAGCAGCTACAACAGAGTTGGAACCAGCAACTCAACTCTGGTTTTTGCTCTTGCTGACCTTCTCCTGTTGCCCTGGATACATACAAGTTCCTTGTGTGGTCCCACAGTTGTCACTTGGGAACCTTAAGTGTGGAAAACATTCAAGCTCTTAGGAAGACTAGAGAATGCATTATTTGACTCTGGGCTTTGCACTTCCTCCTAAAGGGTCCGTGAGAGTATTATCAGTGTGTGGAACGTATTTGCCTCGCCTGGGGGCTTTTGCATGTGCCAGTGTCTGTGCCTGGAACACTCCTGCTAGATCTGTCTACGGGACCTATGTCTTTCTCAGCACCGTCTTACGTTTTGCTTAAGTGCAAACTCCTTAGTGATGCCTCCCTGACTCCTGGTCAGGGTGGTTCCCACTCATCATTCTCTGTCCCTTTATCCTGCCTATTTCAGTTTTTAGCACTTAACTTCTGGCATATTGAACATTTATTCGCTCACTTGTTTGTTGTCTGCTCCTTTAGAACATAAAATTTTATGAAAGAGGGACTTTGTCTATTTTGTTCGTTGTTTTATCCCAGCACACAGAGGAGTGCCAGGTGCAGTGTAGGCAGTAACAAAAATTTCTTGAATAAAAAGAGAAATGAAGAAATGCTTGCGCTGGTCGTCATCTTTTGAACATGCTTCCTACATTTGGGGGAACTTCCTATCTTGGGAATCTTATCTCCTCAAAAAGGCTAGTCAGATACAGTACTGGATTTCCAGTCCTCCCTTGTAGCTGGGGCACCGATCAGATGTACCCACATGATTCTCTGAATCAGAAGACAGCAACTTTTGGAGTATGTACCAGGAGAAACGTGTGTGTGTGTGTGTGTGTGTGTGTGTGTGTGTAGTGTGTGTGTGTGCGTGCATGCATGTGTGTGTGTTGGACAAAAGCAACAGTGGTGGAGGTTCTAGCAGCCAAAACCCAATATCAGTGCTATGAGATGCAGCTTCTCTGCTTAGGGGTGTCGGGCAGTGGATTTTTCTACGGAATAGTCTGTCTGTGTTTGGAGGTTGTACCTCCCTGCATAGCCTCCAGGTTTTACTCTTTCCCCTGCAACAGAGTTTGTGAGCTTACAGTTACTTTTATTTTATTTATTTATTTATTTTGCTCTACGCGGGCCTCTCACTGTTGTGGCCTCTTCCGTTGCGGAGCACAGGCTCCGGACACGCAGACTCAGCGGCCGTGGCTCACGGGCCCAGCCGCTCCGCGGCATGTGGGATCTTCCCGGACCGGGACATGAACCCGTGTCCCCAGCATCGGCAGGCGGACTCTCAACCACTGCGCCACCAGGGAAGCCCAGCTTACAGTTACTTTTAAAAACAAATTCCTTTTTTCTGTTTAAACTCGAGTTCGAGTTCTGTTGTCTGTAACTGAGAATCCTAACTGATTTACAGCCGGTTTGAATCTGGATAACACATCCAGAAGTCTACAGTTTTAAAAAGCAAGTTAGCAGTTTATAAGCTAGAATACTCTTTGGGTAGACCTCAGTGTTCATCCGTCAAGGGGTTTGCAATCTGTTTTGCATAGAAGTATGTTTTCAAGTGAAATTTTACAAGCGGATGAGCACCCAATATGTAAAACAGTTAAAACTGAAGCTGCTCTGGTTAAAGGGTGGTAGGTGTAAGAATCCTTGACCCCTCTCCTCTGAGTCCTTAAGGCACCACAGGGCATGAGAATTCACTGACAATTGAACTGCCTCATTTTCTAGAAGAGGAAATGGGTAAATGGTAAAGGGTAAAAGACACCCCTTTAGTGAGAGAACAGTAGCTAGAACCTCGGTATTTCTATACTAGTCTAGATGTTTTGCACTACATTACACTGTAACCTCAAAATAAAACAGAAAAGTCATCGTCCTCTTTAAAAGTTTTCTTCTGGGCATAGTTCAAGTTGCAGAAACAATGTTTCAATTTAGGTTCTATGATTGATAAGTTTTAACAAACTCAATTCAAAACGTATTTCCAATAGAGAATTTGAGGGTACTTTAAAAGTTAACATGTTGTGTGGCTATTAACTTAAAAATGGACATCATCTAATAAAACTTTTGCTTAAGATAAAACTCTTTTTCAAGATTTCTCACCAGGATATGGTAATCTAAGTGCTATACATTATACTCTTAAAATTCAAAAACATTGAAAGAACAAGTCAAAATAATATTAACACATACGTTAAGTCTGTCTAGATAAAAGTCCAGTAAAATGAAATCAGTGAAGCAGACATACGTTTTCCTATTTTGTCTGAGTGTGTGCATGTGTGTTTTTTATGGCTGGACAGATGTAGCAAAACAAACTCTTTCAATTAGTGACATGGGTCCCTTCATTTATAAGGCAAATTCAATTAAATTGATATTAAGTAGGGGATCCATTTGAGTTTGACCTAAATTTTCGGAACCTGAAACAACAAACCATTATATAGCAAATATCATTAAGTCCCCTGTTCTTGCAATCACAGTTCAAGCCACTGATAATTTTATTCGCTGTGGTTACCTGTCTCAGTCTGAGCTCCTATGGAGAAACCAAAATTCACAGCAACTCATTATTGCCAACATCTTTGATTCTTTCTTTTATTTTTCTTTTACAAATGATAATGATGATTACTGCTTGGTGATTTGGAGGACTGTTTTTTTATGACTCAGCCTCCAAAGGGTTATAATTTCCCATCAAATTGCTGTCCACACTAGGACCACAAAGCAACTCCCTTCTATCATGAGTTTTTAACCGACTATTCCCTTTATAACCATTAAAATTTTGTTAAAGCTGTATCTTTTGTTAAAGGTGTACCTTGAGAGTCCTTACTTTAAAATTTTTAAGTGAATAGAAGAAGTTATCCTCAAGTGAATTTTTATTTCATTTAGTTCCAAAAAAAGAAATGAGGAGCTCATCAGGGATTTAGGACAATTTCATGACCAGTGCATCATCAGCTTCCTTGTTAGTGGTAGGAAGCTCGGTAAGTGACAATATGGGCTCAATACATGGCATCTAAAACTGCTTCTGGTGTTCCCAGTTCAAGATGCCTCCCCATGGCACCACTGCTGTCCACATCTGTCCCTCCCAATGTCCCTGTGGCTGCCACCATTGGGCCCCAGGGCAGTGGTAGCACTGGATACATGGAATTCTCAATGACCAAAGCTTTGCTGTGTTCCAGCACTCACGCTTTGTTCAGAATGCTCCCTTTCCCTGGAAAGCCAAGTTTTTCAGTAGATCTGATAGGGAATAACTGACAAATGAAGTCTTTCTCAGGAGGTTTTCAGTCCCTTACGTAAAGAGACGAATATTTCGTGCATTAATATTTTTGACATTTATGACAAAATAACCAAGGACCACTATATTAAAACTGTAGTTATGTGACATTTGTACTGAATCAATAACTATGAAGTCCTATGAGGCCGTCATTGACCTTTCCGTTCTTTGACTCTAAAATGGCTTTCAACTCTACAATGTTTTCATATTTAAAAGTTGTAAGGCTATATAAGCATTCATGCAGCTGTTTTTTAACCTATATTCATTGATCCTTAATCTGTGCTAGGTACTACCACTCAATGAGATTCAAACCTCCATCCTTGACCAAAAGTATTTAATATTGATCTATATAAAGAACTGGTCTCCAGCCATGAATGGTAAATATGGTTTTAAAAATGTCACCGAGCCCTAGTCCTGACTCAGACATTTTTCAAGGTTAAAGCAAGTTGCTTGATCTCTTTCGCTGTATCTTGGAAATGCTTGTAGAAAAGGTTACCTTAGACAAGGCCAGAGGGGCCCCTGACCTGGGTTCAGAGGATCCTGTACATCATAAACACCACTCAGTTCCAATGAAATGCTTTTCCACTTTTCTTGCCCTGTATCCATGAAACAAAAGGCTCCATTGTCCTAATGCCATGAAGGCTTGTGGATTTTATCACTGCCAATGTCAGAGACAGACACTGCTTTGGAAGCGTGGGAAAAGAATACTTAGGTGGAGCAAAATAAATGAATCTGCAAATCCTTTCTGTCAGATAACATTAATACAATATTTTCTTGAGTTATAAAGTATTTGTTTCCCAGGAGTGCTGAGTGTCTATCTTCCTTTCCTTTGTTTCTAAGGACTCAACTGTGTCCCTCCAAATTCATATGTTGAAGCCCTACCCGGCAATGTGACTGTATTTGGAGATGGGGCAATTAAGGAGGTAACTAAGGTTAAAAGAGGTCATATGGGTGGGCTCTGATCCGATAGGACTAGCATCCTTATAAGAAGAGCTACCACAGTGGTCCTTCTCTTTAGCTTTCCCCCAACCCCTCTCACGTGGGCTCAGAGGAAAAACCATGTGAGAACTGCAGCAAGAAGACAAATACTTGTGTGATCTCACTTGCATTTGGAATCTAAAAATGTCAAACTCAAAGAACCGGAGGGGTTGCCAGGGGCTGGGGGTTGGCAGGGGTTGAGAAAACTGCAAGATGTTGGTCAAAGGTTACAAACTTTCAGTTATAAGGTAAATAAATTCTGGGTATCTACTGTAGAGCCTGGTAATTATAGTTAATAATACAGTATCATATACTTGAAAGTTTCTAAGAAAAGTAGATCTTGTGTTCTCACCACAAAAAATTAAAAAATAACTATGTGAGGTGGTGGATGTATTAATTACCTTGATTGTATTTTGATGGTAGTAATCATGTGACAATATATATGTATAGCAAATCATAATGTTGTATGCTTTAAAAAAAATCACATTGTACATCCTCAATACATACAATTATTTGTCAGTCATACCTCAATAAAGCTAGGAAAAAAAGTGAAAAAAAAAAAGACAGCTGTCGGCAGCAGGGAAGAGTCCTCTCCAGAAACCAAACCCTGCTGCACCTTGATCTGGAACTTCCAGCATCCAGAACTGTGAGAAGTAGATTTCTATGGTTTAAACCTCCCAGCCTGTGTTTTGTTATGGCAGGCTGAGCAGACTGATAACGCATGTGTTCTAATCCCTGGATCTGGAGATGGTCATAGACCAGTGAGGTGTGCAGGACAATTGTACACAGTGGCTGAGTAGCATTTTGCAACGTTAACTAATTCATAGTGCTTAAAAATATGTACATTTACATAAGTCTAGATGAAACGTGGAGCATGACACCTCTTCTTTTTTCTTCCTATTTTATTGACGTGTAATGGATAAATAAAATTGTATATGTTTAAAGTGTACACTACCAAGTGTAAAATAGATAGCTATTGGGAAGCAGCCACATAGCACAGGGAGATCAGCTTGGTGCTTTGTGACCGCCTAGAGGGGTGGGATAGGGAGGGTGAGAGGGAGGAGATATGGGGATATCTGTATATGTATAGCTGATTCACTTTGTTATACAGTGGAAACTAACACACCATTGTAAAGCAATTATACTCCAATAAAGATGTTAAAAAAAATAATAGTGTACAATGTGATGATTTGATATATGTTTACATTGAGAAATGATGACTACAGCCAAGGTAACTCACACATCCATCACCTCACGTAGTTTCCTTATTTATTTACTTATTTGATGAGCATGCTTGACATTTAATCTCATCAAATTTCAAAAATATATTACGGTACTATTAACTATAGTCACTATGCCGTACATTAGATCCTCAGAACTTATTTATCTTATAACTGAAATTTTGTCCCCTTTGACCTGTGTCCGCCAATTTCCCTGAACCCCCAGCCCCTGGCAACCACTATTCTATTCTCTATTTCTATGAATTCAACTTCTTGTTTTCTGATTCCACACGGAAGTGGTACCATACAGTGTTCATCTTTCTCATGACATTGATTCTTTACCTTGGCAACTGATGGACATTGAACATTTTGATTGTAAATGGTGTTATTTGTATAAAAACATTCAATGAGATCTAATTACATTTTCAAAAATTTAATTAAAATTTCAGTTTTATTTCTATCTTCTGATTTAAATTTTGCTCTTGATTATAATTTTCATCTTGCTATTTAGTTTTAATATATTATTGTAAGTATTTTAGAGGAAAAATAAGAAACATGAAAAATAGTTTTACATTTGGAAATTTTTTACACTTGGAAAACAATGTTTTATTTTTGAATCCTTTAGATCAGAGGTCAGCAAACTATGACCTATGGGTCGAATCTGATCTGTCTTGGTTTAATGTAAAGTTTTGCTGGGCTACATCCATGCCCATATTTTTATGTATCGTCTATGGCTATTTTCATGCCACAACATCAGACTTGAGTAATTGTTACAGATACTGTATGGCCACAAAGCAAAAAAAAAGAATTACTATCTGGCCCTTTAAAAATAAAGTTTGCTGACGCTTGCTTTAGATTACTGAGAGTGTGTACAATTTGCATCATGATAAAAATATAAAATACAAAAGTAGATCTTAAAATAGGATCAAAACTAAAAAGCGGTAAGAGAGAGAAAACGTTCAAATTAGTGCTTCCAATTTGAATAACTGGAGGCCAGGAAAGTGAGCAGACTTCTGTAGAGCATGGCCCACATAAA
Source organism: Phocoena phocoena (assembly GCF_963924675.1). Lineage (NCBI taxonomy): Eukaryota > Metazoa > Chordata > Mammalia > Artiodactyla > Phocoenidae > Phocoena > Phocoena phocoena. Next base: position 6,783,082 of record NC_089224.1, read on the forward strand.
ATTTGCAAGCAGGAAATTCTTTACTTAAAGAAGATTTAATGAAAATGAGCAAAAGGAAATTTTTCTCATCAAATCCACAACTGGAACTGTTCAGATACAACGGCTGCAGTGTCAGATTCTCATCAAACAAAGCTGTAACCACTGATCAAAACAATGCAAATGAAAGAGAAAATTATTCCTATCAAATTCATAATTCAGAGACAGCAAATATAACTCTGGCGTGCTTGTTAGAAGTTGAAGAAAACTACATTCATAAAATCTGCAAATTGGGTAAGAAAGTCAAAACCTCTGGAACTTGACTCTGTTTATTGGATGACGATTCTGGAAAATGGCTGTCATATCCTGACACGAATGAGAATGTTTCTAGCAAAGCACAATCTGATTCAAATCAATGATTACAGTTTTCCACTGGATAAACATGGCAGAAAATTTATATTTCGTTTTTTTTATAGACTTTATTTTTTTAGAGCAGCTCTAGGTTCACAGCAAAACTGAAGTACAGAGATTTCCCGTAGAGCCCCTTGCCCTCACACATACACAGCTTCCCCCATCATTCCTGTCCCTCACCTGAGCGCTACCTTTGTTATAAAAGATGAACCTACACTGACACATCATTATGGCCCCGAGTCCAGAGTTTACATCAGGGTTCACACTTGGTGCTGTACATTCTGTGGGTTTGGACTAATGTATAACGACATGTATCCATTATCATCGTATTGTACAGAGTAGCTTCACTGCTCTAAAAATCCTCTGTGCTCCATGTATTTCACTTTGAACCCAAATTCTTTCAAACTGGGAAAGAAGCTGTTATATTCTAAATTCAAAGTATCTTGTTACTACTGTTACGTGCTTCTCAACCAATGTTCATAATTGGTTTCGGCCAATGAAGACACTTGTGACTGGACACGCATTCTTAATTAAAAGAACTTGAAATGTCATGTGCACATAAAATTAGCACATATGAGAACAACAACAAAAAAGATGGAATAAATGACAAATAGTTCATATTTTTCAACAAAGAAGTAAATATAGAACAGAATACACAACACTGTTATAATCTTCTTAAAAGAATATTAAAAGATGATATCATGTGTCCAATATAAGCACAATGATGTTTATTGAAGCTCTAACTTATTTTTATTCTTTTTTTATTTTTAAAAATTTTATTTATTTTTGGCTGCCTTGGTCTTTGTTGCTGCATGCGAGCTTTCTCTAGTTGCGGTGAGTGGGGGCTACTCTTCCTTGTGGTGTATGTGCATCTCATTGAGGTGGCTTCTCTTTGTTGTGGAGCACAGGCCCTAGGCTTACGGGCTTCAGTAGTTGTGGCCCATGGGCTCAGTAGCTGTGGCTCGCAGCCTCTAGATCTCAGGCTCAGTAGTTGTGGCATGCAGGCTTAGTTGCTCTGCAGCATGTAGGATCTTCCCAGACCAGGGCTCTAACCCACGTCCCCTGCATTGGCAGGTGGATTCTTAACCACTGTGCCACCAGGGAAGTCCCTATACATATTTTTAAACATCTCAATTCTACTCTGTTAACAAATTTTAATTATACAATACAGTGTTATCAACTGTTGTCACAGGTTACACATTGGATCCTTGGACTTTTTTCATTTTATAGCTGAAAGTTTGTACCGTTTTTATCAACTTCTCCCTAATATTTCTACAAAACATGAAAACATGGAAAATTTTTGAACTTAGCAGAAATGATTTCCAAATTTGTTACTAGAATGACTAAGCATGTCATGTGAATAAAAAAATGAAAAATATGATTTCTCTTTTGGATGGAGAATAAAATTAGATCACAAACTTACTGGATAAAAAAGTAAGAAGAAAGCCCATTAAAAAGCAAATGTTTCTCAGTTTAGCAGGATTTCAAAAATTATGTTGAGAAGCTCAAATAAAAATCAAATTGTGATATTAGTGGAAAATAAAAAATGAATTTAATTTTCATGTTAAAAATTTTGTATGTTGGGCTTCCCTGGTGGCGCAGTGGTTGAGAGTCCGCCTGCAGATGCAGGGGACGCGGGTTCGTGCCCCGGTCCGGGAAGATCCCACATGCCGCGGAGCGGCTGGGCCCGTGAGCCATGGCCGCTGAGCCTGTGCGTCCGGAGCCTGTGCTCCGCAACGGGAGAGGCCACAGCAGTGAGAGGCCCGCGTACCACAAAAAAAAAAAAAAAAATTTTGTATGTTAATAATGTTAGTAAAAGATAATGACCAACAACACAAACAAGATGTGCTTGGCTGCTTCACTTTAAAAAGAATTAAAAAACTTAAAAAAAAAGAAACCTTGGAGAAAGTGATTTTTCCAAATTGCAGGCAACTAATGTTAAGGATGCAACAAATGTGACATTTCATTAAAATAGAAGGAAATTACAACAAGAAATGAAAATATTTCATGACCATGCAGAAAAAGATTCATGTAAAAATACTTCCAAAACTAATTTTTATAAAAAATATTTTTCTGGCCGTTAGAAAGCAAGTTACGGTCTCAGTTGTAGAGAGACTGGAACAAACGGAGTCACACGCTGCTATTTTCAGTTTTCTGGATCAGATCCCAGCATTGATGATTTTAAAGAGAAGAGTCTAAGAGATATTCTATGACTCTTGATGCTACTTTAAAATACTTTGAAAATCCAGTAAGAGTGATGGACGTGTATATCTTGTAACTAAACTCTTCTGTCATGTTTTTGTGTTAATAGTTTATCAACCAGCATTCTAGTGTTTGAACATGATTTATTAATTTTCATACTCACTTTTGAATTTAAGTATTGCTTTAAATTTTGTTGAAAAATTCCATTTGCTACTGTCTCAGAGCAAATGCTAATGAATAAAAAACAATTTAACAACTACAGGGACTCAAGAAAGGTCATGTGATTTGGCTGTCAATAGAGGCCAACCACGTGGAAACCATAACTAGAACAACATAATGAGTGAATCTGCAGAAAATTTATGAGATAAATATGTAATTTAAAAAATAAATGCTGGGGCTTCCCTGGTGGTGCAGTGGTTAAGAATCCACCTGCCAAGGCAGGGGACACGGGTTCGAGCCCTGGTCCGGGAAGATCCCACATGCCGCAGAGCAACTAAGCCCGTGCGCCACAACTACTCAGCCTGCGCTCTAGAGCCCGCGAGCCACAACTACTGAGCCCATGTGCCACAACTACTGAAGCCTGCGTGCCTAGAGCCTGTGCTCCACAGTAAGAGAAGCCACCACAATAAGAAGCCTGCGCACCTCAACGAAGAGTAGCCCCCTCCTCACCACAACTAGAGAAAGCCTGCGCACAGCAACGAAGACCCAACGCAGCCAAAAATAAATAAAGAAAATAAATTTTAAAAAAAGAGCCCTCTTTAAATAAATAAATAAAATAATAAATGCTGATATTTTTGTGTTTTATGACCCACCTAAACATTGCTGGCCCACCCACCGAACACCCAGATATGCACCATAAAATTTATTGATTTATTTTTATTTATTTTTTAAATTAGTATATATATATTTATTGGAGTATAGTTGCTTTACAATGTTGTGTTAGTTTCTGCTGTACAGGGAAGTGAATCAGCTATAGGTAAACATATTGCACAATAAAATTTAAATTCAGGGGCTTCCCTGGTGGCGCAGTGGTTGAGAGTCCGCCTGCCGATGCAGGGGACATGGGTTCGTGCCCCGGTCCGGGAAGATCCTGCATGCCGCGGAGCGGCTGGGCCCATGAGCCATGGCCGCTGAGCCTGCGTGTCCGGAGCCTGTTTTCCTCAACGGGAGAGCCCACAGAGGTGAGAGGCCCGTGTACCGCAAAAAAAACCCAAAAAACAAAACAAACAAAAAATTTAAATTCAGTTTTCTTTGAGATTTTGCCCAGTCTTATTACAAACCACAGTTTTACATATATTTTTCAATATTGTTGTTAAGAAGATATACTTTTCTACATTTGTGACTCATTTCTGTTTTGTAAGTAAGTTCATTTGTACCATTTTTTAGATTCCACATATACTGGACACCTGAAACTAACACAACATTGTAAATCAACTATACTCCAATAAAAATTTACAAATAAAGAAGATATACTTGTTAAAGTAGGAGAATAGAATATATTAAATATTTTTTTTAACAGCTTGTTAGCTTGCTGTCAAACTTAAATATTTAGACATGTGATGTGTGGGCTCCCAAGGGTCCCCTCAGCTCTCAGGGTTGGGTTGGCACTGCCGGCCTCATCTTCAAGGCTTATTATGAGGAACTTGGATGAGAGGAAACGTGGCAGCTTGTTGATGACGGAGGAAGTTATGTGCCTTCTCCTGCTGTCCCTAGGAAGTAGGGTTACTTCACACTTGAGCGTCTCACTATTTCCTTTCTACTTTGATGCTGTCTGTCTTCTTGACTGAAAAAGCGTGTTTCATTTTTTTTTTCTGATTTTTATTGGAGTATAGTGGATTTACAACGTTGCATTAGTTTCTGCTGTACAGCAAAGTGATTCAGTTATACATACACATCTATCCACTCTTTTTTAGATTCTCATATAGGCCATTACAGAGTACTGAGTAGAGTTCCCTGTGCTATACAGTAGGTCCTTAGTAGTTACCTGTTTTACATATAGTAGTGTGTATGTGTCAATCCCAATCTCCCAATGTATCCCTCCCCCGCTTACCCCCGGTAAGGTAAGGGTTTTGGTTTTGAATGAACCCACCTCTGTAGAAAATCGAAAGAAATTTGCATGTGGGTTTTTCCTCCATGCTTCCAGGGAGGATAAATGCCTGACCATCTAGGAGAATCAGCCCCCTGTCACCATCCAGACCTATTAAATTTAACAATTTATTGGAAAGAAGGCTATACTGTTATATTTAAGCAGCTATTCCATATCTTAGATGCCAAAGTTGTTAAAAATAACAAAGACTATTATCTTGAATGCGACAAACCAAATCATGTTTTAAAATGTGATTAATTCCATGAGCTTGGACCTTTTAAGTCCATGTGGTAAGCAGTATTCCATGGGAGCTTTCTCCGCATGTGTCCAACGACGTAAACAAAAAGTTAAAATACAGCTTACACTCTCCCGGGCATTCATTAGCATAGCAAAGGAAGCAGGAACTAACCACATTTTACATAAAAGACTTTAGCAATCTGTGTCTGCTTGCATTAGCATTATTCAATCTGTGGTACCACTATAGAAACGATTTATTTATAGGCCTATCACCAAAATGTGTTCTTCATTAATTCATATTTTTCTCAGCCTCACATTACTTCTTGAACCCATCCAGGTGGTTTTTAAATGCTGGCGGTAATTTAAAACTGAGCAAAGTCACACACCCCTGTTTTTCAGGGCTTAAGAATTATTGAATGGAAACGACCTTATGGCTCATTTGATATTTTGTCCGTTTGTTTGCCTTTAATTAACCTGAAGAATACCACACATGTGAGCTTGGCTGGACCGTGGGAGTTGAAATCCACATTGGGAAGGGAATAAACCTTGAATGCCTTGCCAAAGATATTTAGAAGTGTATTTCTCACAAGAATAAAGCTGAAAATCCACAGTAACTGCAGTTTATTCCAACAATACAGTTCGGTGAAACTGTGTTATATTGAACATTTCCTTCTATATGACATTCATTAAAATAGAAAAGGCCTCATCTAACACCTCGTAAAGTGACATTTCCTCTATATAATATTTTCCTGTATGTAGTGTTCAAAAAGGGCCATGCCCTGGAAAACATTACAAAGGGCTTTCCCTGTAGAGTCTGTGCTTGTTGTTAAATTTATTTTGGGCTGTCCTTTTGGTTAGCATTTCACAGCTCTTCACAGTTTCAGTCAGTATATAATGGGGACGAAAGCACCACGGTTTGCCTTTAATTCTATTAATAGGAAGCAGCAGGAGAAAGTTGACATTCCTGGGTTGGAGGTTCTTGAGCACATTCTTTGCTTCTGATAAAGCTTGTCACATCTTCCATTTTTTTCCAGGGAAATGTGTTGCCTATGTTGTTCTCTGCAACCCATGGAATGTTTGGAAATGATCTGATCACCAGAAAATCTTGTTCGTAAAAAAAAAAAGTGACCCCCCCTCCCTTCTGCAGAGCAACTTTACCCCTACGTGTGTTTCCATATTGCATTATACAGGCAAAGCCTCCATTTACAAAATGATAACTGATTTGCATTGCTGTGGTGTGATTTATCAATATGTTATTTTTCAGCCTAGCAAATGAGTCCATTAGACGACGGAAATGTTCTCCTACATCATCAGAGCCCTTTGAAGTTTCTAGTAACATTATATACATATACTACAGTATATGTATGTATATATACAGCGAAATTTGTGCAGAGATAACCTGTCCTCTATTGCTCTATTATTTTGTGGTTTGTTCTAAGCTGATGTTAACCCCAAAGTACTCATTTATTTGAAAACATGTTTTGAGTGCTTACTATGTGCTATGCTAGACCCAAGGCAGAAGAGTGACACGGATCTCATTTGCCTGAGTATCTGGACAGTTAACAGGGGCTTGCAATAGAACCTGAAGAGGGTTGACATCAGCAGAGGGACGGGTTGCTATGGGGACAGATAGCAGGGTGATCTGACCTCCTTTTTGGGGGGATGGGTGTGGTGGGTGGCATTGAATCTGATACCTGAAGGGTGGTAGGGACAAGCTAAGGGACGGGAAGGGTTGAAGGTTGGGAAGATTCTCAGACAGAGGGAACATCACTTGCAAAGGCTCAGAGGCCAGAGAGAATGTTCAAGGAACCAACCGTTTGAGGCCAGGTGTGAGGGGGAAAGGGGCAAACACGATGCCAGGTTGTCTGTCTCTTCTCAGCATGTTTCAGGCAGAGCAAATGACCTTTACGGGGAGCTAAAGTAAACCACCGTAAAAAGGTACATCTGATAAGCCAATTTTGGATTTTGAATCTAACTGCATCTCGCACATACAAATTGATTGCGTAGGCAAGCTTGCCAGGTCTGAAATTTAGACTCGCTCAGGGCAAGAAGAGATTTTTCCACGGTTTCTAATTGATAATCTGGGTGCCAAGAGGAGTTTATCCTGTTAAAAGGTTGTACTACTGAGTCTTCTTGGGGCTATGCTGGCCTGGACACACATTTGGAAGCCGAAAAGGCGCCTTCAGGATAACAGCTCCAAGCCTGCCGCAGAATGCTTGTGTTCTCCAGGCCGGGAGCGCAAGGACTGCCCTGTGCTCCCTGCTGGCCTCAGTCCCTCCTGCCAGGTGAGAGGGCTCCTACCCGTGGCCTCCTTAGTGAGGAGGAGAAGGGGGTCACCCAGAGATTCGGGGCTTCCTTCATCCCCAGGAAGCAGAGACAGAGAATAGAATCCATGTGCGTCCCTGTGTGCAGGTTTTATTTTTTCCCCTTTCTTGTAATTCTTCATTATTTTTTTCAAAGTTACCTATTTTTATTATGAAGCTTTTTTCTTTCAAAAATGACCTGTGATCTAAAAAGATGATACAAATGAACTTATTTACAAAACAGAAACAGACTCCCAGACTTCGAAAACAAACTTATGGTTACCAAAGGGGAAAAGGAGGGGAGGGGGGATAAATTAGGAGGTAGGGATTAATAGATACACATGACTATATATAAAATAGATAATCAACAAGGACCTACTGTATAGCACAGGGAACTCTATTCAGTATTCTGTAATAACCTATATGGGAAAGAATCTGAAAAAGAATGGATATATGAATATGTATAACTGAATCACTTTGTTATACACCTGAAACTAACACAACATTGTAAATCAACTATACCCAATATAAAATAGAAATTAAATTTAAAAAATGACCTGTGATCATTTTTACCAGATGTCCCCTGTTGACATTAATTTCTTCTTAAAGTTCTCATCACAAGAAAAAATATTTGTAACTCTGAATTGTGATGGCTGTTAACTGGACTTATTGCGGTGACCGTTTCACAATGTGTACAAATATTAAATCATTTTGTTGTACACCTGAAACTAATATAATGTTATATGTCAATTATACCTCAATAGAAAATAAGAGTGGTAAAAGCACGTGCTTTCCAAGTTTAAACAGCACGGAAAACCATAAACAGAAAACAAAAAACCATGTTCTTCTAAATGTTCCCCCTTTCTTCCTATAGGTACCACCATTAACAATTGTTTTGTGTATATTCTTCTAGAACTTGTTCCTTTCTATGCCCAGGTAGTTCTGTGGTGGGTACTGTGATGGGCCCAGATGTCCCCTTTAGGACTGAAGGACTTATTCCCTCACTTGTGGGGCGTGCATCCGGCAGACGGAGAGTTGATTGGTGGCTGCCAGAGGCGGGGTGGGGGGCCAGGGAGCGAGGGAAATGGGTGAAGGGGGTCAAAAAGTGCAAGCTTCCAGTTATAAGATAAATTAGTCCCGGGGATGTCACGTACAGCTTGGCGACTATGGTTCATAATACTGTATTGTAGATTGGAAAGTTGCCAAAGCGTAGGTCTTAAAATCTCTCATCACAAGAAAAAAACATTTGTAACTATGTCAGGTGATGGATGTTAACTAGACATTGTGGCCATCATTTTGCAAGATATACATATAGCAAATCATTATGTTGTACACCCGAAACTAAGACAACGTTATATGTCAATTATATCTCAATGAAACTGGAAAAAAAAGTTTAAAATGAACAGTACGATGGCAGGAATCAGAAATGAAATTTTACAGCTTATATTTTTCCTTTTAAGTTAAATGACTCAAAATGGATACGATATCAGCAACTTGATAAACTGCAGTTTGGGGATCCTTGCAGGATGGATTTCCAGGGAAGCTGACTCTAAAGCAGAGAGTAGTCCTGCAGGGTATTTATTAACGTGTGTCCTTCAGAGCAGCGCCTGTAGGAGGAGGGGAAGGAAGCAGAAATGAGAGAGGACAAAGCTGGGCTGCAGTGAAGTTCAAATAAAAGGCCTCAGTCGATCCCACGGGGAACCCTGGAGCTGTAATGCCCCACCAACGTTGTCCTATGGTTCTGGACCCTCACATCCTGGCATCAGATGCAGACCCCCTGGGAAGGGAACATGAACTTGGGCGAGCTGTCTCCTCTTTCTTTTAAGAGCAGAAAAGGAGAGAGGTCATTGCCACTCTTGTCAAAGGCAGCCGCGATGGCAGTGCTCTGGTGTTCACAGTGGGCGTATCACTTAGGGCAGTGCCATTGGAGACACTGTGACAGAAAAGGCTGGCACGGCTCCCTGGGGACAGCTGCTGGTGACTGTAGCCCAGCAAGGAGAGGCTGTGTTATCTCGTCCATCGTGCCTCCAGGCCTTTCTCTCAAGGAGCTTGCCAGGAGCTTCTGCTGGCAGGACAGAGGAGGGGATTGATAACAAAAACAGCAAACAGGCAACATCTGCTGAGAGCTTTCGCAAGCCGGCTTCAACAGGCATTAACTCAATCCTTGCACCAAACCTCAGAATAATAGTGCTATTATTATCATCGTATCCCAGATATGGAAGCTGAGGCAAAAAGATGTTAAACTCGTTCAAAGTCACAAAGCAAATATACAGCAGAGCTGGAATTTGAACACCTAAGCGCCCAGTGGCTTTATGCAAAAAGTCACTCTGGGAACATCATCTTTGTATGGTTGGCTAAAGGGAAGAGCGTAAGAGAAATGACTGAAGATCACATTTTGATTGGACTGTCATGTCCATTGGACTGACACATTTTGATTGGACTGTCCATGTCCATCTGGCCATTGGGAATACATCTGTGGCATAAGGCTAAGAATTTTATTGTTTCAAGGAAACAAAGGAATGGAGAAGGGGCTTTCTTTGTGAAAGCCCAAGGTTTTCCTTTTATCATGTAATTTGGGCTGTATGGATCTCAGAATGCATTCCAAGTAGTTTTGGATTTAGGGCTGACTTTGTCAGTGGGAATCATGTTCAAGGTCTGATGTGGGGGTTCTCTTGCCTCCGGAGGTTTCTACCTCTATCTGACAGTGCCTGAAATTCCAATATTAGATATTCATTCCTTTGAATGTTGAAGAGTTTTTATTTTACAGGATGCTCTCTTAAAGTATACATGTCCCTTTCGAGGGATACATTTAAATCCCTTGAAGGGATGGCAACTACATGTCACTATATCCTGAAGAGTGTTTCCAGAGTATGGAAGGTTAAGGAAAGCAGGAAAGGGAAGAGAAATACAGGAAAGTGTTTCCCGAAGAGGGTGTCAGTGAAAAATTGCTTCTTCAAGTCCCTGAATTTATATGCGGTAGCCTGATGACACATTCTCATAGAATTGTGATCAGTAATGTAAGTAACATTTACTGGGTGGGTTCTTTTTCTCCAAATGATTCATTTTTTAGGATGTTGAATGGCTATTTCAAGAAAAGTTAATTATTTATAAACATTGTTCACAATTGCTAGTATATTCATACTTTTCTGAAACTGTCCTGTGTCCCAGATAATGGTGAAAAGAGAGCTTATTTTAACACTTTTCAGACAGCACATTAGATTACCATGGAGGATACAGTAAAACACCATAAAGTGTCTGTCTTTGAAACAAACATCCCTTTCGACGTGACGCTTGTGTTTGTAGGTCCACCGTGAAGACTGTTGATGTCTGATAGGTGCTGAATTTTCAGCAACATTCGATGGATCACCGAATTCATTATTTTCTATTACTCTGATTGTCAAGTTACAATTAAGAAAAAAAATCACAGTTAAGATCCGACAGCACAAATAAGTATAAACAAATCACACCCAACGTGTTAGGAGCTCATATTCTGGGATAATTGATTAAGATATGCAAAGAAAATAATTATAAGAGAATCATGGCCTGGATAAAAATAATGTATCATAAAAATATAAGGCCCTGAGTATTTATGAATAGTGCAATGAAGTCTGTATTTTTGTATTGGCCTTTTGGGTTTTTCAAGAGGTGGTGAGAAATCACGAGACTGATAGCCGAGACTTTGAGTTTCCTCTTCTGTGAAAAATGTAGGCTAATGGTACCTTTTGTACACGTGTCGGGTTTATTGTGAGAGTCAAAGGAGGTTGTGTGTGCCAGGCCTTCTAAGCTATCATGGGTGAGATGTCATCATGGCAAGTTTGCTCAGAAAAGGCGGGTGGGGAGACAGAGGTTTCATGTCCCCATCACCAACGTTCACGTGTTAGAAGACAGCGTGGTTAAGTGCACAAAGTGTGGGCTGTGTTGGAAAGTTACTTCATTGCAAAGGGGACCTGCCCTTTTCCGCGCAGTGGGTCCAAATGCTTATCCAGATTTTCAATCCTCCCCCACTGCAACATGTTAAGAACCACAGTCTGGGAGAAGGTATTTTCTGTATACTTTTCCAAATGATCTGAGAGTAGAAGAAACAGTTTCTTTACGGAAATTTCATCAATTAGAGTTGATGGAGCACAGACTAAGTACCAAAGGGATGTAGCTCTGTTTAGAACACTGATCCTTTACCAGAATCTCGTCCATCAGGGCTGCATGCCTTAAGTTAACTGATTCACTTTAGATTTGACTTGCAATTTCAGATAATGCATTCATTGCATGTCATGGCATAAAGTGTCACAACAGTAATATTAGCATGGAATTTGGGTGTGTCTACATGGATCTTGGTGAAAAATTAATTCCATTTTCTTTGCATAATTATGATAGGGGAAACAAAATATAAAGAATTAAAAGAACAGATATTAAAAATTAAATTTTAGGGGCTTCCCTGGTGGCGCAGTTGTTGAGAGTCTGACTGCCGATGCAGGGGACACGGGTTCGTGCCCCGGTCCGGGAAGATCCCACATGCCGCGGAGCGGCTGGGCCCGTGAGCCATGGCTGCTGAGCCTGTGCGTCTGGAGCCTGTGCTCCGCAATGGGAGAGGCCACTACAGGGAGAGGCCCGCGTACTGCAAAAAAAAAAAAAAAAAAAAAAATTAAAATTTAAAACACTTCCAAATAAAATATTTTCAAAAAATTTTAATGAAAAAATTGAGCTTGCTTTTATTCATTAGGCTTAATGCTTGAAATAACTACGTAAAATTGATCAAGACTTGTAGATGGCGATCTCTTCAATTTTTAATATTTCTCATGGATGAGAAGCTTATTTCAAAATAACTTTTGAAATGACTTATCCCAATCAAAAATTTACAAGTTGAAATTATATTTTAAGATATCTAATAGATTTTGCTCTTTTTTTTTTCCATTGAAAATATCTAAGGCTAATGTGCATGGATTCTAAATCTAATGGGACTTTTTTTTTTTGCTTTTATTTTATTTTATTTTATTTTGGCCATGCCAGGAGGCATGGGGATCTTAGTTCCCCGACCAGGGATCGAACCCGAGCCCACCGCAGTGGAAGCACGGAGCTCTAACCACTGGACCGCCAGGGAATTCCCCCAATGGAACATTTTTTCATACCAAGTATTTCAAACTAACGAAGCTCTAACTTTGGGAAAGTGTGTGCATCGTCAGGGTCGTCATCATGCAGCCAGATTGCACAGCCCTAAATGGACCATCAGCCACCGACGGGCACAGGAATTCAATCTGTGTGAAGCTCAGCACCAGGACCCCTACCTGTCCTTGAGCCTGCAGGAGCCCCGTCCTGCCTTCCTGGTCTGACATCTCCAGTCCCCATGCCGACTGGCTGCTGCCCTGAGCCCTTCCACTGGGGCAAAGGGATACGAGTTTCTCCGGCAGCTGCATGGCCCTCATTCAGATGGCTGAAGTGGACATGCAGATGGCAGGACACCTGAGGAGGGACAGGAAGTGCTGAAATGACGCTCATTCTCTGGCTGCCTCTGGAGACAAGTTGGGACCATGTAAGGCGCCAACCCTGGATGAGGTCCTTGTTGCTGGAAACAGTGGCTTGGGGACTTTAAACACTCCAGGGGACTCTGCTCCCCCAGGGCTGAAGGGAGCAGTGTCTCCATTCAGGTCACACTATAGCAGGAAAGCTCTGGACTGGGATTTTTCAAACTTTGATGTGCATCAGGGTCACCTGAAAGTCTTGTGGGAGCGCAGCTGCTGGGTCCCATCCCCAGTGTCTGGTCCAGTAGGTTTGGGGTGTAGCTTGAGAATCTACATTTCTTTTCTCTCTTTTCTTTTTGGCCGCACCATGCAGCTTGCGGGATCTTCGTTCCCTGACCGGGGATTGAACTTGTGTCCTCCACAGTGAAAGCGCAAAGTCCTAACCACTGGACTGCTAGGGAAGTCCCAAGAATCTGCATTTCTAAGATGCGTCCAGGTGATGTTGACACTGCTGGTGGGGAACCATACTTTGTGAACTACTGCTCTAGAGTATGGGATTTCCAACAGGATTTTATGTAATTCCCCACTTTTCTTCAATACATTTCTAGAATCCATCTTTTAAAATATCTATCCCTCTGTCTTTAAGAATATTTATAGTGTCCAAAAGTTTCTGGCCATTCACAGACTTTAAGATGTGCGGTTTTGAAAATCTGAGAGCAGCCCAAATAAAAGAATTCTTAATTTTGCCAAAACACAAAATTATGTTTCATGTTAAATAACCACTGTGTATATGAGCTGGCGGTCAGGAGCTGGTGAGTGATTCCTCAAAGGTCAGTGTCAAAACTCAAATCATCCTTGTGTGCTACTCAAGGCTATTGTACCCTTTAACTGAATAATTACACATTCTCATGCTGGGGTCGCAAACTCAAATGCCTGAAGGATTCAGGGAATAGGTTGCACATAAGTGGAGAGAGCCGGGTGGGGAATGTGGTGACCTGATGGGCTCGTGTCCATCCAAGGACAGAACCTTCCAGAGCTCTAGCTGACAGATGCCAGGTAGGAAGTTGGGGCTGCTTTGAAATCCGGATCTTTCCATGAAACCTCTCCCTGCCTTTTCATGTCAGCCTCTAGAAGGCCCAGTAAAACACATTTGTAAGCCAGCTCTAAATTTACTTTTACCATCCAAAAATACCCCACTGTTTGAGCAATACTGAAGAGTTTGGAAACCTAGCTTTTACGAATGTCAAGTACTCACAGTTCAACATTTTAAAAGAGTTTCGTTTAAATCTGCGCCTGCCCTTTACAGCGATTTTATGGTAATGAAGGAAAGGAAATGTACTACGGACTTTCATTCTTGGGACAGGACGCTTCTCACAGGAAAACTCAAACGGACTTGAGAAAGTATGAATTCCATGCCACGAGTATGTGTTCCGGTGCCAAACAGAGACTGTATTCTCTGTGCTGTGCCTTATCATTATTCACATTCTTTTACTAGCCTGAAAATCGTTTCGGGAAACAAACCTCCAGTTGTTGAAAGCAGAGATAATTTTCCTAAAGTGAAACAATCTGCCATTCAAATGCTTTTATCCAAGGACCGAAGTTACCGTATGACAGCTGAGGTGTTTATGATCCATTCCCAGTTATCTAGGACCAGGCTGTTGGATTTTCCTATTAATTCTCCTCTCCTTTGCTTACCTTTGACTATGTTGTTGCTCGTGCTGCTGCCAGTGGTAAGCCCGGCCGATGGAACGGTAGGATGTGGTTTTACTAGCAATTCTTTTAGGAGTTAGGTTGAGAGGCTCTTGGAATCGAAGCCTTAATTGGAAGTTAGGGTTTTGGCATTTTTCATTTGTACATTTTCCTGCCAATCCTGCTTTCGCCGAAGTAGCTGGGGCTAACTAGGATTTGTGTTTCTTCTCTTTCCAAAACACCCAGGATTTTTGATGTTTTGCCTTGAGAGGAAAAAATGTCAGTCTTTTATAGGAACAGGGTAAACACCAGCCATCAAGTGAGAGCTAAGTCAAGGGTCAGCGCATGGAAAAGCCAGCCAGTGGCCTCCTTGATAAATCGCCTCGCATCTCTAGGCCTAGCAAATGAATGGGATGGATGGGCAAAATCAGTGATTTTCCCACTGTGCTCTGGGGAGCTGCAGGGTTTCTACCAGCTGCCTCAGAGGAGCTGGGGAAGGGGGGCATCACCTCTGTCACTTCATCGGGAGCAACTCTGCTTCTGTCTGAATTAAAGTATGTGCTGCATACAGTTTGAAAACCACAATTGTCAATAACCATTTTAGAACAATTCAAGAAGTCCTCTTCACTCCTCACGGAACTGCCGTGCTCCCATCTTCCCGGGCCCTGTTTTTATGCCACATCCCTTCCAGGAATGCTCGCCTCCCCTTTGGTTGACCAGCCAATCCCTATTCATTTTGAACGTTTGGTAAACATGCCTCGTGTCTTAAATACGCTTAGTTCTTTGAGAGCAGGAATTCCGTTTACACGACCCAGAAGGTCCTAAAGCACACAATAGACACAGACTCGTTGCTGCATTAAGATCTATTTTTATAGTTTAATCAATGAACAGATTGGTATTATCATTAGCCTACACACCCAGGTAGGCAAGAGACAATTTTATTTTCCTCTGATGTGTATACATTTCTATTCACAGTCCCTGCTTCTGCCACGGTGAGAGAAATTTAGCCTTAGTCATTCTGGGGTTCCTCCTTACCCAGGGTCGCATCTGAGTTCCTTGAGTTTACTTAGTGCTGACCGTGGGGAGGTGTGAGCGCTGGTAGCCCCTGTACAGGTTTCAGGTTGTTGCAGAGACAACCCCAGTTCCCACCCACGTGAT
Organism: Phocoena phocoena; assembly: GCF_963924675.1. Lineage (NCBI taxonomy): Eukaryota > Metazoa > Chordata > Mammalia > Artiodactyla > Phocoenidae > Phocoena > Phocoena phocoena. The sequence goes on from NC_089224.1 coordinate 6,798,597, forward strand.
CCTGTCACATAGGCTCCTCTTTCTCTGGTCGTATTCACCTCTGTACCCGCCACCGCCCCTCCAGAGATCATGTCTCTTCTCCCCTCAGGCCAGGCTTTTAAAATCAGGTTTTAGGTGGACTTCCTGGAGGTCCAGTGGTTAAGACTCGTGGTTCCACTGCAGGGGGCGCGGGTTTGCTTCCTGGTCCGGGAACTAAGATCCCCAAAGCTGCGTGGTATGGCAAAAAAAAAAAAAAAAAAAAAAGAAACCAAAAGAACAAACAAAAAATCATTAAAATCTTGTTTAAGGGAGAAGCGCTGTTCCTTTAAACTGAAATTTTTGCTGTGGAAACTCCCCCAGTACTTGGCTTTCTGTCCCACCGGCACTTCAGCTCACACACCAAAGCCATGAGGACTCCTCTGCTTCTGCTTTCAGCCCTGTGAGGCCTCCCACCCTAGTGACGAGCACACAATGCCCTGGATTCCTGAGTAAAGGATGGATGAGGTGTGGGTGGGGATAGAGAACAAGAAACATCCACCCAGAGAAAAAAACTAATTGAACCGCAAGTCTTGAGCTAAACAGCTTGCAAAAATTGTGATGGTCTTAGAGGCCAGGGTTTTATCTTAAATATTCAAATGAATTCTATAGTCATAAAACATACATACATACTCAATGTAAAAATGCTTCAAGATACTTTCAATAAAAAATTACACGTGCCTACAATCTTGAAGCAAAAAGGATGCATCTAGAAAGATGCTACGTGTTGCGTTATGCATCCCTGGGGTGCCCTAGCGCATTTCAGACAGAGAGATGGGAGCAATCCCAAGAAAATCCCAGTCCAGTCCAGGTTACATGTGGCAATAGTGTTGGGAGGAAAGTGATGAAATGTGACACCAAACACATGAAAGAAAGGCCACGTTCGTCAGGAAGAGAATTACTGAACCATGAGACTAATTTTAGGAACGATATCAAAACCAAGATCATTCTTAGCTTCCAAAGATAAAAGAGAGGTACTCTTTTCATGTAACTTTTTATTTTCTCTCCTCTCCATGAAACATCTTTGCTGCAAGCTGTCGGCGAATCTTCCATTATAATAAAAGTTACTTTATTTACTCTTGCAGTAATATAAAAAAGCAAGCTTTTAGAAGAAAATTATACCTCCTGATTTTTAGTACAGAATTGAAATGAGATGATATCAATGAAGAAATTAAAAGTATTCCTGATTTCAGAACACCCAGATATAATATTAACTTGCCTTGAAAATCACAGTGAAAGGGAAATATAAATGAGGAGAACGGGACACTTTAAAAATAATTAAGGCTTTACTCTGACTTGATTGCCTTTATCTTAAAACCAGGTTATTTTCTAACAAAGGATAATCAGACTTGCTGCTAAAAATAATGTGAAGAGTCTACATTCCAGAGAGTTTGCCTAAGACAATGAGGAAGTTCTATGGCTTCTGAGACTTGTAGGCAGAGGTAAACCTAAGAAAGTGAGGTTTATGTAATAAATAGAAACCAGCCAGCACTTAACGTGTGGATGAGAGAGAGAAGCAGCTCATTAGTAAGCCTGGAACGTCTGGTTTCAAAGGCACAGAGAAAACAATGAGACCCATCGCCTTCAGAAGGCTCCGAACTACCCAGAAATAGTGATTACTTGTGTCCCATCGCTCTGTAGCAAGTAGATGGCTTTCTGAAAAAAAAACCAACCAGGTCTATTTCATAAGTCTTTTCATGCTAAGATAGAAGAGGAAAATGCCTTCCCAGGGTGAGTACTTATAGAGGGAAGGTGGAGGCCTGGAGCCAGTCAAGTATTGAGAAGGCTGTGATGGGCGAAGACCCAGGTTCACTGACAGCTCCGTGGGACAAAACCTTCTCAGCCACATTTCCATGAAGAAGATGAATATGAAAGAACCAAAGCATGGAGTTAAGCCTCTCTGTTTCAAAATAAAATGTTGAGTCTTCAAAAGGCTAAAGTTTTCTTCTCTGAGTTGAGACAGACATTCACGTCACAGCCATCCCGAAGTTCTCCTAACGCCTTCCTTAAACTGTATTTTGGTTAAGGACCAGCTCCAGCGATACTGGTGCTCAGGGGTTTTTGTTTGTTTGTTTGCCAGCAGTGAATGGACTTAGGTTTACGTCTCTGTCCTGACTCTCTCTGGGTGTGCTGTTGACAGATGCTTCTACAGAGAGTGGAAGGTGGAGGACTGCCTTTACCAGTCAGATCTTTTCTGAACGAAACTGTGACGAATTCAAACAGCTCTCAGAGTTCAGGGCTCTGCCAAGAGTTCTAGGTAAATATCAATCATAAATGGGGGAAAAGAGTGAAGAAAGGAGTAAAAGGAAAAAAAAAAAACAACTCTGAGGGGCTGGCATATTATCCCTTTGAATTAACCGTAGCTAATAGAGCAGACAAATGAGTGTTTTCTCCCCACAGCTTGGGATCGCCTGCATCTTTCCTCATCGTGATATTATTGTTTTGCAGTGAGATAGTGTGACATGACACACTAGTTAAAAGCGACAACAGATAGGTTTTCCCAACTCTTCTCTTTATCACCGAATCATGGTAACCTGTGAGCTCAACCTCAGTTGAACATTAACCACAAGCTTTGGGGATCCTAACCATTACTTTGTAAAAGGGATTTAGGGGCTTCGCTGGTGGTGCAGTGGTTGAGAGTCCGCCTGCTGCTGCAGGGGGACGTGGGTTCGTGCCCCAGTCCGGGAAGATCCCACATGCCACAGAGCGGCTGGGCCCGTGAGCCATGGCCGCTGAGCCTGCGCGTCCGGAGCCTGTGCTCCGCAACGGGAGAGGCCACAACAGTGAGAGGCCTGTGTACCGCAAAAAAAAAAAAAAAAAAAGGGATTTAATAACATATTATCTAACTGAAGCCAGGTGACCGGACTGTACAATCACCCATGACCCCTTTTGGTACCAAAGGTCAGCATCTATTTTTTTCAAATGCTGTGATTAACTCTTTTGGAAGAAACTTAAACAAGAAAGGTCCTAGAAAGTAGTACATTCCTCTTAATACTTAAGGGTATGAAGCTAATGTACGTTGCAGGGTCAGTGCAGGTGGAGGGGAGAACACATTTTTTATTGTGTTCTAGGGGTTGGAGATACGGTGAACAAAACACAGAAAACTCGCTTTTATGGAGTGTGCATCACACACACACATGCACACACGCACACACACATTCAATGCTCCAGAGATAAATAAATCGAAATAAAGGAATAGAGAGTGATGGCAGGAGTGATATTTCAGATACAGTGTGTGTGGGGGGGTCTCTCTCATGAGGTGACATTTGAGCAGAGACTTAGATGAAGGGGAGGGGGAGACCGTCAAGTTCTAGGAGAAGGATGTTCCAGGCTGGAGAACTGAGATGTACAAAACCCCTGAGAAACCCTGCTGGGCTGGGGGAGCGGAACCATTTACTGATCCGGGAGAGGCTGGAAGACGAGCACGGCAGGGCAGCATATCGGGGAGTCAGGAGTTCTGCTGTTAACATCTGACCTTTGAGAGACCCCTTAGGCATCCAAGGGAAGGTGTTGAATAGGCAGCTGGAAATCTGAGTCTGGTATTTGGGGGAAAGGCTGAAGCTGCAGATAAAAATTAGGGCATCACTAATGTGGAGATCATACTTCAAGCCACAGGATTAGATGATTTGTTGGGAGGAAGGCAGAAAGAAAACAGGGGAGAGTCCAAGACTGGGTCCCCAGGGGCACCCACATCTGGAGGCAGAGAGACAAATGTGTGCAGAGAAGACACAGGTGAATGGCCTGCTTTCAGGTAATAGGTCTGTATAATCCAGGGGAAATAGCTGGGATTTAATCGTGAGAATTACATTAGCGGTAGTGAATTCAAAATCTCAGAAGCCCTTTACAGGGATTCCTTTTCAAATATATCAATCAAACGATAACCTCATTAAAAATAAATCCCAAGTGGTCCACTGACCTAGCATGATATGACATAGAACTATCTCAGAGTTGGAAAGAACTTAGCAGTAGTCTGTAGAGTTGCAGGATAACATCAAGATGACACTAAAAGCACTTTTTATGTGAATATTAAAAGATTAATGTATACATACAAGTAATAAAGTTAGGATCCACAATTTCCCTCCTTAGCCAGGTGAGTTAAGATCTCTTGAATAGTGTTTTTTAAAATTATTTTTATTTTTAAGCATATGTATTTTTAATTAATTTTTGGCTGCGTTGGGTCTTTGTTGCGGCGCGTGGGCTTTCTCTAGTTGTGGTGAACGGGGGCTACTCTTCGTTGTGGTGCACGGACTTCTCATTGCAGTGGCTTCTCTTGTTTTGGAGCACAGACTGTAGGCTTGCAGGCTTCAGTAGTTGTGGCACGTGGGCTCAGTAGTTGTGACTCACAGACTCTAGAGCACAGGCTCAGTAGTTGTGGCGCACAGGCTTCAGTAGTTGTGGCACATGGGCTCAGTAGTTGTGGCTCGCGGGCTCTAGAGCGCAGGCTCAGTAGTTGTGGCACACGGGCTTAGTTGCTCCGTGGCATGTGGGATCCTCCCAGGCCAGGGATTGAACCCATATCCCCTGCATTGGCAGGCAGATTCTGAACCACTGCACCACCAGGGAAGTCCCTCTTGAATTGTGTTTTGTTCCCACATTTTAGAAGACATTAAAAAGAAATTTACTTAGAAAAATATTCTTTACCCCAGTAGAAACATAGCAAAGGATATATCCAGACCAATCACAAGGGAGCACAAAAGGAGTAATAAACTTCAGTAGTAATCAAGTAAAGACCAATTAAAATGAGAAACCAATTTTAATATTTTGGAGTGACAGTGGTTTAAAAAGATAAGTGTATGTGCGCTCACATACATTATTGCTGGGAATGTAACTTAGAACAACTTTTCTAGATGGAAATTCAGCAGTCTATTAAAAGCCTTAAAATACTTGTATTCTTTTTGAGAGTAATTCTGCTTCTAGGAATTTATCTTAAGAAAGTATTTTGAGCTAGGTACTAAAAATATTTACTGCAGCAATATTTGTAAAGATGAAAAATTAGAAATAGCCTAAGATTACAGTGGTAAGGGATTGGTTAAATAAATTATAGTATGTTCATATGATGTGATTTCTCTACATGTTTTGGAAGACTACTTCCTGACATGGATAAATGTAAATCGTCTGCTGCAAGAAAACAGCAGGTTATAGAGTATTGCATACACTATGATATGAATTATATGTGTATGCACATGCATATACACAGGAAAAACCTGAAAAAACTTCTACCAAGACATTTATAGTGATATTCTCTGAGTGATGAAATAGAGGTGATTTTTAAATTCTCCAAATAACTTCTACATTTTATAAAAATTCTACAGTATTCATATATTACTCTTATATTTAGAACTTCAAAATTTATGAATATTTACGAGGGAAAGATGCTCAGACACTTTTGTTTTCCTTTTAGTAACATAGTACTATAAAATTAGTTCTCCTGTTTACTGATATTGGGCATTTGTAGTTTAAACCAAATAATTTTCGTAAGTGAGAGACTTCTGTGAGTCATTTACACAGGGTTCTCTTTTCTTCTTTCAACTGGATGTCGTGACATTGACCCTGCCCGCTACTTGATGATAGCAATCTATCATTACTACGTTACATCGTACTCACACTTTGGACCATAAGAAGAAAGTGAAAAATGGAAATAAATTCAGTTAGCAGAGCTGAATTAGGTGATTCTTGCCATTGTATACATGCTAAACAGTATGGGACTGAATAACTATCTTGAATCAATTATTTTCTTTTTTCTATGTAGGTTCTGACAGTGCATTATAATGCCAGAGGATTTCTTAGGCCCGAAATTTCAATTCTGCAAACTCTCAACTTTAATCTGGAAATTGTTGTGGTAGGGAGGACCCTAATTCCTAAGCTAGGAATTTCGATGGAGTAAAGTTCCTTTCCTTGAATTAATGAATAGAAATCATTTGAGGAAGTAATGTGAAAAATATTGTAAAATTCATTATGGATAGCGATGAGAGTGTAGATCTATATAGAAAAGCTCAAACTTCTATGATAAAAATACATATCTGTGTATGCGTGTTTGTTTAAAGTAGTTAACTGGCTAAGATGATTTTTTTTAGGTTTATAAATGGCATGTATGTAAAAGGACATTAAGTATGCTTTTTAAGACAGGATATTTCTGACCTTAGAATAACTGTACAGAGACTCAGACAAAAAAATGTCGAAGTGGTAAAGTAATAGAAGCTACTCTATGTATAATTCAAGCAAAAAGAAAGCAACTTTTCCCAAATCACCACTAATGCACTGGTTTCCCTTGAATGACCCAGATAATTGCCATCATATTACATTTCATTTGGACTACGGAGACCTGATTTTTACATTTTGTCTTCTATGTAGAACGCAGAGGGGGGGAAAAAAGCATATTCACCTCCCTTTATGGAATTTCCCAATGAAATTGCAAAGGAAGTAACTCACCCAAAAGTTGTAGCGTAAAGCAAAGACCTTAATTTCTGTCGGGCCTCTGAAAGAAGATTTAAGTACATTGAAGGCAGGTTTTACTTTTTCTCTATTTACTGCCACACTATTTCCAGCCATTTGGTGAGAGTCATCTGAGGGAAGCATTATTGTTAATTAAACAAAAAGCAAAATATCTTTACAAGTTTATAAATTAGTTTTAACACTTACCCTGTTTTTAGAAGTTGCATTGCCAGGTCACTTTGATATTTCAGAAATTACTTCTCAAGTGTAAAAAAAGAATTTGAACCACACCGTTGGTGTGATTTCAGAATGTTTTAGTGACTGAGGCTAAGGAAGAGTCATAAACTCTTTAAAGAGAACGTGGATGCTGTAGCTTCAGACCTTGGAGGTGGGCTTGGTGCTGTGTACCTAACAAGGGTTATTACTCGTGTCGGGTCTTCCAGGAAACACATGGGCCTTTTTTGGCTGTTGTCAGAACTGAATACTTGAATTACCCCTATCTGGTCTCTGATTGTTTACAATCTTCTCTTGAGGGTACAGCACACTCCAATTGTACTTAAGACACATAAATCTCCTTTCAAAGTCTTGGGAGCCCTTGGGCTTGGGAGCCTAAAGTGCAACTGATACAGAGGCCTCTCAAATGTAGGTATTACACTTTGTTTAAATTATAGAACAATCTAGACTAGAGAATGAAGTCTATGATAATTCAGCTAAAGAAAAGTATAACCGCTGCTAAAAAATAAACTTCTGGTAATCACCAGTGACCCTTATTTATTTGCGGCTTCCTTGAGGATACACTTTGGGGAGCAGTGATTTGCGATGCCACCCCATCTCCAGAAACAAACAGACAAAGCAAACTACAGATAGAACTTTACTTCTTAATCGCACTGGCTAATTGGAATTTTTCAGGTGGCTCCAACTTAAAGTACAATTTGTCAGGTTCATGAAAGCTCACCTGCCTTGATTCAACCTTTAAATGCTTAAATTCCAACAGTTTCAAGTATTCCTTATTTCCGCCGTGTAGCTCCTCATTTCCCTTAATGTATCATTTCCATCACAAAACTGCACATTTGGCTTTTTTTTTAAATCACAAATTATAATTCTGCACTAAAACTTGCAATAAATCAAACTGAGTTGAGCCCCATACATCTTTTGTTTGGCTGGAACTATTCTAGTGCTTAATGAAAGTTGCTTTGGCTGATGCCTTAGTGCCTTAATTTTCTGGCCACAGTGGTTGGTTTCTGTCTTTTCCAGAAAATGGCCCTGTAGCCAGTGTTTTTTATTTATGTTGCCTAATAGCCATTGCATGCTTTGTTTTACTTGGAAGCTTATTTTCTTTTGGCTTTTCCTACCAGCAGATCATTTCTCACTTTCTGACTTTATCATCTTTATTATAACAATTTGGGGGGGGGATACATGTGTCTGCATACCATCATCAAAACACTTCTTTTAGTATTTGGATTAATGCCAAGACTTATGATAGACATTTAAAAATGAAGCTAATACTTGAAAGAGTCTTTCACCTAGTTGATACAAATGTTACCTTTCCTATGAGTTAAGTGTGTTACGCTGGGTAATATGGTTAATTAACATCTGCAGATTCATGTCAAAAACTTACTGCTGTCTGAACTTTTCATTAGTCATTATTTCAAGAGAATCAGTGGCACCCTTGCACTCAAGACATAACTGCAGTAACAATTAATTCTGGTTTATTTTTTGCTATGGTTGGCAAAATACTCGTTGTGTTGACATTTCTGTGCCCAGCTTGCTGGCTTATGTATCTGAGCAAAGGTAGTTGTATGGGAGATGTATGGGAGGGTATTAATGGCTGGGTATTAACGGCTGCTGAATTTAAGTGAAGACTATAATACAAAAAAAAAAAAAAAAAGAAATAAAAAGACAACTTGTATACTGATTATCTTCCTTTTTCCCCCTTAACTTTAAAAACACATTATCTTTTTGTATTTGGAATATAATTGAGGGGCAAGAAGCTACAAGAATTAGTAGAGAAATGCATGCTTAATAATTAATTTAGAATTAATAGAGAGATGCTTGCTCCCCAAGGCATTCACTTGGGACCTAAGAAAGGCTGTACTAAATCTAAAGTAAAAAAGCTACTCTAGACCCATCCTAACAAATCTTAAAAAGAACACATAACAAGATCAAATTGATCCTCAAGGAATTTAACTACCTGCCAAAACAAAGTACAATACTTTTTTTTTGGCTGTAAGGCATGTGGAAGTTTCCCACCAGGGATTGAACTCGTGCCCCCTGCATTGGAAGCGCAGAGTCTTAACCACTGGACCACAAAGGAAGCATACATTACGTTTTATTTTTTTAATTTTTCAAATTAAAAAAATTTGTCCACTCCTCATGGCATGCAGGATCTTAGTTCCCCAACCAGGGATCAAACCCGTGGCCCCTGCAGTGGAATCGTGGAGTCCTAATCACTGGACTGCCAGGGAATTCTCAATACTTTTTAAAGGAAAAAAACAGAATTCAGACACTCAATATTAGTCAAGTATTAGTCAAGATTATTCAGAGAAATACAACCAATTAACCCACTTGACCTAGTTCACATTTATAAAAGATTACACCTAATGATGACAGAACACACATTCCTTTAGATAAGTGTAGAACATTCATGAAGTTAGGCATATACTGGGTCAAAAAACAAATCTCAATAAACTTTGAAAGACTGAAATTTTATAGAGTTTATGATCATAATAGAACTAACTTAGAAATCAGTTACAGAAAGATATCTGGAAAATACAAAAATACATGGAAATTCAACAACATACTTTAAATAATCCATGGGTCAAAGAGGTGATCTCAGAGGGAATCAGAAAAATTTTTGAATTGAGTGACAATAAAAACATCCTATATCAAATTAGTGGGATGCAGCTAAAATGGTGTTTAGAGGGAAATTTATAGCATTAAAATGCTTGTGCTAGAAAAGAATACAGCTGTAAATCAGTAATATAAGTTTTACTTTGAGAAACTAGGCCAGAGAAGAGAAAATTAAACCCACACATTTTGCATACAATTTCAGGTGGTTTTTTTGAGTCCCATCATGAACTTTGGATTAAAATTCCCTGATCCTTCATGATATATCTTAGATTTGTATCCCATCCTAGACCTCTTTCTTGAGCCCCAGAAATTCATGTTTAAGTGCTTTCAGGACATCTACAGTTCAGTATTTCACAGACCCCTAAAAATCAAAAGTTACGAAAGGTAGCGAATTAACTCCTTCTCCCTCCTCCTTTCTTCCTCCCCCCTCCCCACTCTTCCTTTTTCCTCTTCTAAACCTAAACTAACGAATGGTGCCACTACCCACTCTGCTGCCCATATATCAAAATCTTGGGTATCTTCCCTCTCCTTCACTCACACATCTAATCAATCATGAAATCCTGCTTATTGCTTATTATTATCAATCACCTTATACTAAATCCACCTAAAACTCCCTCAGATGCACACATTTTTCTCCCTTTCTGCTGCTACTGTCCCAGAGTGGGTCACCAACATTTCCTGGGTAGATGATGCAATAGCTTCTTCCTAACTTACTTCTGCTGGCTCCCCTGAAGTCTGTCCTACACATCCACTTTCACTAGGCAGTCAGGGGGATATTTCCAAAAGGCTAATGTCACACCCTGTTTATAACCTTTCACTAGCTCCGCTCTGTTCTTGGGTTTAATTCCAGTGTCTTCCACATAGATTATAAGATCCTTCATGATTGGGACCCTACTTATCCCAAGGACCTTTCTGTCTCCTGTTCTGCTGTTAACTTCCTGTTCTATTGTTTTTGCGGTACGTGGGCCTCTCACTGTTGTGGCCTGTCCCGTTGAGGAGCACAGGCTCCGGACGCGCAGGCTCAGCGGCCATGGCTCACGGGCCCAGCCGCTCTGCGGCATGTGGGATCTTCCTGGACTGGGGCACGAACCCGTGTCTCCTGCATCGGCAGGCGGACTCTCAACCACTGTGCCACCAGGGAAGCCCCTATTCATTCTTTAGACCTATAGTCTCATGGTTATTTCTCTGTCAGGACTTCCCTGATCTTCCTCTTGCTGCCTTTCTGTCTTCGCCTCCAATGGATCAGTGTCCCTGCTGAGACTCTCATTACATTTTATCACCTGGACTGTAATTTCTTACTTGTGTATCTTCCCTACTAGACTGTGATATAATGTTTGTCCTTGTAGATATGATTGTGGGGCCTTCTTTTTGACAATCTATGGTCAGGCAGGAAGGATTCTGGAATTCTTAAGTACCTGGGAAAATACGTGACAAAAATAGTGTAGTGTAAAGTAAGACTGGTAGACATTCAATGAATACTTGTATAATTAATATCCTTTATCTGTGATTACGTATTGTCATATGCCAGTATCAAAACCTATGCTCTTACAGATTTTTCTTCTCTATTTTATTAACAAGGAAAATATAACTTTTTTGTTAATAAGTGTTGGTGCTGTGTTGGGTAGATTATGAAGAACAATTAAATGTCCATTGAGTTTTCTCTCAATTTTCTGTATATTTTATTATATTTTTCTTTCACTGAGAAGATTCCAAGCATAGAGTTATGGATATTTGCTTGAGAATCTATGATGCAAAGACCTCAGCATCCCAACTAAATGCAAAATTGATGGGTATCATCTGTGCTAAGTCATTTTGCCCACCTTTCATTCTTTTGTATTATTAAATTGTAATTGCCCATTCTCTCCGGCCTCTTTACCATGAACATTCAAATGGTCAGTACTAAAATACACCATGCCATCACCAAATGTCCAGTACCAGATCCTTATTAGGCTAATAACAGATCCGTTAGAGATTAGAAGGGGTCAGTGTGCCCTTCTGGCGTGGCTCTTGTACACTGTACTCCACGTAGTGGAAAAACAAAATCATTTAAATAAAGTTATGCACAGTTAGTCATTAAACCATGTTATAAACATTTGGCTCATTTAACTAGTCTTGGTTGGCTGGATTTGTTTGCCAAGTTACACTGATTAAAGTGGCAGAGAATTACAGGATGGTCTAAAATAACCAATAGTCATGTGCTCATAATTTTAGTTTTCTTTATAATACGGTAGGAAGGAAGTCAACAGTAAAATCAATGTGGTCAGCGTTGATGAGCTGTATTATTGTATCAGCCTTAACCACAAATATAACACACTTAGAAGTGTTCTGTTCTTCCATAACCCTCCAGCTCTAAGGAGGAAAAGATGTATCAGTCATATGGAAGACACGTTGCATCCAGGCATAATGATGTCTTATAGGTATTTAATTTCCCATACATACAGTATTCTAATAAGAGACTATTACCAACAGATTAAAGCTTTTATTTTTTAATAGATCTGAGCATTTTAGTCTGATGTGGCTTTTTTTTTTTCTTGCTCATTTTGGTCAACGATCAGGCCATTGATGGTTTTCACTCATTCATTTAATCCTTGAACTTTTATTTATTTAGTATACGTCAGGGAAAGTGCAGTTGAGGCTCCAGAGATGAATAACACACAATGTATGAAGTCAAGGGGGTAGAGCTATAGGTTGAGGTGTGGGTGCTCTTTGCATCTGTGTGTGTCTACGGGGCCCCCTTCTCGCTGAGATGTTCCTTGGCCTCCATCTGAGGAGTCCCTTTGACCTGGTGTCTGTCTCTGGAGCCCTGTGGACATGGTAGGGGAATGCCCAAGGCAACTCTGGCTTCTCTGATTTGGGATGCTTTCCCTTTAAAGTATTCAGAGGGTTTCATGTCTGGCTCTGGGTTATCATTTTTCCTCAAATAAATATTCTAATTACACTTAGGTTTCTACTGATCTTTTACTTATTTTAGAAAGAAGCTTCACTGATGCATTACATTTGTTGCTATGCAATGGCAAGCAATACTGTCATTATGATTGCTACCATCTGTAAAGAATGAGGAGAGGAAGAAACATACAATAGGGCTGAAGATTCAGAGCCTCTCCCCGCAATCGACAAGGGCTCATATTGGGACATTGCCTCTAATTTGGTCCGACCCACATGCCAACAGGATAGCTAGATTTCTCTGGGCTTTTAAAAATTTTGTTTTGTTTTGTGACTTAAAGGTTTTTTGCTTTTCCTTCTGGGAATAGAAATATGTTTTCTTCCACTTTACAGGCAAACCACTTCAATAGAACATGGCTGGCAGCCATATGGTCATATATGAATCCAACAATTAATTTAGCAAAGAAAACTGCTTGTAACAAGTTTTGAATTTGCCATACCAGGTAGTACTTTGATGATAAATGAGGAGATGATTGCCAAGAAAGTGACAGTAACATTAATAAAAAGGTATGTTCCCTTTACTCATTTAATGATAGTCAAATTATTAGTTGCCATCTGTTTGAAGTGAAGTCCATGGCATTTGTAGGAGGTACTTAACACTTTTTACGTATAATTTTACAGCAAAAATATGGTGTTAATTTTCAAGCAGCTTACAGTCTAGCAAACTTTTGAATGAGGGCTTGTATTACCCTTATCTGGAACTTCTAGGTCTAGACTTTGGGTTGGCATGGCTTCTAGAACTGGCTTTATGACTGTATTTCACTACCAGTGATCTAGCCAAAGTTAGTTAAGTGTGGAGTGGCTTAAAGATGGGAAAACAACACAAAGGAAAAGTCAAGTTAACTGAACACATTAGAATCTCATAAAGGGTTATTAGGAATCTGGGGGAAGTAGCTCATACCAGTTTTTGTTTTATCTCACAGATCGTCTCCTCCCTAGATGGTTCCTGCAGCTCTGACGTTTGTAGAATCAAAGCTTTTGCCACCCAGTTGTCACTTCCCACACGCAGGGAGCACAGATGGTGCATGGTTAAGCCCTTGCCCTTTTACAGTTCCTTGGCATCAGGAGTGGATAAAAGGGCAAGCAAAACTATCAGGATACTGTGTGAATTTTGCTTACCTTTTACTGAAAGATAACTGCTTGACCTCTGTCTAGGGAAATTAAATATTCCATAGTCTTACATAGACATGTGAGGTGCGCGTTTATAGTTACATGAGCACTCTGATGAATATTTCCTCTGAAGAAATCTGCAGTAGTCTGTTTATATTTAATTTTATCAGCTATTTTCGGTAAGGTTACTACTTACACAGTTAGATATTTATTGCATGTGTCATAAAAATTTTGGTTGGATTTATGAACTGAAACGTGTGGTCAATTTCCAAAATTATACTACAATTCAAATTAATGGGCTATTATAGATATGATGATGGTTGCAGAACTATACACAATGCACCAACAGGTCTGACTTCTCGAAGGAGATATGAACATGTCCTTGAAATATTGTACAAGTAGGGATAAAAGGGAATCCTCGCCCTCCCCTTCATTATATGAGAATGGAATTAGCAAATAAAGTTTTTTTTACCACTAAAATGTATATATAATGCTATGACATATTTCCAAGTATGAAGCATGACAGCCAACGGCAACAAGTAAAGTTGTACAAACATGAGGGCAGAGGAAAAAGATCAGGAATGTGTCCTAGCATTGTTTCCTTTTGGTCCAGCTTTTACATGCACACGATTAATGCACAGGGGTCAAGTGCTAGATAGGGTTAAATAATGAGACTACCATTCTTTCAAAGCTGTTCTCCATGAATCTCTAGACTTTCAAACAGTTTGGCCTGGTGTGACTCTTTCAATATGCAGAAGTCGTGACATGACCCAGGAAGTTTACCAAAATGTTTGTACTGTTTTATTTAGCCTGGTATCCAGTCTTCCAGGGCATTTACAAAACAGTATGAATTCCTTAGAGGATACCCAAAAGGAACTATTTACATCAAGAGAGAGAAGCTTAGGAAAATTTTAGAAAAGGATTAAAATATGCAGTAAACATTAATTTCTCTGCAAAAACCTGTTTTTTACACTAATTATTTCATCTAACTTTGAATTTGAATTCAGACTTGGGGGCAAATAGTCAGATTTTATACTTCAAAACATAATCACGGGCTTCCCTGGTGGCGCAGTGGTTGAGAGTCCGCCTGCCGATGTAGGGGACACGGGTTCGTGCCCCGGTACGGGAAGATCCCACATGCCGCGGAGTGGCTGGGCCCGTGAGCCATGGCCGCTGAGCCTGTGCGTCCGGAGCCTGTGCTCCGCAACGGGCGAGGCCACAGCGGTGAGAGGCCTGTGTACCGCAAAAAAAAAAAAAAAAACCATAATCACTTTTTATGGCTACAGGAGAATTATTGTAATGGGAAGAATTTCTGATATGGAAGAAAATCACATGGTATTGTAATAGTCTTATTCTGATTTAACAGATACCCAAATTTAGACTCTGTTCTTGACTTGTACTTGGTTCAAACTCTTTAATTCTTTTATGACTATCTTCATGTATAAAATGGAAGAAGCAATAATAATTTCAACTTGTCTTTTGGAGCTTTTGTAAAAATTAATAAAATAAAAAGTAGAAAAATCAATCTTGGTTAATATTTGTTTTGAGAGGCTGGCAGAACAATGTGATACCAACATTGTATCTAGTTGCAGCCCAAATTCTTCAGAAAGCAGTAGCTAATTTTCAGTGATACTCCTGGACTTGGCACACCTTGGTAGGAATTTATGTTGAAATGGGTTAGAAGAATAAACTTCAAAAGGATGTATCTTTAAATTTTTTAAATATAAAAGAAATACCTGATTAACTTTGAAAATTACAACTGATTTACATATATAAAAATAAGCCTCCTTAAAAGTATCTTAATCTTCCAGCCTTTTCCCCTGTCTGGGGATAACTATTATTCATATATGTATCTCCAGACATTTTTCTAGGCATTTATTCATGCTTAGACATAAAGGTTTTTAAAAACCACAAATAATAATAACTGATAGACATTTTCTTATGTCATATTTTGTTTATGTAATTCTTTTTAACCTTCTATGAATGAATGTTTCATAATTTATTTCAGCGTTCCCCTCTTGCTGGATAGTTAGGTTGTTTCCAATTTTTTTACTACTACAAAGAATAAAGTTTCTATACACTCATCTGCCTTATTGCTTCTGTAAGAGAGATTCCTGTAAGTAAACCTGTTGAGTCAAGTAACTTGTGCATTATAATTTCGACAGACATTTCCACATTGTGCTTTAAAAGTCTATACTAACAATATATTAAGTTTACATTTCCCAAACTGTATGGACCCTGGATATTATCAATTCTTGGAGTTTTTACCAGTTGAGCAGGTAAAACATCTTTTTAATCCCATTTCCTTTATTATCTATGAAGTTGTACATGATTTTGCATGGTTATTAGTCTTTAGTACTCCCTCTTCTGCCAGTTCATGATTTTTGCCCATTTTTCTTTAGTTTAACTTTTTTCATATATTAAGAATTTTAATTCTGTTTCTGCTAAATATGTTGCAAATATTTTCTTACAGAAGTGGCTTTCTCTTCACTTTGCATTATAGTTAACCTTTTACTCACAGATTTTATTGCCAACATTTTCATAGACTAAATTCCTATATAATCGTCACTCTCTTTTGGGAATTTCTATTTTGTTCCACTGATCTATTTATCTATTCTTCATACTGTTTTAATTCTATAGCAGCGGTCCTTAATAACAATAATCTCTAATATTTATTGAAACTTTAATAAGCACCTGGCATCATTGTACTAATCTTCACAACTACCATATGTGGTAATTAACATTATTGTCACCATTTTACATATTAGGAAACTGAGGTCCGAGTAGGTTAAGTAACTTGCCCAGGGTTACGAGCTAGTAAATAGCTGAATATTGCCTATCCATGGTCAATTTTTTTTTTTTTTTTTTTTTGTCGTCTGCGTTGGGTCTTCATTGCTGTGCGCGGTCTTTCTCTAGTTGCAGTGAACAGGGGCTACTCTTCATTGCAATGTACAGGCTTCTCATTGCGGTGGCTTCTCTTGTTGCAGAGCGTGGGCTCTGGGCACGTGGGCTTCAGCAGTTGTGGCTCGCGGGCTCTAGAGCGCAGGCTCAGTAGTTGTGGAGCATGGGCTTAGTTGCTTCGCGGCATGTGGGATCTTCCTGGACCAGGGCTCGAACCCCTGTCCCCTGCATTGGCAGGTGGATTCTTAACCACTGCGCCACCAGGGAAGTCCCCGTCAGTGTTTTTAAACACTATACCATGAGCACTTTCATAGGTAAATAGAATGCATTGACAGTTGGTATAGCAAGTTGTCCCTCAATGCTGTTGTATTTTACAATTTTCTTATGAGTTTACTCTAATGGGTAAATTTTATAATAACCTTGTCAGTTTCCATAAAAAGTTCTGTTGAGTTTTCAATAATAATTTTTTTGAAAGTTTAGATTACCTTGAGAAAGAAATGTCATTGTTATGGGCTGAGTTGTGCCCCCCTCTCCCCACCAAATCATATCCTGAAGTCCAACCCCTAGTACCTCAGAATGTGACTGTATTTTGAGACAGAGCCTTTAAAGAGGTGATTAAGTTAAATGAGATCATTATGGGGGCACTGATCTAACATAACTGATGAGGAAATTTGAAACAAGCAGATTCAGAGGGAAGAACACATGAAGACCAAGGAGAGAGACCTCAGAAGAAACTAACCTGCTGACACCTTGATTTTGGATTTCTAGCCTCATAACTGTGAGAAAATAAATTTCTGTTGTTTAGCTGCCCAGTCTGCAGTACTTTGTTCACCCACATAATCATGTCATAATTTATTGTCTTCTCATCTAGTGGGGTGTTATGACTTTTAATTTATTCAGTACTTTTAAAGATTCTTCCGTTAGATATACATGTTTTCTTCAAGACTACATGAACTTTTTTGTTAGTCTTGTCCCTATTCATTTGATTGCTTTCTGTTATTCTAGAAAATTGGATATTTCTTCCATTATATTTCTAATTTATTATTAATTGTTATATATTTATATTTTACCTGGCTACCTTACTGGACTCTTTTATTAGTTTTAGTAATTTTTCAGTTGTCCTTGTGTCTTAAGGCAGACAAACGTATACTATGCAAATAACGGCAGCTTTGTTTTGATTCTTGATTTCCAATGTGTACAGTTCACTTTTCTTATTTTATTGCATTGGCTGGAATGTTTCAAAATAAGCTTGAATAACAGTGATGATAGTGAGTGTCCTTGTCTAGCTCCTGATTTCATTTGGCAATCCTTAATTATTGTATTTATCACAGGTTTTTATATAACGTTTAAGTTATAACTTTTCTAGGCATCTTATTCTCTCCCTTTATCAACAAAAGTAATTACAGGCCATGCTTTACCAGAAATTTTCAAAATAAACCTATGGGTTTTCTCCTTTTATATGTTAATATGGTGAATTGAATGAATAGATTTATACATTTAAACCATCTTTAAATTCTAAGGATAAGCCTGTGTGTTTATTGAGCATTCTTCTTGTAATTTACTGGTAGATTTGAATTATTAATATTTTACTCATGAATTTTTCAGAATATGTGTGCATGGATAAACTTCCCAAGTCATTGTAGGACTGAAGATTAATTTGCTTAGATGAATAGATGTGAATATTTATTTATTTATTATCAGTAAAGTTCTTTTACGTTTACTAGTTGCCTTAATTTAATCAACTAATACTTCATTTCTTCTTAGTAAGCAATATGTTCATGACCTTCTTCGAAAATTAGTGTAATATACTCAAAGGGGAAAAACTGGGGTTTTAGAATTAGTTGGAAATGCTAAGACAGAGTTCATAAAATTCATTAAAATTACCATAGATGTGAATAATAATTTCGTTTGATGTAGAATTATAGGCTCAAAATAACTTTGAAGACATTGGTCCAGTATATTCTGGTATTCAGTAGTGTAGAAAAGGAATTAGAGGCCAGTCTAATCCTCTCAGGTTAGAAAAAACTCACAATTTGATGTGAATCACAGCAAAAATGGATGAGTGTGGAAGGTTTTAGATTTTATATGAACTATTTTGTTGTGCCTTACTTTTATACCCTATATAGTTTTCACTGTAATACATCCCTGCTAGGTAGGATGAAGTGAGGAAATTAATGTTTCATCGTTTCATTCAATTAGCATAACCTAATGAAAGAGCACTAAACTCGGAAAGAATAAGAAATTCTTACTAGTGACAACTTACTAGTGAGGCAACCACTGCGCCACCAGGGAAGCCCCAGCTAAGGTTATTTTTAAACCTAATTCTAGGTAACTCAGAGAAGTGCAATTCTGTATTCCACATGGCAATGGCAGCAAAATTTGTCTTCGAAGACGTTGCAGGTCATTATGCAGGATTCCTTGTAAACCCCTTTCTCCATTTAAAAACCACTGAGAACAGAACCTCAAAGCAAAGGGAGATCCATGGTATTTTAATTAGGAAGATCACACCTTATTCTTTTATGAATTCTCTGTCTCTTGGTATAACTTGCTTGCCTACTAGTTTGTGGAGGGAGGGAAACATCTTCCAATCCTTGAAGCTCTGGTGTAATTAACCACCTCCATCTCATACGCTGGCTTCTGTCCTTGATGAAACCACCCTACGTGTGAGCTTTTGGAACATTCCTGGGAGAACTCTGTATTTATTTAACTTGAAGGCAAACAGCAACATGCTAAATAATGTGGTTAAAGTTGTTAAAAGCCAAATAAACACTTATAATTATCTCAAGAAAAACGGTGTCAGGCCAATGCAGTCTCTATAAAGTGGACTCCGCTTGCGTCTTTCAGGCCCTGCTGCACAATAGATCATAGTTAAAGGTCTGTTAACAGACCTCTGATGGCTGAGCGGGGTAGCTTGTGGTTTCCCTCGAAGCCTATTGGCATAATGTGAATTTATGTGTGAGGTGCAAATTGGCAGTTGCCATCTATTGGTGCTTTTGGCAGAACAGAAATCATACCGTAGGGCTACCAGCAGGAAGTGCATTGCTTTGAAATTACCCAGCAGGGTTTCTACTTGCTGCTCTTGCTGTTTCTGAGACAGAGGGCTTCCATCGTCTGGCCATGATTAAAATCAAAGTGGAGGCTTCTTTGCTGGGTGCCAGTAAACTTAGGTGAAAAACAGAAACAATCTGGAGTTTAATTATTTTAAAATGCAATGTAGTCAAGAAACAAAGATGAAAGCATTTTTGACTAATCTACCCCAATTATTTCACATAAACGGATTTTCTAAAAAAGAGACCCATAGAGAGAGAGATTGACTTTACCAGAGACTTCATAACCTATCTCACAGCCATAAAATACATCTATGCCACGTATGCCGTCTCATGAAACTCATAGAGAAAAGTGTCCAAACATGATACTTTGGGGTGAATAGAGAAAACCAGATGTGCCTTTACCTTATTCCAAACTCAAGATGCTACATTTATGTGAAATAAGCGTGGAATAAAATTTATTGGTTAATTACTTACTACCTTAAAACAATCCATCTGAGGGAGTATCTCTGTGCTATAATTAAGATCGGTGTAATTCCATAGTAGGCTGGACAGATAATTCCCATTACGCCTGTAGTTCCCAAAGCTGGCAGGTTCTGGATTTCTTCTTTTCAGCTTCTCCTTTTCCCACGAAGAGTACAAAAGCACTAGTCATGAGTTCAGAGTTTGCTGTTTCTAATAATCCACTGGGAGAACATTTAACTCAATTTTGAATGAAAAAGAGCGAATGCAAACTTGCTATTACATTGAATTGACCAGCTCTCAAAAAGAAATAGTGGTTGGAATCAAGGGTTAATGTGTAGGTTCTTTGGAGAATACCCACGCATAAGTACTGGGAGTTCATGTTTTTCAGCTAACAAATATTTACTGGGTACCTGCTATGTGGTAGGCACTGCGATCCGGACCTGGAACAAGCCCAAAGCTAGAGAATTAAGTAGTTATTTACATCTGTCACTCTGGAGACGGAGTGCCAAGCTAAGGAAGTATAGTGTGCCAGGGAGTACATGGTGGGGACACCTACCCTGCAGCTGGAACTCTGCCCCAAGGAGAGGTGTGGAGGTTACATTTCTGTCACAAACGTCACATACTTTAAAAAGACATATAAGAAGAGGAAAAACATCATTTTGATTGCAAGGTTAGAAATGGCTTTAGAAAAATGGGATATGCAGGTCTGTTCTCTTCCTTTGAAAGTTTTCTTCATCTAATTCCAGTCTATCATGATACTTCAAATCAGCTGGCCACAGCGGAGAGCAGGTGTGTAGAACCTCTCCAAATCCTACAGCCCAAATGCCAAAGGCCTGTATCTTAACTGATGACATTGCTGAAGGTCAAGGCTCTTGAGCTACCACACCTGCTGAGGCAGGGGGGGAAATCCAGATTTTAAACCTTCTTCCACTTTATTTACAGTATGAGAAAGAGAGAAATCATAATAGCATAGTTATGCTAAAGGGAATTTATGAGGGGGGAGGGATAAATTAGGAATTTGGGAATAACATATACACACTACTACATATAAAATAGATAACCAACCAGGACCTACTATATAGCACAGGGAACTCTACTCAATATCTTGTAATAACCTATATGGGAAAAGAATTTGAAAAAGAATAGATACACCTGTATGTATAACTGAATCACTTTGCTGTAACTAACATGAAACTAACATGACATTGTGAAGCAACTATACTTCAATAATAAATAAATTTTTAAAAAGCCATTTTACTAATATGAAAAAAGAGCATTTATGAGTATATTTTGCACCTATCCAAATTTAGAACCTGGCAGTTATAACTTGGTTTTGTTTGACAAATGGAAGCACAGAGGACTCAGGCTGCCTCTGGGTTTGAGAAATTAACATAGAATTTGATGGCTTTACATGAAAATCTGCTTACAAAAACTAGCTCCCACTGGTGGAAGTATCTTTCTGTTCAGTCTGCAAAGTTGCTGGAAGCTTTTGTCTCTCAAACGCTCCTCCTGATCAGATTTCCATTCTGTTCCCAAACCAACCTTTAATTTAATAAGCATAGTCCTTCCATTCAGGAAGAATTTCCATGACATTGTGTTGAATCAAATGTACACGTTCAGTATCCATCCCAGCAGCACCACCTATTGTTATGTTGTAGCCCTTGTACTAAACGTCCCAAGCATCTACTTTGTTTATTCCTCTAGTATTTCTGTTTGGCATCCAATATACTACACATTTTACAGGTTGTAGGGGTTGAGCATGAGGATTGTGGTGACGTTTCTGAAGTTATAAATCGGTTCTGTACATAAAATGCATTTTGTAGTACTTCAGACTTTCTTTTTTTTTTTTTACATCTTTATTGGAGGATAATTGCTTTACAATGGTGTGTTAGTTTCTGCTTTATAACAAAGTGAATCAGTTATACATAGACATATATCCTCATATCTCCTCCCTCTTGCATCTCCCTCCCTCCCACCCTCCCTAACCCACCCCTCCAGGCGGTCACAAAGCACCGAGCTGATCTCCCTGTGCTATGCAGCTGCTTCCCACTAGCTAGCTATTTTACGTTTGGTAGTGTATATATGTCCATGCCACTCTCTCACTTTGTCACAGCTTACCCTTCCCCCTCCCCGTGTCCTCAAGTCCATTCTCTAGTAGGTCTGTGTCTTTATTCCCATCTCACCCCTTGGTTCTTCATGACATTTTTTTTTTTTTAGATTCCATATATATGTGTTAGCATACAGTATTTGTCTTTCTCTTTCTGACTTACTTCACTCCGTGTGACAGACTCTAGGTCCATCCACCTCACTACAAATAACTCAATTTCGTTTCTTTTTATGGCTGAGTAATATTCCATTGTATATATGTGCCATAGACTTTCGTTTTAATTGGTGAAAAGAAACTGAATGGAGAAGCTATATGCTTATAAAATACTTATGGATAGTAGAATAAGGTTTGGTAAATAAGATCCAATTTGTATCTGTATGTTTTGAAAGTTACTACTATCATATATTATTTATCAAATACAAGTGACCTTTTTTTCCCAAAGGGGTTTAAAAGCACTTGTAAAAAACAAATATTATTTGCATTTACAGGTAGAAACAAACTCAGGAAGCATCAAATGGGCTGCTATGGAATTTTGCAGCATTCTTCCCAGAAGAGACAGAAGTAGGATTGGAAATTTTACGTAGTCTTTATTTGATTTTTATATATACATATATGAATGTGAGTCATAAACTATGTTTGCTGTAAGCCATGTTGATTTAAACTGTGTAAACCATGAAAAGGATGTTAGGAAGAAAACAATAGGTAACATAGAGAGTATTTTCATACACACTGTATCATTTAATCTTCCCCACAACTCCCTGGGGTGAGTGAGGTGACCTTGACCTTTGCCCTCTTCTTCTCCTGCTGTCTCCACTCTTCGAAATTTCATCCACTCTATAGATTCAATTACCATCTCTACGTCGATGGTTTCAAAATTTCTATTTATGTCCCTTACATTTCTCCCAACCTCTAAGGGAAAAAAGGTCTATGTTTGGAAGTTCCACAAATATCTAAAACTCACCGTAGACTTATCATCCTTCTTGTCAGATCTCCTCATCTTCCTGTATTCTCCGTCCCAGTTAACGCCCAACCATCTGTCTCGTCCTCCAGCCAGAACCCGGAAGTTATCTTAGGCCCCTCCTTCCTGTTCATCCTCTTCCCTCAATTAGTCATGACAATGACATTTCCTCAATACCTCTGGATTCTCCCATATTTAGTTCAGGCCTTATCATTTCTCACCTGGTTCATTATAATAACTCTTCGGCTTCAAATTGGATTTTCTCTGCTTGCAGAGAGATGGTTCTAAAACTCAGGACTCAGTGGATGGTTTCTCACTGCTTTTAGGATGAAGTCCAAGTTTTTTACACAAATAATATGATGCCATTTAAAAAACAGGACCCATTACTAAGTTTCCAGTTTTTTATCCTACTGTTGCATGATGAGACGTTTCAACCACACGAGATCTTCTGTGATCACAAGGGACCTGCCCTAGGGGTGCCTCC
The DNA here is from genome assembly GCF_963924675.1 of Phocoena phocoena. Taxonomy (NCBI): domain Eukaryota; kingdom Metazoa; phylum Chordata; class Mammalia; order Artiodactyla; family Phocoenidae; genus Phocoena; species Phocoena phocoena. The sequence goes on from NC_089224.1 coordinate 6,821,909, forward strand.
CTATTTGGAAATCCAGTAATAGAATTCATCATATTATTAGAACTAAGGATCAAAATCATATGATCATCTACAGCGATGCTTAAATGACATTTGAAAAATTCAGCACCCATTCAGGTTAAAAAGTAACAAATTAGAAATTGACAGCTGCTCTAATATGATAATGTATATAATACTCATCCTAACCGATGAAGTGACCATCTTACCTGATTAAGAACATAATTGGAGGAATTCTTACTAAAGTCAAGAGGAAGAGAAGACACTGAGTATCTCTACTACTGTTTAACTTTGGGAGTATCAGCCAGTGTCATGAGATATGAGAAACTGGAGGCATAAGAGTTGGAAACGAAGAGGTTAAGCCATCTCTATTGCTGTTTGATTCCACATTGGAAATAAATAAGGTGCAGAACAGCATGTAGAGTGACTATCCTTTGTTTAAGAAAGGCTGAAGGGGTGATAAGACTATATACATGTACCTTTTCAAATTAGTGTTTTGAAGATTGCATTCTTTAAGCCGACATATTTTTTAAAGGTTTTAAATTCAACGCAGAATAAGAGATTAGGTAATACTATAATTGTAATCTGGAGTATTATTTGATGTACTAGTTTAGCATCACATAAAACCATCTTCAAGAGCTTTATTTCATTACTTATTTAATTCTATTTACGCCAGGAATCTTTCCAGAAAATGCCCTATCTGGAAATTTTCATGGCTGAGGATTTTTGATAAGATTCTAAAAATTCAACATTCAGTCATTGAGCATTTGGTCACAACATGGAATAAGTGTGCCTCTAATTTTCAGAAATAAAGGAAAATTCAAACTTAAAAAAGACTACATACCATTTTCTCATATTTTCAAAAGAAGTAATACAAGAATAAACTCAAAGCCAATAAAAGTGGTTACCCATAGAGTGAGGGAAGGGAAAAGGGTGGAGGCAACTTTGGAGCTATGTAAATATTTTACATAATTGAAAAATCAAAATGAGCTCATGAAGGAAAAAGAACCTGTTGTCCTGAAGAAAGGGTGCTGTAGAGTGGAGACTGTTCTGAGGAGCGTGCAGTCGTGGCTGGGCTGTACCTCTGAGGGTGCAAGGAGGCTGGTTCTGGGAGTGCTGGGGAAAGGCTGGAACCAGGTGCCAGCGTGGTGGTGGGTGTCCTGAGGCCACAGAGGGCAGACAGAATGTTTGCTTTTTTTCTTTAAATATTTATTTATTTATTTACATGTTTATTTATTTATTTGGCTGCGTCAGGTCTTCAGTTGTGGCATGCGAGATCTTTGTTGTGGCATGCTGGATCTTCTGTTGTGGCTCGTGGGCTTCTCTCTAGTTGTGGCTCGCGGGCTCCAGAGCACACAGGCTCAGTAGTTGTGGCACACGGGCTTAGTTGCCCCGCAGCATGTGGGATCTTAGTTCCCTGACTAGGGATCGAACCCGAGTCGCCTGCCTTGGAAGGGGGATTCTTAAGCACTGGGCCACCAAGGAAGTCCCGGGGAGACAGTATGTAAACAGAAACAACTCTCTCCACTGTTCTCTCTCTCCCTCTCTGTCCTTGTCTCTCTCCCTATTGGCAGAGCCTTAAGAAGCCTGTGGCAAAGCAGAAATTTAATCTGCAGGGTCCCAGACTCAGCATCACAAAGCAGAGGGAGGTTTTGGGGGTGATGACAATACCTTAGTAGTTGATATTGCTGGGAGAATTGGGACCAAGAGTTTCCTTAGCATGGGGAGAATTTACGAGGGCCCAAATGACCCTGTAGTACAAGGTCGTTTGCATACCAACAGGGACTGACACATTAGGCAAAAATTGATTTCAAATAAGATATTACAGGTGAAATGGTTGAGAATTAGAAAGTGCCCAGCAAATACACAAGTAGTGTGTTATTGTTGGTGTGATAATTTCATTCTTAACTGTAATGGGTGTTAATAAAACAAAGTTTATAAAGTCCAATGTAATCACAAGATAAATTGTGAAAGATGTCTAGCAGCTTTAGAAACAGAAATAATCGTTTGTTATTACTTGTCTCTAATTGAACTGATTTTATTTTACTTTGGAAGTTAGGTGAGTCGCAAGCTTTCCAAAGGACACACATTGTAATTAGCTTTTCTGTAATAACTTACACAGAGTTTTGTGGATCCTTACAAAAATCTGAATCAAATTTTTTTCTAGTGATGTGTCTATATGTTATACACGGACTACATAAGGGCATTGAATTACTATACTATAATTACATGGCTGATCATATTAATGTGTATCTCTGTAGTGCAACAATTTTTGCATTTGTTCATTCATCAAGGATAACCATGACTAATGCAATTATAGCTTCATTTTAAACTCATTATTCATGGTCATCAGTTAAGAGATAAGAATGGAATTATGTTGATAAGTTTATAAACTAATGGCTGGAGGCCAATCAGATAGCTTCATGCTCTTAAATTATTTTATGATGATGTTACTTATGGTAACGTGGATTTGAAGCGAAGCTTTTGGGATTCGAGCAACACTTTAAGAGCTGTAAGTCATTTTTCAGTTTTGTTCTCTCATATAGATACAGAAAAGGTACGTTAAAATTATTTCGTGAGTTTAATTAACACCATTATAGATACTGCAAATACTTGTAAACCGAGAATAATCTGTAAAAAGAAGAAAATAATTCTGATGCTTTATGCAAAAAATAGCATAACAAAATATAGGAAAGAAGTACGTGATAATTGGTAAGTCAGAACATTAGGAAAAGATTTTGGGAAACATTTATTTGTTTGGAGAGCCAAAATAGTTGTAACTGGGCCAGATGACTTATTAGTTTCTAAGAGAAACATAAACTTATGCGGAATAAAAAGTTGCAAGTGGTCAAGAGAATTAAAAAAAGTACTGAAATCATCCAAGAACAAGGTAGGCCTTGGTATAGGACAACAGTCTCTAATTCAGGTGTTACTGATTTGCAAAGGAATGGACCATTTTTAATTGGAAACTAAAATCAATTGAACGTTAAAATAATTTTAATCGAAAACTCATTGCGTGTCTGTATCATTGTTTTTCTACCTGTAGAATATAGTCACAATCCACAATTTTTCCAACTTAGCAAATATTTATTGAGCATCTATTTAATGTGCAAGTTCATTAGGCATCCCAGTAGGGTCGAAAGGTAGAAAAATACTGTTAAGGAGTTTGTAATCTGGCAATGTGAGTAAGAGAAAGGTGTACACACTTTGAAAGCAAAGGGTAAAGTGTCAAATGCTGTAAGAACGATACAAACACAATGTGTGGAAGGTTGGTGGAAGGAAAGAGGATCTCCAGTTGGAAAGATGAGAAAAAGCTTAATGAAGGAGAGAATATGTGAGATGAACCATGAAGAATAAAAAGAACTTCCACTGGTTGATAACAGAGATATGTAAAAAAAACACGAGCAGTGTTGATTTTGTGCTAGGCACCGTCTTAAGCATTTCATATGTTACCGTGTCACTATTCCCAAATGAGGAAGCTTAGAGAGGTTAGTGGGTCTCATGGTACGTGGGGATCCAGAATTTGGACTTGGATCCATCTAGCCCCAGAACCCAAACCTTAGTCACTATGTTCTACTGCCTTGTAATGAGGAGTTGCCTATGAAGGTGAAAACTGAAAAACCTACAGCTCCATAACATTCGTGTTTTAGTAAAATGATGCTTGAGAAGTTGACGTTGACCAGTAAGAATATGACAAAAATGTATATTATGGTTGAAATTTCAGTTGAAAAAGTAAATACAAAACTGTGCGTGTGCTTTGTTTATAACAATGCCAGCACATAGGAGACTCAGTAAATGATTGTTGAGTGTATTCATGAATGATGTAGAAAATGTGCGTGCGCATGGGCAAAGATCGAGAGAGCAATACGTAAAATGATTAGTTGTAACAGGATTCTGGCCTTTTCCTCTTTCAAAGTCATCTTTAATCAGTATATTTTCAGCTCTTCCAGGTTTGAGTACAAGCCAGCTGCCTACTTCCTTTTCATGAACAGAAGACTAATTCTTCAGCCCTAAAGAATATGGGCATCAATCTGTGATATCAATAATCAACGGAGAGTTCTTTTTCAGGATATTTCTTAACATACACAGTCTTTCTGAATATATTTTAATTTTTTCACCTTTTAATTTTTTCCGTAGTGAGGGATATAAATCCAGATAAAATGATGCATAGATAATTTAGGCATGCATGACAGAGAGCAGATGAGGCAACGAGAGCTTGCATGTTGACTAATTTCTTTAATTTCCCCAAATTGAAGTCTTATTAATCATTTGCTAGTTCCATGCAATGCTACATTCTTCAAAAAAATGCCTAATGATAAAAACAAGAGAAAAGATAAATGAAAATGATCAGAGTGTTCAATAACATGTTGATGTAGTAAAATTTAAAAATAGAACTTGGGCTTCCCTGATGGTGCAGTGGTTGAGAGTCCGCCTGCCGATGCAGGGGATGTGGGTTCGTGCCCCGGTCTGGGAGGATCCCACATGCCGCGGAGCGGCTGGGCCCATGAGCCGTGGCCGCTGAGTCTGCGCGTCCGGAGCCTGTGCTCCGCAATGGGAGAGGCCACAACAGTGAGAGGCCTGCGTACCGCAAAAAAAAAAAAAAAATTAGAATTTAGCATATTGTGGAATTTTGCCTTTAACTAGACTGTTGAGTCAGAAGAAACTATTAAATACCATATACAAATTGCTTTATACTTATTTGATTAGGAAACAGCATTTACATATGTGTATGTACACATGCGTTATTTACCAGTGAAACTGATTAACTCCTCTGAAGCACGATTTTTTTTTCATTAAAAAAAAAGGGACTTCTGGTAGCAACATAAGCTACATCTGAATGTGCTAAGTTGCCCATTTACCATGAAGCTGTCAGGTTTGAGGGGGTCCCAGAGCAAGAAAAGGCTCCGAAGATGGTCCAAGCTGAAGCAGAAGAAATTCTGCTACTTGGGCTTCATGACTGGGAAGATCCAATGGCACACAGAACGTCTGTGGGAAAATAGAGATGCTGTATGCAGCCCCTGGCCACCCCCAAGAGAAGACTCTTAGGGTTTGGGAAACAAATCCTTTCCCTCTTTGAGAAATAGCTACTGCTCACAACTTGCTACTAGTCCCTGGTAGACACAGAACCTGGCTAAGATGCACCAAATGAACATTTGACCTGAACTGCCTTTTTTTTTTTTTTTTTTTGGTACGCGGGCCTCTCACTGTTGTGGCCTCTCCCGTTGCGGAGCACAGGCTCCGGACGCGCAGGCTCAGCGGCCACGGCTCGTGGGCCCAGCCGCTCCGTGGCATGTGGGATCTTCCCGGACCGGGGCACGAACCCGCGTCCCCTGCATCGGCAGGCGGACTCTCAACCACTGCGCCACTAGGGAAGCCCTGAACTGCCTTTTTAATCCAAAATGTCGTAAAGCTGGGTTTGCTCAGAAGCAGTCCATCGTCAAGCGACTGTGGTACCTAAGAGATGGGATTCAGGAAGTTACCGAAGGTGCATGTACACACATTGTGCCTACTTTGTGCCTCGGCTTATCTTGGCATCTGCTTCTGCTCATCTAATCTCTTACCCTCAACCCACCCCGGGTTCCTTGAGGAGTTTCCTTTGATCAGTTGACTGAAAAGGCAAAAATTCAGGTGTGGCCCAGAGGTGGTTTTGCATGACATGCTGGTTCCAGCTAGAATGGGACTAGTGCAGCCTTCCTCCGAGGTGGCCCAGGACCTCGGGGAGGGAAAATCTTCCCAGTAGGAAAAAAATCGCAAACAGCGCGTCTGATTATTTGCTTTGCTTGGAAAGAGAAAGGGCCAGAGACATAACCTGGGAGGAATTTGTGAGTAGTGGCTAACAGGTTGGCTGGAAGTTTAGGAGGAATATGAGAGACGGGTGAAATGAGGATCTGGGACAGGATGTGTCCGTAGGCTCCGTGATCCGCAGACGGGACCGCTTTAGTCTCAGCCAGCCTCTCCTCACCAGCTCAGAGCTGCTCCCTGGGCTCGTGAACGAAGTGACAGCGATGAAATGATTCCAGTAACATGGGCTCCCCCTCACCCAAGCTGATCTGTTTGCTGCCAATTTAGGCGTTCAACCTAGTCGTCCTCTGAATATCTAGTGAAGATCCTGAGAGACAGGCAGCGATTGGTGGAACTCTGGGGGGGCAACCAGGCGTCCGCTGAGCCCTCAGCAAAGTCCCTTTCCCCACAGGGACTAGCCAGCTACCCCAGGGAAGGAGGTGATTTTGACACCCTTCCATCATGAAGGAGCTGTGATTTATTATCACTAGAATCGACGCTTACTCTGTGTGTTGACTTGGCTTTCTTGCCCGTACCTCTTCTGCAACCCTACCATCCACAGACTTTGTCTTAATAGCCATCAAGTATCCTGTGCAACATTCTTTATGAGTAAAGAACTCCTTTTTTTTTTTTACATCTTTATTGGGGTATAATTGCTTTACAATGGTGTGTTAGTTTCTTCAAGAACTCCTTTTTTTTTGGCAAATGAATTATAGCAATGGGCTTATGCCTCTACTATTCATTGGTTTTACCCTGAATCCCCTCACCCTTGGCCCATCAAATGCCCTCCAAAGTAAGTGCGGTGGAGGTTTCCAACATCGTTAGGCTATTAGACTTACAGCTTTGTTATCCAAAGGAGTAATAGTGTAGGAATGAAATCATTAATTTGACCTTTATTATTTAGTGGAATGACTGGTTAGTAAGTAGTTATTTCCATTTCCATTTGCCTTATTATTTTTCTCTTAAAGTTATGCTCTTAAAATGAGATACAAAAATCCAGCATTAACTTAGTCAGTGTTTATTATTACTTTAAGGATTGTTTTAATGTGGTGTTCAACATGAGAATATTATATAAACCAGCATCAAGTGATTTTCGCTGACATTTATGAATGAGGTTAGTACTTTAATCAAATAAGGATATTAAGAGCTGGACTTAAAATCCCATTTAGATTCTGATTTTGTTTAGTATAATTTTTCAAGCCAAATAACTTCATGTATTTTTAACGATTCTAAGTCAACAACCAGATATTAAAGTCGGAAACTTTTTCAAATGCCTTGTCAAAAGTCTTTAAGGTTATTTATGGAAATATTTCGTAATGTAATTTTAGGACTTTGGTAAATTTTGTATTGCTTTGATTACACTTAAAAAAGACTTAGTGTCAAAACATAACTAGCTGAAATTTAAGCAAAAGCATACTTTGAGTAAGAGAGAGAACTTATATTACAATAGCTGAGAATTTTTTGTGAAACATCTTCTGTAAAAACACATAGATCATTCAAGGGCAACGTCAGCAAGATAAAGACATACTATTAATATAAACACTTAAATGTTCTGATCTAAACGTCGTACGCTCAGGATAAAATTAGAGTCAAAAGTTAAACAAAATATAGCAAGTAACTTAAAAAATATGTAACCTAGAGGTTAACATAAGCTATTCTGAAATGAACATATGAAATGCACAGAATGCATAGAGCTAAAGGTGAGTGTTATAGGCATTTAAAAAATTTATTTTGCTTCACTCGAGGGGGAGAAAAATGTAGTTCAGTATAATCTTTTCCATAATAGGAAATAAAGCTTTAAGGTAAAAAGTGTAGTGACTCTGATGCAGAAAACTTACACCTGTACCTTTTCATCTTCTGAGTTAACAATATATAACCTGGCAAAAAAGCTGCTTGTGCTTTGTCATTGACCAAATCAGGACAATTTTCCTGGCATGGAAAGCATAGTAATGAATGCTAAAACTCTCAGCACGCCCGGTACTGGAAGCCAGGAGCATTCGATTCAAGTCCCAGTGCTGCCAGTAACCATGTGACTTTGAGGAAATAGTCACCTTCCTGAGCCTTAGTTTCCTTGTGTGTGAGGTAGGAATGCTGACTTGTGCCCTGCCTCCCTGAATTATGAGAATCAAATAAAAACTCTGGCGTACACTGGTGAAACAAATAAATGAATGAAGATGTATAAAGGCATTTTGTACATTACAAAGCCCTAAATGCAAGTGAATTGTCAGTTGTTCTATTTCCCAAGCTTACAATCTGATCTGAGAAACATTTTTTTAAAATTGAAGGAAGAACGCCTGGTTAAAATATTTTGCTCTTTGGATGCAGGTTGTTTCATCCATCAGTGGATGCAGCAGCAGTTAGGCTGGTTGTCACCTACTGGGTGGCATTTGATGAGTGTACTTCATTTTCTTTTTCCTAAAAAAGTGTAATAGTACCTCGTGACCAAAGTTTCAAGATTGGGTAGGCATTGCTTGGCTTTTCTGTTAGCTAGATATGTGGCCTTGAATGAGCCACTTCAACGTGCTGGATTTTAGTTCCCTTCCTGTTAAAATAAAGGCGTAATAAATAAAGGCGTCTTTTCCATCTCATCGCTGTCTAATATTGGGGCTGTTGAGGAAAGAAAGGACCACATGTGGGATTGGGGAGCATGGGGGTAGAATCTGACCAGGCTCAAGGGTTTGGCAACCTGGGGAGCTCCCGATAATTCCAGGGCAGAGACATGTGGATGGGAGATGATGCGGGGTTCCTCAGCGTACAGGTTGTAGTAAATCATGGGGGAGATTTGAGGAGCAGGTAGAGAGCTGGACTCTGGGGAAATAAGAACACTGATATTTACCTCCTGTCTCCAACAGGCAGAATGCAAAGTACTTTTGGTTACCTCTTGCTGAATTATTCTGATGAAATCAATCAGCTTCTTCCCTTGGGGAGGAGGTATTTTAGGAGTTCAGTAAAATTAAATGAAGGCACGGAATAATCTCACAGTCCTGCCTTTCAGTTCAAGTACGAATGGGCCCCATGGTGAGAGAAACCCCCCAAATTCCAGGGGTGGAAAATGGAGTTGGATTTCCCCTGTCTGGGACCCAATAGGATAGGTCTAGCGGCTGGGGGAGAGGGAGGGATTTAATAAGGACTTCAATTATATACTACGGGTGGGAGGGTTTGGTAGTCAATTTCAGAAATGATTCTAAGCGTGCAAGGTGCAAGTATGTATTTCTAGTGTTCCCCCACTTTATTTTATTTTTTAAAATTTATTTATTTATTTACTGAAGTGTAGCTGATCCACAATATCGTGCTAGTTTCAGGTGTACAGCAAACTGATTTGGATATATATATATATATATATATATATACACATGTATATTATTATTTTATTCTTTTCCATTATAGATTATTATAAGATATAGAACATAGTTCTCTGTGCTATACAACAAATCCTTATTGTCTATCCATTTATTTATTTATTTATATTTTAAAATTAATTACTTATCTTTGGCTGCATTGAGTCTTTGCCGCTGTGCACGGGCTCCCTCCAGTTGAGAGCGCAGGCTCAGTAGTTGTGGCGCATGGGCTTAGTTGCTCCGTGACATGTGGGATCCTCCCAGACCAGGGCTCGAACCCCTGTTTCCTGCACTGGCAGGCAGACTCTTAACCACGGCGCCACCAGGGAAGCCCTATCCATTTTATATATGGTAGTGTGTATCTGTCAATCCCGTACTCTTAATTTATGCCCCCCCCCCACTTTGGTAACCATAAGTTTGTTCTCTATGTCTGTGAGTCTGTCTCTGTTTTGTAAATAAGTTCATTTGTACTATTTTTCAGATTCTGCATATAAGTAATATCATACGATATTTGTCTTTGTCTGACAGACTTCAGTGCTTCCCCCCTTAAAACTGAAAGGAAGATGCATGTAAGCCAATCATCAGAGACTTTTCCTGTCAGCCTGCAAGCACACACTCGGAGTCTAGAATGAAAGCAAAGCACACCTTTGGGTTCCAGCTGAGCCTTCCAATCACCCAAGGCCCAGTGGGTCTTGGGCCTTTGGGCTTAGTTCCTTTTTTACTGGATTCGGACTTCTCAACAGACCTGAGGCCTCTCCAGACCCCATGTCATAATCTCTGACGTGCCCTGTAGGGGAACCTGTTAGCTTTGGACCCTCCCTCTCTTCATCGTCTTCTTCATTACAGAGATTTAGGCTCTTGAAATCTTTTTGTTCCCTCACTTGTCCTTCCTGGATCCTATGGGATTTACTTGGCTGACTTCAAGTTTTGGTTTTGGTCGGTTTTGTTTGGTATCACTGCCAGGAGGGACAGGGGTGAGGTAGGTGACCAACTGGCCCTGATTGTCCTGCCCTGATGAGCTCCTGGCCTGTGAGATTTTCACCTTTCAAACCAAGAAAGTCCCAGGCAAACCGGGAGCAGTTGGTCACCCTGGGAGCTAGAGCGACTGACAGAAAGAGGAAATGCAGTATTCCACAATCAGCGTGGAATATTTACATTAAAAACCAATGCTTTGGACTTCCCTGGTGGCGCAGTGGTTGAGAATACGCCTACCGATGCTGGGGACACGGTTTCGTGCCCCGGTCCGGGAAGATCCCACATGCCGCGGAGCGGCTGGGCCCGTGAGCCATGGCCGCTCAGCCTGCGTGTCTGGAGCCTGTGCTCCGCAACGGGAGAGGCCACAACAGTGAGAGGCCCACGTACAGCAAAACAAAAACAACCAATCCTTTTACACTGAAAAGATTAACCTTCTCTTAGTGTATTTCCTATGACCTTCAAAGAAACTGTTTGCCTTGAGAAATAGGTGTGTCTTAAATGAATATGTGTGAAATAAACCCCTCTCAGCTTAAACCAGCTCAAGCTGACTTCTCACAACCACACCCTCTGCTTTCTTTCTCCGGGCACAGTGACGGTCCAGGCATTGGTGTGTGACCCAGCTCCGCTATTGAGAATTATCTTGGGAAATTTGGCTTGAGCTCCTAAGATGTTTGTCTGTTTGTGATCTGTGTCAGACTGCAGGGACAACTTAAACTCAAGACTCACCAGTGGATACACGTCTCACTTGAGAATGAAACCAGCAAAGAAACAGGCAGAGTTGCAGGGCACAGAAAGGGACTGCAGTCTTCTCACCTGGTTGGAACGTCAGGGTCTGGTCACACCTGAAATGACCCTGCAGTTACAGGTGTGATAATACTCTCTCCTTTGCTCCAAAGGGTTGGAGTTGTGTTTGTGTCACTAGGTACCTAAAGAATACTGAATAACTCAACGTGATACAACGAAATTTAAATTTATAAACAGAGAAATTTGGAGTACTATGGCCATCAAGTGGTTCACTTCATTAAATACTCAGTTTGCATTTAACGTATAATTCAATTTTAAAATGTTTGATGGGCATGTATACTTTCAGGAACACACATAATGCTTAAGGTGAAGGAAGTTGGGTAGAGCTCTTTCTGACTCTATTGTTTAACTAGCATGTTGCCTTGGGCAAGTTACTTAACCTCTCTGTGACTCATTTGCGCCATCCAAGAAATGTAGATAATAATAGTAACTAACTCTTATAGAAATTGTGTGTAGATGGTGAAGCAGCTAGAACAGTGGTCTGGCACTTGAATGAGAGTTGGCTCTTATTGATAAGAAATAAAGGGTTGTTAATTCATCCCTTTTTCTATCACTTTTACAATTAATATAATAGTTTTTAGGCAGTTTTTAAAATCTTTTGTAAAAATATTTTTATTGGAGTGTCGTTGATTTACAAGGTTGTGTTTCTGCTATACAGCAAAGTGAATCAGTTACACATACACATACATCCACTCCTTTTTAGATTCTTTCCCCGAAGAAGTCATTACTAGGCAATTAAGATAAGAACAGGCAGCATCACACATATGTAAACAAATACATCAACCACTTAAGCATTAAAAGAGGTAGAAGCAATGACGTAAATAAGTAGACAGAGGAAAAAGGCTGAAGATTTATAATAGGCCAAAGAGAAAACGTTATTTTTACAAGTCCAGGTTATGGCAATTGTTTTGCTCATTGAAAAATTTTACTTATTATATCAATTTTCCAGAAAAAGATAAATATACATAACGCAGAGATAGGTTTCAGAGAGTCGGTTTGAAAAGTCTTTGTTAGGGTGAATGCTGCTGCTTTGATAATAATAAACAGTCGCATAATAAACAGTCTCATAATTAGCACAGGACTTCGCCGCCTCTGCTTTGTAAAAGGAAACGAAAGGCTAGAACTGGGTCATATCTCCAATGTGAAATATAGGGCATTTCAATTAAGATTCAAGTTGACTTTTTAAAGTGTTATTCAAGTCAAATGCTACCCCATGTCAATTGCTTCCAGCTGCCGAATGAGTTTGTAAAGTTATAGGGCGTTTCAACAGCACGGCCTGCAACGCGCCTTAATCTCGCGTTACAGCAGCACAGCCTGCAATGCGCCTTAATCTCGCGTTACAACAGCGGCTTGCAACGCGCCTTAATCTCACGTTTAAAACGTAGAAGATAAATCACAAAGTGCGTAGCAGTGTACCACAATCATAATATGTGATACATAAAGAATAACAATTATAAGTAATAAGTCCCTAGTTCTCCCCCCACCCCACGTCTTCTTGCAGGAATATGCGTGGAACAAAGGCTACAATGTGTGTGTAAACTTTCAGAGGCAAATTACCAGTTACTTCCAACGTTAATCTTCTCTTACCCCTTTCCATTTTTTCAGTGGACAATTTTGCATATATTTAGGACGCGTTGACTGCTTTTTAATTTTTTTCTACAGGTCATTTTCTTGGAAAAAGAATGGGGAAATTGTATTTCAAACCAAGACATGTCGTGACAGTTTAATTCATGCTCTTGCCATTTCAGTGGAATCTCTTTGAATCTTCTGCATATGAATGAGAAAAAAAATAGTAGAACTGTTCAGTGGTCAGACCTTACTCTTACTGCCTCATTCTGTAAATTCTTCAAGTCAAAATGAAAATTAAATGGCATTTTGAAACAAGTGTACACATAGGAGAGTATCTTCCAGAATTCAGTGGTCTAAGGCTGGATTAGAAAGAAGGAAGGTTCATTGCTGGCCAGGCGCTTATTCCCCATTTTTCATTTCTGTTTGTAATTCCTGTCATCTTTGTTTCTTATGCTTTGGCTAAAAAGGGCGAGTCATATTTATTGGAACTGGGTTTCAATAAACATTATGCATTATGGTGAACCAAAGAGTGATTTATTGATAATTTGTCACTTATATTTATGAAAATGGAGACCCCAGAGCTGCAGAGCTGGTAAATCATATTCTGCATCTTGAATGTGTTGGTTTCCCCCCTACCTGCCCCATTTACTGCCAAAAGCACATCTTCCACGCTGACTGCCCCGTACAACTCAGGTCCTGGTCATCACGCACTTACACAAAACAAGAAAGAACAACTGTGAGATATTTACTTTTTTGCTTCAATATGTTTTCAATTTAATTCTCAAGTTGAAGAAATAATACATTGATAAAATATAATTAGATGTGAGATTACAATTTAATGAGGCCAGAGAAGGGGCAAGAATGTAAATGGAACAGTAGATCGTGTGGATTTTTTCTTCTTTTTCTTTTAGTTTGTTTATTATGTTACAGCTGTAAAGGACTTTCGCACAGTTTCCAGATGCAGGCAGCTGTTAGTCCTTCCGGGAAGGAAACAAAGGTTCAGAGTTCATTTTGATCCACTTGTTCTGGACTAGTGGTATTTAAGATGACACTTGGCGGGGTTGCAGCCTCCAGCCGGACCCGAGGTTGTCAGGATGGGCAGCGCTCCTCTCATCTGGAAATTTCTCCAGCCACAGGAGGCCCAGTTTTCCTAATATGTTTATCTCCCATGGTGATGTCAGCAGAACTCAGCAAATCTAATATTCATGCTCAAGCAGATTTGCTGGTGCTCTTTCCTTATAAGAATAGGCCCTATATCACTCTTGCAGCTGCTTCCTCCAGATATGTGGACGCCCTTTGTGTTTCATGTTCTCTCAGACAGGGCTTGGGCAAGGAACAAAGCATCTACCTATCTGGCTGCAACCTGTTTTTCTGGGGGTTTTTTTGTTTGTTTTTTATTCACAAACATCTAATTCCAGTGTTTTTTCTGTTTTGTTTTCTACAGATGTGACTATAACCACGTCTTTTTCCATTTGGCCAAATCTTTTGAACATAAAATATTTACAGCAGGAAAATAACACGTCGTTTTTTTCTTTTTTGCAAGAATAATTGAGAGAAATAAAGAAGATTTCTAAATACAATTTAGGCAGAAAAATATTTCTTAAGTGTAATGGTCTATGTCTAAGGAATCAAACTCATGAAACTGTATATATGTTCCACACAGAAGTCTACAAAACCATGTTATGTGAACTGTTGTATAATATCTCAAGTTTTAATTATATGGTAACTAATCACTGGTTTTCAGATTCACAGAGCTTTTTATGATTTGGTGGCAAATATATAATGAAAAGATGGAGAAACAAGCATAATTAGCTGCAGATTTCCTTTACACTTATGCAAATCTTTATTTCTTTAATGAAGAAATACTGATTGCATTTAAAACCTGCAACTACACGCGTCAAGATAGTTGGACGCTTACTAAGTGAAAGATGGGGAACTTATGTCTCCTTGTGAACTTAAGGTAATTTATTCCCAAACGTCTTATTTACATATGAGCAGGTACATGTTAAAACTATTTCTAAATGAATCTCAATTTCAGTTATTTTTAAGCATGACAGCATTGTAGCAACCTTAGGGACTATCTTTGATACATAACTAATTTTGTATAACTAAGTTATATATAATTTCATATAACTTTGTAATTTTAAACGGTAAAATTACATGTATTTGTGTTATGTCACAGGATTGCCTTTTTTTTTTTTTTTTTTCTGTACGCGGGCCTCTCACTGTTGTGGCCTCTCCCGTTGCGGAGCACAGGCTCCGGACGCGCAGGCTCAGCAGCCATGGCTCACGGGCCCAGCCGCTCCGCGGCACGTGGGATCTTCCCGGACCGGGGCATGATCCCGTGTCACCTGCATCGGCAGGCGGACTCTCAATCACTGCGCCACCAGGGAAGCCCAGGATTGCTTATTTTTATATCTTTTGAGAAACATAAATGTTGATTATATAATACTTAAAGTGCTAATTCCGCACCCAAAGCACTCTTTTTCAAAGCCATCATGAGATATGCCTCTTTTGCTAGATTTGCAAAGCACAGTCTCAAATTGTAGGTGAAAGACAAGGCCCTTTAGTTTGTGTTAAGGACTAGTTAAAAATATAGTATAGACACTGTACACAAACTTATACAGTGCTGTAGGGCAATTATATCTCAATGAAACTGGAAGAAAAAACAGGATGTTACAAGCGTTTGTTTTATGGTAGTTTGAGCAAAAGGTTTAGTTGTAGACGTACTGATCTTATATGCAAAGATCTCCAAGTGTAACTTCTCATACAATTTGGCCCTATAAAATTCTTCGTGTCCTCATTTTATAAATTTGTAAATTGATATTTGAAGATTTAATATACACTGACCCAGGTCACATTGCAGCCACAGATAAGAGTAGTTTTATATCAATTATTTTTTGATATAAATTTATATGTTAAAAAGTTAAATTTTAAGACTGCCCACTTAAAAAACTTCCTGCAAATAATGGAACATAAGATTGGTTTTCAAGTCAAAGGGACTGTCCCCTTAATTTATCTTAACCAGAAGAGTTTGACAAAGAATACATTTGAAAAGAAAGCTAATAAAAGACAGTATCAGAAACAACCAAAGATATCTATTTGAAGTTATATTTATAACTTATTTTTATAAATTCTAATCACATAGAATGTAAAACCAGAAGATTTGGAAAATACTTTCATTCACTGTTACTTGAAATGTGGAATTTTTTTAAGTGAAGGTAAGGTGTATGGCAGAAGGGATTCTGCAGGTGTACTGAGGTCCCTGATCAGCTGACTTCAGTAAGTCAGAAAGGAGGTTGTCTTGTGTGCACCTGACCTCAGATGAGCCTAGAAGGGGTGGTGCCCCCCTGAAGGCAGGCGATGGACGGAGGGCCTACAGAGGAGGCTACGTAGCAAGGACTGGACGAAGCCTCTAGATGCTGAGATCATTCCCAGCCAAGAGCCAGCAGGAAACCAAGGCCTCAGTGCAATAGCCACAAGGGTCAGAATACTGACTGGGGGAGGACTCTGAGCTCCACGTGAGAACGCAGAAGCGGCTGAGACCCTGAGCAGAGGGGCCAGCCACACCACCCATGCCCAGACTGCTGACCTACAGAACGCTGAGATAAAAGGTCCATTTCAGGCTGCCTAGTTTGTGTGATTTACTGCACACCAGAGAAAACGAATAAAGCTATAGCCTGGCAAAGCCAAGATTCTAACTCTAGTCTGTCCAACGCCAGAGCCTCTCAGCGGTTCTTCACATGGACGCGTATTATTGTACTGCACTGCACGCTCATTCTCTGCGTAGTTCTTGTTCTAAATCATCTTTGACCCTGGGTTCCAGATTAAAGGTAGGCAAAAGTACCATGCAAAGGCAGTTTGCTGGGCTTCGAGTTCCCGGTGCAGGCTGATGTGATGAGGAAAAGCAGGACTGGAGAATTTGTGGATATCCCCATCCTTGGTGTCAACTGAGTGATGCTAATAGCAGTCTTAACACCTTAGGCTAAAGTTACTGCCTTTGTAGAATCATGTGCGAACATAGCTGATGGCACCAGCTTTGGTTTGTCATTGAACATGTCACCCTGTGTTTCTTTATAAAATATGGGATTCGTCAGACCTAATTTTATCCCTACCAG
Source organism: Phocoena phocoena (assembly GCF_963924675.1). Taxonomy (NCBI): domain Eukaryota; kingdom Metazoa; phylum Chordata; class Mammalia; order Artiodactyla; family Phocoenidae; genus Phocoena; species Phocoena phocoena. The sequence continues at coordinate 6,838,488 of NC_089224.1, forward strand.
ACCAAATAAAGATTCCGTAAGAGAGAACGAATTGAAATACAAGCAAGAGAGCTGACGTTCTGAAGTGCTGCACCGGGACTCAGTTGTATGGGGTCATGAGAGAAAATCCTGTGTGGGTTTCAGGGCTCCGAGGGCATCGGGGACTTGCACTTTGCCTAACCAGTGGTAGGAAGACAAGTTCTCTGGTCCATGTGGCAGAGGGTCAGGAGAGCAGGCATGGCTGTATCAGGGTGATCAGACACAGTAGTCAGATGAAGATCTCCATATGCCCCGGTGAGATGTGAGAAAAGCCCATGATTTTACATTCCCCAGAGAAACACATACATCCCTGAGACAGATCTCAGGTGATATATGGAGACTGGGCCGTGGTTTGTGTGAATCAGGAATTGGAAACCAGATGAGAGTGAGGTGCCTTTGCAGGTATCGGCACGAGCAGATGAGGTACAGACACCAGACCTTCTGCCCCTCTCCCCCACAAATGACACACCTCTGGCACTTGGGAGGGCCCTGGAGCTTAGGTACAATTCTAGGAATTGGGTGAAAGGGAGTGAGTCACCCTGAAATTACTATATATATAATTATAATTATATATGTGCTATTTATATAAAACTATAATATATAAAATACCATATATAATATAGCTTTATAATAATAAGTATATTTTAGGGTTATATGTAACTATATGTTTTCCTCCATCCAGTGGGACTGGAGCTCAAAATAGAAATTATGTCTTGTGAAGCAACAATAAGGAAAATTCTTCCTGAAAACCTAGGTTTGGGACCTATATATGTGTAACTATCCCATTTCATTAATAACAATGAATTGGTGTCAGCAACGTCATATTAATCGCCAACACCGTGCGTATTGGAAACTGGAACCCACCGAGGCTGTGATCTGTCCAAGGTCATATAATAAATTAGTGGCTAGCACCTCACTAGACTCTAGACTTTCACCTGGTCTTTGTTGTGTTGGAATAACACTTTCCTCTGATATCTAGAAAACTGAAGCCTCAGCCCCACTTTTCTCTCAGGTTTGCGGAATGTCATTCCTGGTTTATATGTCTCTCGATGCCACTTACTCTAGGGAAACCTGTGGCTGAAGAGTAATGGATGAACAGTTGGTATCGCAAAGATTTGAGGGGGTAGTGTCCTGAAAATAAATGCCCGTGACCTGATGCGCATAAAAATTGGTGAACTCCGGGCAGGGATCAGAAGAATCTTGGAGAAAGATGGTTGAAATATGTTTAACTTCAGTAGAAAAGCCAATCTGCAAAAATATACTAGTTCCTGAAGTCTTAAGCATTTCATGACCTGCTGGGAGCAGATGTTCGTTCCAACATTCCTGTCCCAGAGCCTGGGATGTTAAAATACCATTTAGATCCTTGAAATAAGCTGATGTTTTCACCTCATAAAAATACCTATGCATGTTCACCTGAGAAGAAAAAAAAAAAAGTGACATTTTCTGGTGACTTTCTTGAAGAATCCCGGTACTCATTTTCAAAAGGAAGAAATGGAAAAGTCTTCATTTCCAGCTGCTTGGCGATGGGACGGAACGAATTAGTATCTGCAATTCTTACAACGGTCTGCTGTTTTCAGAAAAGTGTAAAACACTATGCGTACACGTAGGTACAGAGGAACAGGCATGGTAACATTCTTTAACAGTAACTTGAAAGTCTTTTAAAAATTTTTTTTGATTCTTGTTCTGCCTGCAGGATATCCGAAGGCAAAGATTTCGGCAGGAGTTGGATTCATCCTCGGATGTCAATGAACTACCCTGAACTTCCTCTCTGTACGTTCTCTGCTTTTAAATCCAGGGAAAGCTGTCAGCTTTTAAGCGTGCATATGGGACATCCCTATTTTGTCACTGCTGGAAGTTACCAAAGCCCTGCAATCTAATTTGCTGGTTTTTTTTTTTTCTCCTCTGTTGAAATTAATATTTGAAAATTGAAAGCCCCACATTAGCACCAAACATTGGGAACATTTTATGGCACTTCAGTGGTTCTGTAGTGCCAGCTGGTTTCCCATCCCCTCCGAGACTCTGGATGCTAAGTGCCCAGGGACGGCCCCGTAGAGGTTTCACCATAATCCACCTGTATCCATTAACAGACACTCAATCACTAAAGTGCTTACTAGACTAAACATATTTATCCAACCGCATCACACTTTACAATGCAAATCTGCCAATCCCCAGCTATTAACAAGAAACTGCTTTAAGGGGATTTTGGTGTTTGTGCTGTGAAGAGCCCGCTTACCTACAACAAACCACTAAACCAAATTAACGTAGCTGTATCCTCATAAAAGAAACCAGATATCCTGTTGTGAAAATGGAGAGCTTGGTGGGACAGACCTCCTTTGATGGCTTCGCAGTGTGGCAGACAGGGCTTCAGACTTCCAATCTGGCCACCAAGTCATTACGGAACTCCACTGCTCAACTCTCGATAACTTTAAAAGCAAACTAAAAATGCAGCGTCCGGGTAACTCAGTTAAGTCGTCAACGTCCTCGGTTACTATTATAATTGCCGTAAGTGCTGTAATTGTTGGATAAGGCTCCTTAATTCTAATTGCTCCTTCAACCAAGATCATGTTGTAAAAGTGCTTGCATTAGCCAAAAATAAAATCCAAAAGACACAAATGTGGTAGTAATAATAATTCTTTTTATTAGCCTGGCAGAGAGGAAGAGAACAGAGCTTTAAAAACTTCAAAGTTCTGACCAAAAAAAAAAAAAAAAAATCAGAATCGGAGGGACTCATATTCTTTGCCCCATCATTAGAGCAATACTTAACTAAGTGCCATTACCGCAAGCTAAAGGTTTGACAACACTTTTTTTCTAGTCTGCGGGAAAGTCATGCCATCTGCGTTGCCCCACTAATTTAAGATTTCTGTCACAAGCTACATAACACAGCCTTGAATGTCCTCACTCAGAACTCTTAATCGCCCCAGACTTATTGGTATTATACCCCCTTTAGATACCAATATTTTAAGGCAGCTTTGACACTTGGTAGGGTTTGAGGTAATTTTTTCCCCCACTTAGCTAGCAAGAGAAGAAAGGTAGAATTTACTCAGAGTTAAGCTACCGACACCAAGTAAATAGGAATTCGTAAAATAATAGGCCATTATTCTGCACAGAAAAAGAGCACTACTGTATCTCAACTCCACACCTCTGGTACGAAAATGAAATATGAATTTCCAGTCTCTACTGTTTATCAGAAATAATGAGCACTTTCTTATTTTAGTCGACTTTATAGGCACTTCTGGGGAAAATATTATGTGCAGCGAGAGCCAGCTTCGTTTTGGAGGGCACTCTTCACTCTGGAATCATTTCCAAAGTGAATAAACCACAGTGTGCATTTTCCCAAAGATCGGCCGAAGAAAGACTTCAAGCCAAAATAAAAATTAAATTGTCATGTGGCAAAATGTCAGCAGTTTGCTAGAAATATTTCAGAAACATGGGTATGTTCCTGAAATAGGAATGATAAATATAAACTCTTGTTTCTATATGTATTTAATCTTTGTCTACCCTTCTCATCTCTCATAGTGTAGGAATGAATTACAAAAGAGCTGCCAGATGAATCATGACATATTTTGAGGTCAGGATTTTGCTGTAAAGTGTGTGAAAAATAGTCTTGATGGCCTACTTAGTTAAAAAAATGAAATAAGAACAAACACTAATGTGTTTGTACATGTGTTAAGAATTTGCAATTCTTCTGACTTTTGAAGTAATAATGTGAATATCCTATAGTTATGTAAATACCCCATTCACATCAATGTGCACCAAATAATGTTCTAATAAAATTACCTGCCTTATGTTTATGATAATAATCTGGGATTTAAATCCGGACATGATAAATGTTATGTTTATGGGCAAGCATGGAGTAGTGAAAATACTGGGTAAAATATTGAAGAACAATATTGGAAACTTTAGCTCTTGGCCTTGAAAACCACTTTTTTCCAATTTAGCTATCACAGAGGACAGCATTTATAAGCATAATTATAATGTTGCTATTTTTTCTTCCCTGATGGCTTTTTAATTTCAATTTTCGGTGGGAATATTCATTAGTTTTTTGGTGGGAATATTAACCATTCACTATTCCATGTTGGAATTTGAAACTGCATTTTTCTGGCAACAATATGTATCTATCATCCAAGAGAAGTATGGATAATGTATAGTCAGTAAAAACATTTAATGATATGGGTGCTGTGTTGGAAAGATAGAAGAGGCAGGAAACATCCTCCAGTTTAGAGGGGCTCATGAGATGGAATTATGAAGAATTTTATAAAATATCTCCTAGAAATATACAACAGTGTCTGCAGGATTCCCGTAAAGGAAAAAGGAGATAAAGAGAGAAGGTTTCCGGCGTTGGAATGTAAATTCTTCCTGAGGATGACTGCCATTTTCATTTCTTAATACCGATTAGAGCCTGACATTGTACAGGTAGGAGATCAGTAAATGTGTGTTGTCTTAATGAATAAAAGGATTCCAACAACAGATTTGGGGGGAGCGAGACTCATGGCACAAGAAGGTAGCTGTTCCCCCCAGGCCATGGAAAGGTGAAGGCAGCAGGGAGAAGCAAAGGGGCTGGTGAAGGAGGGACACCTTTGAATTCTACATGTCCTCTTGGGCTTTACCCCAAGGCAAGGCAGACAAATAGCACATTTTCACAAATCCAAACTTCAGAACGCATCACTGTTTTGAAACATCAAAGACTCTGCGCTAGCGTCCCTTTGTGGTACAGAAAGCAGGACCATCTCTTACAATCAACCTGGGAAGAGATGTAGTTTTTATTTAGCTCACTTCCTGGTTATTATAGGAGTTTTTCTGCAGCCTCCCAGCCACAAATCTAAGGAGAAACTCACTTGTTACTGTAGAAGAAAGTTCAGATGTAAGGTCTTGTTTTGTTATCTCATAAGGGAAGATAAACATCTTGGAAGAAGATGCCCAGGATCTGGGATGAGAGTCCCTTGAGGAAACCACTCACCACTGCGGTCATGTGTACTTATATGGCCTCGTCAGTTCTCTGCGTCTAAGTAGAACATTATTGTCACCCTCCCAGCCCCCTGCAAATGGAACTATCTGTAGTAGACTTTTAAAAATTGTTTTAACTCATTGTTTTTCCTGTCTCCTAGGAGTTTAGAAGATTCTTTCCATATCTGCCTGTTTCCATCAGTACCACCTTAGACCCACATTTAAATAGCTAGATCGTTTAGTGTTCACAGCCTCGGGGATGTGACAGAGCAAAAATCTTTTTGCTTCTAGTTTACAAAAGTCAATGCCAGGGGGAGAAGAGAGAAGGTGTGAGGGGTAGTCAAAAACTTAAAGATTTGGGGAATGAGGGATTTTATTGTCACACCAGAAAACATTTCCCTGGATGGAGTGTGGGAGGAGAGGAGGAAGAGAAGTGCTGAGAGCTTGGTGAGTCCTGGGAGAGGAGCCGGGACCAGATCTAGTTAGATCCGTAAGGATCTGTAAACACGCCAGATAGATTTGTGGGTTTTGTGAGCAAAGGGGACGCAGAGCTCCTGAAGGCAGCAGGACCCCAGAGCAGGACAGACTGCCCAGTGGGTCTGGGAGACACGTACAGACAGCCTCCCAGAGATTCCCGAGGGGCAGGCTGACCAACATGTCAGCACATGGTGACAGACCCCAGGGACAGAAATGTGTGGAAAGGTATGGCGGCCACCTGAGTGACTGATGAATGAAGACCAGCTGGGACATGCCGCAGTGGATACCTGAGAGCAAAGCACCCATGGCCCCCCCTTCCTAGGTCTTGGTTGGCACCATGGACTCACCTAGACCTTGACCCTAACAACAATGGGTGATCATCCCAATTAACTGAGATTTGGGTTATGCCACCAAGGTAGAGTGGGGAAGCAAAATCTAAACAGTGCTGAGTTACGGAATGGAAAACTTTCAGAATGTTCTACCGCAGGTCAACTGTCGATTTGTAGACTGTAATGGACACCATCTACATATCATTAGTGTTTCTAAAACTGTGGAACTGGCAAAACAAAGAAAAAATACTCATCCCCCCCCCCAAAAAAAAACCCCAAACAGATCTAGAAATGCAAATGGGTATGAGAATAGAGTGAATGTTCTCTGTTTCCTCTTCCCCCACCAACTGGCACATCAATACTGGGTCTGCTCCACACAGATGACAACAGTTGATGAGTATTTTTCAACCTTTTAGAGCCCATTAGATCATAATAGGCATCTTCATTTGAGGTTGAAAACACAGAAGAAAAGAAAATTCTACTTTCACGAGGTTAATTTTTATATTAAGATTTTATCCTTATTTTAAACAAACTATAAAGCCTACAGAGTTTGCCCATCATGAGTGGCCTTGGCAAAGAGAAAACGTCTTTGCAGAACCCTGACCAGAAACGATGTGGATTTTTTGTTTGAACATGACCCAAGCAGCTCCAATGACGCATGAAGTAACAGAAATCTCAGGAGAAGGCCCAGGTTAGGTTCATTCAACAAGGGGCCGTTCAGGGTTGGCCGATGGCTGAGAAGCCATGTTAAGGTAAAAGAAACCATGGACTCTGGTTCCAAAGAGAGTCACAAGCAAACTGGAATCCCAGCACGGAGAGCGTTTCTCCCAGCTGCCTAGATCTTATCTTTTCTTGGAAGAACTCGCTAGACCTTTAATCTTTGGATTGTGGTGGAGTTTGAAAATGAGGAAAAGGGAACATGAGGCTGTCAATAGATTCTGTTTACGCTTATTGCATTTAAAGGATTTTTCATTCATTTTCTCTTGGAGAAATAATACTTCTATCAGTGTAGATATCAATCTTGAAGGAATTCTGCAAATTGCAAATATATGGCAGGTAAATTACTTGTAATAGATTTCACAATTAATAATAATTTTCATTTATAAAATAAGAATTTTTGAAAATGGTTGGATCACCAAAAATAGAGGGCCTCCTGCCTTTATTTTTTTTTTTTTTTCGGTATGCGGGCCTCTCACTGTTGTGGCCTCTACGGTTGCGGAGCCTAAAGGCTCCGGACGCGCAGGCCCAGCGGCCATGGCTCACAGGCCCAGCCGCTCCGCGGCATGTGGGATCTTCCTGGACTGGGTCATGAACCCGTGTCCCCTGCACCGGCAGGCGGACTCTCAACCGCTGCGCCACCAGGGAAGCCCATCCTCCTGCCTTTATTATAGGCTTTATCTTCTATTATCACCCAAGGCACTAACATTAAATAAAATTATAAATTTAATTCTTTAATTGCACTAGACACATTTCAAGTGCTCAAAAGCCATGTCTGGCCGGAGGTTAATATTTGTATAATTCACATAGAGGACATTTCCTTCAACGCAGACAGTGCTATTGGCCAGTGCTGCTATAGAGCTAACGGTCGAGTTATCAGGAGGAGAGAAAATCTGAAATATTACTGCCACAGTTTCATTCTTTATCTACTGTGTAAACACAAAACTTCTGTTAAGAGCATGTTTACAGTAACACCATGGCTAATATCCTACTAATTTCAGTTCTCGCTGACTGGCTGAGTGGCCAACTGAATGAATTTTTCCTGATTTTAATGTAATATGAGAGTAACAACTACAATAAAATAATGGTTGGAGGTTACTGAGTGTTCTTTACATGAAAATTAAAATACTGATGACATGATTATTCTTATCTCAATCTTAGCCTACAGATACAAATCACATCGCTAAGGAAGAAAACACACCATTTGGTTAACTCTGCAGCAAAATATTTGCTGTTTGGTTGTTTTAGCATTTATTTCTTCTGTGCTTAAAAAGAATTGGTGGAGACAACATCGCAAATATTTATGTATATTCAGTGTGGTGCAAGCGTCTTACACATTTTAGAATTAATCCTGAATGCCCTTGTGTACTCAGATGAGGAACCCTGAGGGCAAACTTGTTTGGAGTTTTCACGTTGAGTTAAATGAGGGAATCAGTTCATTTGAAAGACTAATCTTTAGGTCCGTAATCTCTACCTTTTCCTGTGTTTATTTTTGAAATCCAGTTTTGGTGAGAATTGTGGAATAATGGTTTACACTAAGGAAGTGAGTCAGTGTCACCATGAAGTAAGAGGATTAAATTCGGGGAACAGTAATGCCCAGTAGGGTTCTATGTTGTAGAAATGGGTGGTAGGCAGGGAGACTAAGTAGATTGTTCCGGAGGAAACACGTATGGATCCTGGGAATCCAAAAATACTCCTAAATTGAAGGTGACTCCTTGAAGATGGTTGAAAAAAATAAGATGCAATTTTTCAGCGACATAAGAATCCACATGTAAGGTGATACCCATGTGTATCCCTCTACTTAAGCACGTAGAGGATTTTTACTTATAAAGAAGATTTTGTTAGGTCTCGTATCTACTTCTAAGTCAGATCTTTTTGAAAGGAATAGTTTGTCATTCCTTTGAGTGAGTGATGAATGAAGTTTTCACTTTTTGGATTAAATGTACTTTCATCACTTTGGATTTTTAAAACATATATTCAAAATACAGGAAGCAGCATTTAAACTGGTGTCAGTGTTCTGGTGGTTTCTCTACACACACAAAAGAAGTCTAGCCATGTATAGACCTAATTCCAGAAAAGATGAGAAGAAACTTTGGGTATCTCAAATGGAATATGTAGCTGTTGGCTTTGTTACTTTTTTTTTCATTCTTCAGTAATAGACATGAAGGCAAAAGATAGCAGTTTTTGAACATTACTATCTTGAACACAAAACATATGTACTATTTTATAAATCCTTAAAGCCCTTTCAATGCTTGGGAGCTTTCTTATGAGGTTCTCACTGCATTTGGAATCAAGAAATATTTATAAAGTTCCCACTTGGTGGAGAGCAGTGTGTTGGTTCTTTTGGGGGATAATGAAAAAATATGACATAATCCCTGCTGTAGGGGGGGGTTTGTAAAGCAGTGGAGAGAGAAAACTCTCAAACTCTCAAAGCAAACAGAGGAAGGAGTAATGCAAGATAGCTTATTTTAATGGTATCGACATTAAACATAATGAGGCCTAGAGGAAAGGGCAGGTTCCCTGGAGGAAATGGGACTGAAGTTAGGTTTTGATGGATGGATGAGGGTTGGAAAGGGAGATGGGCAAAGGAGATGCCTTTGAGGTAGAGGAGATAAACGTGGGGTTTTGGAGACCCGAAGAGCATGCAGCATTCTTGGGGCAGCTCTTGATGCAGCTGGAAAGCAATTCTGAAGACTGGAGCGTCTGAGGTTGTGTAATGAGAGTGAGGCTTCCTATTATAGTCAGGCTTTGTGTATGAGTCCCTTGAGGGACCATGGAAACCACCAGCGATTCAGACCGTGGTTAAAGAACAAGAGGGGAAGGTCTCTGCATTCTGGGCTCTCACCTAAGCTAATTTTTCATCAATAAAGAAGTGAGTAGCCAACCCTTCAACACTTCCTTTACCTAAAAGCGATTGAATTTCCTCTATTAGTCTGCCGTCCACGTTTAAATGAAACACAGTATTTTGAAATTTTTACTTACGGTTAACAAGTTTCTCAGTGGTTTGGAAACTTGGGTAGTCCTAAATTTCTCTCAGATTTCCCCTCCTTATTAGTTTGTATAAATATTGATTCACCCTAGCAATGAGTTATGGGTAGGAGGGATTTTTCTCCTGTTTTGTGCTATAGAACACAGCATTCCAGAAAAACCTCATTTCCGTTGATGAATGGCTATTGGCATACAGAAATCTGGCATGCGGTTGAGGAGAAGGGATACAGCTGACATGAGAAAAGCTGGAGAAGGAGACCATAATCCCCCTTCAAATTCACTGCTTATTAGAGGAGCTAAAATGATTAAGCAGCTGGAAGTTTTGATGTATGAGGAAAGATTAAAAGAATTACATGTGTGTAAGTTGGCCGTAGAGCTAAGGGGTATGTGCATGTGTGGTGGGGTGGACCCTGATAGCTGTTTGCAGATAATTGAAAGTATAAGCTCCACAGAGGGAGAGGGATTGTGGAGGTGGCCTTTAGGGGATTATCTAAGGGCAATGAATGAACTGAAGAAAAGGGGAAAAAAAATGGCTTCATCAGGAGGACTTTCCTAATGGGTGAGACTTAAGAGGCCATAAAAGAATCTCCCACAAGGGGTGGTGAAATTCCCATCCCTTGAGTCATCTGGAGGAGGCCTATAAAGTGTTGGAAGCACACCATACTGCCCTGTGGGGGGACAGACTTGGTAAGCAAGACCATCCTTTGTCTTGATGTTTTTACAGCTCAATTTTGAGGATGAATCAATTGGTAAACAGTAAATCTGGAAACTCCCCAGGAACGGAGTCTGTCTCATCTCACTGATAATTTTCTCCAAGTAAGAGAGACATGTCCCACACCTCTTCCTCCTCTGACTTCCACACATTGTCCTTGACATTATATCATTTCTTAAGGGACATAATGGTCCAATCGTAGAGGGATTGCAAGATGGAAAGTGTAGGCAGCATGTAATTCATATGAATGAACCCTCCCTGCACTGCAATCTCTTTCCCTGAACACGCCTGCCATCTGTTATGTTAGGAGGACGCGCTGTATTGTGTTCCTCATGGTTCCTCAGTGTTAATGAGTATTTGGACCATGCTACTCTTGGAAATGAAATTGGTCAAGGCTAGCTTTTCTCTAGTACCATGACAAGGCAGAAATTCTTTCTGGTGACTTTTGATAATGAAAACCAGAGTATGTCTATTTTTATAATTTGCACAAACTGAAAGAGGTAGGATCTCAGAGCTCTTCATTTCAATGCAAATGGAAAAAGAAAGAAAGAAAGAAAGAAAGAAAGAAAAGAAAAAGAAAGAAAGAAAGAAAAAAGAAAGAAAGAAAGAAAGAAAGAAAGAAAGATCCCATAATCTTGTAGGATAATGCTTCAACCTCATAGTTTGCCTCTCAGGTTTTTCCCCCGTGGGAGGAATAATACATGATTCTCACAAAAAGATTTACATCCAAGTTTTTCTGCACAGTGTTATTTATACAACTAATAACTAGAAATAACCTAAATATTAATAGTAGGTTAAAAAATTTTTATGTCTTTATGATAAATTGTCACAGCTGCAAAATTCATGGTTTTGAAGAATATATAATAATATGAGAAAATGCACATGATATGTTGGAAGAAGTAAGCCAGACATACAAATACAGGGGCATTTTAAATGTATTTAGATAAGAAGATGGACGGATAAATGGATAGACATTTATATCAGCCTTGTTATCTCTGAGAGGTGGGATTCTGAATGATGTTAATTTTCTTCTTCATACTCTTTTATGTGTTTTGAAATTAATACATATTACTTACCACACTGTGATTTAAACAGATTTTTACATTTGAAAGTTTTTAAAAACACGGGTATTTGGATAAGAATATTTTGCATTAAGCAATAGACTAATCACAGCTCAGAGTGGACTTTTCTGCATAAAAAAATAGATTAGGTGGAAAAAATTGTGGTACTTCCATACAATTTAGAAAGAGAAAAATTAAATTTTGTATTTTTTATCCAAGATATTTTTATAAGCTGAAACAAGCAGAAAGTTGAGGATTGGTTTATGTCAGCGTTTCACAAGCTGCTCCCAAGTAACCTAGTGTATCAAAATATTTTATTATGTTTACTTCCAAAAACCTTTCATTGGGGTACAACGTCAGGCATTTTATTTATTTTATTTATTTTTTAAAAATTTTGAACTCTTCAAGTTTAATTCCACCAAAATTACATCACAGAATTGGGACATAATGAAGTATTTCTAATGAAAGGAATAAACAGAACTTGCCTAAGCACTGGTTCATATTTGTGACATGATATGTACACACCAGGCCTGGAATTTCACCACTCCTGTCAATAGAAATTCACAACGCTCAATACGTTGTACATTTTTAAAAGTACTAACAAAGATAAACATGTTTCTATTCTTCTGGACTTACTAGAATCTCTATATAGTGATATGTATTTCTGACTCTTCAAAAGAGAGATATTACGACATTATTTTCTACAGTTAATCAATAGAGGGATTACTATGAAATGTAGCATAAAACGTTTTCTGTTATTATCTTTAGTATTAAGTTTTCTCCTATTACCTTTATTATTTAGCATTGTTGTAGAATTACGAAAAAATTAAAATTATGAGAATCAGAAAGAAAAAAATGATCAAATGAAAGCAATTAAAACTATAAAAATTGATGAGACCATCACAAGTAAAAAATATAAGATTTCATTCATTCATTTGACAAATATTTATTGTGTGCCTTTGATGGCTCTGGTGCTCTTCTAGAGACAATGAATAAAAAAGGACAAAGATCCCTGTCACTGTGAGGTTTTCATTACGGCAAACTTTAAATCTTCCATGACATACTAAGTATCTGTATGTACACACTAAATATTGTGAAAGTAATCTTTATGTGAAGTTTTGGGCTTGTTTGTTTTTCCCTGGAAGTAGAAGCACTGAACTAAAGGAAGTTATACTTTAGAGATTCCTGACAAATATTGTTAAAATGGTCTAAATTGATTTGATGTTTTTCTCTATTAGTGTAAATTATTGTCTTAGCATCTTTTATTAATTTATCTTTAATTTATTCATCAGTCTGATATGCCACATTCAATGGCATGCAAAATATATTATATATACATATATGCATATATATTCTATTTTGTTAATCTACCTATTCTACTTTCCATATGAAGAAGCAGGGGACAGACGTATTAATTAACTTTCCCATCCATCAATTAACTTTCCCAACCAAAATATATTATATATACATGTATGCATATATATTCTATTTTATTAATCTACCTATTCTACTTTCCACATGAAGAAGCAGGGGACAGACGTATTAATTAACTTTCCCAACCATTAGAACAAAAATATGAATTGTCTAAATTATTTGAAGACACATATTCAAAACAAAATAAAACAAATAAAGCAGACCATATAGTAAATAAAGAAAGCAGTGAAATTTGAAGCATAACAGAACATGTGATGGCAGGGACAAGACCAAAAAATTTATTGATAAATATGAATGGGCTAAGTGAACCCATAAAAAGAAAAGATTCTGATTGAATCACAAAGCAAAACACAACTAGTAATTGCTACATGAGATATGTCTTTAAAAAATAATTTAGTAATGTTGAAACTAAAAGCATAGGAAAAGACACAGCATACACACACTACTATATATAAAATAGATAACTAACAGGGACTTACAGTATAGTACTGGGAACTCTACTCAGTATTTTGTAATAGCCTATAAGGGAAAAGAATCTGAAAAACAATATACATATAGATATATAACTGAATATAAAATTGAATATAACTTTATATATATATACATATATATATATAAAGTATATATATAACTGAATCACTGTGCTGTACACCTGAAACTAACACAACATTGTAATTCAAGTATACTTCAATAAAAAAAAGAAAATGCAAACAAAAAGTGAAAGGGTTGTTATCCTCACTAAAGACTGGAGTGAAATCAGATGAAAATGTTACATGAGATAAGCAGGATAATCTATTAATTATCATACACCAAGTTATTTTTTTTGAAAGTTCCTCTTTTTTTTGGTTATAAATTTATTTATTTATTTATTTTTGGCCGCATTGGGTCTTTGTTGCTGCGCGCGGGCTTTCTCTAGCTGTGGCGAGCAGGGGCTACTCTTCATTGCAGTGTGGGGGCTTCTCATTGCAGTGGCTTCTCTTGTTGTGGAGCATGGGCTCTAGGGGGGCGGGCTTCAGTAGTTGTGGCACGTGGGCTCAGTAGTTGTGGCTCATGGGCTTTAGAGCGCAGGCTCAGTAGTTATGGTGAATGGGCTCAGTTGCTCCACGGCACATGGGATCTTCCCGGACCAGGGCCCGAACTGGGTCTCCTGCATTGGCAGGCGGATTCTTAACCACTGTGCCACCAGGGAAGTCCTACCGAGTTACTTTAACTTAGACAAGTTTAGTAATGTTTTCGTCCCCCTGCTTCTTCACATGGAAAGTAGAATAGGCAGATTAAGAAAATAAACTGGACAGCCAGCACTGAGACCAAGCAGTCTTGCTCTCTAGTGCCACTCCTTACCTGGATCAAAAGTCAGTGCCTGGATTTTCCCTCCTTCTCTGACTCAAGAATGTATATATGGCAGACTTTCCTGACTGTGTAACGCCATTGAAGGTAGAAGTTACAACCAAGGGCAGCAGAGTCAGTAAATTACAATTGAACCATTGGTAGTTCCACCCTTAAAAATTCTTCAGCCATTAAGAAATTTCACACCCCTCTTCACAGGGACCTAGCTATCACCTTTCTTGTCTTCTTGTTCTTTCTTTTCTCCTTCAGCCTGGTCAGAGACCTTGACAATTATTCCCTCTGTATTGGTTAAGTATGTGGTTCTCTTTTCTCAGTTCCAACCCATAACGTTCATGCTCTGAGGTCATCCTACAACCAGAAATTCTGATCAAGGTGCTGCTTTGTCAATGGAGGGCATTTTCTTTTCTAACACGGATTCTGACATCAGGTGTTAAGTTACCTTTTCTTTTTCTTCTTCTCATTGCACATTTTTTGTTCCATAGTTGAGTTTTTTTCCCCTTAGCTTTACTGAGGTATATTTGAAAATAAAATTATATATATTTAAAGTGTACAATGTAATGATTTAATCTATGCATACAATGTGAAATGATCACCACAATCAAGTTAATTAACACATCCATTGCCTCACATAGTTACCCTTTTTTTGTGTGTGTCATGAGAATGCTTAAGATCTACTCTCTTGCCAAATTTCTAGTGTATAATGGAGTATTGTTAACTATATTCACCATGCTGTACATTAGATCTCCAGTGCTTATCTATCTTATAACTGAAAGTTTTACCATTTGGCCAACCTCTCCCCATTTCCCTCACCCCTCAGTCCCTGGCAACCACTTTTCTACTTTGTTTCTATGAGCTTAACTTTTTTTTTTTTAAGATTCCACATATCAGTGAGATCATACAGTATTTGTCTTTCTCTATTTAACCTATTTTACTTAGCATAATGTCCTCCAGGTTCATCCACGTTTTTGCAAACAGCAGGATCTCCTCCTTTTTCAAGGCTGAATAATATTCCACTGTGTTTATCATCTCTATCTCCCACATTTTCTTTATCCATTCATCTGTCGATGGACATTTAGGTTGTTTCTGAGTCTTGGCTGTTGTGAATATGCTGCAGTGAGCACCAGAATGCAGATATCTCTTTGAGATACTTAGTTTCCTTTGAATACATACCCAGCAGTGGGATTGCTGGACTGTACGTAGTTCTACTTTAAGTTTTATGAAGAAGGGCTTCCCTGGTGGCGCAGTGGTTGAGAGTCCACCTGCCGATGCAGGGGACATGGGTTCGTGCCCCGGTCCGGGAAGATCCCACATGCCGCGGAGCGGCTGGGCCCGTGAGCCATGGCCGCTGGGCCTGCGTGTCCAGAGCCTGTGCTCCGCAACGGGAGAGGCCACAACAGTGAGAGGCCCGCGTACCGCAAAAAAAAAATTTTATGAAAAAAATAAAAATTATCGTTGAGTTTTGATGGATCACTGTAAATTATGTCAAATAATTTCATTTTCTCTTTTGCTTTTTAGCTGATACCCATTAGCTGATCTTGTCCATGTTTAAAATTTTGATACTTTGTTCATTGTGAAGTTTTTTGCACTCATTTTGGTTTCTAAAAATATTACTTGTAAAGATTATTACTCTTATTTATTGAGTCTTTTTGGCACCCTCTTGAAATTTGCGGCCAAGGCAAAAGCCTCATTTACTTAATCCTAGTTCTGGCCCTGCCCATTTGTCAGAACTAGCTATTGGGAAATCCCAAGAGAAAGCAAAGTCATAGCAAAGGGTTTAGCAACGCTTTTCCGATAGATGTAATTAATTTTCTTCCCATTCTTCCCTCATAGAGCTAAGATAGCTTGCCAGTTTTTTTTTTAATTATCTTCAGATCATTTTCAGTTCATCTTAGATAGCAGTTGGAATGCAGTCCATTTCTTGATTTATTTGCCCATGTGTCAAACACACTAGCAATATGCTTGTTGACCGACAAGACAAACTTCTGCTCATGGTTTAAGTCTGTTGCAGTTTATTTGAGAGAGTTTCTGGAATTTGGGAGACCACATAGCTCTGACAAAAATCAAGTAAGTTGGTGCAGAATCTATTGGTAAATCCTCAAATAACAAAACACATAGTCATTTTTATGTTTTCATAAATTATCCTTCCCAGAAAAAGGCTCTCCTTTTTTATGTAAATGAGCAAATGATAGCTTTTGTTAGAGAAGAGTTGTGGACCTCTAAAAATATTGAGTTATTTAGTATCAATTGGGGCAAGAGAGGAGAGCAGTTGTGAATAGTTTTGGAGGGGGCAGACCATTGGGTCTGTCATTTAAAAATTGTGAATATTTACATATATTCTTCTGGATTTGAAGAAAAAATTCTTATGAAAATAGTGTAATTAAGCTTTTGGAGAAATTGGGGCATCAGATCTAAGAGACAGGCAGAGCAGGAAGAATGTAGACAGAGCTGAAGGCCAGTCTGAGGTCCAAGGGTAGGAGATTTGGGGACTCTATTTTCTATGTTGAGTCATATATATATATATATAAAATTATTATTTCCTTAAATTTTATTTATTTATTTTTGACTGCACTGGGTCTTCATTGCTGCACGTGGGCTTCCTCTAGTTGCATCGAGCGGGGGCTACTCTTCGTTGCGGTGCTCAGGCTTCTCATTGCGGTGGCTTCTCTTGTTGGGGAGCACAGGCTGTAGGCACACGGGCTTTGGTAGTTGTGGCACGCTGGCTCAGTAGTTGTGGCTCACGGGCTCTAGAGCGCAGGTTCAGTAGTTGTGGCGCACGGGCCTAGTTGCTCCGCGGCATGTGGGATCTTCCCGGACCAGGGCTTGAACCTGTGTCCCTCGCATTGGTGGGTGGATTCTTAACCACTGAGCTGCCAGGGAAGCCTGAGTCATATATTTAAAAGAAAGAGAGGGAGCTTTTGGTAAAAAGAGGTCAAGACAAAATATTTTTGTTGCCTCTCTGCATCCAGTAACTGCAGCTTATGGACGACCAGGATGGCAGGGAGCCCAGCTCTGCTCAAGCAGTTCTTGGTTCGCCTCCAAGTGACCATTGGTGAACAGGGTCTCCTCACTGTGTTACTAATTAACCCTGACAGACCTTCAGCGTTTTCATTACCTTGGCAGAACGTGGGTTTTTTTCCTCAGTGTGCTGTGCTAGCCTCTGGGACCACACTTATCTCTATGCCAGCTCTCCTCTAAAGGCATGAAAAACCATCACATTCCACCCTGCTGCTAACTGCCGATGTCGAGACAGACCTGGGAACAGGGACGCCTTATTTAGGTGTCATTTGTTTCCTTTAAAAAGTGCTATCCAAGGTCCTGTTTTTACTTCCTATTCTGAAATAATTATCAGAGTTCCTTGTTTCAGTTGATCCAATTGATTTGGGAATAGAAAAATCTTAGGCTAATGTACCATGATTTCTACCTTGTTAATTACCCGAAGAAATTAGATTTGTGGTTTGTAATTAATACAGGATCAAAGGATGAGAATCACAGCATGTTTAATTGTATGGTTCAGCCCCCACATGTACACATGATCATCTTTATAACATCCCTGGACATCTTGCCATTCAAAATCTGCATGAATTCTTTTCATATAGTCAATTTCATCTTTGGGAAAGAAGCTTGGCTCAAAGACCAAACAGAAGCTTTTGATCTGTATAACTCAACCTACAAGTTAGAGTTGATATTTAGGAACCATATTGTTCTGGGGTAGGAACTTAGCTCCCCAAACCTCAGTTTCCCCTCTATGAAGTAAAATTTACATATCTATTTCAAAGGACTGTTATGATACTTAACTACTGGAAAATAGTGTATATGATGTGTGATTTCAGTCTAGAAGTCACTAGACTGTGGTCACATTTCTCTTTTATGTACAAATTGCAATAGTTTGAGTTGAACTTCTCCTTCATAGCAAGCGGTTTGTCTTTTACCATGTTATCTCATGCTCTTATCATGAATATTTTGGGGAATCCAGTAGGTCTGGGTGTTTCACAGACCCACTCTAAGATTTGTTTTCCGGGGTTCTGCTCTGCTTCTCCCTTGAGCCTTTCCTGCTATTTCAAGGAATCACACTGGCTTCCCTCTGGCTGCTGTTCTGTCTCACATGTAGCATCACCCACACAGGATACATGCAGACATGACAAAGGCAGGATGCAGCTACAACTTGCAACAAGATGTTATTAGAGGCTTGGGGAAATGCAAGGAAATTCCAGCAATAAAAAATCTGAAACTGACTAAAGGTGGATGTTCTCAGATACGGGAATGAGACTGAGTGCCATTACAGGGCTCCCCTACTGCAGTGTTTTTACTGAGTTCCTGGCTTGCCTCACTGGGGCAGACCTCAAGCTTCCGCCTCTGTCCCCAGCCTATTGCCATGTCACAGAGGCCACCTCACCCTCCCAGCAGGGCAGCCCTGGTACGATTTCACCTACTTCAAATTCAGTCCCTTAACTCTTTGTGACCTTGAGATGGAAAAACATTTTCTTTCTACCACCACCTCCAAGTCCTCAGCTCTGCTCCAGAATTTAACTGTACCCAGGAAGATGGGCCATGGCAACTTCTATGACATCTGTGGAAAATTTTCTTTCGTACCACCCCACAATATAGGGTATGTTCAACCATAAGATTTCTAGCAGAATATAACAATCTAACATCAGTGTTTTCCCCAAAGTTGCCAGTCTTTCCTCCAACTCAAGGTAAACACCAGGCCTATATTTTTTCCTGCTAATTTTACACACACACACACACACACACTGCTATCAATTGAAAGTTTATATTCCCCGAAAATTCTTATGTTGAAACCTAACCCTCAAAGTGTTGGAGGTGGGCCTCTGAGTGGTGATTGAGTCATGAGAGCAGAGATTAGTGCCCTTGTAAAAGAGACCCCAGAGAGCAAACTCGCCCCTTCCTCCATCTGAGGACAGAGAGAGAAGACAGCCGTGTATGAACCAGGAAGCGGGCTCTCACCAAACACCGAATTTACTGGTGCCTTGATCTTGGACTTTCAGCCTCCAGAACTGTGAGAAAGAAATTTGTTTTGTTTACAAACCACCCAGTCTATAGTATTCCATTATAGCAGCCCGAAGAGACTAAGACAGAATGTATAGACACACATACACAAATACAGACATAGATATCAAGACACATGTGAATCAGTATACATCTTTCTCCATCAGTATTTGTCAGACAGGATACTTTAGGGAAATATTTCTTTAAAATAATAGTAGAAATCTGAGTTTAAGGGGACAACCATACTATGATCATGTTTTGGTTTTTTTTCTCTTTTTTTTTTCCTGCTGCTTACAGAGGAATTAGCTAGCACTAAGTAAATTGTCAACTTTTCCCTGTTATATAGACTAGTTTAGCTTCTAAGGTAATGCATTGTCCCAGATCTTTTTCTTTTTCCAGAAGACAATTTTTTACTTTGCTTTTGTGCATATAAAATTTATTTATATGAGTTGGTTTACCTAGAAAAAAGGAACAATTTCATCTTTTTATTTAAAATAATGCCTGTTTCTCACAACAGAGAATGCAGCTGGAAACTTACAATTGAGTTTTTCAATTCTCTTCCATCAACTGTTCAGAACCATTGAGTGACACAAGAACCAACTTGTCATATATTTAAACTTCTCGGTGCACACTGGGTGTTCAGTAATGTTGGTTCCCCTTTCTGATCTTTAAAAACTTTTCTTTCAGCTGTGTCAAATTTAATTCTCTTGAATTTTCATTCATAGATTCCAATTCTGTACCTTGGGAGGCTGTACGATTTCATACACTTTGAATTGCAGCTCTGCACAATATTTGGTTTTTTGCAGCTGGCAAAGGGCAGCACAGATTTAACCCTGTGTCTTAATGAGTGTTGAGGCACAAAGTGTGCCAGAGGAAATCACATGCATGCACACACACACACACACACACACACACACACACACAGACACCTACTTTCTGGGCATGAAATAAAGCACGAGGCTTTTTTACATGCCTATTTTCTTTGGATTGGGAAAGGAAACAAGGAATTTTGGTAATCAATGCTGCTGACTAGTTTTTTGGAAAGGGAAGGTCTATAATTCATGGTTAAAACTTTAGTGCATAAGGTATTATATTTTATCATTTAGAAAACTGGACCAATCAAAGGCAAGATGATTTTCATTATATCTCTGACTTTTCTTTTCATAAAGTCTTTCTCCATCAGTATTTGTCAGACAGAAGGGGGCTCTCATGCAGTGGGCCTTCCCCAGGAGTCATGTTTAGGTTAACAATGGAATTTTGTCTTTAGTATCTCATCACCTTACTTAACAAAATATCACTTTTTCAGAGCCATTTCTCCATCCATCCATCCATTTGATTATTTACTATCTGGTCAACTCTTTGAATGGCTCAGTGACTTATTCCATTATTCCTCTTTAAAAAGAATGTGTGCGTGTGTGTGTGTGTGTGTGTGTGTGTGCGTGTGGCTTAGAACTGGAATTGGTCTCTACAAGGATTCTCCTGTACTGTATTCTGTTAAACAGTTGCCTTGTTCACTTTCAAGTATTTCTTGAATAAAGACATAAATAGCCAATTGTCAAATTTTAGAAAAACTGCAAGCTATGACAGATAGCAAATACAATAGATGTTATTTTCATTATTTAAAATAATTTCCACAAGTTGGAATTAATAGATTAATACAGGCAAGATACAATTTAATATAAGTCTACATGAAAAAAATGTAGACATATATTTATGGGTAAAGGGTCAGTTGTACAGGTACAAGCTGGAGCAACATAACTAAACAGCAGAACCTATAAAAGATATTTCAGAATTTTTGTTGATGTGTGTTTCATTCTATAATGAGGCTTCAAAAAATTATGCCTTTTTAGTCTGCATTACTAGAAACATTAATATCTGGAGAAAGGGAGGTTATCGCATGCTTCTGTATTCTCCCTAGAGAAGATTTGGAGTGCTGTGTACCCTTCTGGGTAGTTTTCTCTGCTGGGATATTGACGAACTGGGTATGCCCAGAGCAGAGCGGCTAGGACAGTATAACCACAGAATCACTAATACAGGTGACATGGTGGGAGGTACTGGGTGTGTTTAGCTGGGAAAAGGGTAGACTTGCAGAGAAATGATCATTACTTTTAAGTATAAAATTTATCTGAATACAGCAATATGATGAAAATCTTAGTCTCTTCAGATCTGCGTTTGAAATACTGTTTTGCTATTTAGTAACATTCCATCAAGCAGGTTAGCCCTTTATATCATCTAGAAAATATGGGGTTGATGCAATATTACTTCTCAGTTTAGTTGTGAATATTAAATGATGAAATCTATGTGAAGTGCCTGTTGTCCCTCCTGGCCCATAATAAGACCTCAATAAATGGTAATGATTATTCTGGCTAATATTTTCAGATGGCAGGAGGAGATCAAAGGTAGGAGATTACAGTGAGACTGACCTTAATAAATATAAGAATACAAAAATGAGTATAAGAAAGAAGTTTCTAAAAGTTGGAGCTAATAATAAATAGTGGGTTCTCTATTACTGGGAGTGTAGAGGACAAGATTGTATAACTACTTGTTCAATAAGTGATAACTGGATTATGTGAACACTCTGGTCCTCTTCAGTCATAAGTTTCTACGAACTTCTTAGAAGCAGGACGTTTAGAAGCAAAAGAAATTATGGTTGTGTACAATAATGAGAATAAACTTCCTGGATTATATGATTTGACAAAGTTATCACTTGAAATTTCTTCTGCTCCAAGTCTAACTGGGCTTCAGCATTTTCAGAGCACACGGCTTCAACAAAGTCTTACTTGGGTATGAATTTATTTTGTTGTTGTTCTTTGTGATGATATTCAACAAATATTTTAAGATGTTTCAAAATAAAGTTGTTGGTTGAGGAAAATGTAAATTTGGAAAAGTTACAAACTGTTCAAACCAAGAATTCTTCTATCAAAATAAGTACACATTGTTGGATTTCTAGAAAGGACAGACTGGAGTCAACTTTGTTGATTTCAGGCTTCTAATGGCATAAATATTGACACACTAGAGATATATAGACATTGGCAGTGAAAGTGAATGCAAATTTTCATTATTTTTCTTTTCTCAGACATTTTCTAATGATAAAGACAGTTGTCAATTATTACAAAGAAGAGTATAGTAAAAAAAATTCAGCAACGACAATGATGTGTGTCATACTACAATTGATTAGGTGAAACATTATTGAATTTAAGAACAAATTTTTAAATCGAATGTGTTATCTATTATATGTAGTAGGCAATTAGTTAAAAAATGATTTGTGTGTGTGTCTCAGTGTCCATGCATCTGTCCACAATGAGATCAGAAGAACTACTCCCAAGACTGGTTGATTGTGTACCACCTTTTCACATCATGTGATCATAGAAACTCTGGGCCAGGGGTGTGAGACATGATTTTAGAAAGTTACCCTTGCTGGTGTACCCATAGGTAAGTTTACACTTTCTGCCATTCCTGGTTTGATTTCTTTATAAATTTATTTTATAATTTTTCAGGAAATACATTTATAGTAGATAATGCAATAAGATGAACAAAGACAGGAAAACAGTTTACTTAGTTGCTTTAATGACCAAATAATGAACTACAATTGAGGCCAAATTCCAAATGTCTTTTATAGGGAAACATGAAAATTATTAACAAAGTGCAAAGTAAAATGTTCAACTTGTTTTTCTCAATGAATATGTGAGACTCATGTCTTTAAAATCACCGTAAAGGAAACAAGAGAGTATAAGCAACTGAAGGTTGGTTGAGAAGACTTTTTTCTGTGGTCAATAATCTGCTCCTTGGGAACATTTTGGTTATTTTCCCACACACTCTCCTTGATCACAAACAAAAGAGCACAAAAGAAAAAAACCACTTAAATTTTGCGATTAGATAGAGACTTTTCCTGAAGGGTTGCTTTTCTTTAAAAAACAAAAACAAAAAACAAAAAACCAAACTAGTAATGATTACGATAATTTCAGATAGCTTTAACTACATGTTTCCTCCCATCAGCCCTTATCTCTAGAGATCTGCTTAATTTATAGTGGAACCTAAGTGAACTTGCAGATACATTGCAACTAGAAACTTTCACTCACACTCCTATCATTTTCACCCAGAAAACATAAAAAACTAGAACTTTTCCTGCTTCCAACTCCTTACATTTAAAGGGCACCTTGGTCTTCAGCACAAAGGGAGTGTTAAGTTTGTGTTTTCACATGTATGCATTCTCTAAGCATGTTTAAAGATACATATTTGATATATTACTGTTACTTTGATATAAACGTAAGAGCCAATTACCTCATATATTATACTGTGTTACATTTACTGTCCTTGAACTCTTCCTCTAAAAATTTTAAACTACTCAGGGTGCTCATCCTATAGGTCTATTAATATTTTATTATGTCAGATGGACAATGATAAAAATAAAACCAGCATATATAGACTAACGCAAATTCCAGCTTTCTTCCCGTTTAGCATCAAACTTAAAAGCTCAAAGTGCATAATTTTACATTTATACAATAAACGTCATTACTCACAAAAGTTGAACATAATGAACAAGTAAAAACCCCAGAGTAAAACATCCAACCCAAACACTCTCACTGGAGTAGACCAATTATATATATATCACATATATGTATATATATATATATATATATATATATATATATATATATATATATAAACTTAATTGCATCATGCCCCCAAAATATTTAGTGCGTAAAGTAGGAGGGTTCAGGTAAAGTCTTCCAGATACCTTATTTACATCAGCTCATAGGACTTCTTATTTTGCTTAGAATTCAAGTTATTGAGTTACACAATAAGAATCATAGACTTCTAGGACAATAAACATAGCCACAGGTTACATAATACTCAATGTGAAAAGCTGAAAGCTTTTCCTCTAAATCAAGAATAAGACAAGGGTGCCCACTCTTGCCCTTTTATTTAACATAGTATTGGAACTTCTAGCCACAGAGTCAGACAAGAAAAAATATAGCAGGCATACAAATAGGATAAGAAAGTAAAACTGCCACTATTTGCAGGTAACATGACACTATATATTAAAAACCCTAAATACTCCATCAAAAAACTATTAAAACTAATAAATTAATTCAGTAAAGTTTCAGGATACAAAACCAAAATAAAGAAATTTGTTATGTTTCTTTACACTAACAACAAACTATTGGAAAGAGAAATTTTTAAAAATCCTATTTACTATTACATCAAAAAGAATGAAATACCTAGGAATAAATTTAACCAGTGAAGTGAAAGACCTGTACTCTGAAAACTATAAGACATTAATAAAAAAATTGAAGACAACACAAATAAATGGAAAGATATACCATGCCCAAGGATTGGAAGATTTAATATTATTAAAATGCCCATACTACTCAAAGCAGTCTACAGATTAAATGCAATCTCTATCAAAATACCAATGGTGTTTTTCACAGAACTGGACAAATAATTTTAAAATTTGTGTGGAACCACAAAATACACCCAATAGCCAAAGCAATTTTAAAGAAGAACAAACCTGGAGTTATTATGCTCTCTGTGTTCAAACTATACTACAAAGCTATAATAATCAAAGTTTTATGGTTTTAGTACAAAAACAGACACATAGATCAATATAACATAATAGAGAGTCCATTAATAAACCTATGCTTACATACTCAATTTACTACGATAGATCCAAGAATATACAGTGGGGAAAAGACAGTCTACATAAACGGTGATGGGAAAACTGGACAGCTACCTGCAAAAGAATGAAACTAGACTCCTTTCCTATACCATATACAAAAATAAACTTAACATGGATTAAAGACTTAAATGTAAGACCTGAAACCATAAAACTCCTAGAAGAAAACACAAGCAGTTTGCTCTCTGACCTTGGTCTTAGTAGTATCTTTTTGGATCTGTCTCTGCAGGTAAGGGCAAAAACAGACAATTAAGACTACATCAAATTAAAATGCTTTTGCACAGCAAAGGAAACCATCAATGAAACAAAAAGGCACCCTACTGAGTGGTAGAAGATATTTGTAAATGATATTGCCAATAAGGGGTTCTTAGGCAAAACATATAAAGAACTCATGCAACACGAAAGCAAAAACCAAACAATCTGATTTAAAAAATGATCACAGAGGGCTTCCCTGGTGACACAGTGGTTGACAGTGTGCCTGCCGATGCAGGGGACACGGGTTCGTGCCCTGGTCTGGGAAGATCCCACATGCCGCGGAGCGGCTGGGCCCGTGAGCCATGGCCGCTGAGCCTGCGCATCCGGAGCCTGTGCTCCGCAACGGGAGAGGCCACTTTTTCCTAAGAAGACATACACATGGCCAACAAACACATGAAAAGATCTCAACATGGTTAAAGATCAGGGAAGTGTAAATTAAAACCACAATGAGATATCACCTCACACCTGTCAGAGTGGCTATTATCAAAAAGACAACAAAAAACAAGTATTGGTGAGGATGTGGAGAAAAGGGAACCCTCTTGCACTGTTGCTGGGAATGTAAATTGGTGCAGCCACTATGGAAAACAGTATGGGTTTTCCTCAAAAAATTAAAAATAGAACTACCATACAATCCAGCAATTACATTTCTGGGTGTTTATCCAAAGAAAACAAAAACACTAAAATACATAAAATGGTGAAGGAGATACATATGCACCCCTATGTAAAAGAATGAAATCTTGCTATTTATGGCAACATGGATGGACCTAGAAGATATCATGCTAAGTGACATAACTCAGACAAAGACAAACACCATATGATTTCACTTATATGTGGAATCTAAAAAACAAAGTAAGCCAATAAAAGAAAACAGAAAGAGACTCATAGATACAGAGAACAAACTGGAGGTTGCCAGAAGGTAAGGAGGTGGGAGGTTGGGGGAAATAGGTGAAGGGCATTAAGAGATACAAACTTCCAGGTATAAAATAAATAATCTAATGTACGGCATAGAGAATATAGTCAATAATACAGCAATATTTTTGTATAGTGATGGATGGTTAGTAGACATCACGGTGATCAATTTGTAATATATATAAATGTTGAATTACTATGTTGTATACCTGAAACCAATATAATACTGGTTGTCAACTATACTTTGATAAAACAATATTAAAAAAAGTTACAAGTATTGATATCAGTACAAAAAATAATGTCATAAATAATGAAATGTGTTGGTCTCTGCATATTTAGGAACATCTAGAAAGTGCAAACTGTTTCTGCTTATCACAAAAACTACTTATTAAATATTACATTCATAAAAAGAGCAATAGCCTTGCCAATCAGTATAAATATATGGAATCTGTGTAAGGTTAAAACAGTCCGTAATTGTTTATAAAGACAAAATTTCGATGATTGATTAGATTTTAATTATCATTAAGTGTTCTTTTAAATTAACTGCTTCAGTTTCTCAGTGATTCAACAGAGACTATTAATATTGGTTTATTTTGATTTAAATATGCCAAAATACCTCATATTCTCAATAGCCATGATTACAGAGAAGAGTTCTTTTTTCTTTCTATTTAAAAATTTTTTTGGCTTGGCTTAAAATATTACATACCCATGTTTTGTATAAGGATAATTTTAGTACTAGTGCCTAAACCTGTAAGCTTTCTATTAAATATTGGTAATTTTTTAAAAGTATAAGAGCCTAGAAATGGTATTGTATGATAATGTATTTGTAGTGTTGACCTTGAAAATAAAAGAGCCGTTATTACACCAGCAAAATGAGCTTAATTAGGAATATCAGAGAATCGCAATTCGTGACAAACTACGATGACGCATAGGCAAGTCCGAAGAACAAAGGAGGTGAGGTGTTTTCTTGTAGAGAAAAGTGGAAGTTTGGGGGTTCTGAGTCCGGGGTGGTGATGGCTTCTCACTGAGTTGACTGTGGCCAGGCAAGGAGAAATTCTTCCTTCTGCTGGGGCCTGAATGGAAGTGCGTGAGAGCGCCCCCTTCAGGGATTCCATTTTATTTTATTTTTTTATCATAATTTTATTTTATTATTTTATTTTTTTAACATCTTTAGTGGAGTATAATTGCTTTACAATGGTGTGTTAATTTCTGCTTTATAACAAAGTAAATCAGTTATACATATACATATGTTCCAGTAGCTCTTCCCTCTTGCGTCTCCCTCCCTCCCACCCTCCCTATCCCACCCCTCTAGGGATTCCATTTTAAATGAGGTTTCCTTTATTTTCACAGTAGACAGCAAACATAATTATTCTGCTTACAAAAATGAAAGCATACTACGATGTTACATATGCCGACAGAGAATGCTAATTTGATTCATACTTTTTGCTTAAATGTGTCAAATTTTGGAGTTTCTAATAGTAAAATATATTTGCCAGCCAAGCCTTTAATTAATAAGACTTCAGACCACTAAAACTTATAACATTGAAGAACCAAACTTCAAATTTACTTATTGGACTTCTTTTCTGAATAGGATTGTAGTATTATGGTTTAAAATAGCAGACATCCAAAATGAAAATCTTTTCAAGTTTCACTTTGAGGAATTTTGGATTTTATATAGATCTTTTCTTTGCCCACATGTATAAATTTTAGGGGAAAAGGATGCTGAATTTGTGTGTGTGTATGTATATAATGATGTCATTATAGCCTATTATACTCCAATAAAGATGTTAAAATATATATATATAATAAAAAAATAGTCAAATATGTGGAATTTTAAGTAATCCTATAAGAATACAGAGAACTAAAGCTTCCTTGCCTTTTTGAGGCAATGTGCACATGTAACCTGTAAAATGAGCATTTGAGAATCGATTTCCTTTTCTCTCTCTCTCTTACTTCCTCCTTCACTCCCTTCCTTCTCTCTTTCTTCCCCACCCCAGCTGTCCCCCATGACTGCATTCTATAATTGTTGATAAGCTGGCCATATACAAGATCTAATTTATAAATTTAGATTGTCCCAAACACACATTATTTTTTAACTTAATTTTGTTTATGGATAGGAACATAATTATTTTCCTACACATAAAACAGGTATCAAATTGACACAGACATCTTGGTTGCCAGCTATAGTTTCTTTTTCCACTGACCATCAGAAAAATCACAACACTAAACAAAGTCTTTGAGATCCATGTGTGAAATATGTAATCTCAAATAGTAGGCCCTTTTCCAATTATGAAAATATTCTGGCCTGTGTCTTTTTTTAAGAATGAAAATACAAAGTTAAAAAGACATAGGTCGTTAAATTTAGGTAATGTTATCAATGTAGGCCATGGAGCTAAATTCTTCAGGAAAAAAACTAAAGGAGTCTATTTCAGATACTGTGCAATTGCCGGTTTGCCATTTCCCACACTGCTCTCAAGCTGAAGGCATGTGGATTTTAACAAATTTCTACCTTCCTCAGGAATTATTCAGGCTTTAAAAAAATTTTTTTTAAAATATAGTTGATTTACAGTTTTGTGTTAGATTCAGGTGTACAGCAAAGTGATTCAGTTATGCATATATATATTCTTTTCCATTATAGATTATTACAAAATACTGAATATAGTTCCCTGTGCTATACAGTAGGTCCTTGTTTTTTATCTATTTTATATATAGTAATATGTATCTCTTAATCCCAATTATCATGCAAGTGAATTAGGCCAAAGACAAATATCATATGCAATCACTTCTTTTTTTTCATTTAATTAATTAATTAATTTTTGCAGTACGCGGGCCTCTCACTGTTGGGTCCTCTCCCGTTGTGGAGCACAGGCTCCGGACGCGCAGGCTCAGGGGCCATGGTTCACGGGCCCAGCCCCTCCGCGGCATGTGGGATCTTCCCGGACTGGGGCACGAACCCGCGTCCCCTGCATCGGCAGGCGGACTCTCAACCACTGCGCCCCCAGGGAAGCCCTCACTTCTTTTTTCTTTAATCACTTCTTTGTGGAATCTAAAAAATGGTACAAATGAATTTATTTACAAATAGACTCACAGACATAGAACACAAACTTTACCAAAGGGGAAAGTGGGGTGCTGGGGTGTTGGGGGAGGGATAAATTAAGAGTTTGGAATTAACAGACTTTTATTTTAAGAACATTTAAAAGCCACGGTTTTATTTAATTATTTAAGGACAGATCTCCATCAGGATTTAGTAACGTTACTAAGAAATATTTATCATTTTTTCAGAAGAATGAAATAATTTTAATTCAAATCAAAGTCATCTAGGCTAAAAGCGGGGAGCTTTTCTGCATAAGGTAGGGTCAGTGGAAACAAAGGCTTGTGGGTCTTATTAAGCCTGCATTAAGCCACTGTAAAGGTTTTCCTTGGCTTCAAATGTAAATGCTACGCGGTCTACAGAGAAATGCAGCAATGGCTTCCTCGCGTTTCCTACTTGTTAAGTGATCAGACTCACAGTTATGATGCACCCACTTCAAAGCCATATTCTGAGTACCAAGTAATAAAACTAGTTTTGTTAAAGTATCTTTTTTTAAATTCTGAGGTTAAAATCGGAAAGAAAGGCTATATTCAATATGAATTGTTCTCTTTTACAAAACAACGTAATGAAGCTGGGATACTTTTCTTGTTTCTACAATTTCAGGGAAATGACAAAGCAGAGATTTCAGAAGTTCTGAGGATATATTTTGATATTTTAATAGGCCTCTTGCCAGGTATGATTAGACACTCAATAAATAATTGACTTGAATTGTTTGGGTGTTTTCATCGGGGAGCACATAATATCGATTTCTTTTTGTTTTTACTTTAGGAAAATTCCTGGAAAGTCTTCATTAAGTAGAAAACAAAACAAACCATGAGACCCAGAAGGAATAAATAACAAAATTGACTTTGGGGCTATGGAGTTTGACTTCGCAGCTGGTACTCGAAGCCTCTATAACAAAACCTCTCCGCTAATGTGAAGCAGCTGTGGCAATTGCACAAAATGGTCCAAACTGTTGAAAAGCCATTAAGAGTCTGATGTATGTAGAATAAAAAGGTTCATTCAGCTTTTTAAAAGGTTTCCCAATATGGAGTGTTATTTTATTTTATAACCACGTCTTAGTCATATTAAGTTTAAATGCCACAGAAAATTTTAACGACCATGTGGCTGGCTTTTTTGGTGAAATAGCAAGAATTCTTTAACATGCCTAAAATTCTTTTAGGAGAAAAATGGTACAAATCTATTAGGGACACTGTACAAGTTCCCACTATGAAGTGTATGTTTAGAAAACTGAGTATCCCATAGAGGATGATCTACCATTTGTCTGTAGGGGAACCTAAATAAATTAGAGTTAATTTCTTTAATCCTAAGGCATAGAGAGGCTTTTGGAAATAATGAAAGCCGCTTGCTTTCCCAGCCCTTTCATAAGTCTGAGCCTCAAGTATTAACTGTACATTTTAAAATTGATTTTTAATAGATTGTATGATTTTGTGACACACGTTTTGAATCTTTTCCTAAGGATGTATGAAAGATCATACCTTCTGTTTCTCCTCCCGTTTTTCCTCTGAAGGTGATAGCTATATGATGTTTTTAATGCATTCATCTGCTTTATTTATCTTGATTTTTAGGAGGTCTATCTCTGTGCCCTTCAAGTTTTACCTGAAACTAACACAACGTTGTAAATCAACTATACTTCGATAAAAAATTATTTCTAAGAGAAATGAGGCATTAGTTTATTCCTGTAGTCAGTATTCTACCTGATACGAGGTCAATGTTTTCAGTACATTATAACTGTACAGCTACAAGAGCTGTAAATGTGTTCCTTAGAAATTCACTGGGGATTTTCCTGGGTTATTCTGCTGTACACACTGATATACACGCTATGAAGACGCATTCAGCTGGACTGCAGTCACCAAGCCCAGAGAAGCTCTGTGAGCGCTGAGGCCATACACCAGCGACAGGGCAGTTCCAACCTGCTGAACACCATCGCTCTGCTATGCTCCCCCAAGACCAGTCGTGGTAGAAACCCTGATTCACAGGGAAAACGACCGGTCACCTTCCAAGACATAAACAAGCCCAAGAATTGGGAGCCTAGGGTTTGGTTTGTTGGCGCGAACGTTGGAGTCCTTTGATTCTCTGAGGACTCCATCAGCCCTACTCTGTTCAAGCCATTTTGCTAGATGCTGTGAGGAAGATAACATTGCCTTTGACTTCAGAGGGCTTACCTCTTGTTGGAAACGAGAGATGTATATACTTTTTTTTACTGCGAGGCAGCGTTGTCATAGCAGTGTTCTCCTGGTGCATGGTGCCAGTGCTTAACGCTATGAGAGTGGGGTAAGTGCCCACGGGCAGCAGAGGTTTTCCAAATGCCTCACTGGGCAGGTGAGATTTGAGTAAGACTAATGGTGGGGGAATGGCACCATCTCCATGGGGTGGATGTGGCATATTTCAAGACAGAAGAGTCAACCAGAGTAACAAAAACAAATGCATTCTAGTGCACTAGAATAGTGAAAGGGAAGTCTGGAGAAGTCAGTAGAAGTCATATTCTAGTCTCTTAATAAATATTCATTGACCAACAATAAGAACAATCCAGATAAGCTATAAAATCCTTGCTTATCTATTTTCCAAAACTCACCAGAGAGCTGAGGATGCAGAGAAGCTGAAGTAAAGTAAATTCTAGAGAGTCACAAACCCTAAGAGAGAAGAGACCCGTGGTTATTTTCAGAAGCAGATACACCATTGACTGGGGTAAGTAGAAATGAGTCCAACGTTGAATGGACTTTTAATAACCGCTTGTGGGCTGGTGCAATGGATTAGAACTCCAGAGAGCCTTGTCACAAAGTGAGTCCACCCCCCCACCCCCACTCCCCGCTTTTGCTGAGTGCCAAAGATTCAGACAGGGCCCAGGGCTGAAATGGTGTCCCACACTGTCCTGTCTGGTACACCAGGCTTTCTCGAGTCCATAGCAGCAGCCCACTGAAGGCTGGCACAAGGCAGCCAGGTGGAGATGAATGTCACACAGTTTGGAAAGCTGAGGAATGAGCCATAAAGCAGAGGGAGGTCT
Organism: Phocoena phocoena; assembly: GCF_963924675.1. NCBI lineage: Eukaryota > Metazoa > Chordata > Mammalia > Artiodactyla > Phocoenidae > Phocoena > Phocoena phocoena. Next base: position 6,870,458 of record NC_089224.1, read on the forward strand.
CAGTGTCTCCCTGGTGCTCACACCAGGTCCTGCGGAACAGACGAAACCAGTGGTAAACTGGACCTAAGGCTACCACAAAGTCCAGAACCATCTCAACAATGGATGAGAGTGACTTGGTCCCGCCTACCCCATGCCATAGCAGAGGCCTGGTTAAAAAAAACATGGCCATGCCCTTTTCTGGGGGTAAAGATTATAATTGACTTCAGTCTCCTTTTTTCTTTTAGCCAAAATGTCCTGCATATAATAAGATTAAGATGAGATGTTTTTGGTTTGCTTTTTACTTGCCTACAGCTATTTTTTTCCAGTTGTTAAATTACCCTTTTTGCAAACACATACACACACACACACACACACACACACACACACACACGTTGAAATTTAAGGAATCTTTTTTAATCCTTTGTATTCCAAGCCACCAGTATTGTCAGCGGGTAGACAGCAAAATTACATAAAATAATTCAATCATTTAGTTGACCAACAGCTTAATATTTCTAGGCACTATGAAAATGACAAAGATGCATAAGACACCATACGGCCTTCAAGCTGCTTGTGATCTACGAATTGATTGATTGACATCTGTGATAGACGGAGAACCAAGACACAGCTCATCTTTGACAATGTCGTGGCATTTGTCTTCTTATGTTCCAGGGTGATTTTCTTTGATTAGATTCGATTACATCATGCACATGAAGTAGTTAGCTGAGTGCTTGACACGTAGTAATCCCTCGATCATTGTTATTTATTTATTATTTGAATCATTATCATTATTGTAAAATTAAAGTATAGAGATGCTCCGAAGTTCTTTGATAAACTTCACGCTACCATTTTCATTACTCTCTAAGATGGCAAGTGAGGGACCCTGAAACTTAAGCTTTTAGATTCATGGTAAATTGGCTTTCACTCCATCTGTATTTAAAAGTGTTTTCAGAAATAAGACAATCAAATTTTTTTGCTCCATCAAAAAGTTACTGTTGTTCAGTGCCACTTTCGTGCTTTCTGTCCCATCATCCCATCTTATGAGGTGAGAAATGTGAGAAATACAGCTTCTACTGATTATAAATATGTTAGATTCATTGGAAGCAAAGGTAGAATAAAAGAAATAGAAAGTAACAAAAGTTAAATTTCTTTTGGGGAGAGTAATATAATTTCTATAGGTCTACCATCAGGTCCCCTTTCAGTTTGCCTCCTTGTAAAAATTATATTGAAAGAGTCAAGCACCTGTTTTCTTGGTTGCATCTGCGAGTGTGTGGGTATAAAATATACTCCAGGTTATTGCGATCATAACTCTTGTGCAATATCTTCAGTATCTCACATAGGGTGGAAATGCGGCCGTACAGAACATAAGCGACTTGGTCATAGGCTTAAGAAATTCCATGGATTTTTAAATCCCACAAGATATGTTGAACAGCTACTATCAGGAACTGTGTCTTCCCGAGTCACTAAACTAGCTCTCGCTTTCTTCTGTTCTTTTACTTTCTATTACTTCTCCACACCTTTCACCCTCTTTCCTGCCCTCTTCTGTTTGTCTTAAACACAGTCCCTCACGGATTCCTCTGGCAGTGTTAGCTTTTCTCCTCTGATCTACTAGTTTCTAGGTGATAAGTTGAGCATTGCGTTCTTAAACATCTAAGGATAGCTTTAATTGATTTAACCACTTGACTTTAAGCCACAGTTCAATTCTCAACTGATATGATGGCACCTTTTATAAGGGAAGAAAATAGGAGACCTATAAGTCAACTGGAAGATAGGGTAAGTGCCTCTATCTGACATCTTGATTAATGCGAATTAAGTCAAGCCTGGTTTAGTAGTTCATAGGTTCACATCAGCAATGATAACAGTAGCCATTAGTGATGACACTGAAGGGTCCAGCCTCTAACTGGGATTTCCTTTGAAGTTCAGAGACCTAGCTACCAAGTTCAACTCCAAGATAGGATGGGAAATAGAACATAGAAAACGCTGAAAACATCAAATGGATATAATTTACTTTTTTATCATCATGCTTCCTAAAGCTCTCAGGTCATTTTCATGACTTATGTAATCATGATATAGTGTGACTATTAAATAAAAGCCACCAATTTTATTTTCAGAAAAGAGATCCTAGTACATGTTGAGGAGATACTTCTCTGTAGTGCAAAAAGAAAAGGGATAATTCATATCTTCCTGGAACAGAGTATATAACACGTTCCATGTAGCTGCTTTGTGAATTTCTCAGTGATCGTGGAAGGACCACATACAGGAACATTACAGTCTAATTGTTAGGTTTTAATGTGTCCAGGGCACAGCTGTTTTTCCATTAGTCTGCAGGGTTTCTCACGCAGGGGTCTTGAATCATCTGTATCAGGAGCACCTAGGGAAATTATTAAACAATGACATCTCGCCCCAGATCTACCGAACCAGAATCTCTGGAGACAAAGCCTGAGATTCTGCATTTAATATCTGCTCTTATAACCACTAAGTCTGAGGCGCAGTGCCTTCTGCTGTTTTATCTTATTTTATTTTATTTTTTGGCTGCGCTGTACCGCGTGCAGAATCTTAGTTCCCTGACCAGGGATGGAACCCATGCCCCCTGCAGTGGAAGCCCGGAGTCTCAACCAATGGACTGCCAGGGATGTCCCTCTCAGTGCCTTCTAAGCACACAGTTTTTTCAATGGAGTATTTAGGAAACTTACTTTCTCAGTCCTTTGAACTCAAGGGAAAACTGGGATTTTTATCTTTAAGCAAAGGAGACATTAGTGAAGTTAAACTTTGGTAGTCCTACATCTTCCAATGAAATGCTTATCACAGTCATGGTGCTATTAAGTTACAAGAAAGGAGAGTCAGAGAATTGCACCTTTCCCCCGCAAACCCAGTCAGTTCTGAGAAGATCTGGTGGGTTGCTTGTAGCATAACAAAATTGAGGTCATTAGAGGTGGCATTTTTAGCTCTGTCGTCCACAATCCTCACCACGGGAGCAGGTTTGGTGGCTAAATGTCACGGTTAGAAGTCTACTTAAACTGTAATAAACCTCCCACTGGACAGACGGTGGTGCTTACTCCTGTCCGGGGAGACTATGTCATTTGACTACGCTGGCCCCATGTAATATGGGTCCAAACAGGTATGTAACTGGGCTTCTGGTCCTACCTTGGTCAAGAGATGCTATTAAGGCAGGTGGAAGAAGGCTGGATTTGGAGTTTGGTAACATGGGAGCCTGAGTCAACCCTACTTTTGTAATCTCCATTTACGTTCCTTGAGCCTGTGCTCAGGTATTCCACTTGCTTGCAGATCTATTTTTATCTCATATGAACTTGACAGTAACTCTCTTGAGATCCCCTCGCACCCGTGACTGCAGCATGATTCCGTGCTCAAACCGTGTATTAATCCAGTTGCTTCCTCACAGACCTTGCGCCCATGTTCCCATGGAAGCAAGAGAGAGCCCTGCAGCATGGTTTAGACAACCTATGAGGCCAATTTCTAGGCCGGTGGCAGCAACCTGCCTTCTGGAAGGAGGTCTTTTTCTGTCGGGGTCTGAATTTCAGGGTGGCTGTTAGTACTGTCTCTTTATCTTTTTCCAGAAATATTGGGGATGGTAGAGATTCATACTGGAATCTAGAAGGTGTTTAAGCCTTTTGCTCACATGGACTGTTTTGAAGTGTTTTTAACAATGATCTTATGGATATAAGAGCAAGGGCATGGGAACAAGTGTGCCTCCACTCACACCCCATCTTCTTGCAAGTCAGGATTTATTTTTCAAAACAATGAAACTTTTCAAATGCCAGTCATTCATCTCATTGTCCTGGTATTCCAGACACTTTTCTCATTATATTCTGGTACCTCTATAATACTTTGACATCTTCCATGCCTACAATATTTATTTCTCATTACCTCCGTACCAAAAACGAAACTGTGTATTTGTTTTTGGAAAACTTCTTATGATGTTCATTTTTCACATATTATCTTCATATAGTGAGGAAGTCTTTAAAATGTTTTTGGGGCTTCCCTGGTGGCGCAGTGGTTGAGAGTCCGCCTGCTGATGCAGGGGACACGGGTTCGTGCCCCAGTCCGGGAGGATCCCACATGTCGCAGAGAGGCTGGGCTTGTGAGCCATGGCCGCTGAGCCTGCGCGTCCGGAGCCTGTGCTCCGCAACGGGAGAGGCCACAACAGTGAGAGGCCCGCATAACACAAAAAAAGAAAAAAAAATGTTTTTGGCCTTTCCTAAATAAATAAGCCAAAAACCTTTAGAAAACCTTCTCTTTGTCAAACATTATTCTCTTGCTCTTTTAAGATTCTCTTATAAATACAAAAAAAGATCTTTCACTAATGCATTATTTCTAACCAACTTTGGGTCAGTTTAGGCCCCGTTGTAGATCCCAGATCCTGCTTTCTGCGGCCTCCAAGGCAACCTCCAATTTCATTTAATAGGGTATCTAAGGATGTTAGGTCAAATTGAGACCCCTGTTGAGTTTGATTCTAGAATTTCTTTGCCTTGCAATTTGAAGTCATTTGTTTGTTTACAGGACAGGTTGATGATGTGTGAGGACCAAAGTTGGCTGTGGTTCCAGATGTGTGGGTCTGCTCCTTGGTGAACCTGGCTGAGACCACCTTCCCAACTTTCTACTTGTACAGAGGAGAGAGGCTATGTGGTGTCAGATTCCATGAAGTGTGAATGGTCACGGTAAATTAATGATGAAGTATAGAGTCCCTGGCCTTTGGTCAACCAACCTGGACTCTTTGGGGAGGTAATGTGTACAATGGTGGGGAATGAGGAGTGTGATAGACCTTGTTTCCAAGCCTGATTTTCACAAATGTGTATCTGTGGTCAATTTATTTAACTTTTCTAAGTTCTTATTCCTCTGATTTAAGAACACTGCTGTTTTTATGATTAAAGAAGATAATGTTGCTGAGTGTTTAGCACAGTCCCCTACACATAGTAGTTAAAGGCAAATATTATATTAATATAATTTCTACCTGTAACAATGTGAACTTTCCTATATGCTTTTAATTTATAGACTTAAACTTTTAATTTATAAATTTAAGCTTGGTAATCTCTAAAATATGGCAATGTATTTCATTCACAGATGCAATTTTAATTAGTTATTAAATTTTGATTCCATTTTGATTAGTTAATACATTTTTGTATTGAGTTTTCAATGATTATGTATAATAGGGTACATAGGAGAGGTGCCAGCTTTGAAATCACACAGTCTGGTTGCAAATCCTGGCTGTTGCACGTCCTGGGTATATAACTGAGCTTCCCAGTCTTTCCAAATTTAGGAAAAAGAAAACATGGGAAAAAAAGGAGCTTGAAAGAAATATTGTCATTGCAGGGAGAAGAAAATCTCAACAACACACAAACAAAACCCTCACATTAATGTTTAAGGGAGATAGGAGAAAACATTTCATATGTGAAACAAAAACAAGAAAAAAAGTTACATTCGGATAACAAAGAGCTCTTGGAAGTTAAAAGTTATGACAGCTGAAATGAAAATTCAGTAAAAGGATAGGAAAATACAGTTGAAGCAATATTCCAAGAATTAGTACAGAAAGGCAAAGGAATGAAAAATAGGAGAAAAGGGTTAGGAAAGTTAGAGGAACATTCTAAGTAGTACAAAATGAACAAAAAAGTTCTAGGGAGGCAGACCAGAGAACATGGAAGGGAGGAAATTATCCAAGAAATGATTTAAAAATGTTCCATATATACAGTGGAGTATTACTCAGCCCTAAAAAGGAATGAAATAGTGCCACTTGCAGAGACGTGGATAGACCTAGAGACTGTCACACAGAGTGAAGTAAGTCAGAAAGAGAAAAACAAATATATAATATCACTTATATGTGGAATCTAGAAAAATGGTACAGATGAACTTATTTGCAAAGCAGAAACAGAGACATTGAGAACAAACTTATGGATACCAAGAGGAGAAGGGGAAGTGGGAGGAATTGGGAGATTGGGATCGACACATATACACTGCTATGTGTAAAATAGATAACTAATGAGAACCTACTGTATAGCGCAGGGAACTCTACTCAATGCTCTGTGGTGACCTAAATGGGAAGGAAATCCAAAAGAGAGGGGATATATGTATATGTATAACTGATTCAATTACTGTACAGCAGAAACTAACACAACATTGTAAAGCAGCTATACTCCAATAAAAATTAATTTAAAAAAATGTTCCAGAATGGAAGGATATTAGTTTTGAAAGTAAAGGAGCCCAACAGCTGCCAAGGACCCTGGATGGAGAAAGGTCTGAGCTAAGTAAGATGCATGAGGTTTTAGACCCAGAGAAAAGGAGAAACTTATAAGTGCTTCCCAGAGGGAGAGAAAGAAAACAAATCACATGCGATAAGGGGTTATGTATCAGAATGCAGATGACTTCTGACTGCAGTACTGCCAGGAGGGCATAGTTAAGTGATGCTTCCACAGTCTGAAGGAAAATTCCAACCTAGGATTCTATATCCACTCAAACTACCAGTCAGCAAATAGGGAGGAGGAGAGACCTTGTCACACGTGGAAGCTTCAAAAAGTTACCTACTGTATACCTTATCTCAGAGAGTCTCTGAGAGATCTAACAGAATTGAGAGATGTGATGCCTTGGTATACGGGAGATAAAGACTCTAACATGGGAACAGAATATGTAAGGGAAACCACAGGATACACGATGAAGGGAGATTCCAGGACAATGGCTGTGCAAGTGGCCTAGAGAGCAAGTGGTCCAGATTTGAGCAGAACAGACGGCTCTAGTGGGCTTTCTTCAAGAGAATGAAACACCCAAAATCCCTGATGGTTTGAGCTTGTAGAGGGGAGATGTATGATTCTAGGAAAGATGAGCAAAGTATGGACTGAATTATTATTGAGTGAAGGGAAAAAGATGGACAAGAAAAACAAATAATTGCATTAAACTACATGGCTCAGCTCAGGAATAATATTTATATACTCATCATAAGGTGAAAAGTGAATACTAATGTAACTCAGAATGATGACCTAATTAACCAGGAAATGGAAGAAATTGACGGTGGGTGTGTATGTGTGAGTGGGGAACCTACATAAGGTCAAACCTCATTTCCACAAGAAGCCAATAGGTATGTAGCATCGACATATATACACACTACCAAATGTAAAATAGATAGCTAGTGGAAAGCAGCTGCATAGCACAGGGAGATCAGCTCAGTGCTTTGTGATGACCCAGAGGGGAGGGATAGGGAGGGTCGGAGGGAGGCTCACGAGGGAGGGGATATGGGGATATATGTATGCATATGGCTGATTCACTTTGTTGTACAACAGAAACTAACACAGCATTGTGAAGCAATTATACTCCAATAAAGATCTATTAAAAAATAAAATTCAGAAATCAAGAAATAGAATTATAAGCAAGTTATTTAAAAATATAAGGTAAAGATCAAAATAAAAGGCTGAGCTAGTTGAAATTTGTCACCTGTAGGAAAGCAGGAATTTCGGGTGGTAGAAGGGAATGAGGTGGCAGGCAATGTTTTTTTTTCATGCTGAGCCTTTGACTTGTGTATGATAAATATGTACATTTTTAAAAAAATTAGTCTTTATTGGAGTATAGCTGATTTACAATGTTATGTTAATTTCAGGTGTACAGCAAAGTGAATCAGTTATTCGTGTACATATATCCCCTCTTTTTTAGATTCCATTCCTATATAAGCCATTACAGAGTATTGAGTAGAGCTCCCTGTGCTATACAGTAGGTACTAATTAATTATCTATTTTATATATAGTAGTGTGTATATGTCAATCCCAATCTCCCAATTTATTCCTCCCCCAACCTTTCCCCCTTGGCAACCATAAATTTGTTTTCTACATGTGTGGGTCTACTTCTGTTTTGTAAATAAGTTCATTTGTACCATTTTTTTAGATTCCACATGTAAGTGATATCATATATTTGTCTTTCTCTGACTTACTCCACTCAGTATGACAATCTCTAGGTCGATCCATGTTGCTGCAAATGGCATTATTTCATTCTTTTTTATGGCTGAGTAATATTCCATTGTATATATGTACCACATATTCTTTATCCATTCATACATTGATGGCCAATAGGCTGGTTCTGATATTCACTTCTTGAACAAAAATAAAAATCATATAAATGTCATCATGAGTACTCCCTCTTCAACACAGCTCCTGTTTCACTCTTCTCACTTATGAGCAGGTTTAAATCATGGATAACACACATCGCTTTCTAACCAGTTAATTCATTCACATGAAAAGCTGGCCGTTGTCAGTTTCTTTTGAATCAGTTTCTAAAAACAGTGCTAGAAATATTTCAGTTCAGTTGTTCTCAAACTTTTCATGGCTAAGGACAGCATATTATACTCCCCCTCCCCATGGACAGTAGATTTTGAAATATTTGTTAGCTTTTATTGATATTTTATTTGTTAAATTGTTCAAAAGCTACCAATGAGAACTGCTGTTAATGGGAGCTGTCAGCTGTCATCAAAATGAAATGATTTCACACCACTCCCAAACCAAGTAATGATGTTTAGTGTTAAAATGATTTATAAACTTATTTTACTAACTTAAATAACTCTGGTAGAGGAAGTCTTTGGACAAACAAATAAGTGAGTATGAAAATGTCAGGTAGCACAAGGTGTTTTGCAGGCATTAGAACAGATGGTCTGTATATACAAAGAAGATATGATTATATATACATATATATGGACTATTACTCAGCCATAAAAAGGAATGAAATAATGTCATTTGCAGCAACATGGTTGGACCTAGAGATTATCAAAATAAGTGAAGTAAGTCAGACAGAAAAAGACAAATATATGATATCACTTACATGTGGAATCTAAAAAGCAATACAAATGAACTTATTTACAAAACAGAAATATCTCACAGACATAGAAAACAAACTTACCAAAGGGGAAAGGTGGGGGAGGGATAAATTAGGAGTTTGGGATTAAAAGGTACACACTACTATATATAAAATAGATAAACAACAGGGAGCTACTGTATAGCATAGGGAACTATATTCAAGATCTTATAATAACTTATAATAGAAAAGAATCTGAAAAAGAATATATGTGTACACATACACACACACACACACACATATATATATATATATACTATAATGGAATCACTTTGCTGTACACCTGAAACTAACACAACATTGTAAATTAACTATAATTTAAAAGATGGTCAATAAAAAATACACACACACAGAAGACCAGGATGGTCTAGGGACAGGGGTCCCATAGGATTGGATGGTCAGTGAAGACCTCCTTAAGGAGTTGACTTAAACTGAACCAGAGTGACAAAGAAGGGCCAGGCCCTTGAGGTTTAGAGATGGGGTCCCAGACAGAGGATCTGCTAAGGCAGATGCCTGTGGCAGGAACAGACTTGTCCTGTCTGAGAGACACTGAGGTCAGTGAAACTGAAGTCAAGCCACAGGACAGAGGGGAATGAGGTGCAGCTAGAGGTCTGGGTTCTAGGTGAATCATTTGCATTATTTTCTAAGAACGATTGGAAAGCCATTGAAGAATGCCGAGTAGTGGTTTGATGACCTCAAATCCACTTGTTCATGACAAGGAGGAAATTGTTTTTGAGTGAAGTTGTTTTGATCTAAGAATGAAATTGTTTTTATAAGTGAAATTGTTTGGATATAAAAGTGAAATTGATGTGTCAGGACATAGTCATCAACATCTGGGGCTGCTGATAAGCTGTAAATACCCAGAGTTTGTGAGGGCTATCCCAGAGTGTTTGATCTGGGCAAGGTGATGTTTTGCTGCTATAAATAGCTTGCTGAAGACCTAGGGACATTAGCTCCTGCCTGGGCAAGGTGAATATTTGCTCTGCAGTGGTGAACACTGAGCAGTGGCCTCTTGCCCACAACACGGGCAACCTGGTTCCCTAGCAGCTTCGGGACTTTAGTTTTTGTAATGGCAGCTGGACCTCAGCTCTGGGTTGGTTAAGCCGTCTCTCCGGAGAACCAACTGGTACAAAGGTACACCTCAACTAAATATGGACATTCTTCCTTTCATCTCCCTTTGCCTGCAACAATGGTGTAATTAATCTGTCATTGGTTCGGACTGTGTTATTTCTTTATTGGCTCATTAAGGGACATTATCCTGTATGGTATTGGCTTGTGAAATTATTATAATTCCTGCAGTGAACCGTGTTCAATAAAATATTGGCAAAGACAGTCCCAGTCTCCGAGCATAACTTGCCCCAAAACAACACAAAGAGCTTTAAGAATTTAGGTCATGTATTTTTGGCAGGAGTACTTTACACCTGACGTGGCATAAGAAGTAAGTTTTTTTGCTTTCCCTTCTCATTTTATTTTCTCTGCTTTTCTCTTTCTGTATTAATAATAGAGAAGTCATATAGAAATGATAAGGTGTGTATATATATATATATATATATATCTATATCACTTTCTCTTTTTACTACCCTTCAACCTACACTTAGTCTCAATCCCCAGGCATCCGCTTCTCTATTAAATGAGTTCCTTATGAGGAAACTCGCCTCAGTATCACTTTGGTTAGGCTTTCTCTGGTCTTTTTAGGTATAATTAAAATCACGTCTATATGCATTTATCATGGCATTTATTATACCGTATTGTTAGAATTGTTTTACTTGCGTCTCCTTCACTGGTCATGATTTCTTCCTCCCCTGAATAAAACGAATTTGTACTTTATAAGGATTTATGTTATTTTCTTAGGTCCCATGAATAGAACACAATTCCTGGCACATAGTGTACATATAGTAAGTGTTTGCTGGATAAGTGTTAACAGGTCAGTTGACTTGCAAGTGAGTAGCTGAACTGGGAGTAAAACCAAAGTCTTGATCTACAGACTGAATTCCTGGGCAAAAGCATGGAGTCTGCCTTAGTTATTGAAAATCTGTCAATTTATGAACACTGTACGTGTGCTGACTTATTCCTGATATAAGTTCATGAACAAAATCTGTTTTCACTGCTTTAACTACTGTCTGGCCCTGGTGTTCAGTGTGTGTGTACTTATTGAAAAGCCTCATTAATTCATGCCAATTCTGTGCAAAGGAAGTCTACATTAATTTTAAAAAAAGTCACAAAATACTTTGTTGGTAAAGGTCCTTGAAGCCTTATTTTAATGATTAGATAAGGCTGCCTTGCATCTTTTTTGTAAAGTTTCTTCCTGAGAACTTTCTTTTCTAATAACTGACAAAAGCTATGAAGGCCTTAGCTAAGTAAGGGTCAACATCAGGAAAGTGCCTGTTGAAATTCTTCTACAAATGTTAATATAATCAACATAAATTTTTGGGTGAGGTATTTTCTTTCTAGAAGTTTATGGTATGCACCGGGACTTAATCAGCTCAGAGATATTAATCGAGGGCAGCACGGTTGAGAATATAGTTTCATGGGTGAAACATTGAAAATTTTTTTTGTTAATATTTCTTTTTAATCTGAAGACAGCCTTTCTACTGCTTATGAACACGATATTAATCTTGCTTTTCTTAAATTCATTTCCTAAATCATATTTTCTTTTAATATAATTGAAAATTTTAATATTATTATGAACATGGTTTCTCTGATCCCTAAGTCAAAATGAGAAAATTTCTAATTTTAATTTTTAAGTGAACTTCGTGAGATTTTAGCTGCATCATCTTAAATAACAATCAAGTGCTTGCTTCTGGAAAAAAGAAACATTGAGCATAATTTAGATGATTTATTCAACTTCGGGTAATGGAGGGAACCAACTTTACTTTTATGTAATACTTCCATATTTTCTTGGTAGAGTTTCCTAGAGGAAAGCCCACTTTAATGTTCGTAAGTCTAACTAATATCTGTTAGTTATAGTAAAAATGAAAAGTTGACGCATTTTATGGTTTTTTTTCAGATAACTCACTTAATTAGAAGTGTAAAGTTTATTATATTTTTATTGGATGATTTTTATTCTTAAAAGGAGAATTCTAAACAATGATGATAAAATGATTCTTTTCATGGAGAGATTTTTTTTTTTTTAAAGGGGACTTTTGTAGGGAAAGATCACACACTTCCTTGTGTTCTACAGCCAGCATCCTGTGTGTTATTTAGAGGTCCTTTATCATGGAGGGTGGTCCAGTAGGAATTTACCAGAGGGAAAAAAAGGAGTGTACAAAAATTTAATTATTATTTGACCTCAAATAATTATATGCCACTTAACTAATTAAAGAGAAAATTAACAATGTACTACTAATGGGCAGTCTGTTCCTTGCATGACTCACTCATCTTTCACAAAGAATAAGTGATTTGTATTAGAAATGAGTTGTGAAGGATGTTTTTGGGGATAACTATTGCTGTCATTGCTATGTTAAATCACAGGCTCAACCTCTGGACAAAAAGAGACTGGCTTATCAGAGCCAGGAAAACAGAAGCCCCAGCCTGATAGCTCTGACTCAAGGCCTTGTTTCAAAGCTATGACTCAGTGCAACGCGGCCAGGCAGCCCTGTCCTTCTCTGTCCCTTCCAATCCAGCCATTCAACCGCTAATGTGCAGGTTGCGTGCCTCACGCCGATTATTTCTGTGAAGTCCTTCAGAGTCAGCCTTATTTTCTCGCAAACATTCATCTTCATTTTCAAGTGAGTGAAGGCGGGGTTTCAGCGGTAGCACTGTCCACAGAGCAGAGCGAGCAGTTCAATCAAAACAACAGCTGAAGAAACTGCTAGAAGAATGTTCACAGTAACAGAGAGGCTTTTCGTATTTCAGCGTAGGGTGTAGGTACGTTGGCGGTGAGTGTGCTTGTGAAGCTTGTGCAGATCATTCCTATGGTGAGAATCAGAATATCTGCAAGTGTCAGCAGGGATCTCCTAGTCTACTTGTGTTGCTAGTGAATGGATCTTTTTATGTTCACTGTTTCCCTTCTTGTAACTTTTTATGACTTCTTTTATTTATTCCATCCCTTCTTGGGACTAAACTACAAAGATTTATTTTTTATTGCTTCTTTATTTAATCACTTATATTTTCATGTAATTGGTTGATCAAAGGACAACGACCTAGTGACCCAGCATAAGTAAGACTACATGTCCATCAGCAACAGCCCAAGTGCGATAATAGACAGCAATTGTCAGTGTGCAGACACACAGGGGTTCGGGCTCCAGGGAAAGACCTCATCCTTGGTACTCAGGACCGGTCTATTACCACCAGGCTTAGAAAGAGGCTAAATCAGAAATCCAGATTTTTGTGTGAATTCAACTGACACTGTGCTGGTCAACAGTTTCCCAAATTGTTACTGGCCCTGGGGCTGCCAACAACACGTGCAACTTCTGATGTGAACTAGAAATTTCTGATGGCATCCACTATTTCACCTTAACTTACTGAGGAATGATCCTCACTGCCTGTTACCTCCAGCCAGTAGAGAGTTTCGCAATAAAGCATTTGAAATTTGAGTCGAGTGATTACAAGTAATTTGATATAAAATAATTATTGTTGCTATTTAATAGGTGAGAAAGGAGATGCTTAGAGAAATTGCAGTGATTTGCCCCAACAGTACAAAGCTGATAGAACTTGTACCTTCTAAATACAAATCTTGTGTTCTTTCCAGTCGTTCTGTGTGATGGACTGAATTGTGTCCCCTCCCCTCCCCTAATTCATACATTGTAGCCCTAACCCCGAATATGACTGTTTCTGGAGACAGGGCTTTTAAAGAGGTGACTAAGGTTAAATAAGGTCATACAGGTGGGGCCCTAATCCGATAGGACTGGTGTCCTTATAAGATGAGGAAGAGATACCAGGGGCATATGTGCATGGAGAAACAGCCGTGTGAGGACCCAGGGAGAAGACAGCCCAGGAGAGAGGCCTCAGGAGAAACCAACTCTGGAGGCACCTGGATCTTGGACTTCTGGACTTTGGGAAAATAAATTTATGTTAAGTTAAAAAAAAAAGAAGAGGCAACAACAACAGCCTCCTCTACTCAAATGACCAGACATGGATTGCTTTATATTTTTTGATCCAAGGATACTTCATTTGTCTATGACGTCTATCTAACTTAGTTCAATATATTTGAAAGAAAAGAAACTGATTCTTATTAACATTTGGATGTCTGGTCTCATGTAGCATGTAATGGGAATGTAATTACATTTGCTGAATGAAAAATGCTGCTAAATAGTTTAATGTTTGGAAATAACAGTTTGATGAAAACATTTCTCTTTTCTTTTGAATGACAAACAGTGAGTAGATATAGATATAAATCTTCAAAAAGTCTTGAGAAAAATGCAATATTTTTCTTAAAAAATAAAAATTTGTTGACACAAACCTCCATTTTTTCCTACTTAAAATGTGTAAAGAAAGGTTTTTATTTAGACTTAGTATTATATTAAATTTCACCCCAAAATTATACTTTTTCCATTCCTATATGTTCTTATATAATTTCTAATTATATATTTTGACTTAGTTGTGAAAATGCTAAAAAAATCTAGAACATGGCATTATAAGAATAAAATTATAATTAAATATCAACATTTAAAAGTCTCCCTAGTATGGCTATACAGTATTAAAAACAAGGAAAGTATTACCTAAATATAAGTTATTTGGAAAAGTAATTAGCTAACATTTTCCAAAGTATAAAATACAGAAAACAGAATAATATATATTATTTGGAATGAATAGTTAAGAAAAAGTTATTTTGATTAGAAATTGAATTTTAATGATGGATATCTTCCAAATTTTTCAGAATGAGGAAACTAACACAGTTGAAAATTATCTTTTCTGAAAAAAATTTTCAGGCATGGATGTAGGTGAGGTGGTTGTATTACTATATAATGTGAGGGGAAAAATAAGGATTAAGAAATTAAAATATGTCTTTTATATAGTACTCAAGTAGAAATAGACTATTTTCAAATATAAAAATAATCAGTTATTTAGAAGAGTGATGTGTATTTGTTACCTGAAAATAAACATTTCTATAAAATTATATTTAACAATGAATAAGGGACATTCATTCTCATGACATCCAAATATAGACTGTGTTTACTGTATGTATATAAATGACATAGAGAAACTGGAAAGAGGGGAGAAAAGGAAGAAAATGCTTTAATTTATAGCACATTTTTAAATGCACCTTGGGATACATTCATTATGGAAATACACAATTAATCCTTCAGAGACTGCAACTCACATCATGCTTTCCTTACCTGTTCACTGGTTTACACCTGCATGTTAGCAGTGCACCTGGCTGAAATGTGAGTGACTCCCAACATCAGCTTATTAAATCTTTTTCTATAAATTTTCCTCTTTAAAAGGTAGCAAAGTAAATTCAGAAACAAAGAAATGCACCTACATAAACAAGGAGATCCTCGAAAAGTGTAAGCAGCCACTGGACTCAACCAGGAAGCTCAGGTGGAATGAGAGTTTAAGGGACTTTAGAGCACTATGAATATTTTTCATGGCGTCACAATTACAGAAACACCTGGTTCTGCAAATGGGTTGGTCCACTGAGAAAATTTTCCACAGTGTTCAATGAGCCTCTGAGTAGGTTTAACGCCTACAACTCTACATAGAAGATTACGTAGATTTCAGCTACATGCTCCAATGAAGTTAAAAATATCCTGGCCAAAGGTCTTCTTGGTAACTATTGTTCTGTCCACAGTAAATAAATCTTTATTATGCCTTTTTACTTTGCATATTAGTAGCAAAACTTAAAATACTGTGAAACTTGCCTGATTTGGAGAACATATTGGGATTTAAATCAACTGGTTCTAATTTGGTGTGAAGACCTAAGACATCATTAGGCAAAATAGTAAGCACTATACCTGCTAAACAATAACTTCCCATTCTGTTCCCCACTGCAGCCTGCCACCAGTCCCCAAAAACCACCTCTATACTTTCTGTACTTATGATTTTGATTTTTCTAAGTACCTAGAATAAGTGAAATCATATACTACTTGCCTTTTTGTGACTAGCTTATTCCACTTAGCATAATGACCTCAAGGTTCATTTATGTTGTATATTGCAGAATCTCCTTCCTTTTTGAAGGCTGAATAATATTCCACTGTTGGTATATACCACATTTTGTTTATCTGTTCATCATCGTTGGTCACTTGGATTGCCTCCATGTTTTAGCTATTGTGAAAAAATGCTGCTATGAATATGGGTGTACAAATATTACCTCAAGGCCCTGCTTTCAATTCTTTTGGGTGTATACCCAGAAGTGGAATTGCTGAATCATACCATAATCCTATTTTTAATTTTTTGAAAAATTGCCATACTGTTTTCCACAGTAGCTGTACCCTTTTACATTCCTACCAACAGTGCATTTCTCTTTTTTAGATAAATGTCTCTTCAAGTCCTTGCCTATTTTTAAATCAGGCTGTATGGGGTTTTGCTGTTGAATTTTAGGAGTTCTTTATATATTCTGGATATTCATCCCTTTTCAGATATATGCTTTTCAAATATTTTCTCCCATTCTGTGTGTTGCCTTTTTACTCTGTGGACAGTGTCTTTTGATGAACAAATTTTTTTATGGAAATCCAATTTGTCCATTTTTTCTTTCACCATCTGTGCCTTTGGTGTCATACCCAAGGAATCATTGCCAATGATTTGAGAAGCTCTTCCCCTATGTTTCATTCTAAGAATTTTACTGTTTTAGGTCTTCATTTAGGTTCTTGATCCACTTTGAGTTAATTTTTGTGTATGGTGTTAGATAACCGTCCAACTTTGTTTCATCTTCCTGTGGGTATCCAGTTTTCCCAGCACCATTGTTGGGAAAGACTGTCCTTTTCGTATTAAATGGTCTTAGCACCCTTATCAAAAGTCATTTGACCATATATATGAGGGTGTATTTCTGGACTTTCTATTCTATTCCATTGGTCCATATGTCTGTCTTTATGCCAGCCAATACCACACTGTTTTGATTACTGTAAATTTTTTTTTCTTTTTCTTTTTCTTTTTTTGCCGTACGCAGGCCTCTCACTGTTGTGGCCTCTCCCGTTGCGGAGCACAGGCCCCGGACGCGCAGGCTCAGCAGCCATGGCTCACGGGCCCAGCTGCTCCACGGCACGTGGGATCTTCCCGGACCAGGGCACGAACCTGCATCCCCTGCATCGGCAGGCGGACTCTCAACCACTGCGCCACCAGGGAAGCCCAGAACTAATTTTTAAACTGTCTTTTTTGGTAGGAGAATCTTTCTAAACATAATGTCAATATATTATCCAAAATTACGTTGTATAAAACAGAAGAAAAGAGAAAGTGCTTAGGTTAAAGTGGATACAGAGTAGAGCATCTTCCTTTTTGCACCTCTTTGACTCCTGGGGTAGCTCAAAGGAGCATTAAGACTTCAAGGCACAACCTTTACAGCCCCCTCTAGTGAGATAGATTTATTTTCATAGCCTCTTGACATAAGCCTGGTGTCACAAAAAATGCAATGGAATTTGAATCAGGTGACCTTGATTAAAGCTCCAACTTCACTGTTACTTAGCAGTATGACCTTGTATACACCACTCAACATCTCTGGGACTCAGTTTCCTCATTTTTAGAAACAAAGACCGCTGGACCAAATGATTGCTAAACAGCTTTTCTGCTGAAATATTCTAGGATTATAATGCTCAACCAAAAGTGTTCCTAGCACAATATTCTGGAGATACTAGGAATAAGAATGTCATTATAGAACTAAATTAATTGAACTCAATACTCTACTATGTGTATTCTTGGGATTATTTAGCAATTCAGTTATTATATGTAGCTTGCTCACAAGATATATTTTAAAATATTTAAATTTAGACTTTGGCTGAACAGTTAGAAATTGAATTCAAATTATAGCTATATTTGAATGTTTATGACTAAAAATAGCTTAAATGATAAAACAGTTCTGCACACAGCCAACTTTAAGTCTAATGTAGGTGGAAAAGCAATAATTAGTAAAGATGAGTTTTGAAAAGATGTTTATAAATGAAATTCCTCATCAGTCTCATTCATCTTTCAACCACCACAATTGGTCATAGTATTTAACATCTAAGAAAAAGTCTTCAAAACATAAATTTCTTTTTAGTAACTATGACAACATTCAAGACAAAGAGAATTTTAAGAGGGCTTTATTTTTTCTCCTTATTTACTTTTTGGCAATAATTATTTCTGCTTTGGAAACAAGTTCTTTTAAATTTATTGTGCTTCTTGACTTAGAGATTAGTACATACCACAAATTAGCTCTGTTTTAGCTTTAGGATAAAACTAACAGCAGTAGGAAGAGACCTGAAAGCGTTGGTGTGATATTGTGTTAAATTATATTTTACAAGCTTTAACTTAAAGTGTCAGGTACATCATTATATAGTTTCTTTTCCATTGCACTTTAAAGTTTCATTTTAATGATCAAATACAGAGTAAGACATATTCTTTGTAAAATAGGTCAGACTTGGACTTGAAGTTGGTGACCTTACTGTATTAAAAGTTGAATCTGAGGGACTTCCCTGTGGTCCAGTGGTTAAGACTCTGTGCTCCCAACTCAGGGGGCCTGGGTTTGGTCCCTGATCAGGGAACTAGATCCCACATGCCACAACTAAGAGCCTGCCTCCCGCAACTAAGACCCGGTGAAGCCAAAATAAATAAATATTTTTAATAAATTGAATTTGAAATATTTTAGTATGGTAGATTATTCTAGGGAGGTACAGATTGAGAAAATACACTTTTACCCCAAATTTTGGAAGTTGTTTCTTACCCTTTTTCTGTGATTTGATTTTCAAATTGAATTTAGGTTTGCAAATATGAATGATAATATTTTATCCCACACTGGACTTCTACTTAAAGCCAACTCACTTAAGATGGTGTTTGGCAGAAAAAAAAAAAAATCAGGGTTTCCCTGGTGGCACAGTGGTTGAGAGTCCGCCTGCCGATGCAGGGGACACGAGTTTGTGCCCCGGTCCGGGAAGATCCCACTTGCCGCAGAGCGGCTAGGCCCGAGAGCCATGGTCGCTGAGCCTGTGCGTCCGGAGCCTGTGCTCCGCAACGGGAGAGACCACAACAGTGAGAGGCCCACGTACCGCAAAAAAAAAAAAAAAAAAAAATCAATGAAAATGCAACCTATGGAATAAGAGAAAATATTTGCAAACCATCTATCTGATAAAGAGTTAAAATCCAAAATATGTAAGGAACTCACACAACTCAACAGCAAAAAAACAAACAATCCAACTTAAAAATGGGGAGAGGACCTGAATAGACATTTTTTCAAACGAAGACATAGAGACGGCCAACAGGTACTTGAAAAAATACTCAGCATCACTAATCATCAGGGAAATGCAAATCAAAACCACAACGAGATATCACCTCACACCTATTGGAATAGCTATTATCAAAAAGACATGAAAGAACAAGTGTTGATGAGGGTGTGGAGAAAAGGGAGCCCTCTTGCACTGTTGGTGGGAATGTAAATTGGAGCAGCCACTATGGAAAACAGTATGGAAGCTTCTCAGAAAGTTAAAAATGGAACTACCATATGACCTAGTAATCCCACTTCTAGGTATATATCCAAAGAAAATAAAATCAGGATCTTGAAATGATACCTGCACTCCATGTTCACTGCAGCAGTATTCATAATAATCCAGAAATGGAAAAAACCTAATTGTCTGTCTATGAATGAATGGTTATAGAAGACGTGATACACACAGGAAAGAAGGACATCCTGCCATTTGCAAAAACATGGAAGGAACTTGAAGGTGTTATGCTAAGTGAATTAAGTCAGAGAGAGAAAGACGAATACTGTATGACATCACTTATATGTAAAGAAGCTGAACTCATAGAAACAGGGAGTAGAATGGTGGTTGCCAGGGTCTGGTGGATGAGGAAATGAGGAGATGCTGGTCAACGGGTACAGATTTCCAGTTAAAAGATAAATAATTCCTGGGAATGTAATGTACAGCATGATGCCTATAGTTAACACTGCTGTATTGTATTCTTGAAAGCTGCTATCAGAGTAGATCTTAAATGTTCTCATGACACACACAAAAAGGTAATTATGTGAGATGATAAAAGTGTTAACTAACTCTACTGTGGTCATCATTTTGCAATATGTAAGAGTATCAAATCCCCATGATATTCACCTTAAACTCACGCATTATATATTAATTATATCTCAATAAACCTGGGAAAAACATGCTACTTGCTCACCTAGTTGAGAAAAAAGTTGTTGGTTGGAATTCAGCTGGGTAATGATTAAGCATTCATATATTTATATTTTACTAAACCAGAAGAGAAAATGACCCTATATTCATACGTAAAAATTTAGGATGGTGGGTAAGGAATCAGGAAATAATGCCTGCATGTAGTCACTGGATTCTCAGGGGAATTAGAATAAAGAGATCCCTCCATAGGAGTTAAAACCTCTCAGGCAGAAAGGATAAATAATTTTTCAAATAGGTCATTCTTTAATCCCAGAGAATGTTGAATTAACAAACAACACGTACTTGTTCCCTCTCCCATTGTTGTTAAGGATCCATAGGATAAAAACCCCCAAAACCACAAGAAAGCATCTCATGGTTTTGCTTGTATTTTGTAATAAAAATAAAAGAGATTGAATTAAAATTCTCACAACATTTCTTACAGACATACAAAGGAGCAAATGATAGCTGTTTTACATAATTCTTTGGAATACTCTAGGTTTTTTGCAGGAAAAATAACAGGAAGACCTATGTGGCAATCTTCTTAATAGGTCCTGAATCACACTATAAAGATAAGTTGCTTGTTTTTCATGGACTTTTCCAGTTTTTAGTGGCAGATCTTTCTTATCGGGTAGTATTAAGTAGTTACATTTAGATACACATCATGCTTCTGGTATTCAATGAAACTTAGAATCTTTAAAAGTACTAGACAACAGAAAAATACTTGGTAGTTAAGCCAGTTAAATCTTTTACAAATCAGAAATGTTTTATGGGTTTCTTTAAAACTTCTAATTTCAGTTGACACCATTTTCACTGAAATGCCCAAATGATGAAATTAAACCTTTTTGGTCGTTGTAATGGTATAAATCTGCAAAGAATTTCTTTAGTCAGCTTATCTTGAATGCATTCTTTGCTATTGTTACAAAACATAACTTTCCTTTTAGGGACAAAATTTTATAAGAAATTCTCAGTGGTATTACTCATAATAAATATACTTCATGTACATGAATATGTTTAGAATCTGTCAAACGCCACCAAGACATTTTAAAACCTACATTTCCCATAAGGCCAAAGAGAGGTGTGTATATGAAAATGCAGGTTAAATTCTTGATCTATAGAGTCACTTAGTTTCAAACATCCTATTAACTGGAGGGAGTTTGTAGAGGTACGTGACTTCATTAAAATGTTGCACGATGAACATTCTTCCTGGCTTTTCTATCTTCTCCGGCTCACAATTGGTTTGTTTCACACCAGGATTCACTCTATGGGAAGCACCTTACACAGCAGCTGACTACACAAGTCCTGGGTTGGATAGGTGTTTTCACTTACCAGGGTTTGACCATGAGAAACGTTAAAAAATTGAAGGTTAAAAAATTGTGAAATGTCAGCAAATTCATATTTTTTCATCTAATACTTGTATGACCCTGGGAAAGTTACTGAATTTCTTTAGGGTTGAAAATTCTCATGTATAACATGGAGAAGATAAAGTTTACCTCATAAAATCACTACAAGAATTAAATGTAATACCAATGTTTTCTTAGGTCAGTCTCCCAGAGCAATAGAAATAAAAACAGAAATAAACAAATGGGACTTAGTCAAACTTACAAGCTTTTGCACAGCAAAGGAAACCATAAACAAACAACAAAAAGACAACCTAGGGAATGGGAGAAATACTTGCAAATGATGAGACTGACAAAGGCTTAATCTCCAAAATACACAAACAGCTCATACAACTCAACAACAAAAAAACAAACCACCTAATTGAAAAATGGGCAGAAGACCTTAATAGACATTTCTCCAAAGAAGATATACAGATGGCCAGTAGGCACATGTAAAGATGCTCAACATCACTAATTATTAGAGAGATGCAAATCAAAACTACAATGAGGTACCACCTCACTCTGGTCAGAATGGCCATCATTAAAAAGTCTACAAATAACAAATGCTGGAGAGGGTGTGGAGAAAAGGGAACCCTCCTACACTGCTGGTGGGAATGTAAGTTTGTGCAGCCACTATGGAAAACAGCATGGAAGATCCTTGAAAAACTAAAAATAGAACTACCGTATGATCCAGCAATCCCACTCCTGAGCATATATCTGGAGAAAACTCTATTTCAAAAAGATACATGTACCCCTCTGTTCATAGCAGTGCTGTTCACAATAGCCAAAACATGGAAACAACCTAAATGTCCATCAACAGATGAATGGATAAAGAAGATGTGGTACATATATACCACGGAATGTTACTCAGCCATGAAAAAGAACAAAATAATGCCATTTGCAGCAACATGGATGCAACTAGAGATTAACATACTAAGTGAAGTAAGTCAGAAAGAGAAAGACAAATACCATATGACATCACTTATATGTAGAATATAAAATATGGCACAAATGAATCTATCTACAAAACGGAAACAGACTCACAGACATAGAGATCAGACTTGTGGTTGCCAAGGGAGAGGGGGGGAGGGAGAGGGACGGACTGGGAATTTGGGGTTAGCAGATGCAAACTATTACATTTAGAATGGATAAACAAGGTCCTACTGTATACACAGGGAACTATATCCAATCTTCAGAGATAAACCATCATGGAAAAGAATATTAAAAAAATGTATATATGTGTATAACTGAGCACTTTGCTGTACAGCAGAAATTAGCACAACATTGTAAATCAACTATACGTCAATAAAAAAAGAATTAAATGTAATGATGCACATAAGGTAATTTGCTAGTGTTTAGTCTACAGTAGTTCTTTTGGTGAAAGGTTAGCTATTGTTATAGCAACCCTCCTGCTACCGTGGCAGTAGAGCAGGAGTTTAAGGAAGTATTATTACAAATAAAGTCCATGTTTGTGAGGGTTCCCTTATGAAACAACCCAAAAAACCCATATTCCCTTTAATGTGTGCTACCCGGGTTTCTAGTTTTCATCGGAAGTGTACGGGTAAGTTCACACTTGCTGACTTAACAGAATGGTCCCCCCAACTCCATGCAGGGGCTTCCACTGGGGTCACATCCACTGTCTTTTGTTCTAGTTTGAGAGAGTTCAAGACCTTGATGCAAAGATCTCTAATCCGGGAATCTTATTATTGGTGTTTTTCCTTTAAATTCTTATTCATCTCGTATTCATTCAATTCTTCCATTTTATAGGTTCTTCTCAAGACTCTTGATGTGCCTGAAGTGGTCAGACTAACACATTTCTGTGAAAGGGTCTCCATTTGTCAAGATGCTCTGATCACACACTTCTTGTCCTCACCTCCCATGACTTGGTGCCCCCTACATCCTCCCCACTCGAGTTTCCACCAGGAGCCTCTGCATGAGCTCGGGTATTGCAGAGGACACCTTGTTACCTGCCAGCCCTTCCTGCCTCTGTTTCTCCGTAGGGATATAAGAATACCAGCTGTACCTCACAAAGTCCAGAAATGTAATACCGATGACTCCTAACATACATATTAAAGGTGGGCAGTTTCCAACGTGAAACAGAAGTACCCAGCACAGGGCTTCCCTGGTGGCGCAGTGGTTGAGAGTCCGCCTGCCGATGTAGCGGACACGGGTTCGTGCCCCGGTCCGGGAAGATCCCACATGCCGCGGAGCGGCTGGGACCGTGAGCCATGGCCACTGAGCCTGCGCGTCCGGAGCCTGTGCCCCACAACGGGAGAGGCCACAACAGTGAGAGGCCCGCGTACCGCAAAAAAAAAAAAAAAAAAGTACCCAGCACATTCTAAACACTTTAGCCTTTTTCCTCTTCTACCAGAAGGAAATCAAAGTTTGGGGAATTTACATAATTTGCATAATATGTCACAGCTAAATGCGAAACTGGTTTTAGAGCGTAAGTCCAGTCTTGTGTCAAAGCCTTGTTTGGGTTACATTTCCCTCCTACATTCTCCTATAAAACTTAGCAATCATTACTTTGTGTGATAATGAGCCATGTACTTTCTGCCTCTTTCCAAACTGAGGGCACGTGAAGGGAGAGGATGTATTTTTGTCCTCTTTTAAGTCCAATGCCAGGAATTGCTTGATGAATAAGGGGAAGAGGAAACTTTCCTCGTATTCCTGTCACTTGAGACTTTGAGGCAACTTCAGTGTTTTTGATTTTTCCCTGGCTACAACTTTTGGCAACTCTCAATTAAAATCTCAGCATTTTCCAAAGATCCTGTGGGCCCCACTCCTCACCCGTGCCATCATCTCTTACATTTCGGTTGGAACCGTCCCTCCTACTGGGGAGACCCAAGTTTCCATTTGCTTGGTCTGGGTTGTGCCAGGAGTGAAAATGAGCAGAAAATGGAAAGAAAACACACGTAATCTGCACTAGCAGAGAAATATTGTTATAACTGACATAGCGCTGGCGAGTGCAACCTTTTACCTTCTTACACGAGAGATAAAAGCCTTCTTTTCAAAGTCTCGGCAGATTTCACCACCGAGATGTAAGACGAGTGAAGTGTCAGCTTGGTTCAAGTTTGCCCTGATGTTCAATGTCTGTGGGAGATGTACGGATTTATTTCAGGTTCAAATGAATTTACCATTTTAAAAATAACTGTGTTCCTGTAGGCTTAAAGTTCAGTAAGTTGGTATAGCTCATTTTCGCTTTTGTATTCTGCTTCTATAGAAGTCCTTGGTTACCACTGAGTGATGGGCTGTTATGTTGAAGACACCACATGTTCACACTCCTATCTTTCTTACTACCGCTTTGTAGGAAATCCAGGTGCCAAATAGATCTTTATTATTATTGTCATCATCACCATTTACTCAAGAAATGTTTATTGACTGCCGACTATTGGCCCGGTTATGGAGGAGACATACAATCAGTAAATAAATATTAGTATGTCGGGGGTTATAAATTCTATGAAGAAAAATAAAGTAGAGCAAGGTGAGAGAATGTGAGGTGTAGAAGGTTGTAGCCGTTTTACATGGGATGGTGAGATTTGGCTTCTTTTGGTGTGATCACACTTGAGAAGAGACCTGAAGAAAGTAAGCCAAGTGGTCCTCTGGAGGAAAAGCATGCCAGGCAGAGAGAATAGTAAGTGCAAAGGCCCTGGGAGAGAACAGATGATGTGTTCAAGGTGTAGCAAAGTGGCTGGAGGAGAATGAGCCCGAGTTGATGGAGATGATGTCAGAGAGCCGACAGGGACCTTATGAAGGTCTTTGACATGTACTTAAATAGTGGAGTAGTGACATGACCTTCTCGAAAGGAGAATGAAGAGAAAGGTGTTGGGAGCAGGAAGTCGAGGCCAGAGGCTACTGAAAATAATCCAGATGGGAGACAGTGGGGGCTGAGGTCACAGTGGCAGCAGCGGAGGTGGTAAGAAGCAGTCAGACTCTGGATGGATTTGGAAGATAGAGCCAACCGAGTTGACTGATGTACTGGGGAGGGGAGTCCAGGCTAAACCCCTGGCCTCGGGCCTGAGTAGCTGGAAGAGGAGGGTTGCTATGGACTGAGACGGGTAGCATTGTATGAGGAGGGGCTTCGTGGTGAGAAGGGGGACAGCACCATAAAAAATGCAGTGCATTTTTCATTGTAAAATTTAAACAAATCTAGCCAGCTTTAATTTTGGCATCCATCTTACATGAATCCACTGAGAATTTCTTTGGAGAGACAGATCCTTCTCTTTAAGGCAATGAATAAGATTTTTATTCATCATAACTTAAAGGGACAATAAACCGAAGTTGGTCATGATAAAACACAAAATCTCTACCGTCAGTCTGTGTATACAACTGTCTCATGGATTTCACCTCCTTGAGTAACAGGGGTGATTTTGTGGTGTGTGAAGCCAGAGAGCATATGGTTAATGTAAATAGTGAACTAGCTATCTGGGATTTTAAAAGTCTGGGCTTAGATTAAATTAATGGGAAATATTTATGGAGAACCCAAGTAGTAACACATGGGTGATGTCGACTGGGAACTAAAAAGTGTGACCCCGATGTCCATGGAGATTGCTGGGTCCTGGCTGCTGGGGGAACTCATGAATATTTGGGTGGTTTTCCTGTGTGTATAAAGAGGAGGACATGCATGGATGGCCAAGAAACCCCTTCTTCAAGTGCACAGAGATACTTACTGAGCATGAATGGTCACCTTTTCCTCTCTGTATGTGCAACTGACAATTGTGTGTGTTGATTTACCTTTCATATATTGGTTTGAAATCTACTTTCTTTAACAATTAAACTATCCCTCTTATTCAATCAAAACAATACAGAAACTCGAATCTATCATGGTATTTACCCAGAATAGTAGGCGATAAAACCCCACGATTAATAATCCTCTCAGGAATAGCCATGGTAGCTCCCCCGACACACTTGCCAAGGGTCCCTGCACTTTCCTAACAAGTGCCTTTTCATCAACCAAACACCACAAAAGCCTAAGTTAGGAAACGGAGTCCTAGGAATAACAGACTTCTATAAAGAGGTGAGACTCTGACCGGCAGCCTCAACAGAGCAATCTTGTTTCTAAACATAGAAGCAATTTTCGGGCCTCTTTCAGGGCAAGGAGACAATTATTGCCAAAACAAATAGGGCAGTGTGTCTATACCTCAGGCGCTGAGTGGACGCCGTCTGGGCAGGGCCTCCAGCTGGGGTGGCAGTGCATCAGCTCAACTGGACCACACTGGGCTGAGGACCACTCTTGATTGTCTTTGAACAGTTTAAACACGTCTCCTTAATTGATGGATTAGCTGAATACAGAATACGAGACACAAGAGGATTGCTGATGCATTTTACACCCATTTGCTTAACAACAAAAATGTACTGTCTTCATGAGGGATGGGAGGCTTTCATCAAGAATGTTAATAACATTTGAGACTTTAGGATATAATTGTCAAGTTGTCTCAGAATTCTATGTAGGCCCCGAAACTATCCCTTCCAATTTATCTTGAGTGTCAGGGCAGGAATGTGATGGATTAATGTTCTTCTCTTCAGTTACGTTAGGACTCCATGCAGGTTTCCATAAATAGCTTTATTGAGCTTCCAAATTTTTGCTCATTAATGATCACTTCTGGGCACTCTTTTAGACCCCATGCCACCTACTTACATCAATGGGTTTGCTTGGATTCCACCCCCTACCCTACCTCTGATTTAACTCCGGGACCGTGGTCTTCATCTCCACCCACCCCTGTGGTTGGGGCTGGATATCCAGATTGTGTGAATTTGTATAGAACTGTAAATAACGCTATAACGGACATCTTCATATGTACACATTTGAATATATTTTGTATTATTTACTTAGTTTAGATCCTCAGAAGTGGAATTATTGTGGGAGTTGGCACCAATTTATACCATCAACAAAATGTACGTGTACTTGTTTCAGTATACTTTTACCTTTATTTTCTAACTTAACATTAAGACTTTCAGCACCTACAGATACGTCATTCTTCTTTAAGGTTTTTATGAGTTCTTCATCTTATTGTAAATTCTCTTCTTCATTATTCAGCTATAAATGCCTTGCGAGGTGTAGTGTGATTCTTCCTACATGTTGTGGATCTGCTATTTCAGATCAAAAACTCAGGTATATAAAAAATTAACTTTATTTTTTCTACAAGAGAACCGCACACTCCACCTATTTAACCTCATGGCAGAAAGTACATCTTGATCAACTCAAAGCAAATTCAGTACATTCTGGTTTTTGTCTTTTTGTGTTTTTTTCCCCCAGGAAGTTCAGTTCAGAGTCTTGAGTTCATCCTACCTTGCCCTCTAGGGCCGCTCTGCAGAGCAGTATTAAGTCTTCCTGGCCTCAGGGCATCAGGTCACCACTGCTTTCACCCCATAAGCATGGATTTGGTGGTTCTTACAACTTGTGTCCAGCCCCACTCTCTTGGCTTCTTCTGGAAAGTTAAGCACAGGTCTCCCCTACGCTCAGATCTCTCAGACCCTTCTTAGCATCTTACCATTTTATTTCCAGCTGAACTTCTCCTCAACCTCATCCAGGGAAATTCTCTCTCCTAAGGCATGGGGACAAATCGAGCTTAGTCAATAATCTTCTAAATCCCCAGAGTTTCCATAAAGTCTAGAAACTTATGCAACTTCTGCATAATATCATTAAGGACATTTTCAATCTGCAAAAATATAATATAATATTATCTACGTTTCCAGACATGTAGGCGCCATGTATTACATATGATAAGAAGTCAGCTTTTGAAGCTCAAAAGTAAAGAATCAGCTTGTTTTGTTCTTTACGTCCTACTGGGTTCTCTTCCTTAAGCTACCAAGGGGAAATATTCTAACCTTCTGGATTGGAGTCAGGGGTGGGTGGGGTGTTGGGAGAACACACAAGTTAATACTTCCTGCTGTTATTCAATTAACCACATTCATTCTTTACCCATGTTCATGGGAAATGGCCAGCAAACCA
Organism: Phocoena phocoena; assembly: GCF_963924675.1. Classification (NCBI taxonomy): domain Eukaryota; kingdom Metazoa; phylum Chordata; class Mammalia; order Artiodactyla; family Phocoenidae; genus Phocoena; species Phocoena phocoena. The sequence continues at coordinate 6,898,831 of NC_089224.1, forward strand.
ATTTCAAAATATGCCTTTGCAATTGAACACATAGGATAGAACAAGCTAATAAGTCTAGGGTGTTGATAAGAAATCTGTGGGTAGTTCCTTCCAGTTCTTTCTCTAATTCCATGGTCAGCCTATTTGAAGTATGATGTGGGTGCTTTTGTTTCTTTGGTGGCTAGGACAGTGCGCCTGCCATCTAGTATATTCTCAATAAATGTCTGATAAAGAAATAAGTGATAGGGATGCCACAGTGGGCACTATTAGGCAAGCAGGGTCCCCCAGGCAGAGGCAAATCTAACGTCTGTTTGCAGACAAGATCTAGGGAAGCATAGTTGTTATGCAGCCCAGATTTATATGCCAAAGAGCCAAGATCATGGCTATGGAAACTATGGCAATGGTCACCCAGAATAGTGAGAGGACAATAAAAATTAGAGACTGACCAGAAGGCAGAACACAACCAAACCTGGCTGGACACCAGGGCTGTGAGCGGTAAGTATGTGTGTCCTTTTTGTGTGTTGGTGGGTCTTCAGGATAGCTAAAAGGAGAATAGCAGACCTGACCTATTCCCTCCCATTTTCCAAAACACTGTGTGCTATTTTTGGGTCCACTACATGGCTATGCTCACAAATTTATCACATCCTTTCTGCTACGTCCCTGTAGCTCCTCTGGCAATGAAGAATAAGGAGGCACCAATCAAGTGACTCTCCCAAAATTTCTCATAAATGAAGTAAAATCTGGAGTGAATGAAAGGAAATTCAGCTACAAAATGGAAAGTATGTCATCTCTGAATTCTTCCAACCGTGTATTCTTTCCAGTCAAGTGATTGTACATTCAACCCTTTTTTCCTTCTCCTTTCATAAGTGGGTAAAATTCGTTTTCATTCCACATGTGATTTGTCACCTAAACAGCTCCTGGGAAGGTGATTTCTGAAGTTAGAAAAGTTTGTTTACTTTTATGCTGATATTGTTTCAGTATTTCCTTCCCAGTTTTGTTTATGTTGTTTGTTAGAATTTACTTAGCAAACTTCGCTTTTGTGGAAGTTTCACAGACTTTGGCTCAGTCTGTGAATATGCATTTACTGACTTGAAAAGATTCCAATCTTTTTACTAAGGCTCACAAAATGTATTTAAGTTTATATTTTAGGTCCCTATTTTCACTTCCTTGTCAACTTTTCTCTACTTAAATAGGAAGGTGCTTTGACGCTAGCAAAACCAATATGGACTAATCTGATATGTACTATTTCTGACTTATAAAATACTCAGAAATTTATTTCATGTTTTTCTTAACATTGCATTTGTATTAAACGTGTTCGGCTTTTTTTGGAGGTAGACTATTGCATTGTCTACCTCCTTTATCAAGAAATATGCTAAATATAATGTTACAGTTTTTCTATGTCAGCAAGAAGGTAGTCAATTTTGAGGAGAATATGGTCTCTAACTTTGTCAAGGGAATGATTAAAAAAAGCAAAACGGAAGATATGTTGGTATTCTTTCTGAGAGTTCAGAAATGATCTTTTTATAATTTAAAGTTAGCTTTTCAAGTTAATTTTCAAATGAGTATATTTAAATTAAAAACTAAAAAAAAAAAAAATCCCAAAACAAGCTAAAACATGAGTTTAATCTTCATCTCCCGTACTCATTGATGTAGACTGTGGTTGAAAAAAAAATAGTATAAGACAACTGCTTAATTTTATCAATATAGGCATGCTCTAATGCTACCATTACTGATGAAAACATTCTGATGTAATAGCTGTTGTGATTCAAATCAAATTACGTACCTCTACGTAATTCCACATGGCCATCAATTTGTGTGCTTCAGCTAGTATGGACTAATAAAATTCTTTCTGGAAGTGTGTTTCTGTCTAGTGTCCTTTTTCATGATTTCCATCTCTGCATCTTATAGGGAAATGTTTGGGATTTGAGAGTGAGAGAGATTTGGGGGGAGAGAGTTGCAACTTAGCTTCTGATTTCTTGATTACTCTGCTTGATAATCTCCTGATTTCCTTACTCTTTTTCTCTGTTTTCTGGTTTAGGAAACTCAGCTCTGTTTTTGGCACTGGCCTTTCATCTTCTTTGGTTAATTTAATGTTAACCATATCTGTAACTCTTTTTCTGTCAATAAGTGGACTTTGTCATCTCTGAGTCTCTTGTCTGCTTCTGACCTTTGATACTTGATGTAGTTGTAGTATTTTCTATGAGCTACTTATTCAACTATTTGATTTTTGCTGTTTTCACCATTTTTATGTGAATTTCATTCTGATTAATGAATGTTAACCTCATCTAACATTTTCCATATGTCCCTGGCCACTTGCTTACTTCACTTAAAAATATATATTTCATTTATTTTGAGTCTAGTAATAAATACATGTAGCATAATAAACATACAAATGATTAATATAGTTTTGACTCCGTTTATTTATTAGGAAAAGAACATAAAAATATTGGAAACAGCATTGGGGAGGACAGGGAAGGGTCTTGAGTTGGGGGTAAAGTAGGTAGCAGGATTGCTTTTAATATGTTATTGTACACGCAGAGATTTTCTTTGCTATTCTTTTCTCATCTTTACTCACATTGGTTTTATTTGTATCAAAAGAGATAGGCACAACATTGTAAATAACTATACTTCAATAAAAAAATAAGATTAGGGCTTCCCTGGTGGCGCAGTGGTTGAGAGTCTACCTGCCGATGCAGGGGATACGGGTTCGGGCCCCGGTCCGGGAGGATCCTGCATGCCGTGGAGCGGCTGGGCCCGTGAGCCGTGGCCGCTGGGCCTGCGCGTCCGGAGCCTGTGCTCCGCAGCGGGAGAGGCCGTGGCAGTGAGAGGCCCGAGTACCGCAAAAAAAAAGATTAAAAAAAAGAACCATCAACAATGTGTAAAAGAAGAAAAATAACTGGGATAGGTAATAACTGAGAGCTTGAAGAAGGTAAAGGAACACATTTCTAAGGTCTCTGTGTCCCTTAGAGATAGAGCGCTGATTGCTAGGATTCCCTGTGACCGACCCCTAAGCAGGCATGGCCTGTGGCCAGAGCAAAGGACAGAACAAAGGGTCAAGACGCAGAAGGTGTTCTGGAGAGAAGGGAGGAACTTGAGATTGAGATCAGTCACCGACGGCCAACGATCTGATCAACCGTGACTACGTCCATAAAATCTCCTAAACGATAGAGTTCAGCGAGCTTCCACGTTAGTGTACAGACTCACATGCCTCACTGACCCCAGGGTCCTAAGACAGAGGCTCCTGTGCTCAGGACCCAACCCCTGTCCATTGCTTCGGCTGCAAACAGAGTTGTTGAAAATTAAATTTCTGTTGTTTAAGTCACTCAGTCTCTGGTAATTTGTTATCAAAGCCAGAACTGACTAAGACACCCCTTTCCACATATTTTAAAAATTACCATATATATTACATACAGAGGGACTCATTTACAATGATAGGTGTATATTTTTGGAACGCTGCAAATACTGGAATGCATTTTTCAGGCACCATTTTTTGCTTCAGCCATCCTTCCAACCTCCCCCATGGAAACATGATCAGCCTTGTAGGTGACTGCTCCTCTCAGCTTCCCAGTCTGCTGCCACCTGGGCTGTTATGTATGCTGTGTCCTTGCTGTCCTCGCCATGTTTCCTGGCCAACTCCTGGGCATCCCCCCAGGCAGTCTCCCTACCGAACCAGAAGTTCCCCTCTTTGGCAACTGCCCCACACTCTGGAATGGCCGCATATCCCACTCCTAAAGCAGCTCGAGTCGGGCATCCCTCTTTCCTTCCCTGCCCTTCCAACTAATCTGTAGGTCCCTGGAGAACAGAGAAGCTCAGAACTCTGTTCTGTCACTTAACTCTGTGATTTGGGGCATGTTTTAAAACCTCTTCTAGCCTCTGTTTCCTTATCTGTAAAATGATAACAACAAAATGCTTCAATAGGGCATCCATATGCCGGCCATTGTGTCTGTTTCTAACAACATCCTTCCCAGGCAGATGCTGATGTCATTTCCATTTTCAGGATGGGAAAACTTGCATCCTGAGAGGAGAATTAATCTGGCCAAGGCTGCATAGCTAATAACTGGTAGTGGTAAGCGAGACAGCTGGCAATAGAGTCTGGTTGCCAGCAGCTCTACGTTACATGCGTTAGCCTTCCTTACTGATTCTTGTGAGCGTTAAATGAGATGATTCTTTGTGAAAAGTTAGACACCGTGCCAGGCACATAATCAACTCTCAGTAACTATTATTTGTACTATTTGCATCTGTAATTTTCAATTATATTTGACTTCTCCTATGTTCAGATGAAAAAAAATAGCATTTTCTAAAATTTGTAAGAAGATTTTGGTCTGATCTGTGCTTTTTGTTCTTGTTTCAGTCTTTTAACCTTAATGCTGTGTCCAGAATTACTGTGTTATGCCTTGTTTTTCTGCACAGCCTTGCACTATTTTTATGACTGAAGACCACGTTCTGTGTAAAGCTAAGTTTCCTTTTGAATGGATTACAACAAGTGGAACTGACTTTTCCAATTACCTATTCAATTGACCTGGTACAAAGAAGGTTAAAGTTCCCACCTAATATATGATCATTAAAGCGTTTCATGGACATTTTCAGACAAAGCAGTCTGGGAAACTCTGAGACAACATCATTTTTGGTGCCAGACTGATAAGGCATTTAGCATTTGTCAGTTACAGGAGAGAGAGATGTTGATACATTAATTAGATGTAATACCTCTGTTTGGGCAAAATGTAAAGAATTTCCTTTTTTTTTTTCTTAAAGAAACATGTCAGATAATAAAAGGTAAATATAGAGTGGCCCAGATAATGTAAAGAACGCTTTAAATTATACCAGAGCTTTAAAATCTATATATACATGTATTTGGGATTCATGCACTGAACAATACTTTTCATCATCACATTGTTAATTTCATGGTTGATAATTTCCGAAGGATGATTTCCAATGCTTGGTACCAGCAAAAGTAAATTAAGAAAAGGAGTTTTGGGTAAAAAAAAAAAAAAAATCACTTAGGTAAAAAAAATGAATTTCTCAGCCACCACACGCCTCTTCAACTTTGTAAACATTTTTTTTTTGCCAATTTCCGAAATGTCGCAAAAACAAACAGTGAGTAAATCCAATAATTGTCCTCCAAGATTTTAGTCTTAGTTGAAATCAATCATGTAGGCCATTTATCTCCTCTTTTTCTTTCCCTCCCCCGCCGTCAGACCAGTGTGGGCTGGTGACTTGAATGACATTCACCCACATGTGTTTCAGTTTGGGGATCCTTAACCATAATTGATGAAGGATTATTTTTCTTTTTCTTTAAGAACAGATACACAGCATGCTTTAGGAACTGGGGACCACAACAATTTATGTGAAAAGGACTCTAAATTCCACCTTTTAAGTATTTTACACATTTTTAGAACATTGAGTTCTATGTGTCAGTATTCAGGGAGAAAAAAAAATGTCAGCATTGCATATTTCAGATAAGCGTTTGACTATAATATTCTAGTATGTCAATTTACTTTTGTCAGATTTAGAGAGCTAGCACTTATTGTAAAAATAACACACATGTTATATTTATTATGCTATACTATATTATATTATAATAATATTTATACTAAAACCCTTAGGAAGTTTTTCTATTCCTTATGCTTTGGTGTAAACCAAACTGGATTTGTTTTCTTAATTTATTTCCTTTTATGGAAATAAAAAGTAAATTTGTTTTTGTTTGTGTGTCTGGTTTTTGCTACAGAGTATCTGATTTCAGTATATATTGATGGTGGAAGTTTAGGTTTAATTCCAGCAATTCAAAGTAGCCATTGTAATCAATCTCTTTCTGTCTCTGTCTCTGTCTCTGTCTCTGCCTCTCTGTCTACCAGAGAAAAAACTGAGGCATAGAGCATTTAGGAAAGCATCGAAGAGCACACGTGTAGAACTGGCAGAATCAGGGTAAAACCCAAATTTCCCTCCTTTGATAAGTGCTGTATTTTAACCATATTCTAAAAAACTTGAACTCAGGAAGAAAATACAGATCATGGCATTTTCTTTGTATTCTATAGTCTTCATTTAAAACACATCGTTTTTAGTATCTTTGTTAGTTACAGGAGGTAGATTCATGTCTGTACATTAATTAGATGTAATATTTAATTATACCACAGTACATATCTTTATTTCCCTTCATTTCAGAGGGCAAAATCTCTCCTTCTAACCTTAGATACAGGGCTTGGAAATGAGGGGCAAAATACCTTGGAATATTGTCTTCAACTTTGATTAAAGTTTGCAGATCTCAGGGTATCACATGTCAAACTGCCATGAAATATTTTATGAAAACAGTCTCATAATACATATCTGTTAATGTTAGCTTTGCCAGCATGATAGGGTGCAAACACTTGCACGAAGTGCCTATGTGCTAAACTAGCTGTGAGTCATGAATCCTCCTAACTCTTGATCTCATCTGGACTTGTCTTATCAACCAGTGGGGAGCAGAGATTGTGAGCGCTCCCTCCCCCCCCCACTCCACGTTTAGATACACAGGGTCAGCTCTCTTGGTGCTGCTGATGCCCGAGATAAGTGTCGAGGGTTAAAGCTTGCGACTAAATGTCTGGGGGCAAAAACACCGTAATGCGTTACACCCAACATGTATTTCCAGTGACATCAAGATGCTCGGCTTGGGTTATCAACCTTGTTGCTAGTGCAGCTTGGATTTGGGCAAGAGACTTAGTCACGTTATGTTCTTATTCTAACAAGAATATTTTAATTCTAATATCCTAATTCTCAGAACACTTGAAAGAAATTGTGAAGCAAATCAAACGACTCAGGACATTATCTTTAATGCCACAATGCACCGCATTTCCAATGGTTTCAGTATTAGGAGTTGGCACCCAGCCCCAGACTTTGGAGATTGATGTTAAATCATCAGCTCTTTGTAAACTATGCTGAAAAAGATCTCTAGCTTTACTGTACACGTTTACAATGTTTTTCTTTTTGCCAATTGGAGGAGACACCGGAGCTTAGTATCCACTCATGCACAGGTTTTATAGGATGTCAGACAAAATGATTTTTTATTGAGGAAGGGTCAAACAAGTTGTGTTTTTTGTTGTGTCACACTATACAATTTGAGGGCCGTGTTATAAAAATTGGGGGCTCCAGCAAGAAGGCAAAGGCTAAGAATGGTGATTTAAGACTACATTATCCTGTTTCTAATTCCTCCTCTTTCTTCCTGCGGAAATGTAATTGCAGAAGCTTGGAAGAAGGGGTTGAAGCGTGGGTTTCTATATCTGCCTTGAAGAGAGTCGTAAAGTCTGTTTTATGGGTCTCGCTCCAGCCTCGCTCTACTTTTCCAAATTAAAGGAGACAATATGACAATCTCACCAAGCTCTGATCTTACATCTTAATTTGCAAACTCAGCAGCAGTATCAGTATCTGGTCTAAGGGGCTCAGAGAAATCCATGCTGAAATTAATGGCTTATCTATAGAAATTCAGTAAAACGTCCTCTGTAATAAAGTAGAAGCCAGTATTTTTTTTTAAAAAAAGAACCTCCTCGGTTCCTTAAAAAACTACAAATAGAACTACCATATGACCCAGCAATCCCACTACTGGGATATACCCTGAGATAACCATAATTCAAAAAGAGTCATACCAAAATGAACATACCAAAATGTTCATTGCAGCTCTATTTACAACAGCCAGGACATGGAAGCAACCTAAGTGTCCATCATCGGATGAATGGATAAAGAAGATGTGCCACATATATACAATGGAATATTACTCAGCCATAAAAAGAAACGAAATTGAGCTATTTGTAATGAGGTAGATGGACCTAGAGTCTGTCATACAGAGTGAAGTTAGTCAGAAAGAGAAAGACAAATACCGTATGCTAACACATATATATGGAATTTAAGAAAAAAAAATGTCATGAAGAACCTAGGGGTAAGATAGGAATAATGACACAGACCTACTAGAGAATGGACTTGAGGATATGGGGAGGGGGAAGGGTAAGCTGGGACGAAGTGAGAGAGAGGCATGGACATCTATACACTACCAAACGTAAAATAGATAGCTAGTGGGAGGTAGCTGCATAGCACAGGGAGATCAGCTCGTTGCTTTGTGACCACCTAGAGGGGTGGGATAGGGAGGGTGGGAGGGAGGGAGACGCAAGAGGGAAGAGATATGGGAACATATGTATATGTATAACTGATTCACTTTGTTATAAAGCAGAAACTAACACCATTGTAAAGCAATTATACTCCAATAAAGATGTAAAAAAAAAAAAGAACCTCCTCATCATAAAATATATTATTTCTTAAAATTGATGTATTCTGTCAGTTTCTTAGTTTTGACGAATGTACCTTGCGAATGTAAGATGTCAACAATAGAAAGAATTGGGTGACAGGAATTCTCTGCATTATCCTTACAACTTTTCTGTGAATCCAAAATGATTCTACAGTAAATTGATGTGCTCTTTTCGAAGCCATCATACTTGTCCTAATATATTTGTGAGGTCATAGCGTAAAGAGTGGGAAGCTAATTTGAAGTGCAGTATTTCTGCTTTAGATTTAACAGAGTTTTCATAGTGCAGGGTTTTGCCCATTTCTGTGATTTTAAGAACTGAGGGCAATTTGTTTCTTAGCGTATGTCATATAAAAGGACTGTGTGGGGCTTCCCTGGTGGCGCAGTGGTTGAGAGTCCGCCTGCTGATTCAGGGGACACGGGTTCGTGCCCTGGTCCGGGAAGATCCCACGTGCCGCGGAGCGGCTGGGCCCGTGGGCCATGGCCGCTGAGCCTGCGCGTCCGGAGCCTGTGCTCCACAACGGGAGAGGCCACAACAGTGAGAGGCCCGCGTACCGCAAAAAAAAAAAAAAAAAAGGACTGTGTGAACCTGTCTGAAAAATATTCACCAACCGTTTGTTTAGAATCAGGTCAAACAGACCCTTAACATCTTACACGAGTCCCTTTACCTGTACAGCCTTTGTCAGAAAACTGTAAATAAACCTTGACTGACAGTGTCCCTTGATTGTGGCCTCAAAGACCACCCACTTCTGGGGGCGAGAGGCTAATTCTGACTCCCCATCAGGCCCATTGTAGACCTTAGGAAAACAAGCATTTCATTTCAATCTTCTCAAACTTGGACAGACCTCGTTAGGAGCTGTGGTTCTAGCATTTGGAGCAGAGACAAGATCAAGCTTTAGTAACTATTTAAACAGAAGAAAGATTAGAGTTTACAGTTTATCTTATTGAGAAAACCTTCAGTGAGTGTGTGTGAGCTTTAACTACAACGATTCTATGTGTAATGAGATGCCATTGATCATCTGGAGAGAAAAGTAATATGCTTTGACATATAAATCTGTACACAGTGCTTCTGTAATCTAATTCTATTCCCTTGCTGCAGAGAAACATTGCTAATGAAAGCCAAAAAGTACATTAACCTGCAAAAGAAAAATTTATTGACGCGACTTTGCAAATCACAGTTAATTGAGTCACAAACAAAACATCAAATAAAGGAAATAATGTGGTAATTGGGGACCTTGTTCTGCATAATACACTTGTTGGCGTACATTATGGGTTTGCTATCTTCTAAGAGTATTAAATCATTGTACAAAAACATTGCCAAGAAAACTCTTCATTTCCTTTTGGTGACTTCTTACTGCCCTCAGTGGAAGTTTAATAGAAAAGGAAGGACATGATGTAGTTTTAATGACAGGAAACCCACGGCCTTCCAAATGAATAAATTCCATCACTGGCTGACACAAAGTGTGCTAATTATTTCCTTTGATAAATTAAAAGCTTTAAAAGTCCAAAGTATATAAACATGTGGTTTACAGTTATAATCAACCTGTCTGCATTATTGAAAGTTCATATTATCCTTATTATTTAATAAGCATTACATTTATTTTTTTATTCCAGAAAAATTGTATTGAAAACATGTGTTAAACTTTTACTGACTGGAGAGATAACTAAAGAAACTAACTAACCTTCATATTTATGACTTGCCAGATGCTAAAATCAAATATTGATCTATTCCTCTAATACCAAACTTTGAGAGTGAAGATGGTTTATGTTTATGAAAAGATGAAACAAACAAAATCAAGTAAGAACCAATCAGGTCCAAAACGTGGAGAGGAATTAGACTATTATACTTGATTTTATTATTTTATTTTAAGTATCAGCTATATTGTTTGGGAGTGAAATAGAGCAATTCTTTTATTGAGCAACATTTATTATGCACCTCTGTAGGCTCTGTGTAAATTAATTTATTCATTCCACAAGTATTTATTTAGCACATCCCATGTGTTCTGTGGATACCATAGTAGCCAATACAGGTTCTCATCCTCCACTGCAGGGAGCTTGCAGTATAGTAAGGGAGCTAGTAATGCAGTGATTATACAGTTGTAAACCTGGAAATGTGATAAGGAGGTTTGCGGTTTCCTGAAAGCCTCCTGACCATGGGGAGAGCTGTCCTTGTCACAGATCTTCCCAGCGAACGGGGGATCCCATTGAAATGTGAACAGTGAGCTGAAGGGGATAGGGAGAACTCCAGGCAGAGACACGTCATATGCGAAGATTTGTAGTAGGACCGAGAGAAGGCTCAGTGACATCAGATCAGGACGTGAGGCGGGTCAGAGTCCAGCACACCTGCACCTCCCCAGTGCCCTTGTGCTCCCTTTCCTCAAGACGAGTGCAGACAGCACCAGGGCACGTGGATAGTTGGGTCGAGTGTGGGCTGTATCTCAGCCCCATCACCACGTTGTTGAACGCCCAATGCAGGCATGGCCTGCCCAACACGTATGGCAGCCCTGGGGAAGTGAAGTAGGATAATGCAATGGTGGAAAGACAGGTGGAGGTCAGGTGATGAAAGATGCTATACACTGAATCTGTGTCCCCCACCCCCAAATTCATAGGTTGAAACTTAATCCTCAATGTGATGGTGTCAGGAGGTGGGGCCTTTGGGAGGTGATTAGGTCCTGAGGGTAGCGCCCCCATAAATGGGATTAGTGCTCCTGTAAAAGAGGCCCCAGAGAGCTCTTTTGCCCTTTCCATCACATAAGGACACAGCAAGAGGAGACGCTATGAACCAGGAAGTAGATTCTCACCAGACACGTAATCAGCCAGCGCCTTGATCTTGGACTTTCCAACCTCCAGAACTGTGAGAAATAAATTTCTGTTGTTTATAACTGACCCAGTCTATGGTATTCTGTTATAGCAGCCCGAAAGGACTAGAGCATGAGACCTTGCCCTTTGTAGCAATAAAAAAGAATGGCTTCTCCTATGTTTATTCATATTAAATAAACCAATTTTACAACTTCAATTTTGCACAATTTCCAACATTTCTCAAGTTCTAACTCTAAGCAGCTCTTCAACTAAGGTGAACAAAATACCTTGTTATACTCATCCTGATTTTTGCTTCATCTTGTCTTCACATTCAGGAATGAGATCTGTTGTGTTCTCAACCATTTATTCTAGCCCTCTTTAGACTGGCTAAAATAAAAGACACTTCATGTAATCTAGCAGACATATGTGAGCTTCTATTAAGCCTTCATGATCCCTTACAGAAAGGTAGTGTGGTTCTGCTAGAATTTAAAGGATATTATAATAATGCCTTACAAAAGAGCTATGAAGTAAAGAGATGATGTCATTCACTCATTCATTCATCTTTTTTTAATTCTTAAAAGTTCATCCTAGATTCACTTTTACCAGGAGCTGTGAGAGAGGCTAGGAGACCAAAAGAATGAGTCTTGGCAGCTGTTCTCAAGGTACTCACTCAGCCTGGGGAGATGGTCACCGAAAACAAGTAACTAAGAGATAACAGAATAGTAGATCAGTAGAACTCTGACAGTTCCTAACTCAGCCGGTGAGGGAAGGCATTCTGGGCAGAGGCTACAAGGAGCTAGCCTAGCAAAGAAAGGGGGAAGAGCCCTCCAGACTGAGAGGGCAACAGGAACAAAATCAGGGGATGAGCAAAGCATGTTTTAAGGAAGAGACAAGCAAGAACTGAGATGGGGTGGTAAGAAGGGCCAGATCAAGAGGAAGCTTGAGTGGTAAGGAGCTTGCACTTAATTTTTTAGAGTTGGGGAACAATTGAAGAATCTTGCTGCTTCTCGTGGATCCATCCAAGGAGTCCATATCTGAGTTAAAGGCTTCTAATCAGATACAATTCTTTACAACTGCGCCATGCATCCTGTAGGAGTTTCACAAGTGTTTTTCAGAATGACACAATCTGCATAGAGTGGGAAGACTGTTTAGCATAAATCAGAGTAGTAGCTCAGACTGACATTTCAGATGTATCACTGGGATGTCCAGATGGAAGAAAAGTTTGAGAGGATCCCAACTCTACACACATACCAATGAGGAGACTGTTGCAACTGTTCAGGTGGTAAAGAACGAGAACCTCAATGAAGACTCTTGGTGCTGAGAGAAGACAAAAACTTATGAGGCACCTCACACCCGTCAGAATGGCCATCATTAAGAAGTCTACAAATAATAAATGCTGGAGGGGGTGTGGAGAAAAAGGAACCCACTGTTGGTAGGAATGTAACTTGGTTCAGCCACTATGGAGAACAGTATGAAGGGTCCTTGAAAAACTAAAAAATAAGTTACCATATAATCCAGCAATCCCACTCCTGGGCATATATCTGGAGAAAACTCTAATTCAAAAAGATACATGCACCTCAAAGTTCATAACAGCACTATTTGCAATAGCCAAGACGTGGAAGCAACCTAAATGTCCATCAAATAAATATATGCAATGGAATATTACTCAGCCGTAAAAAAGAATGAAATGTTGCCATTTGCAGCAACATGGATGGATCTAGAGATTATCATATTAAGTGAAGAAAATCAGACAAAGACAAATACCATATGATATCATTTGTACGTGGAATCTAAAAAACGGATGCAAATGAATTTATTTACAAAAACAGAAACAGACTCACAGACACAGAAAACAAACTTATGGTTACCAAAGGGGATAGTGGGGGAGGGGAGAGATAAATTAGGAGTCTGGGATTAACAGATACACACTCCTATATATAAAATAGATAATCAACAAGGACCTACTGTAGAGCACAGGTATTTAATATCTTGTAATAAACTATAATGGAATAGAATCTGAAAAAGATTCCTATATATATATATATATATATATATATATATATATGAATATATATATTTGCTTTACACTTGAAACTAACACAACATGGTAAATTAACTATACTCCAATAAAAAAAAACTCAAAACAAATGTAAGAGGAATTTAGGAGATAAGAGAAACCAGGCTTCATGTTTTCTGCTTAATTGAGTGTTTGGAGTAAAAGGTGGGAGACAGATCAAGGAGGACTCTCTCAGGCCTCTAGCTTGGATAACAGAATAGAGTACGTGGAAAAACAGAAAAGATAAAGATATTGAAAGCACCAAAACACTCATAAATTGAATTGGGAAAAAAATTCGGTGCCACAGGAAACTTTAACAAACGTAGACCTCATTACCAGCCACATGGAATAGCATTTACTGACACAATTGTCCACGACACTATTAACAAAAGGTCTGTCTTTGGCAAAATGATGCTGTTCCAATGATGCTCAGACAGGCAGCTTCTTGGTCTTGTCCAAGACAAGCCCTTCTTGTGGCAGATTCAGTGCATTTTCTCCTATTCTTAGCTGTACGTTCTTTCTTGTCATTTCGGATACTTATCAATCACACCTCACCCCCGCATCTCTGTTTTCCCTTCCCAGTTCTAAATAAACCTAATCCTTTTAACTTCCACTCAGAGACTTTATTTTGCGAACAATGAATCATTTTGCTCCTTCTCTTTGGGATCCCATCCAGGGAGTCCATTCCTCATTTTTAAGACCTCAAATCAGACACATTTTTCTACATTTCTATGCCTTGCCTCAAAGAGGTGTTTGATAAGTCTTTTCAAAATGATAAAGTCCTGAGAATGGTGGAAAGATGGTCTAGGAACTCCCACAAGCTAGAATCCTATTTATTCCAGTTTATTATCAACACATTTTTAAACACTAACATGGCATTGATGACTCATATACAATCCTCTATAATCCCATCTTCTGTTTATGTTGTCTTTGCCTGTAACCAGGTCTTTATCATCACTTCTGTGCAGTTTGTTTCCTCCCTTTTACTTGTCCTGATTAAATTTTTATTCTCATTATTTCTGCCTATTTTTCAAGGTCATTGAAAGTTGTAATTATCTACTCCAAGTGGCTAAGCTTCCCACTCAATTTGGTGCCACTGGTAATTTAATGAGCTCCTCCCAAATTCATCTGCCATTAAACTATTAAATAGTTCTGATCCAGGGTGATCCCTTTGAAAACAACATTCATGCCCTCCAGGCTGATATTGCATTGTCGATAACTGACTCTTCTTGAATGTTTTTCTAACATGTTTGTGCTCTTATCTAGTTGCAAAACAACTTAAATAATAGTTAATAAAATAACATATGTCTGTGTAGTATTATACCTCACAGAATCCTCCCCCCCCCCACCAGATTACTTAATTTGCTGCTTAAATAACTCTACAAGATGGTAAGAAGAACGGTTATCTTCTTAACCTATTCAAAGGCTTGAGAAACTTCTAAGGTACCTCTTTCAAAGGCTTGGAAACTGAGGTTCAGGTTAGTGACAAGTTCTCTCAACTAGCAATTAGTAGAACAAGCTCTTTAATGCATATTTTCTGACTTCAAAGCTGATGTCCTTCCTACCTACCATGATGAACCACTCTGGTTATATATTAATATATGGCTTAATATGTGAAGAACCTTGATTACAAAGTTCTCATAATTCTATCCCAATGTTGATCTTCCCATTCTTTTAATACCTAAGGCATAATTGGTCTGTACAACACTATCCAATGCAATGGGTACTCATATGGGACCCAGAACCACAAAGGTTGTAAAAAAATTATAGGGTGCTATCTAGCACCTAGTTAGTGGTATTTTGAATTTTTCTGTTTATTGCTTTAAGAAAAATGGCTCACTCCTTGAGGACAGATTCAATGTAGTGTGCGTATATGTCCTCAGCCATATCTAGCAAGCTCTGGGCAAATAGTATGAATTTTTCAAATCCTTGTAGGCTTACGTTGCTGGCTGAACTCCATATTAACTGAATCCCTACTACGTGTCCAGTGTTGTACTTGGTATAATACAGGATGCATGACTTTGTCTCTTGCAAAGGGAACATTAATGAACAAGGCACATTGGGTGGATACTCAGGACACCCCTTGACTAGACTAGACTCTTGACCCTTGACTGAAGTCCAGGCTTTGAGCTGAGGAAGAGGAGGAGATAAGCCTGGAAAGGTTACGTTATTCTATATTATAGAAAACCTTGAAATCAAGCAAAAGAGGCCAGACAATGGACTTAAAATAGCAGTTTTGTGGATTCAGAAATGCAACCCAACCTCACTATTCTAAGATCTCTGAAGAATTTTTGTTTCCATAGGGCAATAGTATTTTGGTTGAGTGGAAGAACAACAGAGCATATGCATCTCTTGGCTTTCCTATTGCTAGAGATAATGGTCAGAACAGCATTTTACTGTTCTGAAGCCAAAGACTAGTCTAAGACTCTGGAGGGTGAAACCTGAACATAATTTTATTGTAAAAATAATTTATAACTATATCGCGAATGTATCTCCAAATATTAACCTACAGCATGAGTGCAGGTTCCAACTGAGCAGAGTGCAAACCTCCAAGCTGATGAGCCATTAGGGTGCTGGAGTCGGGGGCTGGGGGTAGAGTGTGAAACTGGCCGACTGGACCGGAAGATTTCTGGTTTCCTAAGCTGTAAGGAGCTCTTGGATTCTTTGGAGCCTCCTCCATCCTCCTAAGCCGCAAATACAACCACTTTTGATACTTACTAATGCTTTCTTTGAAGTGTCTCTTGATTCTGTCTCATTCTTTCTGTCCA
This sequence comes from Phocoena phocoena, assembly GCF_963924675.1. Classification (NCBI taxonomy): domain Eukaryota; kingdom Metazoa; phylum Chordata; class Mammalia; order Artiodactyla; family Phocoenidae; genus Phocoena; species Phocoena phocoena. The sequence goes on from NC_089224.1 coordinate 6,914,696, forward strand.
TGATGCCGTGAGGCATAGGCATAATTCCCTGTGCTGGATTATTATTCTCTGCAACTCTGCCTTCTCCAGAAAGTCCTTCCCTGGACCCATGGACCATCTTCTCAAGGGAATGCCTCAGTGGGATTTCTTCCTTTCCTCAAAACTTCCCCTTTTTTATCTTTGGCTGCACCCTGCGGCATGCGGGATCTTAGTTCCCCGACCAGGGATCCACCCTGTGCCCCCTGCAATGGAAGCGCAGAGTCCTACCTATTGGACTGCCAGGGAAGTCCCCTCAAAACTCCTTGTTGGGACACTTAGGTACCCATATAAGAAAAGAAACAAAAAGGGAAGGGAGTAGAGTCCTTTCATACATAATTCCATATAGAATTAGAATCCAAATGTGTGTGGCAAAAGAATAAATAGCTTAGAAGGTGATTCAGGAGAACATCTTCATTAAACGGAGGGTTATCAAGGGTTTTTTAGACAAACACAGGAAGCACTGACAACAAAGAAAGAGATAGATAGCTCTGACTAATTTAACATTAGAAATTTATGTTAATTAAAATTAAGTTTTATCCAAAGACACGATATAAAAAATGAAAAGACAGCCTTCAGAATAGAAGAAAGCATTTGCAACACGTAATCAACAAAACTGTAGTATCCAGAAATATTTAAAGAACTCCTACAAAACAATATGAAAAAACACACAACCCAAGAGAAAATAAACAGGCTAAAGCACAGAAACTTGGGGGACTTCGCTGGTGGCCCAATGCAGGGGATGCAGGTTCGATCCCTGGATCCCTGGCAGGGGAACTAAGATTCCACATGCCTGGGGGAAACTAAACCCAACTAGAGAGAAGCCACAATGAAGATCCAGCACAGCCTGTATATATATATGAATGAACAGGCACTTTACAAGAGAAGAAGAAGAAGAAAACCTCCTTGATGAATTTTGATTTTCTGCATCTCAAATCCCAAATTCATCCTTCAAGTTCCTTCCCAAGATTTCCCCTCTAAAGCCTTACTTACAACTACTTTCCTGAGACCTCCAGTATAGCCAAACTTATTGTCACTCAGGGAAACCTTGTCTTTTCCTCCTTTCAGTCTTTTAAAAGCTGATACATAAGCTGCAGCTCCTGGAATACCTCTCTGGTTGCAACCACAGATACACGCTAAATCTCCCCTGGTCCGAGGGAGGACCTACATTCATTCATTTCTTGTAAAATCCCTTGTGATCCTCGTATTCTTCCTTTACATCATTTTTTTTCCTTTCTCTGTTCTTTTCCTTTCCCTCGACCAGACATCTAAGCTCTTTGAGGTCAGACAGCATGTCTTCCTTCCTTTAAAATCAGTACATTTTATTTTATTTTATTTTTTTTTGTGGGCCTCTCACTGTTGTGGCTTCTCCCGTTGCGGAGCACAGGCTCCGGACGCGCAAGCTCAGCAGCCACGGCTCACAGGCCTAGCCACTCCACGACATGTGGGATCTTCCCAGACCGGGGCACGAACCCGTGTCTCCTGCATTGGCAGGCGGACTCTCAACCACTGCGCCACCAGGGAAGCCCTAAAATCAGTACATTTTAGGATGTACTTTTGCATAGAGTGGTTACTTTTGATTGATGATAGTGAAAAAAGAATGTCTTTTCTGGATATTTTCTTGGTGTCAATGAGGTCAACATAATAGCATTTGTAATCACTCTGAAGTTTTGCCCGTCAGCTCATTTGGTTTGAGAAAATGTTTTCCTAAAATAAAAGTAGTTTCTTTCTCATTTTGTCCATAGTGAATGTCATCCCCATCCATCTCCACTTTCCCTTCTCACGTCACAGGATCCACGCAATGCTGCGGTCCCCTCTCCTTAGTATTTCCTGGGTCTATCTTAGATCTCAGATCCCATGTCCTGTGCATCCCATGGCCACTGCCTGGGTTTGGGTCCCCGTGATTCCACCTGGAACTTTTAGTACAGTCTTACTTGATGCTGAGCTGTCCTTCACACGGCTGTGGGAATGAGTTCTCACAAAGCCCAGTTGGAAAGGCTTTCCTTCCAGGATCAAGCATAAACTTCTCCAGGGAGGCAGCAGTACAGTGTCCAGGTGTGTGCACAGCCCAGGGCTTGAATCCTGGCCATGACATTCACCCTTGAGTGGGAATAGGAAGAAAAGAAGACAAAGGATGAATGTGAAAAACCTCCAATGAAATAACCACTCAAGGACCGCGAGAGAGGAAGAATAATCAACAATGGCTTTGGGCTTTTGAGTTTGAAAATGGTACGAATGTTGAGACAACAACAGGAAATTTATAGTAATGAGTGGACAAATTGTTCTACTTGCTCAGTGAATATTCATCTGGCACATTTGATCCTAAGAATATTCCTACTAAATCGATAGCATTTTATAAACTTTGTTAATGTTATTTTGGGCAAATTACCCAATCTGTGCCTCAGTTTCCTCATTGATAAAATGTGGATGATAGCACTTGTTCCATAGGGTTATGACAGGCATTAAGTAAGATGAGAAGTTATAATCTTAGAACGGCACCTGGCACAGAGTTTGGGGCCAGAAAATGTCAGCTATTATGATGACCGTTGGTGGTGGCCTACAAAATGTTTGACCACTCGGATCCCCTCTCCCATCATGCCCATTTAATCACACTCCTTACATTTACTCTCTCACCAGAGATGTTCTCATTGTTCCATTTCTGCAAATAAAAAGTAAGCACCCTTCTCATTCTTCAGAACCGGTTCTCAATTCCCCCTCATATTTCCTTGTTACTCCAGGCAGTGTGAATGGTTCTCGCTTCCAGGGTCCTCCAAGATTTTAATACCATTTCTGGAGCACCTGTAATAATATAATTAGGCTAGTATATGTTATGGTATTTAACACAAGGAATTTTAAAATGAATTTTTACTGGAGTATGCTTGCTTTACAATGTTCTTAGTTTCTGCTGTACAGCAAAGTGAATCCGTTTTACGTATATATATACCCCCTGTTTTTTGGATTTCCTTCCCATTTAGGTCACCACAGAGCATTGAGTAGAGTTCCTTGTGCTACACAGTAGGTTCTCATTAGTTACCTATTTTATACATAGTAGTGTGTATATGTCATTCCCAGTCTCCTAATTCATCCCACTCTCCCTTCCCCCTTGTATCCATACATTTGTTCTCTATGTCTGTGTCTCTATTTCTGCTTGGCAAATAAGATCATCTATACCATTTTTCTAGATTCCACATATATGCGTTAATACACATCATTTGTTTTTCTCTTTCTGACTTACTTCACTCTGTATGGCAGTCTCTAGGTCCATCCACATCTCTACAAATGACTCAGTTTCGTTCCTTTTTATGGCTGAGTAATATTCCATTATATATATGTGCCACATCTTCTTCATCAACACGTGGAATTTCTTGATTGCAGGGAAAATGCCTGTTAGAAAAGAGGGCTTATTGTTATTTTCTGACTATAAAAGCTATTCATTGTAAAACATTGGGGGAAAAAGCTAAAAATTGAAAAACGTATCAACTGTAATGTGATCACCTAAAGAAAACCCAAGTTTATAGTTGATGTGTTTACCTAGGGTATCTTAAAGCATTTTGAAAGCTACACTGGGGTTGTCTCACATTTACTGTTTTGATTTCTGTGTTTTTCTTGCTTTAACTTTTTTGCCTTATCATTTAAGGGCCTATATCTTAGTTATTCTGAGGTAGCCACACTACCAATCATAAAATCTCATGTGTTTCCTTTTCTCATCCTTATCCCTTCTTTCCCTCATTTAAAGAGGGACTCAAAGAGGCTATATTAAATAAATGTGTGCTTCATGAATTACAGTTTATTTAATCTCTACAGCGTTAAATGTTATGCTTTCTTTTCTAAGAGATGAAACACCTCCTTTTCTTCACCTCACTGATATTTCAAATTTTACCTTGTTATTATTCATGGGTTTTGTTTCAAAGGTTCGAAAATAGTTAGGTTGTGAAAAATTAAGTTGGGGTGGTGATGTCTCCATGTGCTTGTTTCCTGTCATCCTTCTTTGTCGTTAAAAAATAGAGTATTATAGAGATGGGAGAGAAAGTAGTACATTTGTTCTCAGGCACAGGACAAATTGATGTCTGGAACTTGCCCTCATAGAGCTGATTCACTTTGTTATACAGCAGAAACTAACATAACACCGTAAAGCAATTACACTCCAATAAAGATGTAAAAAAAAAAAAGTTTAAAAAAAAGCAACCATAAAATGGCTGCATTTAATGTTAACTATGTCCCAGTAGAGTTGAATTCAAAGAGAATCTTACATTTAAAAATTTCCTTTAACTTTAGCTCTGCTTGGGAATTCAGCTATATCTCCGAGTTGTGCTCTGATAAACACTCCCCCATTCTTCCTTCCAGATGAAAAGAAATGAGCACCAAGTTTTTGTTTATTTGTTTTTTTTTTTAATATTCATGAAAGTAAGGGTACAATTCTTGCTTCCATCTAACAAGTTTGTTTCTAGGCTTCTGGTTAGTGAAAGGCAGATCTGGAGGACACAAGAGAAATCATGGAGGCAGGTTTCAGAAAGTACCCTTTAGAGAGAGAAAAAAAACATTTTCCAGCTTTTCAAGGCCTTGAAAACACTAGATCTTGCATAATAACGTCAGAGAAATAATATTATTGTTGATAAATTATGGGGTATCTTTTTTTGGTCTATATGTGTTTTAGCAACCCACAGGCATTGGTTGCATTATTTGGGAGTCTTTCGCTTTTGGCTAGTGGAATGGTAAAAAGATTTATTCAACATTTTCTAATTTCCAAGTGTCACAGCTCAGGTGAACTGTGAAAAACTGCAAATATAACAGCTTCTGAAGGAGTATCCTTTTGCGTAGGATCTGCTAAGTTAGAGAAGCCTCATGGGGCCAAGACAATTATCCACACTCAATCTGAAGTTTGGCGCTGTCATGAATGGTAGGCACAGGGCCATTATGTGAAGATATGTTTCCCGCTCAATCAACATGGGGACAACAGGGTGGAATAAAGATGCAACAGTCTCCCTGTGGCTCTCTGAGTCACCTAAGTATAGTCCTTACATGACTATTTAATGCAGAGATGTTGTTCATGCTGCTTGGTGAAGGATTTCAACGTTTTTACCATCAAGTTGCTCTTCAAATATTTGTTAACTTTTTTAGAAAAATAAGCTCTGTTCTGAAAATGGGCAAGTAGTACCTCAGTGTAAGAATAGCTCATTTCATGGGCAGAAGGAAAGAAGCAGACATGTGTGGGTCTATAAAAGAATGAATTCTATTTTAAGCATCTCTCCTTGTTCAAGGAGGATTTCTCCATTAAAACCAAACAGGGCGGGCTTCCCTGGTGGCGCAGTGGTTGAGAGTCCGCCTGCTGATGCGGGGGACACGGGTTCGTGCCCTGGTATGGGAGGATCCCACGTGTCGTGGAGTGGCTGAGCACGTGAGCCATGGCCGCTGAGCCTGCGCGTCCGGAGCCTGTGCTCCGCAACGGGAGAGGCCACAACAGTGAGAGGCCCGCGAACCGCAAACAAACAAACAAACAAAAAAACCAAACAGGGCAAGTGTTAGAACTTAAGACTTACATGCACTAATTACAAAAGGAGGTGAAACACAGTAAAATTTAACCAGTGTTTGTCCGTTACGGACCAAATTGAATTAGTTTATTTGAAGAAAATACTTTTATAGTGATTTTACTAAATGACTCCTAATTCTTTGCCAAAAGGATGCACCTAGAGAAATTTGAAAAAGACGAGAAGAAATATAAACAAATGATAAATTCAGGGCAAAACCTTTTCTCTAGACGCCTTGTTTTGCTGTGACTGTGTTTCATTTCTTTTTACTGCACTTTTAAGAGAAGAGTGTTTGGCAGTGAGTTAGAGGGTTATACACCTCTTCAGGGAGAACCAGGCAAAGGAATTATGATGTGTGCCATATTGTAAAGGAAACATTTGCTTAGAAACTTGTAGCTGACGTTTTTATGCAAGATCTAGTGTTTTCAAGGCCTCGAAAAGCTGGAAAATGTTTTGAGGGTGAGGAGGAACTCACATTTAAGTGGACCGTACTTACTGGTCTCTGATGAAAAATGGCATGTTTTGGTTTTTCCTCCCACCAGGTGTTGGTTGACCATGAGCATCATATGATGAACATTGTTGCAGAGCTGGATTCTCCCTGAACGTACTGTGGTGTTTGGACACATATGTCCAAGCCAAAAGGTTTTCTCCTTTTTCTAGAACTTCTGTAAAAAGTTTCTGATAGTATTTTAATAAAATATGAAGAAATGGTTAAGTTCTTAGAGAGTTCTGTTTTAATTTCGTTAGCTCATCAATTGAAATATTTAAAAATTTTATGTTCTTTCTTGTTCATGAAAGCATCATATTTTTCTTGACAAGTCCAATGCTTCAGGTAAGGACCTTTGTAAAACCGTCTTCGTGTGTTCCACTACCAGCTTTTGCCCCTGCCTGCCAGCCAACGGTTCTCTGGGTAAATAAGACTCTCTTTGCTTCTGCTCACCCCGGCTTTTCAGAGGTGTACAAGCAAAGGACGCAGAGCTGGGGGCCCTCAGCTGGGGCTCATTCCTGTTCGTTTGAAGGGTGTCTTTTGATGTCTGGATCCAGCATCTATGGAGTTGGAGACAAAGTGGAAAACCTCACATGCTCCACAAACTGTTTAAAATTTTTATGAATATATAAGATTTAAGAGAGTCAGTATAGCACAGATCCCGACATAATCAGTTATGGACATTAACGAAATGAACAAATAAATATTATAAAGTAAGTTTTCATTTCATTTAAGATTTTGTTTTTAAGATCCCCCATTTTCTTGTCACCAGTCATCAAGTGCTCTAGGGGATAACAGATCCTACATTGAATGTTAACTCCACAAAAGCAGGGATTATTTTCTATTTTGCTGAAACAGAGAGATCCCTGGACAATCATTTAGAATACATATACCTAGGCTTTAACCCAAACTGTTGAGTAAGAATTTCCAGGGTTGGTTAAGTAGTCTTCTGTGTTTTTTATAAACACTCTAGTTCCTTCTTTTTTTTTTTTTTTACATCTTTATTGGAGTATAATTGCTTTACAATGGTGTGTTAGTTTCTGCTTCATAACAAAGTGAATCAGTTATACATATACATATGTTCCCATATCTCTTCCATCTTGCATCTCCCTCCCTCCCACCCTCCCTATCCCACCCCTCCAGGCAGTCACAAAGCAACCAGCTGATCTCCCTGTGCTATGCATCTTCTTCCCACTAGCTATCTATTTTACGTTTGGTAGTGTATAGATGTCCATGCCTCTCTCTCGCTTTGTCACAGCTTACCCTTCCCCCTCCCCATATCCTCAAGTCCATTCTCTAGTAGGTCTGTGTCTTTATTCCTGTCTTACCCCTGAGTTCTTCATGACATTTTTTTTTCTTAAATTCCATATACATGTGTTAGCATACGGTATTTGTCTTTCTCTTTCTAACTTACTTCACTCTGTATGACAGACTCTAGGTCTATCCACCTCATTACAAATAGCTCAATTTCGTTTCTTTTTATGCCTGAGTAATATTCCATTGTATATATGTGGCACATCTTCTTTATCCATTCATCCAATGATGGACACTTAGGTTGTTTCCATCTCTGGGCTATTGAAAATAGAGCTGCAATGAACATTTTGCTACATGACTCTTTTTGAAATATGGTTTTCTCAGGGTATATGCCCAGTGGTGGGATTGCTGGGTCATATGGTAGTTCTATTTGTAGTTTTTTAAGGAACCTCTGTACTGTTCTCCATAGTGGCTGTATCAATTTACATTCCCACCAACAGTGCAAGAGGGTTCCCTTTTCTCCACACCCTCTCCAGCATTTATTGTTTCTAGAGTTTTTAATTATGGCCATTCTGACTGGTGTGAGATGATATCTCATTGTAGTTTTGATTTGCAGTTCTCTAATGATTAATGATGTTGAGCACTCTTTCATGTGTTTGTTGGCAGTCTGTACATCTTCTTTGGAGAAATGTCTATTTAGGTCTTCTGCTCATTTTTGGATTGGGTTGTTTGTTTTTTTGTTATTGAGCTGCATAAGCTGCTTATAAATGTATCAACGTGATACACCATATTAACAAATTGAAGGAGAAAAACCATATGATCATCTCAATAGATGCAGAGAAAGCTTTTGACAAAATTCAGCACCCATTTATGATAAAAACCCTGCAGAAAGTAGGCATAGAGGGAACTTTCCTCAACATAATAAAGGCAATATATGACAAACCCACAGCCAACATCATCCTCAATGGTGAAAAATTGAAAGCATTTCCACTAAGATCAGGAACAAGACAAGGTTGCCCACTCTCACCACTCTTATTCAACATAGTTTTGGAAATTTTAGCCACAGCAATCAGAGAAGAAAAGGAAATAAAAGGAATCCAAATCGGAAAAGAAGAAGTAAAGCTGTCACTGTTTGCAGATGACATGATACTATACATAGAGAATCCTAAAGATATTACCAGAAAACTCTTAGATCTAATCAATGAATTTGGTAAAGTAGCAGGATACAAAATTAATGCACAGAAATCTCTGGCATCCCTATACACTAATGATGAAAAATCTGAAAATGAAATCAAGAAAACACTCCCATTTACCATTGCAACAAAAAGAATAAAATATCTAGGAATAAACCTACCTAAGGAGACAAAAGACCTGTATGCAGAAAATTATAAGACACTGATGAAAGAAATTAAAGATGATACAAACAGATGGAGAGATATACCATGTTCTTGGATTGGAAGAATTGACATTGTGAAAATGACTCTACTACCCAAAGCAATCTACAGATTCAATGCAATCCCTATCAAACTACCACTGGCATTGTTTTACAGAACTAGAACAAAAAGTTTCACAATTTGTATGGAGACACAAAAGACCCTGAATAGCCAAAGCAATCTTGAGAATGAAAAACGGAGCTGGAGGAAACAGGCTCCCTGACTTCAGACTATACTACAAAGCTACAGTAATCAAGACAGTATGGTACTGGCAGAAAAACAGAAAGATAGATCAATGGAACAGGATAGAAAGCCCAGAGATAAACCCACGCACATATGGTCCCCTTATCTTTGATAAAGGAGGCAGGAATGTACAGTGGAGAAAGGACAGCCTCTTCAATAAGTGGTGCTGGGAAAACTGGACAGGTACATGTAAAAGTATGAGATTAGATCACTCCCTAACACCATACACAAAAATAAGCTCAAAATGGATTAAAGACCTAAGTGTAAGGCCAGAAACTCTCAAACTCTTAGAGGAAAACATAGGCAGAACACTCTATGACATAAATCACAGCAAGATCCTTTTTGACCCACCTCCTAGAGAAATGGAAATAAAAACAAAAATAAACAAATGGGTCCTAATGAAACTTCAAAGCTTTTGCACAGCAAAGGAAACCATAAACAAGACCAAAAGACAACCCTCAGAATGGATAAAATATTTGCAAATGAAGCAACTGACAAAGGATTAATCTACAAAATTTATAAGCAGCTCATGCAGCTATATTGAAGAATCCTTGCATTCCTGGAATAAACCCCACTTGAGCATGATGTATGATCCATTTAATGTGCTGTTGGATTCTGTTTGCTAGTATTTTGTTGATTCTGTTTGCATCTATGTTCATCAGTGATATTGGTCTGTAGTTTTCTTTTTTTGTGGCATCCTTGTCTGGTTTTGGTATCAGGGTGATGGTGGCCTCATAGAATGAGTTTGGGAGTGTTCCTCCCTCTGCTATATTTTGGAAGAGTTTGAGAAGGATAGGTGTTAGCTCTTCTCTAAATGTTCGATAGAATTCGCCTGTGAAGCCATCTGGGCCTGGGCTTTTGTTTGTTGGAAGATTTTAAATCACAGTTTCAATTTCAGTGCTTGTGACTGGTCTGTTCATATTTTCTATTTCTTCCTGATTCACTCTTGGCAGGTTGTACATTTCTAAGAATTTGTCCATTTCTTCCAGGTTGTCCATTTTATTGGCATAGAGTTGCTTGTAGTAATCTCTCATGATCTTTTGTATTTCTACAGTGTCAGTTGTTACTTCTCCTTTCTCATTTCTAATTCTATTAATTTGAGTCTTCTCTCTTTTTTTCTTGATGAGTCTGGCTAATGGTTTATCAATTTTGTTTATCTTCTCAAAGGACCAGCTTTTAGTTTTATTGATCTTTGCTATCGTTTCCTTCATTTCTTTTTCATTTATTTCTGATCTGATCTTTATGATTTCTTTCCTTCTGCTAACTTTGGGGTTTTTTTATTCTTCTTTCTCTAATTGCTTTAGGTGTGAGGTTATGTTGTTTATTCGAGATGTTTCCTGTTTCTTAAGGTAGGATTGTATTGGTATAAACTTCCCTCTTAGAACTGCTTTTGCTGCATCCCATAGATTTTGGGTGGTCGTGTCTCCATTGTCATTTGTTTCTAAGTAGTTTTTAATTTCCTCTTTGATTTCTTCAGTGATCACTTCGTTATTAAGTATTGTATTGTTTAGCCTCCACGTGTTTGTAGTTTTTACAGATCTTTTCCTGTAATTGACTTCTAGTCTCCTAGTGTTGTGGTCAGAAAAGATATTTGATACAATTTCAATTTTCTTAAATTTACCAAGGCTTGATTTGTGACCCAAGATATGATCTATCCTGGAGAATGTTCCATGAGCACTTGAGAAGAATGTGTATACTGTTGTTTTTCGATGGAATGTCCTATAAATATCAATTAAGCCCATCTTGTTTAATGTATCATTTAGAGCTTGTGTTTCCTTATTTATTTTCATTTTGGATGATCTGTCCATTGGTGAAAGTGGGGTGTTAAAGTCCCCTACTATGAATGTGTTACTGTCAGTTTCCCCTTGTATGGCTGTTAGTATTTGCCTTATGTATTGAGGTGCTCCTATGTTGGGTGCATAAATATTTACAATTGTTATAGATTCTTCTTGGATCGATCCCTTGATCATTATGTAGTGTCCTTCTTCGTCTCTTATAATAGCCTTTATTTTAAAGTCTATTTTGTCTGATATGAGTACTGCTACTCCAGCTTTCTTTTGGTTCCATTTGTATGAAATATCTTTTTCCAACCCCTTACTTTCGGTCTGTATGTGTCTCTGGGTCTGAAGTGGGTCTCTTGTAGATAGCAAATATATGGGTCTTGTTTTTGTATCCATTCAGCCAATCTGTGTCTTTTGGTGGGAGCATTTAGTCCATTTACATTTAAGGCAATTATTGATATATATGTTCCTATTCCCATTTTCTTAATTGTTTTGGGTTCGTTATTTTAGGTCTTTTCCTTGTCTTGTGCTTCTTGCCTAGAGAAGTTCCTTTAGCAGTTGTTGTAAAGCTGGTTTGGTGGTGCTGAACTCTCTCAGCTTTTGCTTGTCTGTAAAGGTTTTAATTTCTCCATCAAATCTGAATGAGATCCTCGCTGGGTAGAGTAATCTTGGTTGCAGATTTTTCTCCTTCATCACTTTAAATATGTCCTGCCAGTCCCTTCTGGCTTGCAGAGTTTCTACTGAAAGATCAGCTGTTAACCTTATGGGGATTCCCTTCTGTGTTATTTGTTGTTTTTCCCTCGCTGCTTTTAATATTTTTTCTTTGTATTTAATTTTTGACAGTTTGATTAATATGTGTCTTGGCATATTTCTCCTTGGATTTATCCTGTATGTGACTCTCTGTGCTTCCTGACTTGATTAACTATTTCCTTTCCCATATTAGGGAAGTTTTCAACTATAATCTCTTCAAATATTTTCTCAGTCCCTTTCATTTTCTCTTCTTCTTCTGGAACCCCTATAATTCAAATGTTGGCGTGTTTAATGTTGTCCCAGAGGTCTCTGAGACTGTCCTCGGTTCTTTTCATTCTTTTTTCTTTATTCTGCTCTGCAGTAGTTATTTCCACTATTTTATCTTCCAGGTCACTTATCTGTTCTTCTGCCTCAGTTATTGTGCTATTGATCCCATCTAGAGAACTTTTAATTTCATTTATTGTGTTGTTCATCGTTGTTTGTTTCATCTTTAGTTCTTCTAGGTCCTTGTTAAATGTTTCTTGCATTTTGTCTATTCTATTTCCAAGATTTTGGACCATCTTTACTTTCATTATTCTGAATTCTTTTTCAGGTAGACTGCCTATTTCCTCTTCATTTGTTACGTCTGGTGGGTTTTTATCTTGCTCCTTCATCTGCTGTGTGTTTTTCGGTCTTCTCATTTTGCTTATCTTACTGTGTTTGGGGTCTCCTTTTTGCAGGCTGCAGGTTCGTAGTTCCCTTTATTTTTGTTGTCTGTCTCCAGTGGCTAAGGTTGGTTCAGTGGGTTGTGTAGGCTTCGTGGTGGAGGGGACTAGTGCCTGTGTTCTGGTGGATGAGGCTGGATCTTGTCTTTCTGGTGGGCAGGTCCACGTCTGGTGGTGTGTTTTGGGGTGTCTGTGGACTTATTATGATTTTAGGCAGCCTCTCTGCTAATGGGTGGGGTTGTGTTCCTGTCTTGCTAGTTGTTTGGCATAGGATGTCCAGCACTGTAGCTTGCTGATCGTTGAGTGAAGCTGGGTGCTGGTGTTGAGATGGAGGTCTCTGGGAGATTTTTGCTGTTTGATATTATGCGGAGCTGGGAGGTCTCTTGTGGACCAGTGTCCTGAAGTTGGCTCTCCCACCTCAGAGGCACAGCACTGACTCCTGGCTGCAGCACCAAGAGCCTTTCATCCACTCGGCTCAGAATAAAAGGGAGATAAAGTAGAAAGAAAGAATTAGTAGAAGTAGAAAGAAAGAAAGAAAGAAAGAAAAAGAAGGGAGGGAGGGAGGGAGGGAGGAAGGAAGGAAGCAAGGAGGGAAGGAAAAAAAGAAAGAAGATAAAGTGAAATAAAATAAAGTAAGATAAAATATAATAAAGTTATTAAAATAAAAAAATGATTTTTAAGAAAAAAATTAAAAAAAAAACGGACGGACAGAACCCTAGGACAAATGGTGGAAGCAAAGCTACACAGACAAAGTCTCACACAGAAGCATACACATACACACTCACAAAAAGAGGAAAAGGGGAAAAAATCTTAAATCTTGCTCTTAAAGTCCACCTCCTTAATTTGGGATGATTGGTTGTCTATTCATGTATTCCACAGATGCAGGGTACATCAAGTTGATTGTGGTGATTTAATTCGCTGCTCCTGAGGCTGCTGGGAGAGATTTCCCTTTCTCTTCTTTGTTCGCACAGCTCCCAGGGTCTCAGCTTTGGATGTGGCCCCGCCTCTGTGTGTGGGTCACCGGAGGGCGTCTGTTCTTCGCTCAGACAGGCCGGGCTTAAAGGAGCCGCTGATTCGGGGGCTCTGGCTCACTCAGGCCAGGGGGAGGGAGGGGCACGGAGGGAGGGGCGGGCCTGCGGCGGCAGAGCCGGCGTGACGTTGCACCAGCCTGAGGCGCACCGTGCGTTCTTCCGGGGGAGTTGTCTGGCAGTGGCGGGCTGCACAGGCTCCCCGGAAGGGGGGATGTGGAGAGTGACCTGTGCTCGCACACAGGCTTCTTGGTGGCAGCAGCAGCAGCCTTAGCGTCTCATGCCCGTCTCTGGGGTCTGCGCTGTTAGCCGCGGCTCGCGCCCGTCTCTGGAGCTCCTTTAAGCGGCGCTGTTAATCCCCTCTCCTCATGCACCAGGAAAGAAAGAGGCAAGCAAAAGCCTCTTGCCGCTTCCACAGGTCCAGACTGTTCCCCGGACTCCCTCCCGGCAGCCGTGGCGCACTAACCCCTTCAGGCTGTGTTCACGCCGCCAACCCCAGTCCTCTCCCTGCGCTCCGACCGAAGCCCGAGCCTCAGCTCCCAGCCCCGCCCGCCCCGGTGAGTGAGCAGACAAGCCTCTCGGCCTGGTGAGTGCCGGTCGGCCCCGACCCTCTGTGCGAGAATCTCTCCGCTTTGCCCCCCGCACCCCTGTTGCTGTGCTCTCCTCCGCGGCGCCGAAGCTTCCCCCTCCGCCTGCCGTAGTCTCAACCCGCGAAGGGGCTTCCTAGTGTGTGGAAACTTTTCCTCCTTCACGGCTCCCTCCCACTGGTGCAGGTCCCGTCCCTATTCTTTTGTCTCTGTTTATTTTTTATTTTGCCCTACCCAGGTACGTGGGGGAGTTTCTTGCCTTTTGGGAGGTCTGAGGTCTTCTGCCAGCGTTCAGTAGGTGTTCTGTAGGAGTTGTTCCACGTGTAGATGTATTTCTGGTGTATCTGTGGGGAGGAAGGTGATCTCCGCGTCTTACTCTTCCGCCATCTTCCCCAGCAATTCCCTCGTTGCTTCTTATGATCAGGTATATTTGGGAAACCCCGAACAATACAAAGCATAACAGACCAAGCTCGGAAGAATTCCAGTGTTTAAAGGGGTGGGGAGGAGAGAGGGATAGGGATGTGGATACCAGAAGGAAGATGGGAGAACACAGGGAACGTTAAAAACATGCTCTCAATCCCTCTGCTACCTATCAAACAGTCCCACTAAACCACTGCGCCACCAGGGAAGCCCTATATTCTCTCATTTTATATTACTTCTGAAGATATCAGTATCTTTATTCAATATGGATTTGCACACACAAGACTTTCCCATACATTTCACCAAATCATAAAGCAGTCGGCAGTCAGAATTACTTCTGCTCTTTCTGTGTTTAAAATATTGTTTCTCTAGACTAAAAGAGTGCCTTCTGAGCTAAATAAGTATATTTTGACCAATTATAGAAGCTGGAGATAAAAACCCTGGCCTCATAAATGGAAGCAGCCCTAGAACTCTTTCTGCTGCTATGGCTTCAGACCATTAGAATGTGAGCCTTTACAACCATAAACAGCAAGTACAATGAGGTTGTGAAGATCGCATATGAGGTGTGACATTCTTTTCTGTGAATTTCATAATTACCATTTTGATTTTTATTGTGGTTTACTTCATTTGCTACAGTGCTATTGGGAGAACCAAAAGGGTCTGATTTAAAGCTCTTGCTTCTAGCTAAGCCCAGGCTTCTGAGAGGGAGAAGGGGCTGCAACTCTGCATTTTAATGTCACAGCCTGCAGCCTAAATTCCAATCAGATTATATTCATCAAGATCAAAAGGAATATGTATAGTTATTTGTTTGCAGATTTAAAGTTCAAGGAAAGAATTAAATTATATGAACGTATACACTGAATTGGCCATCTCTCCATGAGTGTTTGAAAGTGGTTGAGTTTATTCTATAAGGTTTGAGGGTTCTATTTTCCGCCTTTTCTATCTAATGTTTAAGTGAAGGTAGGTTTAGCCGATCTGTTTTATGTCTACATGACATGCATCTTCCTTCTTTTTTGGCTTAATTCTCCCTTTTGCCTCTTGACTTCTATCACTGTTCTGGAAAGTCAGGAAGTCAACCAGCATCAAATGAAGCCTAGCAGATTCCTTAATAGCATTTATTTAGGACAGTAATTCCAGTGGCAGCAAGTCCACCATTAGCAAGGATATATTGGTTACTTTTATTATGTCGGTCTGAATTCCCTGTCTGTCGTGCTACACATAAACCCAGAAGAAAACAGCAGATTTATGGTTTGCACTGTCTCTGAGATGTTACTTTAAATACCTGATTCACAGTTCTCTGGAGGGAAACCTCACCCTCCAGAGCGTGAGAGGCCGAGGGGCTGAGGTGACCTTAGAAACAGAGCTGGGCTTCTGTGCGTTGCAGAGTTCAGTTTATTTCTGCAACTAGGGCGAAAGCTGTGAGTCTCAAAGATACAGTCAAGGACCTGGTCTTCTTGTTTTTGCCTACTTCTGATTGCCAATCAAGGCAGTGACTTCAAAAAAATTGAAATCTGGACTCAATGTATTGCAGATATACTTCTGAGCCATTCATGGTGTGGGTATTGTTGCTGAAATCTTGGCTTCTGTACACCAGTGCCAAATATAAATGAGGAAAGAGAAAAGGTGGCTTTATTTCTTTGCCAGGCAAAGAGGGAACACAGTGAGCTAGTGCCTCTAAAGACTGTGCCCCCCCTTTGGGAGGCTAGTGAGAAGTTTTATAGTAATGGTTCAAAGAGGGCATGATCAGCTCATGGACATTTTTCTGATTGGTTGGTGGTGAGGTAAGTGGGAGTTGGCATCATCAACCTTCTGCTTCCAACTGGTCTGGGGTCTACATGCTTGTGGGAAGCATACCATTGTTAACTGTTAACTTCTGTCACCTGGAGGGGGTTTTAGCATCTGCAAGACAGCTCAAAGATATTGTTGTGTGTGTCCATTGATGGGGAACCAGGACGTTGCCTCAAGGCTGAACTATTGTTTCTCTTGACTTTGTTTCTCCCTTGTCTCCTGTTCCTTCCCTTCCCTAATTAACAACTGGTTTGAGCCTATCCATTGAAACTCATGGAAGGTCATGGAGGTTGAATGAAGGCTATTTCCTGTAATCAAAAAAATGGGGGACACAGAAAGTCTTTGTGCCCCGGAGCCCCACAGGGCCCTGCTCGGGTATCAGTACAGGCTACCTGATTCAAAAACACATTGATGACGTTTACCCTAAAAAAATCTGAATATAATGGAACATGGGGACATATCATCATCAACTTTGGGGAAGAGCTAGTTGACAAAAGGCATCTGGATTTCATGGTAACATCTGTCCCAGTTTAACCTCCAAGAGTAAAGAGGGATGCTTCTCATAATGGCTTTTGTACCTCCATGCATTTCATTTAAATTGTTCACCTTGAGAACAATTGTTGTTCCTAGAACTCCAGTGTTGTTCCTAGAACTCCAATGGCATTTACTTGATGGGTAGGAAAGCAAAAGAGGTAAGATGGAAAACTCAGAGAACAGTAAGAGAGGGGTTGCCTTCTAACATTGGCTTTGCCAGGCTTCCTTGGTGATTCGTGTCCTCAGGAAGTGATGGAATGGATGGGTGGAAGTGATGATGGAAATAGTGCTCAGTTAAATTACAGAAATACAGGTTCTGATCATGCTACGTATCATCTCTGGAAGTTAGTTTCTGCATCTATAAAATGGAGATAATCACGCCTCTCTTGTTCCACAGGGTTTTTTGGTAAAGATCAAGAAAGATATTTGAGAAAAGTCCTATAAAACTCTAAGATTTTATACAAGTTTTAAAGTATTTTTATTGAGATAAACACATGCACAACAGTTTAAAGAAATCAAGAAGTTCTAGTATAACTAGTACAGGTATAGCTTAGTAGAAACTGTAGTAGCCGAGGGGGCAGTGGTGGCCCCAATTTGTTGAGCATCTAACGTACGCTAAGAGCTGTTCTAAGTGTCAGGTTCCTTATACACATTGCTTTAATATTCACAATAACATTGTAGATTTTTAAAAAAAACTCAACTGCGTAAATGAAGAAACTACGTTTCAGAGGGAAGGTGAAGCCATTTGTCCAAAGTCACCCAGCGAGTAAGTGCAGAACAGTGTTAGTTCCCACTAGATGAGCATCGAGTGTATCTGAGGAGAACAAAACGATACAGGTCATTTGGACCTCGCCACCGGCCTCTAGTGGCTGCGCGAGCATTTCTCTTTTCTCCCAGCACTGTGGGCGAGACTGTGGCACCAGAAACACCCTGTGGAAGGAGCCAGGGATATCGACTCGTGATAGAAGAGAGGAAACTGAGGCCCTGGGCGGGTCCTGCAGTGCGGTAACTGAGGCTCTCAGAGAGTGGCACTCATTTGTGCACAGCTGAGAAGTGGTCAAGTCAGAACCGGAACCCATTTATTACTTTTGCCTGAGACTCGTAGACTGGGAACAAAATCAAGGAGTAGAAGAGTCAGAACCTTGTAACTCAGTGAAAGAGACACCAAACTAGGTAAAATAACACTAGCTTTGCCTCTATAGTTCCTAATTCATTGTTCCCTGTAAGCAGTAAAACAAAACATTAAAAGTGTGTTTATTGGAGTGCAGCCCTGCAAGTGTGGTCTGGGCCCTCTTGCTAGCTGCAGAGCCTCCATTTGATGGTAGTCGTCTAAGGAAACAGAATATAGGTATTTCTCTGTCTTGCTCATCACTGTATCCCCAAGCCTCTAGAATAGTGCCTAATATATCTTGGGTACTGGGATGCCAAAGGCCCACTGGACCAAAATAATATTAAAGACATCCAAGGAGAACATCTCTGAATGGGAGGCAAGATTCCTCAGACAGGCGTGTGGCAGACAGGGTCTTGGTGCTCCAGCCTGGTGTCAGGCCTGAGCCTCTGAGGTGGGAGAGCCAAGTTCAGGACACTGGACCCACGGCCACACATATCAGTTGATGAGAGCTCTCCAAGAGATCTCTGTCTCAACACTAAGACCCAGCTCCACCCAATGGCCAGAAAGCTCTAGGGCTGGAGGCCCCATGCCAAACAACTAGCAAGACAGGAACACAGCCCCACCCATTAGCAGAGAGGCTGCCTAAAATCACACTAAGTTCACAGACACCCCCAAACACACCATTGGACATAGCTCTGCCCACCAGAAAGACAAGATCCAGCCCCATCCACCAGAACACAGGCACTAGGTCCCTCCACCAGGAAGCCTACACAAGCCACTAAACCAACCTCACCCACTGAGGGCAGACACCAAGAAAAACAGGAACTATGAACCTGCAGCCTGTGAAAAGGAGACCCTAAACACAGCAAGTTAAATGAAATGAGAAGACAGAGAAATATGCAGCAGATGAAGGAGCAAGGTAAAAACCCACCAGACCAAACAAATGAAGAGGAAATAGGAAGTCTACCTGAAAAACAATTCAGAGTAATGATAGTAAAGATGACCCAAAATCATGGAAATAGAATGGAGAAAATACAAGAAACGCTTCACAAGGAGCTAGAAGAACTAAAGAGCAAACAAACAATGATGAACAACACAATATGAAATTAAAAGTTCTCTAGAAGGAATCAGTAGCAGAATAAATGAGGCAGAAGAATGGGTAAGTGACCTGGAAGATACAATAGTGGAAATAACTACTGCAGAGCAGAATAAAGAAAAGAGAAGGAATAGAATTGAGGACAGTCTCACAGACCTCTGGGACAACATTAAACAATTCAACATTCGAATTATAGGGGTTCCAGAAGAAGAAGAGAAAAGGAAAGGGTCTGAGAAAATATTTGAAGAGATTATAGTTGAAAACTTCTTTAACATTGGAAAGGAAATAGTCAATCAAGTCCAGGAAGCACAGAGAGTCCCATACAGGATAAATCCAAGGAAAAACAGGCCAAGACACATATTAATCAAACTATCAAAAACTAAATACAAAGAAAAAAATATTAAAAGCAGCAAGGGAAAAGCAACAAATAACATAAAAGGGAATCCCCATAAGGTTAACAGCTGATCTTTCAGCAGAAACTCTGCAAGCCAGAGGGAGGGGCAGGACATATTTAAAGTGATGAAAGGGGAAACCTACAACAAGATTACTCTACCAAGCAAGGATCTCATTCAGATTCGACAGCGAAATTAAAACCTTTACAGACAAGCAAAAGTTAAGAGATTTCAGCACCACCGAACCAGCTTTACAACAAATGCTAAAGGAACTTCTCTAGGCAGGAAACACCAGAGAAGGAAAAGACCTACAATAAAAAACAAAAAACAATTAAGAAAATGGTAGTAGGAACATACATATCGATAATTACCTTAAATGTAAATGGATTAAATGCTCCAACCAAAAGACATAGACCAGCTGAATGGATACAGAAACAAGACCCGTATATATGCTGTCTACAAGAGACACACTTCAGACCTAGGGACACATACAGACTGAAAGTGAGGGGATGGAAAAAGATATTCCATGCAAATGGAAATCAAAAGAAAGCCGGAGTAGCATTTCTCATATCAGACAAAATAGACTTTAAAATAAAGACTATTACAGGAGACAAGGAAGGATGCTACACAATGATCAAGGCATCAGTCCAAGAAGAAGATACAACAATTGTAAATATTTATGCACACGACACAGGAGCACCTCAGTACATAAGGCAAATGCTAACAGCCATAAAAGGGGAAATCGACAGAAACACAATCATAGTGGGGGACTTTAACACCCCACTTTCACCAATAGACAGATCATCCAAAATGAAAATAAATAAGAAAACACAAGCTTTAAATGACGCATTAAAAAAGATGGACTTAATTGATATTTATAGGACATTTCATTCAAAACCAACAGAATACACTTCTCAAGTGCTCGTGGAACATTCTTCAGGATAGATCATATCTTGGGTCACAAATCAAGCCTTGGTAAATTTAAGAATATTGAAATCATACCAAGTATCTTTTCCGACCACAACGCTATGAGACTAGATATCAATTAAAGGGGAAAAAAAGTGTAAAAAATACAAACACATGGAGGCTAAACAATATGCTACTAAATAACCAAGAGATCACTGAAGAAATCAAAGAGGAAATCAAAACTTACCTAGAAATAAATGACAATGAAAACACGACCACCCAAAACCTATGGGATGCTGCAAAAACAGCTCTAAAAGGGAATTTATAGCAATGCAATCCAACCTCAAGAAACAAGAGACATCTCTAATAAACAACCTAACCTTACACCTAAAGCAATTAGAGAAAGAAGGAAAAAAAACCCCAAAGTTATCAGAAGGAAAGAAATCATAAAGATCAGATCAGAAATGAAGGAAACAATAGCAAAGATCAATAAAACTAAAATCTGGTTCTTTGAGAAGATAAACAAAATTGATAAACCATTAGCCAGACTCATCAAGAAAAAATGGGAGAAGACTCATATCAATAGAATTAGAAATGAGAAAGGAGAAGTAACAACTGACACTGCAGAAATATAAAGGATCATGAGAGATTACTACAAGCAACTATATGCCAATAAAAATGGACAGCCTGGAAGAAATGGACAAATTCTTAGAAAAGCACAACCTTCCAAGACTGAAACAGGAAGAAGTAGAAAATATAAACAGACCAATCACAAGCACTGAAATTGACACTGTGATTAAAACTCTTCCAAAAACAAAAGCCCAGGACCAGATGGCTTCACAGGAGAATTCTATCAAACATTTAGAGAAGAGCTAACACCTATCCTTCTCAAACTCTTCCAAAATATAGCAGAGGGAGGAACACTCCCAAACTCATTCTATGAGGCCACCATCACCCTGATACCAAAACCAGACAAGGTTGCCACAAAAAAAGAAAACTACAGCCCAATATCACTGATGAACATAGATGCAAAATTCCTCAACAAAATACTAGCAAACAGAATCCCAGAGCACATTAAAAAGATCATACACCATGATCAAGTGGGGTTTATCCCAGGAATGCAAGGATTCTTCAATATACGCAAGTCAATCAATGTGATACACCATATTAACAAACTGAAGGATAAAAACCATATGATAACCTCAATAGATGCAGAAAAAGCTTTCAACACAATTCAACACCTATTTATGATAAAAAGTCTCTAGAAAGTAGGCATAGAGGGAACCTACATCAACATAATAAAGGCCATACATGACAAACCCACAGCCAACCTTGTTCTCAATGGTGAAAAACTGAAACCATTTCCTCTAACATCAGGAACAAGACAAGGTTGCCCACTCTCACCACTCTTTATTCAACATAGTTTTGGAAGTTTTAGTCACAGCAATCAGAGAAGAAAAAAAGTAAAACTGTCACTGTTTGCAGATGACATGATACTATACATAGAGAATCCTAAAGATGCTACCAGAAAACTACTAGAGCTAATCAACGAATTTGGTAAAGAAACAGGATACAAAATTACTGCACAGAAATCTCTTGCATTCCTATACACTAATGATGAAAAATCTGAAAGAGAAATTAAGGAAATACTCTCATTTACCATTGCAACAAAAAGAATAAGATACCTAGGAATAAACCTACCTAAGGAGACAAAAGACCTGTATGCAGAAAACTATAAGACACTGATGAAAGAAATTAAAGACAATACAAACAGATGGAGAGATATACCATGCTCTTGGCTTGGAAGAATCAACATTGTGAAAATGACTATACCACTGCAAGCAATCTGCAGATTCAGTTCAATCCCTATCAAACTACGAATGACAATTTTCACAGAACTAGAACAAAAAATTTCACAATATGTATGGAAACAAAAAAGACCCTCAAGCCAAAGCAATGTTGAGAAAGAAAAACGGAGCTGGAGGAATCAGGCTGCCTGACTTCAGACTGTACTACAAAGCTACAGTAATCAAGACAGTGGTGGTAAAAAACAGAAATATAGATCAATGGAACAGGATAGAATGCCCAGAGACAAACCCATGCACATATGGTCACCTTATCTCTTTTTGTCTGTTTCTTAGTTTTTGCGGTACTTGGGCCTCTCACTGTTGTGGCCTCTCCCGTTGCGGAGCACAGGCTCCAGACGCGCAGGCTCAGCGGCCATGGCTCATGGGCCCAGCCGCTCCGCGGCATGTGGGATCTTCCCGGACCGGGGCACGAACCTGTGTCCCCTGCATTGGCAGGCGGACTCTCAACCACTGCACCACCAGGGAAGCCCCCTGGTCACCTTATCTTTGATAAAGGAGGCAAGCATATACAGTGGAGAAAAGACAGCCTCTTCAATAAGTGATGCTGGGAAAAGTGGACAGCTACATGTAAAAGAATGAGATTAGAACACTACCTAACACCACATACAAAAATAAACTCAGAATTGATTAAAGACCTAAATGTAAGGCCCGACATTATAAAACTCTTAGAGGAAAACCTAGGCAGAACACTCTATGACATCAATCACAGCAAGATCCTTTTTGACCCACCTCCTAGAGAAATGGAAATAAAAACAAAAATAAACAAATGGGACCTAATGAAGCTTAAAAGTTTTGCACAGAAAAGGAAAACCATAAACAAGGTGAAAAGACAACCCTCTGGATGGGAGAAATTATTTGCAAACAAAGCAACTGACAAAGGATTAATCTCCAAAATATACAAGCAGCTCATGCAGCTCAATATCAAAAAAAACAAACAGCCCAATCCAAAAATGGGCAGAAGCCCTAAATTGACATTTCTCCAAAGAAGATATACAGATTGCCAACAAACACATGAAAGAATGCTCAACATCACTAATCATTAGAGAAATGCAAATCAGAACCACAATGAGGTATCATCTCACACTGATCAGAACGGCCATCATCAAAAAATCTGCAAACAATAAATGCTGGAGAGGGTGTGCATAAGAGGGATCCTCTTGCACTGTTGGTGGAAATGTAAATTGA
The DNA here is from genome assembly GCF_963924675.1 of Phocoena phocoena. Classification (NCBI taxonomy): domain Eukaryota; kingdom Metazoa; phylum Chordata; class Mammalia; order Artiodactyla; family Phocoenidae; genus Phocoena; species Phocoena phocoena. Next base: position 6,937,803 of record NC_089224.1, read on the forward strand.
TACAGCCACTATGGAGAACTGTATGGAGGTTCCTTAAAAAGTAAAAATAAAACTACCATATGACCCAGCAATCCCACTACTGGCCATATACCCTGAGAAAACCATAATTCAAAAAGTGTCATGTACCAAAATGTTCATTGCAAGCACTATTTACAATAGCCAGGATATGGAAGCAACCTAAGTGTCCATTCACAGCTGAATGGATAAAGAAGATGTGGCACATACATACAATAGAATATTACTCAGCCATAAAAAGAAACGAAATTGAACCATTTGTAGTGAAGTGGATGGACCTAGAGTCTGTCATACAGAGTGAAGTAAGTCAGAAAGAGTAAAACAAATACTGTATGCTAACACATGTATATGGAATCTAAAAAAAAAAAAAATGTAGAGAATGAACTTGAGGAGATGGGGAGGGGAAGGGTAAGCTGGGACGAAGTGAGAGAGTGACATGGACTTATATACACTACCAAGTATTAAATAGATAGCTAGTGGAAAGCAGCTGCATAGCCCAGGCAGATCAGCTCAGTGCTTTGTGACCACCTAGAGGGGTGGGATAGGGAGGGTGGGAGGGAGGGAGATGCAAGAAGGAGGAGATATGGGGATATATGTATATGAATAGCTGATTTACTTTGTTATACAGCAGAAACTAACACACCATTTTAAGCAATTGTACTCCAAAAAAGATGTTAAAAAAAAAGATACAAGTTGTACCCATTTTCAGTACTTTGCTTTTCTTCCTGCTTGAAGCTGTTATTACTCTATTCCTAATCTCATATTTCCACTTTTGCTCTAGGATGCAAAAGAATACAAATGGACAGGGCCATTATTTCGCTTAGAGTTCTTTGGAACTAGAACAATTGCAAGAGGCTCTCTGAAACTGCTGAGATCTTTATGTGCAACTCAGCCTATAAAGTATACCAAATCAGAGTGATGAGCACACTGCATATGGTGTGTGAGTCTGTAAGTTTTCAAAATAACCTGATGGAGACTTTGAAGATGCTTCTACCCAAATAAATGCATCTGTGAGGCTAATGTCAGAGAAAAATGGATAGTAACTTTATAAAATATGTTACTCCCTGGAAAATATCCTTGAAATTGTGAGATCTTCTTTTTCCCCAAATGAACGTTACTGAAATAAATCCTAAAATGACTAAGCTTTGGAAAGATCAAGCCAGAAAGTTCTTACAAATATAGCAAAATAATGTAATAAGCACACCTAAATAATGATGCAGCATCTTTTAGACCATCAAAACTGGGTTCTTAGAAAATAAAAACATCAGATATGGAAAAAATATTTTTTACATTAAAAAAACAAAACAAAACAACCCTTGCAACATGTTATCAAAACATTCAAATTAAAAGGAGGTAAAGTTTTTCATGCATTGAAAGGCCAAAGACTTAGAAAATTTAGGGAATTCCCTGGCAGTCCAGTGGTTAGGACACAGAGCTTTCACTGCCGAGGGCCTGGGTTTGATCCCTGGTTGGGGAACTAAGATCCTGCAAGCTGTGTGGTGTGGCAAACAAAAAAGAAAAGGCTTAGAAGATTTAAACCTGATAAGACTTTCTGTGACAGGCCGACTTGCTGCTGATGGAAGGGAAGGCGATAAAACATTTATGAAAATACACTTGGAAATATTACCAAGTAACTTCAAAAGTTTCATATGTTTTAATTCATTAATTCTATTTCTAAGCAAATAGCCAGAGATAAAACATAGATTAAGTATAAGTAGTCATTTTATTGTTGTTTTTCGTAGTCAAAAGTTAGAAAAACACTATGTTCAAAAATAGAGAAATATTTTAACGAGTATACTTTCCACGACAGTGTGCTTTTAGCTATTAAAAACAACATAGTTAAGAATGTTATCTGATAGAATGGCTTATGATAAGGTGGAAAAAACAACTAAAAATGCATACTGAATATACATATAGTTTTGTTTAAAGGCATACAGCAGAGAAAAAACACTAGACAAATATACACTAAATTTGGAGGCATAAAATTTAGCTTTTCTTGATAAGCTTTTGCATTTCCAAGTTTTATACAAAGGGCATATAATAAAAAGCTTAAATGAAATTATTCACAAGCATATTATACAAAATTCAAATAAACTGAGTGATGCTGAGCAGGAAACCTATTTTGACTGTTAATTAATTAAGTAAGGAATTAACTCCAATAGGCCATCATTTCATTTAAAAGAACAAAATATTTAAAGTTTCCAAAAAGAGTTTTGCATGACATTTTATTTGGTTTTAGGAACCCCAAGATTGTCACACATTAAATCCTTCAGTTGTTGAAAATGAATACCTCATTACAACTGCTTTCTTTCCCTGGGAGTGGAATTTGCACTTTTTTCCTATTTCTATTGTTATATTTTCTTAGTTGCCTAAATAATCTATGCTCAGAGAGATAATATTTTGTCAACCCATGCTGGTTGTTTCTTTCTTCATAGTCACTTAAAAAGTAAATCCTTCAGGAGAACATTTCTTGAGCTTACTTTTTCATTATTTCCAGAGGCAAAAACTGGCAGGGCAATTTATAATTCAATTTTTGCTAAATCCATGACACCCAATATATATGTCAGGCATTTCAACGGCAGGGTACTTTGGGGATAGGTGATAAATTGTACTGATTAGAAGTGCAAGCTGTTCTTCTAAAAACATCATATCAAAAAGAAGGTAGGTATTATTAGGAGAATGTAATGTATCTTTAGATTGTCCAGAAACATCAGAGATAATCGCTTCATGTGAATATATTCCCCTTAGTGTTATACAGCAAAATATGACAGTTCTTACCAACCTTTTGATAGCACTCATCTGGAGAGAGACCCTGTGGGTTCACAGACCTATCCTGGGCTGGTCGACTTCCAGCAGCCACATAGCTGTTAGTGCTGCAATAACTCATACCTGCCAGAATGACTCACTCTGAAACCCGAAACATGGCCCTAATCATTTTAGGACGCTGTTGGTATATACGAGTAGTATAAATATTATTTTATAATATAATCTCCTCTGATCTTTTAAAATATCCTTTCAGTGTTCCAGATATTTCCCTGTGTGATATGGATGGCTTAAGCAAAGCCATGGAATCCCCTAGGTTATCTTCAAAAAATGCTGAAAAAAGTAGACGATTGAAATATAAAAATCCTCTCTTGTGGTATACATGCCTCTGTGTGTGTGTGTGCATGCGTGTGTGTGTATGTGTCTGTACACACACATGCTGCAGTTAAACTTGGCATTCCATTAATGAGTGAAGTAATTAAGCAAAGCAAACTGGTAGGTTACCCCAGGTCTAAGACGAGGGAATGGGCCATGGAGCCTTTCACCTCTAGGTCAACGGTTTCTGTTTCATCGGGCTGTTAATGACTAAAAGTCATTGTTTCCATCTGAGAGCTGTTTGGTCTCCATGTGAAGTAAGTTGGTGGTCTGTTCTCAGTTTCTCATGTGCAAATGTACATATCATGAAATCCACTGCTGCTTTTTGCTCTGCTGTTGGACAAATCAGTAAAAAAGACAAAAACAAAAACAAAAAACATGCTATTTGAAGGAAATGACAAAGCAACTCTATCTGGGACTGAGCACACTGCAAGAATGAGATGTCTTCCTAAATAGAGAAAGTTATGCTGAAATAATTGACTTGAAATAATAGAGGACTCATGAATTCACTTTGACTACTTATAGGAGGCTTTTTATTTGCATAGTTGCTTTCCCCAAAATGAACTTATTTGAACCTCAGAGTTAATGTGTGTGATGTAGGCCATGCTGATAAGAAACCAGAGCTCAGAATCCAAAGCTCTAAGAGGTCAGGGCTGCCTAAGATCAAGTAGTCAGTTTTCCCATGGACGCTGGAGTAGCTTCTTGGCAAAGGAGGACTTAAAGAGGACTTCCAAACACCTGGGGAATTTGTCTAGAAAAGAAAAGTAAATGATATTCATGAAGGATGTCAGCACGAAGAAAATCAAAGTAGAAATTAGCACAGTGTATTCACAGTAGCACACATCACAGGCATTTTACCTTCTGTGTTCACACAGGACTACATTAAAATAGATTTTAACCTGCACACACAATTACATTAACGAACACCCTGTGTGTTCACACAGACTAAGGTTACGGTGAAAAGAATGAACTGTTAGTGGTGTTTTTTCAACAGGAAAACTAGCCTTAAAGATCTCATCAGAACAAAACACGTAACTATTTATGAGGAAGCAGATGTGAAATGGCTGCTGGAAATAGACAAGAAGTATACAGACCTCTTTTGTGAGAAATGCACAGTGGCTGGAAGATAAAGGTTATTATGATTCTAACAGAAGCTAATAAACGTCTTGATTAGAGAAGAAAGGCTTCTGATAACCCTGCAGCTAAAAGTTGTGATTGTGGGACTTTCCAGTCAAAATGATTCCCAAAGTCCACAGAGCGTCCAGCGGGGGCTGGTAGGGCAAACCCAACCAGGTCTCAGCTGGGGGAGATGCTCCCCTACATGCAGGGGTTGGAAAACAGTGGGGATCATTTGTGGTTTTCACCATGACAAGGGCATGAATGGTCAAGGTCAGAGATACCCAGCTTCAGTCTCACCCCCGAACCCTTGTCCAGTCCCCTTGCCAGGAGCACCCTGACCAATAAACGCTGTTATCACTTTTCTCACCACCCTTTCTCTGTAGATCCAAGACTATAATTCCAAGACTGACAAAGCAAGAAAATCAGTACTCACGGCCTCCACACTTTGATCTTTACTTATCCCTCGCCTGCTTAAATTTTGCCTCCACTTTTGAATGATATTCCTACCAAGCTTGTCACGAAACTGAACCCATAAACTAACGGACTCTTTTCAGGTGTCATCTTATTAGACACTTTTCTTTTTCTGGAAGCTCTTTTCTGTCTTCACTTCCCAAGTTCATTCTCTCTGACCTTTCAGAACACTCCTTGCTCATCCCCGTAGGTTTCTCTGGCCTCATCAGCTCCCTTCCAGCAATGTTCATTAGGACCCAATGCTTAGCTTCCTCTTCTTTTATTATTGAATTTCCCCCCCCACCCCCGACATCCATTGGCCTTGGCTGCCACCACTGACGACTCCCAAGTTTCTATCTCCAGCACACATCAATCTCTTGAACACAAAATCAACAGTGCCTAGAAAACCAATTGTATACTGCACATCTCATAGGCAGATACGGATTTTCAGGAGTGCCAAATTATGCCACTACACTCTTCTTTTTTTCTGTTTTCATTTAAGTGACATGTTTTTATAAAGTGGAGCTAAAATTAAAATTTAAGTAGAGCTGTTTTTTCTATTGAAGTATAGTTGATTTACAATATTGTGTTAGTTTCAGGTATATAGCAAAGTGATTTAGTTATATATATATGTGTGTTTTTTAGATTATTTTCGATTATAGGGTATTAGAAGATATTGAATATAATTCCCTGTGCTATACAGTAAATCTTTGTTGCTTTTCTATTTTATGTATAGTAGTTTGTTAATCCTATAATTCTAATTTAATCTCTCCCCCGTCCCTTTCTCCTTTGGTAACCATAAATTTGTTTTCTATGTCTGTGGAAAAAAAAAAAGAATAAAAAATTTTAAGTAGAGCTGGAATCTGCCTTCTAGCTTAGGTGAGGAGATGAACATAAGTAATCACGAGAAGATAAACTCATGATCCAAGGGAGACAGAAGAGGAAGGGCTTGACTCTAGAAAGGCAGATAGAAGAGAGGGTGAGTAGTGAGAGTCCAGGAAACATCTTAGGGTGGATGACACATAAGCCAGGAGTCCCCACATGATGAGAAACATTCTGAACCGAAGAAGTAGCATGTGCATATAGCTTAGAAAGACTAAGGCCTCTTCTTGCACCCCTGGGTAATTGGGCATGACAGCAAAGGGCAAGGAGGATAGCAGAATCGCAGTGAAAGAGAGGCAGCAACCAGATCATAAAGGTGTTCTATTTCCAGGCAGAATAATTTGGACCTTACCCTGTAGGTAATTGAACAATTAAGTAAGTTTAACTAGCGATTGCATGGCAACATCAGTTCTGTTTTTCAGATGATTATTCTCAGTTTGTAAAGAGGATGATGGAGGATAGAGAGTATTGCATTATGAAGACATAGGCAGCGGGGGAAGATTTTTAGCAGCCAATTAAGAAATCATGAGACCCTGATTTAGGAAACCAGAAATGGAACGTAGAGTGAGAAGTGAAGTACATAGGTACTATTTTTCGAAAGTCGAATCAGCCGGCTATAGTGACCAGTGAACTCAGAAAGTGAAGGAAAGGATGGAGAATTGAGGCTGAGTCCCAGATGTCTGGGTTTGGTGAGGTAGGGCATGGTGCCATTGAAAAAGTTGGGCCTATAGGAGAAAAAGAAAATGAGAAAAGTTTTATTTTACCACGGGCTTCAAAATGCAGGCTTGAGTGTCAGAGCTGAATGATAAGCTCTTCATTCTAGGGTCTGTCCTATACCTACCCTTTTCCCCCTTAGGACAATAAGCTTTGGGCTTACCCTTAATGGTAGAAAGGTCAGGAGTAAAGAAAGAGAGTACACTGGAAAGAAAAGAGAGTATATGGCAGAAACATCATCCTTATTATATTAAAATGCTTTGTGTGAAATGTGGGGGGCAGGGATAAATCAGAAGCTTGGGATGAACACACACACACTACTATATACAAGATAGATAATCAACAAGGACCCACTGTATAGCACAGGGAACTCTACTCGATATTCTGTGATAACCTATATGGGAAAAGAATCTAAAAAAGAATGAATATATGTAGATGTATAAGCGAATCACTTTGCTGTACACCTGAAACTAACACAACATTGTAAATCAACTATACTCCAATAAAATTAAAAAATAATAATAAATGGAAAAACAGTAAAATGCAATGTGTGATCTTGGGCCTGTTCCTCAGCCTGTCTGAGTTCAATTGCCTTACCTGCTAAGAGAGCAAAATGGTACCTACCTCACAGTGATAATGTGAAAAACAAAAGGGCCCATTTTAAGGTACGTAGACACGTTCCTTGCAGTCAGAAGTCTCTCTTGAAATTGGCCCAACCTTTCCCTTCCAACAGTAGGGTTTTCAAATAGCTTAAAAATTCGCAGATATTCTTCTTTTAAAAATAAAATCATACTCCTTAATGAAATCCTATGTTCTAGTACCTTCTACAGAGAATAAATAACTTATTGGCATTGTTCTAAACCTGCCTGATGTACTGAGACATTTGGCAGCACAATTACCTAATTGTGATGATTTGTGTCAACTATATATATATATTTTACATAGTGCTTAAAAGAAACTAGTCACCTTTTAAAGGACAGGCTTCTAGGGTCCAACCAGTTTTTATAAAAGTTACTATACATAAGCACCAAATGACTGTAGCAACTTGAACCTGAACATGAACCTTCCTTCCCTGTGGGAGTGGGATGGTGTGAGCAGAGTTGGGCAAAACCCAACATTAGATTTGGTGGGTCCAACGGATGAAACACTTTAAAATTGATGGCTAGAGTAGAATTTGATGCAACAGCATCTCAGGAAACCCGACAGCAAAGAAATTAGCATTTATAAAAGCAAGATTGAGGAAAACTTTTGGTGTAAAAGAAACCAGACCTAACCAAGTTAAATTTCTCTGGAATTATTCCAGCCACTGGGCCCCTTATTATAATCTATATAATTTGGTTTCATTGATGTAGTTGTTTGGGTGATTTATGCTACTGATAATAGAAGCTTATAAATTTCTTGAAGGGAAGTCTAGGCCTTCCTCGTCGATGTGTTTTAATTCACTTACACAACCCGTTTCCACTAGCAGCAGCTTAAGTCTTTTATATAAATCAGAAGTGCCTGCCCTTTCCAAACTCTTGTCTATGCCCTTGTAGAGCCATTAAAAACATGTCAGGATGGAACGTAATTGGCAGAACGTTGGATCTAATCCACTTTCCCTCTATTTGAAGCTGTGCTCTGGCTTATAGATCCACAGAGAGGATGGATGAAGCTTTTTAATTTTTCAGCAGTTGTTTTCAACTTAGTATTTATATAGCAACATGAGAAAGAGAGAAGAAGAAAATCATGTGCCCATATAAAATGAAATGCAATCGTGAAGTAACTATTGATGGACTTCCGTACAGGCATAAAAACTGATGAATTGATCGACAGAGGAAAGAAAGAATGAGACCAGAAGTCCAGGACCGAGCCCTGAGTGACTCAGGACAGAGGATGATGAGGTGGCAAGGCTGTCTGAGCATGAAGGGCCATCAAGGAAGGAAGATGAGGACAATTTGTTTTTTACTGAGAAGCCAAGAGAGGAGAATGTTTGGTTTTGAAAGGAAGGTGAGAAGTAGAATCTGGAAGCAGAAATGGGGTTAAGAGTATTTTAAGACTTGAGCATCTTTAAATGCTAATAGGAAGTAACCAGCAGACATGACATGGATGAGAGAAGGAAATGGATACCCAAAGAGGTCTTTTTTATGTGGGTTGTATCTATTGCTGTTTACTGTGTAAGAAATTAAAACTGAGAAATTATTAAAATACCCATGTATTAATTCATCTAAGTTGCCATAACAAACCCATTACATATCAACAGAAATAACATGTTTTTATTTAAAAAATGGAATCTTCCAAAGTAAAAATAAATTAGTGATGAGTGGCACTGTTTAAAATTTTTTTCAATTCTCTTTAATGTCATGTTTAATAGGAGACATCTGGGTTCTCACATCTGCCTCTGCATTCCATCTGTTGCCTTATGTTGTTTTGGTTAAGGGTTTTGAGAAAATCTGGCCTCATACAGAGGTATGGTTGGGTAAGGCAGCAGTGCCAGTGTGCTTCTCTGATACCAAACTAGAACCCACCACACGGTGGTTTCTTAAGGATTAGCTGTGGTGTGAAGTCCGAAACCTTATCCCTGTGAAGTTTTTGTACTCTACCGTCATTTGTTTGTCTTGTACTTTGAATCGAATTATGCAGATCTTACGAATCTGACATGTTTTATCACATGATGTCAAAAAATCGTATTTCTTAATATTATCACTGATCTCATCAGAAATATCTTTAAGTATTGGGAAGCTGTCATGTTTATGATGTTAGATACAAGTTTCCCCAAAGTTAATATTCACTCAAAAGCTCAAATTTTATCTTTGCCAATAAATACTTTGTTTTCCTTGAAGTGACAAGTTCACCTAGTTCATTTTCAAGAAGTCTGCCAGATACCTAAATATGAATGACTGAAATGGAGTAGCACTGTGCGGGGCTTTCCTGGGGACAGACTCCCCCCCACCTCGTGTCGCCTGCGTCTTGTTTGACCCTCTCCCTCACCTTGCCTTTAAAAACCTTCCCTTAAAAGCCATCAGGGAGTTTCGGTCTTTTGAACATGAGCTGCTTATTCTCGTTGCTTGGCTCTGCATTGGGTGCCTTGCAATAAACGCTGTACTTTCCACAACGTGATGTCAGTAGATTGACTTTGCTGCTCATGGGTGGGCAAATGCAAGTTTCGTTTGGTTTAACGTGACCATATTTTGTCTATCAGACATTCTTTCACGTAGAATGGTATTTCATGAAAACAGCTCTCAATTCAAACAATTACACAAGTATTTTCCCTCAGAAGAACTCCCATTTTTCACTATGCAGAAGTGTTTTATATGTACTCCTTATTATGTTATCCAGAATATTAAAAAGATGTACACTCAAGAATGGAGGTTTAATAAAATTAACAACTTTTTTTTTAACAACTTTTATTGCTTCATCAAAGTCATTCTTAAGTAAAATTGGCTTTTAATTTTTTAAGTGCGAGTGTGTGACGTGTAAGAGTACCATGATTACTGGTACAGTTTGTAACTGACACTAAGGCATCCACAGGGCCACCTGCCATTGGCTTTGTTTTATCTGGTCAAATGTCAAGACAGTGGAAAAGTCAAACAATGCCTTAGTATTTTATGGAAATAGTTTGACTCTTTGTGGAGCCTATGAAATGTTCTAAAGAACCCCTGGGGTCCATGAAACACACTTTGAGAACTGCTACTCTAAGAAATTACGATGTAAAGTCAGGATTTAAATCACTCTGAAAAATATTATTAAATAAATATTGCTAGGACTATCAGAGATTTATTTGGAAAGAAAAAACATATCTTTACTTCGTATTATACAAATAAAATTTTAATGGATTAATTACATGTCTATGGTTTTATTAGCTAAAACTATTAGAAAATATAGGTGGCTATGTATCTAATTTAGGAATGAGGAAGACTTTTCTCTGCAAAAACCATAAGAAAACAATTATAAAAGGAAACACAGTTTGTTCCAACAGCAACTTGAAAGACTTTTTTATATTGAACAGCTTCCGTGTCTACAGAAATATAAACAAAATAGAAAACTGAGAAAACAGTATTTGTAACATATGTAATGGTTAAAGAGTTGTATCTTTCAAACATAATGAGCTCTTATGAATTAATAAGGACAAGGGAAAACATGATGACAGATACTTTTCAACAAAAGAGCTACAAATGACCAATGAACAAATGAAAAACAATGTTCAATCTTTCTATAGATACAGCTATTTAAATGAAGTGGTGAGGATGGGAAAAATGATTGTATTAATTATCTATTGCTATTAAAGAAGTTACCCCCAAACTTCGCAGCTTAAAATAATAAACTGTTTCTCACGGTTTCTCTGGGTCAAGAATCTGGGGGCAGCTTAGCTGGGTGGTTGTAGCTCAACGTTTCTTATAAAGTTGCAGTCTTTGCAAGACTGGTCTGATGCTGAAGCATCCTGCTTCAAACTCATGCAAATGTCTTCCTCTCCAGTGAGCTTGGGACAACATGGCAACACGATTCCCCCAGTGCAAGCAATGACAGAGAGAGAGAGAGAGAAAGAGAACGAACAAGACAGAAGTAGTCTTTTTTTTTTTTTTTTTTTTTTTTGGTACGCAGGCCTCTCACTGCTGTGGCCTCTCCCATTGCGGAGCACAGGCTCCGGACGCACAAGCTCAGCGGCCATGGCTCACGGGCCCAGCCGCTCCGCTGCATGTGGGATCTTCCCGGACCGGGGCACGAACCCGTGTGTCCTGCATCGGCAGGCGGACCCCCAACCACTGTGCCACCAGAGAAGCCCCAGAAGCAGTCTTTTTATAACCCAATCTCTGAAGTGATAGCCCATCACTTCTACTATATTCTATTCAATAGAAGCAAGTCACTATGTGAAGCCCACCCCGAAGGGGAGAGAATCATTGAGGACTTTGTCTTAGAGGTTACCTAATGCAACGATAATCTCCAACATGGTCAGAGAGAGATGAAACAGGTGGAGGAAGGTACTATTTCCATCTCTTTGGAGGGCAATTCTGCAATATATATCAAAACTCTAAACATCTTCTTGGCCCTTGCGACATGGCAATTCTATCTCTAAAAAATAGTGAATACAAAGAATATGTAAAAGACACTTATGGTAACATAAATTATAATAGTGAATAACTGGATAAAAAATATTCCTAAAAATAGTTAAATCAATTATTTTACATTCCAGGAGTATAATATTTACAGACCTTAAAAACATTTAAAAAAACCTTTTAATAACAAAGGCACTTACTTGTGATCTATAGTTTATTGGGGATGTATATACTATATGATGATATGTTTTATAAAACAATGCATGCTCTATGCACTGAACCCATGTTCAGAAGGATAAAATTCTTTTTTTTTAGGTTTTTCATTTCTTTATTGAAGTATAGTTGATTTTAGAAGGATAAACTTCTAATATTACTAGTGATTGCTTTTGTGTGGCAGTGTTCAGGGAACTTTTTTCCATCTCTATCTTTCCTATACTCTCTAATTTATCTGTACTGAGCTTTTATTACCAGACAATCAGAAAAGAGAAAAACTATGGAACATAAAGAAGTAATGAATCAATTTTTTAAACAAATCAACAGAAAAGGAATTTTGATAGAAATGATTCTGAGACCAGCTGTTAAAATACAATATAAAAGTACAATAATTATGTTTTAAGTTATTATAGTTATGATTCTTTTTCCATACGTAGCAGGATAAAACAGGACCTGAATGGCATCGCTATTTTAAATCTGCAATTATAAATAAAATTTGAGCTAATAGGGCTGGGGGTTCAAGGAAAGTTATAAGCAGTCTAAGTTTGTCACTGAAAAAAAATTATTATTTTTTCCTTGATTCCTGAAAAAGCAGATACATTCCAGCTTCTTCATTAAATGACTGCCCTATTCTAGAAGGACAGGAATTAAGTGATTTAAGAGGTTGTTTCTAGTCTAAATAGAGTGGTTTTGACCAATTTAATTGGAATTCCATCCAAAAGTTTTTAAGAAAGAATGTTAGTTCAAGACATGTTAGCATAATTCAAAGTAAATTTCCCAAGCCACCTCTGAGCATCTTTCCTCGTGTCCCTGGGGAAGCCAAGTGAAGCATGCCTCTTGGTGTTACTCATAATCCTTTCTAAAGGCTCTTTAATACATCTTGTGACTGAGTACATACTGTTTATAAGTGAGATATTTTGAAACAGGATATTTTTGAGACTATCTGATATCATATAAGAATTAGTTACTTTAGAGTTGAGCTGAGTAGCTGCAAGCAGGCAAAAAAAAAACAAAAGAAAAAACAAAAGAAAAAGTAGGCTAATGCATTCTTTAGTAGGCATTGTAGAGATCTCCTTAAGAAGTTCCATTCTATAACATGTTCTCATATGATACATGCAAAGTTAAGGTTTCATGTGGAGCTCCACAACTGCCCTGTTGTGATGGTGTTTAGTAGCCGGCCTATTGTAATCTATCTTTGGAGAATGTTTACTATATTTTAAAAGTTGGATCCAAACCCATCCCCAAGCTTAATGCTGACATTCACAAGGGCATGATTGGCTCTGTCTTAGGCTGGAGAAAGCCGTTATTATGGTGGAGTTAACTGAGCCAACAATTAATAATGTCAGAATACCATTCCACAAAGCAGGGCAATGCTTAGTCAAAGTGATTCATATTAGCTGAGCATGAGTGAAGAAACCTGAACAGGCTATTTCAGAGCCCTGGACTGCCTTTGAATCCACCACCCTTGTGAACACAGTGGAAAGCATCAGGGTTCATGCTCCTGGCTGTTCAGATTTCTTAGTAAATGTTTCACTGTGTCCCAGGGAGAAGACAGAGTGTTTTAATGTGGGAAATGGAAACTTCTGTGCTGTCTGTTCTGGAGCAAAGAATGTGGTTTCTAAAATATTCCTTTTTGAACTTCCTGTGCTGTATTTATACAATTCTGACTCTTTAAAAGGCTAAATTGTGTTATGACTAAACCAGTCACTGATAGACCCAGTTTGCTCGCAGAGAAACGTGTTCCTCGCCATCTATGTGCAGCTTTCTTTGGGTGGTACATTCTTTCCCTGGCCTGCACCACCCTACAGCCAGCAGGGAGGCATTAGCCCTGGCAGCCACTTTCCACCGAGCAAGCGATGTAACCATATTCCACCTGAGAACGTTATGGTTTAGTGTGAAAAGCAGGGGTGTGGAGAGAGACCAGACTGGAGTCCAATCCATCCTGTCTTTGGCTTCGCTTTGCTGAGCCTCAGTTTCCTCTTTGTAAAATGCAGATAATAATCAATACCTCTCGAGGTAGTTTTGAAGATTAAAGAAGACTGTGTGTCTAGCCCAGTGCCTCCTAATTAGGAATTGCTGCATACATTATAGTTTTTGGCCAGACAACCAGAGCAATTTGGTTTCGTTTGGGTGTGGAAAATGTGTTCAGCTGATGAAAATGAATCGGTGAATTTTCAGACACTAGCATATGCTCTAGGTTATCTCTCTACACACTTTGTGAACTCAAAAATAGGAAATGATGTCAGACTAGGAAGAACAGATAAAGTAAGCAATGCTCTTAATTTTTAAAACAATTACAACCCATAGTAAGAAATAGATTTTACATTGTGACCTAGTTTACAACACATATATACATCATAAATGTAACTGAAATTAAAGTTTAATGAAATAATACTTTTCTATGTGTGACATACTCTGATATTTTTTTCTCTTTTTCTTTTCTCTTCCTTTCTGGTTACAACCAACTAAGTTAATTTCACAAGCACAGATGGTGTATGAACATCTTGAAAAACACTGATTCAATGGAGAGTTATTAATTTATCATACAAAGTTGTTTAGTATTGGTTCTTGAGTGCCATTTCATTTCACTTGTATTTTATATTTTTAAATTATATTAATGAATGTTTGCCTTTAGGAAAGGGGAAGGAAACTAACAGTTGCTAAGTAGGTACAGTACTAGATATTATCTGTGTTGTTTTGCATATATCTCTTCTTTTGTTACAAAAATCTTACTATTATCCCTATTTTATTTTATTTTATTTTGTTTGCGGTACGTGGGCCTTTTACTGTTGTGGCCTCTCCCGTTGCGGAGTATAGGCTCCCGACGCGCAGGCTCAGCGGCCATGGCTCACGGGCCCAGCCGCTCCGCGTCATGTGGGATCTTCCCAGACCAGGGCACGAACCCGTGTCCCCTGCATCGGCAGGTGGACTCTCAACCACTGCGCCACCAGGGAAACCCTATCTCTATTTTACTGGTAAAGAAATCAAATTGCAAGTGATAAAATATTTTACTCAAGATTTCAAACCTCTTCATTTTCCATTGTCTTTAAATGCAAGAGGCCAAATGACTTACAGTGACAGATCTGTGAGCTTTTACCAGTGGGCTACTTAAAGGAAAATATACCGTATATTCTTTCCTTTAAGTTACATTAGGCATCCTTGGTTGTTTAAGAATAGAATTTGGGTTTATATTATAACACAAAAAATATGGAGGGAAGGTCATGTATTAATTCTACTTTGTATCATCTTAAGTATAGTGTAGCCGTCACCAAAAAGTATTCTGAAACGGTAGGATAATTAGGTAAATTTAGTATTTCTTTGGCATTTCTTTGTGAGACAGAACGTCCAGGTGTGAGACTATTTTGATCTGTGATTCTAAATACAACAGTTTAAAATTTTTTCCCCTTAAAAAACACTTTTAGAAGAGAAAATACAGGAATCTGTATTCTCTTTCAATTAAAAATAAACCCCACTGTGATAGTACAATCATAAACCTAGAAGGATTTTCATTGGATTCAGTGTTTGAAAGGATGATCAAACTCCAAGTTTATTTTTTCATAGTTTTCTTTTTCCCCTACAGATTCTTCCCCGTAGCGGATTAACAACAGACATTTGAAGTTGTACTGTTTAAATATCTTTGAATTATTTTTGTTTAAAAATGTCAATGGGTACGATAGGAAAAGTACATTTTTTTCCTTGTAACTTCAAAACAATTGAACAGAACCTTTGGACTGAAACCAAAAACTGAATGTTTTCGCTTTAAGAAGATTTTCTCATCTGAAAAATAATGAATGAGTCTCTTTGCAAGTTTAACTATTTCGCGTTTCAAGTCTCTGGTTTTCAACATTTTATGGTATTGAAAAGAAGTAAGGTTTCGTGAATAAATAAGCATAATTTTTCTTTCTCACTTCTCTCTCAAATTGGAAGTTATGTAAACTTCAGATACATGTAAGGCTTCTATACAGATGAAATGCATAACGGTTTACAACATGTAAACAGAAACGGTCCATTTCAGTAGTGGCTGCTTCTTTAAGTTTGTGTTAGTGAATGACAGACCTTGAGGGGCCAAAAGGACCGGTAGAAGAGGAAGGACATCATTTTCTGCTTGTCTCCCATGAGCTCTGAAAAGAGGCCCATCACTGTGATGCTCCTTGAGGGGCACAGTGGAGTCCAGTAACTTACATTTTAGTGGATTACAAAAAGCCCGTGCAGACTGTGGGACCCATCAGAGACTGACCAAGTTCCATAATTTCTGAATCTTTGTGTTGGGACAGTTGACTTCTGAGGTCTACTTTCAGAAGGTCCTGGGGCTTCCATTCCCAGAACTCCAGGGCATCCCAAAGCCCCCAGGCTTGCACCTGCCCCTGAGCTGCATAAGTCACTAACAGGCCTCTGCTGAAGCCTTCAGAAACTTCCCATTGTGGGAAATATGCCCCCAGGGGAAGATGTGAAAATTACAAAGTCAGATTTGAGATACTAATGACTTTACAAAATCTTTCTTGAAAATTTTAAATGTATACTAGCTCATTTTTTCCCCCAAACTGTCTCCTTGTGATCAAGTCAATATTTGTAGATGTTATATAAGAGCAAGGTACATCCCCTTTGCCTTTCCATTCAAAACTGGCTGTAAATATAAGGCAAACAGATTCCTTTTTTTGTGAAGGGAATTTGTAGAGATAAGATGAATGGTAACTATCACTGAATGGTGACTCAGTTGATAGGCGAAGGTTATCAGAAGGAAAATATGGAAAGATAGATTAGTGGACCTGTTGATGGACTCACATTGTTTTCTTATTTTCTTTGTACTCTGATAAAACCAAATTTGTGACAAAGTGCCATAATGAAAAAATATATAATACTAACTTGGTGCAAAAGAAGATACATTTTACTTATTTTTTATAGACTCCTAAGCGATTCTACTGAATATGTGTAATATATAAAATGAGATGAAAAAAAGACTTTTTCAGAATATATATAGATATACATATATATAACTGAATCACTTTGCTGTGCACCTGAAACTAACACAATATTGTAAATCAGCTATACTTCAATAAAAGTTTTTAAAAAGAAAGATAACAGACTTTTTCAATATAAGAATTTGTTATTTTTATTGGTCATAATTGAATATTTTATGATTACATAGAAATAAAGGAGCAATGTGTTTAGAACTGTACTTCAGGACAATTAATCTGGCATCATCTATGCTAAGAAGAGGGTCTGGGAGTGGACAAAGCAGATTCATCTTTTAGCAATGAACATAATGTTTTAAAGATCGGTGTTCAACATTATTA
Source organism: Phocoena phocoena (assembly GCF_963924675.1). Lineage (NCBI taxonomy): Eukaryota > Metazoa > Chordata > Mammalia > Artiodactyla > Phocoenidae > Phocoena > Phocoena phocoena. The sequence continues at coordinate 6,954,658 of NC_089224.1, forward strand.
TAAAAAGATAGCTATAGGGCAGACTAAAAAGACACTCAGAGATAGTTGACACCAGAGTTCTAGTTAGAATTTGCTGTCTAACTGGTAACCTTAGGCAAGCCACTTTACTGTGCTGAAATTTAGTTTTCTGCTCTATAAAATAAGAATTGTCATCTGTATTATCTTTTAAAGTTCGAGAACAAAAATTTGGGGGGGGGGACATCACTATTTCACCAAAAACAAAGTGCCTGGGAACTTAACAGACGAAATTGCCTTTTATGCTGGGCTCCCCGCTGCAGTCAGGAGGAATCTGAAACACCAGCTCCTTCGCAGCCATCATGCAAGGTGTGAGTCTACCTGTCCTATCAACTCTCCCTCTGCTGTCTCTCCCTGAACTCTGTGCTTCAGCCATTCCATAGGGCGTCTGTTCCATGAAAGCATCATGCCCTCTTCCTTCTCTGGGTCAATTTCTCTCTGTACCATCGTCTGTGTATTCCCGCCATAGCTACCAGCTCCATTATTGGATAATTTTTTGTTCTTCAGTCTCCGTTTAATCCTGTGAAGGTGCCATAAAACACCTGCAGTCAGAGTACCTAGGTTCAGATTCTGAGTCTATCGCTTTTAATAACAGGTGATTTTGGGCAAATACTAAGCCTCTACTTTTTCATCTGTAAAATGGGAATAAGGACCTATTAATTTATGAGATTTTTAAAAACATCTTTATTGGGGTATAATTGCTTTACAATGGTGTGTTAGTTTCTGCTTTATAACAAAGTGAATCAGTTATACATATACATATGTTCCCATATGTCTTCCCTCTTGCATCTTCCTCCCTCCCTCCCTCCCTATCCCACCCATCCAGGCAGTCACAAAGCACCGAGCTGATCTCCCTGTGCTATGCGGCTGCTTCCCACTAGCTATCTACCTTACGTTTTGTAGTGTATATATGTCCATGCCTCTCTCTCGCTTTGTCACAGCTCACCCTTCCCCCTCCCCATATCCTCAAGTCCGTTCTCCAGTAGGTCTGTGTCTTTATTCTTGTCTTACCCCTAGGTTCTTCATGACATTTTTTTCTTAAATTCCATATATATGTGTTAGCATACGGTATTTGTCTTTCTCTTTCTGACGTACTTCACTCTGTATGACATACTCTAGGTCTATCCACCTCATTACAAATAGTTCACTTTCATTTCTTTTTATGGCTGAGTAATATTCCATTGTATATATGTGCCACATCTTCTTTATCCATTCGTCCGATGATGGGCACTTAGGTTGTTTCCATCTCCGAGCTATTGTAAACAGAGCTGCAATGAACATTTTGGCACATGACTCTTTTTGAATTATGGTTTTCTCAGGGTATATGCCCAGTAGTGGGATTGCTGGGTCATATGATAGTTCTATTTTTAGTTTTTTTAAGGAACCTCCATACTGTTCTCCATAGTGGCTGTACCAATTCACATTCCCACCAGCAGTGCAGGAGTGTTCCCTTTTCTCCACACCCTCTCCAGCACTTATTGTTTCTAGATTTTTTGATGATGTCCATTCTGACCAGTGTGAGATGATATCTCACTGTAGTTTTGATTTGCATTTCCCTAATTAATGATGTTGAGCATTCTTTCATGTGTTTGTTGGCAGTCTGTACATCTTCTTTGGAGAAATGTCTATTTAGGTCTTCTGCCCATTTTTGGATTAGATTGTTTGTTTTTTTGTTATTGAGTTGCATGTGCTGCTTGTAAATTTTGGAAATTAATCCTTTGTCACTTGCTTCATTTGCAAATATTTTTTCCCATTCTGAGGGTTGTCTTTTGGTCTTATGTATGGTTTCCTTTTCTGTGCAAAAGCTTTTCAGTTTCATTAGGTCCCATTTGTTTATTTTTGTTTTTATTTCCATTTCCCTAGGAGGTGGGTCAAAAAGGATCTTGCTGTGATTTATGTCATAGAGTGTTCTGCCTATGTTTTCCTCTAAGAGTTTGATAGTTTCTGGTCTTACATTTAGGTCTTTAATCCATTTTGAGCTTATTTTTGTGTATGGTGTTAGGGAGTGATCTAATCTCATACTTTTACATGTACCTGTCCAGTTTTCCCAGCACCACTTATTGAAGAGGCTGTCCTTTCTCCACTGTACATTCCTGCCTCCTTTATCAAAGATAAGGGGACCATATGTGCGTGGGTTTATCTCTGGGCTTTCTATCCTGTTCCATTGATCTATCTTTCTGTTTTTCTGCCAGTACCATACTGTCTTGATTACTGTAGCTTTGTAGTATAGTCTGAAGTCAGGGAGCCTGATTCCTCCAGCTCCGTTTTTCGTTCTCAAGATTGCTTTGGCTATTCGGGGTCTTTTTTGTTTCCATACAAATTGTGAAATTTTTTGTTCTAGTTCTGTGAAAAATGCCAGTGGTAGTTTGATAGGGATTGCATTGAATCTGTAGATTGCTTTGGGTAGTAGAGTCATTTTCACAATGTTGATTCTTCCAATCTAAGAACATGGTATATCTCTCCATCTGTTTGTATCATCTTTAATTTCTTTCATCAGTGTCTTATAATTTTCTGCATACAGGTCTTTTGTCTCCTTAGGTAGGTTTATTCCTAGATATTTTATTCTTTTTGTTGCAATGGTAAATGGGAGTGTTTTCTTGATTTCACTTTCAGATTTTTCATCATTAGTGTATAGGAATGCCAGAGATTTCTGTGCGTTAATTTTGTATCCTGCAACTTTACCAAATTCATTGATTAGTAATTTATGAGATTTTAAAGAGATTTACAAATCCTGGCTCTGTGCCTGTCATGTAGTACACACTCTTGAAGAGTTTACCAGTAGTTTTAGCCCCAGAGCTGTCTGGGTTTACCTGTGTGACAGCATTAGCTCCTTGCTGTGGAATTGCCTATTTAGTCTGTTGTCTCTCTACACATGCCCACTGCCATCTCCACATCCCAATTAAACCCTACGATTCCTGAAAACAGAAACTGCTGTGTCCTCAGCAGCGAAAAATTATCCTGTCTCATGGTGGAGGCCAAATAAATATTGAATGAAAACATGGTTATTCCACCTTACAACTTAATGGGGAAGGAGTCAGACTGCAATTCTAATCCAGAAAGGTAGTCTAGAGTTAACCTGAATGAGTTAGGAGTTAATTTTTTTAACAACCTAGAACTTTTGGCACACCAACAACTCATCTGAAAAACATTCAAGTATTTATTTTAATATTTTGGTCATCTTAGAAGACTAAGCAGGTGTGACTTCCCTCACCGGGGACGCCCAGCTCTTTGGTGATTCATTCTTTGGAGACTAAATTCCATGCAGCTCTATATTTACAAAACCATCTCACAATATGTTCAGGTATTCTTTATCTTGGATCTCGTTGGTGAAGGTAACATAAATTGGTAATCAGATTTTCATTTGGCCAAAGTAGCCAAGAAAACACCGTTATTTATTTTCTAAAATCTAACAAGTGATTCAGGAGTGAGAAGGCAACCTGTGGGAAATGCCATAATGAAACATGATTATTTTTTTCTATTACAAAAATGACAGAAGCTTATGCACATTCATGTCTGGGGCACCAAGATTTCCAATCGAATAGATTCGTAATCAATCTCATTTTGTGGAAAAAGAAATAAGAGAAAAAAGAAGTAATTGGTTTGGTCATTAGGGATTTAAATACAGGTTTCTTGTCTCTTTTTCTTTATAATATAAACTTTTGCCCAAACCTGCTGTCCTTCTGCAGTGCCCAGCAGGTCAGGGCCATCTCATCCCCTTGGTCCTGTGAGAATTTAGAGCCATTCACCCCCCCCTTCACCTTCTCCCCACTCTTCATCTCTTCTGGGCCCTCCTGTTCATCTCCAGGATCTTGTTCTCGAAGAATCTCCTCTCTTCAACTTAAGTGCCTCTACCCAAAGTAGCAGCATGGGGGCCACTTGTGCATGGGTGTTAATGAAGTCATGACAAACCTGTAGTAAGTTCACTGCCCCTAAGATGTCGACCCTGAAGGACAGAACTTGGTTGGATGCATAGACTCCGGGAGGTGTGTGGTCCTGACTTGATAAGTTAGACATTCTAGCTGTGTGTGCAAAACGCAAAACACAATGTGAGGATAACGCATCCTTAAAATAGAGGACTTAATACGGTATCAGAGAAGGGAGAAAACATGTATGTATATAATTTGCTTTTAAAAATTATGATTATTAGAGTGTGCTATTCCAGTGAGTCATTGATGAGAAAATAATGATAAATCTATAAAATCTATGAAGCCATTTTATAATTTAAAACAATGTTTATATGTTCTAGCCATAGAGTGATTTTGAAAACAGAGGTGATCACCACCTACCCTGATTCTCTGAATAAGCATTCCCTTGCTTCAGTGATAGTGGTTTAGTCAGATCATCTTGTAGTTCTTTCTATGATTTAGTCAGCGGTATTGAACAGGCTCTAAAGCAAGCAAAGAAGGGATACTGGATAAAGTAAATAAACTTAACAAGGCAGAAGATACGGGTACCCAGAGAGTTCAACAATTTAGAGGATTCGTCTGACTTTTTTAAAGTCCAAAAGTCATCTGTGTTGATTATAACAGGAAACTAGTCTTCTAAGTTAGAGAGTGTATGTGTGTGTGGTCTAAACCTTCTTTTAAAAAAAGTGTATTGACAAATGTAAAAGGCCCTTTAAGGAAATCGCAACTTCTGTATTGTCTCTCTTCATTAAGTCTCTGAAAATATTTTAGTCAATTCATACATAGAAATGCACAGTCCTTGAAAACTACTGTGTGTGTAAAACACCCGCTGAAACCTAGCTACAACACTGTTTTGTACACAGCAAAATTGTGTACATGTTCACTGTTGATGAAACATGCTAGCCATTTTTATTTTGGATCTCATTGACAAAGATAGAATAAATTAATAACCCTTTTATCATTTGGCCAAAGAGTCCAAGAAAACACGCTGTTGTCCATTGTCTAAATACTAACAAAGTCACAAAATAGTTAAAAGATCTCAATATGACAATACTGTCATTCCTCCATTCAACGTTTTAGTGATGCCAAGTGTATTGTGACAGCTTGCAGATGACACACAGAAAATCTACGCTATCGTGGAGTCTGAGATCCTAAACTTATAATAGTTTTTCATTGAATGTAGAGAACTAAATATTTTTGGGCGGGGTTGTGGCGGGCCTGGGGTAGAGTGGGGAATGGGAGTGATTTTAAGAGAGGGGAAGGGGAGAAAAAGAATGCAAACTGGCAACAAGCTTATTAAAATAATAATGATGTCAGTCTTCCTCCTGTGGAAATATACACTCCATCCTGCTCCAGTGCTGGGGAGTGCAGATCTCCTGATAAGACCAGGGGACTTAGTTGAGGTTGGATGAATGCTTACCATGTGTGACCAAGTGGGAGGAAACTGTGGTGAGACAGGGAAGGAGAGAAATAACTCACTTCGTGTCTGGCATGATGGTGTTGAATCCCTTTAGCGATGATTTCTGTGTTATGTGTGAGTTATGGGAGTTTGAGCTTGCTTTATGCCTTTTGCAAAGAAACGCCTTTTGGCTTGTATTAAGTTGTGATCTTTTCACTTTGGCACCTCTTTCCCTGGGGTCAGCATTTCCAGTTCATTCCCCAGCCACGGCTGCAGCCAGCCTTTGAGATCTCAGATTGCTAGAATGCAAACCCAGGTTGTATTTAGGCGTTTAGGGAACTTTCCAGATTCCATAAGGTAATGACAGCTAAGTCATAAGGCAGCACTTGACTCTCTCCCCATGACCCAGTTCATAACACTGTCAGTGGCGGCTCTTACAAGGTAATTGGGTTCATTACAGCAGAAAAGGAATCAGGAAGATCGATTGGGACAAAATGCTTCCATCAAAATGTTTTAGGGCATTTAAATTGGAGGGAGGGGCTCTTGGCTTTTCCCCAGACACTAAAGAGAAAGGAGACACACAGTTGAGGTAGGAATTCTCATACACTATGCAGATTATTATGATTAAAACCTCCTAAGTAAACTGGGCTGCTGGGGAGCCTTTGCATTTTGTCTTTGTGAAATCCCAAATGCTTTTGAAATTGGAAAACTCAAACTACTGGCCTACGAAACCCTAGAGAACCAGCAGACCAGAAAAGGAAACCTGGCATAATAAGAATAAACAAGGAATCTGCTTAAGATGGATGTGTATCATCAAAAGAAAGGTACATGTAGACAAATTTTAGTCTCCCCAGAGCCTTTCCAGTTCTTCTGCTTTTCTATTTTTTTTTCCTCTGACAGCTCCCTAGAGTTTTCTGATGTCTTTCTTGAACTGAGTTCCCATCGTTGCGGTTCTTAATATCCCCCAGTGTGTCTAGGCATCGTCTTTGTCTTCCCAAGGGGTTTTCATAACCTGTGATAAGGATACTTAGACTTATTAAAAAACCTATAAAAGTCCTAACTACATGCCTTTAAAAATTCTTTTTGTTTTGCTTTATTTTATTTGTTCGTTCTTTATATATTTGTTTTTCTTTATTTTTAAGGGAGGCAAAGTATTGCATATAACCTGTTACTGCCCCTGACCCAGCTTCTGAAAGCAGGGACTCCAGCAGGGGCTTGGAAGACAGGCAGGGCTGGTGTCACCAGCTCGATGGCCCTGGGCTTCCATTTTCTCATTTGCAAGATCAGAACATTCATATTGCATGGTCATGTAATAATTGAATTATATAACACCTAGTACATGTTATCAAGTCAATATTTTTAAAACACATTTTTTTCTTGTAAAGAAGAAACTGAGAGAAGTAATTTAAAAAATACCTATAGAGTTCTCTACCTTCCTCCATGTTTGTCACCAGTATGGCATAAGACCAGGTAAAAAAGGTACATTTGATGGCGGTTTCTCCATCAGTCTGCACCTAATAACTCGGAATTCCTTCCCATTGGCCATTTGCCAAGCTGACTTGTAATTCACATTTCAGTTCGGCATCTATGGGTGAAAGATGTCAGTTACTTAAACGAGAGCAGTCTCTTGATCATCCTCACTGCCTCTATTCACACTGCAGGGTGCTTCTCTTGGTGGTTTCCCCTGAGGAAGTGTCTCTCCAGCCAAAGTATGCCCCTTCCGTAAGGCCCAAACTTGATTAATATTCTTATTAAATGATTCCTTTCATTTACTAAACACAAATCAGTCTCTGCATTTGTGACCCACAGTGTGTGATGTTTGCAGTCCTAGATTATTTACTGTTTTATATGATTCTCTCTTCACTATATGTTTTGAAATCTGATTAAGACTTGAGCCAAGGGTTCTGGTGGAAGCTGCTTTTAAAACCAAAGGTTTGCCACGGGGGGTCATTTTTTTGTTTTCCTGGCCTAAGATGAAGCGCCTGATCCCAGTGAAAGGTATAAGAATTATATCTCGAATTTTAATGAAACTTCTACCACCATGATTTCTTGGTTCTTTGAAACAAACATGGTTCAGATCTCTCAGAATAGTTATTTGAATACCAGCTCTTTACTACAGGAGTCTCCAAAGTGGGATGCACAAAACAACCCACTGGGATGCTGTAAAAATATTAGAATTTCTTTTCATACTTAGTTTTTATCTAAAAAATAGGAAGAACTTAGCTTTACTATACTTAGTGAATTGTCACCGAAGGTCGCATATATTAGACGATTAAATGTCAGCACTCTCTGTGTAAAGTAGACAGAAGTAAGAGAGTTAGCTTTCCTGTGAGGCTGTGTGAAACATGTCTGCATATTGCAGCATAATACAGACTTTGTACTTTCCTGGTTATGTGGCTTTATGGTTATCACTAAAACATCCTCCACATAATGAACAAGAAGCTTGAAAATATTCCTTCTGATAAATTCCCACTTAAAATATTATCAGTGCAAACCCAAAGGATCAAAAAGAAATTAACAGAGTCAATACATTTTTTACTATTAATGAAGGTCTTTGTCAGCCACAAAACATGTTAAAAATACTGACAGTCTGATCCTATCTGTCAAGTGGTCAGCCAAAAGAAAAAATATAGAGAAGACAGCTTAAAATGGATTTATATCCACTAGCTTAACTTGAAACTTTCATTAAGTATATATTGTGTCATGAGATATTACTAATGATAGTACAAAGCCATCAAGTTTAACTATTTCAAAGTATGACTTTCTTTTTATCTCTCATTATCAAAGAGTTTACATTCCTGTGTGTTTTTTAATGGGTAGCGTTAGCATGGTAGTGTGTATGTGTCCTTTATAGATAAAGGAACAAAAATGAAGGGTACATACACAACATTTTTTAAAGATGGGTGTGAAGGACCAAATCTGGATAGCAGTGCTCCAAGCGAATAGAAACTCGCGCTTAGACTGTAAGAGTCTGGAAGGCAGGGGTCATCAGTCATCTAGGCTGGAGTCCCTTCCAGGCATCAACAAATGGAGGGGGGAGTGAAAGATTGAGTGAAGGTTCCAATGACGCTCATTCCTTGACTTTGGGGCACTTGGGCACCTGCAGTGTTCAGGAAAGCAGCAGTCACTATTGAAAATACAAGCCCTGAATACATCCCAGCCTGGAATTGTGACCATAACAGACTGACAAAAATCACGATGCCAGCTTTGTCCTCGTCAGATGATGAAAAGACTGTGTCTTCCTTTTGATAAAAGTTCCATCTCTGGGCTTCCCTGGTGGCGCAGTGGTTGAGAGTCCGCCTGCCGATGCAGGAGACGCGGGTTCGTGCCCCGGTCCGGGAAGATCCCACATGCCACGGAGCGGCTGGGCCCGTGAGCCATGGCCGCTGAGCCTGCGTGTCGGGAGCCTGTGCTCCCCAACAGGAGAGGCCACAACAGTGAGAGGCCCGCGTACCGCAAAAAGAAAAAAAAGTTCCATCTCTGTCCTTATATTATGTTCCTTTTTGTCTGATAGAAATGACTTATATTTCTAAAAATATAAACACATTTTCTTTGTTTCAGAAATTACAGGCAGACCTTGTTTCATTGGGCTTCCCTATATTGAGCTATGCAGATAGTGAGTTTTTTACAAATTAATAAGGTATGTGACAACCCTGCATTGTCAGATGATGCTGGGATTTTTAACAATAAAGTGTTTTTCAATCAAGGTATTTACATTTTTTTTCGACATAGTGAACACTTACTAGACTACACTGTAGTGTAAACATAACTTTTATATGCGTTGGGAAACCAAAAATTGTGAGTGATTCTCTGTGTTGCAATATTTGCTTTATTGCAGTGGTCTGGAAGCAAACCTGAAATGTCTCTGAGGTCTGCCTGGTGTCTCTGTATCTATGGTTACTTCTTTTTTTTAATTTAATTTAATTTATTTTTTTATACAGCAGGTTCTTATTAGTTATCCATTTAATACATATTAGTGTGTATATGTCAATCCCAATCTCCCAATTCATCACACTACCACCCCACTGCCACGTTCCCCCCTTGGTGTCCATATGTTTGTTCTCTACATCTGTGTCTCAATTTCTGCCCTGCAAACTGGTTCATCTGTACCATTTTTCTAGGTTTCACATATATGTGTTAACATACAATATTTGTTTTTCTCTTTCTGACTTACTTCACTCTGTATGACCGTCTCTAGATCCATCCACGCCTCTACAAATGACCCAGTTTTGTTCCTTTTTATGGCTGAGTAATAGTCCATTGTATATAGGTACCACATCTTCTTTATCCATTTGTCTGTCGATGGGAATTTAGGTTACTTCCATGACCTGGCTATTGTAAACAGTGCTACAGTGAACATTGGGGTGCATATGTCTTTTTGAATTATGGTTTTCTCAGTGTATATGCTCAGTAGTGGGATTGCTGGGTCATATGATAGTTCTATTTTTAGTTTTTTTAAGGAACCTCCATACTGTTCTCCATAGTGGCTGTATCAATTTACATTCCCACCAACAGTGCAAGAGGATTCCCTTTTCTACACACCCTCTCCAGCATTTATTGTTTCTAGATTTTTTGATGATGGCCATTCTGACCAGTGTGAGATGATATCTCATTGTAGTTTTGATTTGCATTTCTCTAATGATTAATGATGTTGAGCATTCTTTCAACATCATTAATGTTTGTTGGCAGTCTGTACATCTTCTTTGGAGAAATGTCTATTTAGGTCTTCTGCCCATTTTTGGATTGGGTTGTTTGTTTTTTTGTTATTGAGCTGCATGAGCTGCTTATAAATTTTGTAGATTAATCCTTTGTCAGTTGCTTCATTTGCAAATATTTTCTCCCATTCTGAGCATTGTCTTTTGGTCTTGTTTATGGTTTCCTTTTCTGTGCAAAAGCTTTTAAGTTTCATTAGGTCCCATTTGTTTATTTTTGTTTTTATTTCCATTTGTCTAGGAGTTGGGTCAAAAAGGATCTTGTGTGATTTATGTCATAGAGTGTTCTGCCTATGTTTTCCTCTAAGAGTTTGATAGTTTCTGGTCTTACATTTAGGTCTTTAATCCATTTGAGTTTATTTTTGTGTATAATCTCACTTTTTTGCTTCTCTCACAACATATTTTTTTGTCTACTAAAATAACTACATGCATGCTTCTGTGTTTCATTAGAGACTTCCAAACAAAGACTGTCTGTTACTTATTTTTCTATCTCCCTGACATCTAGAGCAATGTCTTCAATAATCCAATAAATGTTTGTGGGATATTCATTGAATATAAGCCTTACTCTTTGTGTCTTTACCAGGCTACAATAGTAAATGTTTTCCACAATGAATCTGCAGAAAATGTTCATTGTTACTGTCCTCTTATTCATCAAATGGAAAAGTAAATGTTGTTTCAAAAAATTGCAAGAGGATATCTTCTATCTTGTTTCCAATTAGAAAGTAGTAGCCTGCCTTGAAAACATATGCCAGAAAAACTGGCCATTGCTGGGATAAGATAATTATGATGGTAATAACCCATTTTAAAAAAATGTCAGCTGCTCCTATTTTATTCTTCATGAAATAGAGCCGTGGCCTGTTTCAGGATGATGTTTTCAGGACCTGGTATATATTTTTATTTCCCTACATGAGTGTTTCATCCTTTTACTGACATTTATTCTTTTCATGCAATTATCCTGAAAGGAAACTCTGGCCAGGCAAATGGGTTGTTGTCTGCCTCTGAAGAGACACTCCTGTCTAGTTGCTGAGCTTTCAAGTTCTGTGATCAGGAACCCTCAGGCCCATTTTTAAGGGGTTTCAGGCTAGTTGAGCTTCCCCGTCTCCCAAAATGTCCAAAATGAGATTAAGCCATGGGCAAGATCAATTTACTGGAAGGTACTTAAGCAATAAATCTGGAGCTTTTTGTCCAGTCACTGTTTCTTTCAAGCTTTGTGACAGAAAATTAAGCCACAAGAGCTTTGACAAATTGGATATTACCCCATCTAATTGTGTGTGTTTAAGCTTATCACACTGAATCGCGGTATTGTAACTGACTATGAGGCCAGAAAGGCCTTTGTTTAATCAGTGCAGTGCCATTTAACAGCGATAAATCACCCAACTCAAATGTCATAATAAGGTCGCAGAGACTTGAAGGCTAAAGAGAGAGAACATTAAAGTCAGCTGATAAGTAGAGGAAAAGAGCAAGTGGTGCCAGGGGAAGTTCTGAGAGCTTTGCCTTTTTAGAAGCTGGTAGAGCAACTGAGGGGGACTCAGGCTTAGCTTTCAGCTGAGATCAGAATAGCTGTCAGTCACTTGGTTGAGGAGGAAGACATTCTGTGAGTTCCTTAGCGGGCTTCTGTCTGTGGGAAGGTAACTCCTGCCCACAGAGGAATTGAGGTTGGTGGTTCATCCTAAAGATGTTTGTACCCCAGTGGATACCACTTCATGGTTTTTATTTCACTTATTCTTTGCATTTTTCCCTTTGATATTTCTTTTGAAAAGAAAGAGCTCAGATCTGATCTGGTACCAAAGACAAGAGGAAGTAATGCCCAGTTACAAAATATTTGGGGGAAGGAACAATTTGATTCAATTCACTTGTTTGCAAGGGAGTTTTTGTTTCCTGGAAAACTTGCCACGTTGAATGTTACAGGACAAAAAGAAGACGACTAAACACATTGTTTCATTTTTATTTTTAACACCCAAGGGGGTATTGTGCAGTCTGGTAAGTCCTTGTAAGCACCTCAAGATAAAACTTGTGAAAAGCGGGACTTCAGCATGGAGGCCCCTTAAAGGCCAACACTCTGTCCCCTACGGCGGGCACATACTGAGCCCCTGAGCATGGCTGGCCCTAATCAATACTGCCTGACTGGTTGACTGACTCTAAAAACAGAGCTGCAGTAAATGGTAAATAGAAAAAACAAGGCACATGTAATGTCTCTGACTGAGGAGTACTAGGCAATTGCCATTCAGCTTGTAGACTTCCTGCAGAACTTTTGAATCTTTTGTAATGTGATAAAAAACTGAGTATAGGGGCTTCCCTGGTGGCGCGGTGGTTGAGAGTTCGCCTGCCGATGCAGGGGATGCGGGTTCGTGCCCCGGTCTGGGAAGATCCCACATGCTGCGGAGCGGCTGGGCCCGTGAGCCATGGCCGCTGAGCCTGCGCGTCTGCAACCGGAGAGGCCACAACAGTGAGAGGCCCGCATACCCCCCCAAAAAAAAAAAAAAAACACCAAAAACTGAGTGTAATGACCACTGTTTAGACTTGGAATAAAACAGCACAGAGACTGAGAACAAGGACCACATCTTATAGGGAGAATGATTTAGATTTCATACCCCCTGAGCCTGTCAGCCGGGAAGATATCCATGTTTGGAGCAAGGTTACTGAGATTGCCTTCTAGTTCTGTAGAGCCCTGTGTGGTCCACTGGCCATATATGGCTGTGGAAACTCAAATGTGACCAGTCTAAATTGAGATGTGCTACAAGTGTAAAATACATACCAGATTTCAAAGACTTAGTGTAAAAAAGAACTTAAACTGTCTCATGAATAATTGTATATTTTGATTACATGTTGAAATGACAATATTTTGTGCTGAGTTAAATGAAATATATTAATAACATCAGTTTCAAAACAGAGACAGACTTAGAGAACGAACTTATGGTTACCAGGGGGGGATGGGTGGTGGGGAGGGATAGTTAAGAGAGTTGGGATTGACATGTACACACTGCTATATTTAAAATAGGTAACCAACAAGGACCTACTGTATAGCACAGGGAACTCTGCTCAATATTCTGTAACAACCTAAGTGGGAAAAGAATTTGAAAAGGAATAGATACATGTATATGTAAAAAATAAAATAAAATCAGTTTCACCTATTTCTTTTCACTCCTTTTAATGAGACTACTAGGAAATTAAAAATTACACATATGGCTCATGTCATATTCCTATAGGACAGTGTAGACCAATGAAGAGTCACCTGCGTTGGTATCATCATTGACCTGGACCAGGTGTAATCCTGTAAAACGCAGAGGTGAAACACTTCCTGACCTATCCTAATCCCCTAAACAAGGCTGTGTCCCAGAGCTTTTAGCTCCAAATCAAAGAGCTGGAGTTGTTAATATACCAAATGGAAAATAAATCTAATAGCATCAATAGTATACTTGACAACTAAAGGATTACTTCTGGGAAGATAGGAATTGGCGTTATTCAGCTTGAAGGAGAGAATGACAAAGTACAATTTAATAAGCATCTTTGGGGACATAACGAGACAAGCCAAGATTGCAACATGAATGTTGGAGGTTAACCTGAATGATTTCTTAAGAGTCAGGGTTGTTTAACACTTGAGACAGGTTGTGACTCTTCTTTTTCTGGAGGGCAATGATAATAAGGTAGGGCCTCCTCTGAAGTGCCAGAGAAGTATAAGATTGTAGAAAACAATTTAAGATAGCAACCCCAATATCAGTACTTTTTCAGATACTTGGAGTGCTTCTGAAAGTTGGTGACAAGACAAGACAAGATTACTGGCCCTTTCCTCGGGTTGGAGCCATCTTTAATTTCTCTCCTTAGATGTTAATGAAATTCACTTTAAAATGCATTATTCTGTGTCATCTCATCATTCTCTTAAAGAATTTGCATTTAAAATTCATCAAAATATTATCTGGGACTGGACTGAAAACTCCTCAAGATGTGAAACGACGTATTATATTTCCTTTTTATTATTGTATGCCCTTGTATGCATATACTATATTGTGTTTATTATAGGAATAAGTGTATATATATATATATATATATATATATATATATGCTGTAGGACATGGTAGCTATTTCAAACTATTTGATGAACGGATAGATACATGTTAAGTAATAATAAAGAAACCTAAATGTCTGCAATTCTGCTGCTTAGGTGGAGAAGGAAGCTAATGCATGATAGAAATCCCCAGGTCCCCAATCCTGATCCAGTACGTTTATATAGCAAAATCTTGATAAGTCAATGCTGCACATAAGTGTAATAGAGTTTGGATTTTTTGCCAGTGAGATATAATGTTAGACCAGCCTACTATTTTAGTAAGTTATCAATAATTTCTCTAAAAATATTGATACTTTAAAGTCGTTTGCAAGGTAAGTTTTTGTTAGTATGGCTTCCCATTACTATGGAAAGGAATAGTCACTACATATATCAGTATGAGAAAACCAAATGGAACAACAAAGCTCTAAAAAAAAAAAAGGCAGTCTACTGAAATAGAAGTCCCTGATCAAGTTAAAAGCATGGTTTATAACCTATGCTGCATTACCTGAAATCTACATCCAAAATAACTTCTTGACTGTAAGACTTTGGGTTTTTTATTTTAGACAAATGTTTCTGGCCTCCATTTTTATAGTGTTTTTAGTAAACTTATATGCTGATATGTTTGGCTGATCATAGATTTATTTTCCCTATATTTATATCCAGGCATAAGTTTAAATGGAAACATCTGAGTTTTCAGCGGCTATGAGTCAATCTTGAGCAAGGAGGTTGTGTTCATGTGACACATGGTATCATATCTGGGTGTGGCCACAATAATGCACATCCATTTGCCACATCAGAAAATTAACAGTAGAGTCCATCACTTCTCAGAATGTGTTTGGGCTTAATCTTACTCCGTTAAGGAGGAAAAGTAATTTTAATTTGGTCTTCCGTTAAAGAACCTATTGTCTCTTCTTCTTCCTAAACTATTAACTTCACATCCAAACATTTTGAACAATGCTGACAGGAGTTAATTTCCAGACTTTTACACCACCTTTGGCCGGACACGTCCCTTTCCCTTCGGTGCCAACACACAACTATTTGGCCTTTTGTAAAGGTCGCTTTGAAGTGGAGTTGCCCTAGCTATGTCAGAAAACATGTGTATCCATTCTTCCAAATGAGAGACTTACATCCTTACTGCTGAGGATCCCAGAGTGAGCCAGTCAAGCTGTTGTTACTTTGTTGCCGGGGTTGGGGGGAGGGGATACTAGTGCCTGTTTGGAAGAGGACTTAAAGCTTTCCAGGTATCCATAAATTTCTTTACCAGACTACCAACATTGGATTTCGTTGTGAGGTTTACATCTCACAACTTTGTTGCACCCGTAAACAAATCATATGAAAAGATGAAAAAATATCATAAATTTTATCATCTTCCCAACAGGTTCATGGAATCGTTCCTTTAAATATTAGGGAAAAGTATTTTAGCTGGTGTATATAGTATATACAGTGAAAACTAAAGTGACTACAACATGCTTTCTTGGAGAATGCCAATGATATTTCTAAATGCCCCCCAAAAAATTCTTCCCTCCCTGCACTGGCTACTCCCCGCTCCCTTCCGATGAGTGAGTAGCCAGTTGCTTGGGCCAGGCAATTTAGTTCTTAGTACTTTTATCAGAAGGAGAGGTCCCAGCCTAAAGCAGGCAACTTGGTTTTTTTCTTTTTATTTGTTTTCTTTTCAAGATATCGATGATACGGCCCTATCAAATGTACAGTTTAGTGAGATGGATGGCACTTCACTAACTGGCAATTCAGGGAAGTCTGACCCTGCTTGTTTACATGAACACGTTTTAGAACAGCCAGTTCGCTTCCAGCTGCTCTGCCCACTGCCCAGCACTGAGGGGAAAAGCCATCAGTGGGCCGACAGGTCCGTGATAAACTCACCCCCCATTTGGCAAGCAAGGAAGCAGGATGATAAGGGCTCTGATTTATGTTTTATCTGTCACTAAGTTTTCAGGCAAGTCGGGCAGTCAGCCTGAAATGACTTGGTTCTGTTATCACCTCAGATGCCACAGGTTTCTCAAGTGAGGCAAAGTCTTTGGCGACTTTTAAAAAGAACTTTCTTTCACCTCTTGAGGAAGCTTAGCGGTGTTGCATTAAAACACCCGCGTCTGCCTCACTAAACTTTGAGGCTATAAACTAGCTTGGGAGGGCTCCTTCCCAGGAATGATTTTTTAAAAAAATTTTTATTGGGGTATGGTTGATTTACGATGTTGTGTTAGTTTCAGGTGTACAGCAGAGTGAATCAGTTATACATATACTTCTATCCACTCTTTTTTAGATTCTTTTCCCATACAGGCCATTAAAGAGTATTGAGTAGAGTTCCCTGTGCTGTACAGTAGGTCCTTATTATTTATCTATTTTATATATAGCAGTGTGTATATGTCAATCCCGAAATCTCCCAATCTACCCCTCTCCCTTTTAAGCCCTAGTAACCATGTTTGTTTTCTATATCTGTGACTCTACTTCTGTTTTGTAAATAAGTTCATTTGTATCCTTTTTTTATATTCCACATATAAGTGATATCATATGATATTTGTCTTTCCCTGTCTGACTTACTTCACTCTGCCTATATCACCTACATATAATTGAGGTACTCTTTTGGAAGCACAAAACCAGTCTTGATAATACAATTATGGGAATGCTTGACATTTTAAAAAATGTAGGTACCTAAAAAAATGTGTTAACATGAAGATTGCCTACACCCCTCTATTCAAATTCACCTAAAAAGAAAAAATTCTACAAATAGCATGAATTCAGACTCTGAATAAAATCTAGCTTGGCTTCAGAGAATGAAAATTAACTCAAAGAGGATCAACTGTCTTCGGTGAGAAGAGTGTCAGTGGATACAATTAGAAAGCAAAAATCTCCTGTTCCTTTGTGATGGATGCCGCAAGATGGCCATGGGGGTCAATGGGAGATTACCCTACATAAAAGCACCGAGCATCCTTATCTAGTGACTAACACAGTCAGTAAATGAAAGCCCTCCTTCCCCTTCCCCAACCTGTTTCAAGTTGTTTTCTCCCAAGTTTAAATTGGCTTGTCGTTTTACAAGGATGGATGGGTATTATTTTTAAGCTTTTATTTTACAATGGAGGAATGTGAGTGTTTCACAGTGAAGTTTTCCCATGGAGAAGGGAATAGCAATGAATCAAAAACAGTGTGAACCCTCCCAAGCTTCTTTCATATATATATATATATATATATATATATATATATATATATATATATGGTTATGTTCTAATATCTTCTCCCCCAGTTGTGTTTTCTTTCCAAACATCATAAGAAAAGTTGGGGGAAAGGCCCTTGGAAGCTATCTTCTGAAAACAGTTGTAGTCTATCTCCTGTATTCCCAACTGTATAATCCTTTTGGTATCTGACGTGGACTCAGAGAAACCCACGATGTATTTTCCCTGAGGAATATCCTTCAGTGATGCCCCTCCTCCTACCTTCTTTCAGGATAAAATCCAAACTTCTTAGCATGAAAACTACTGTTTACCCTTCTGGACTCATCCACTGCCACTTTCTACAGACACTTTGTATACAGGTCACACTAAAGTACCTGAAGTTCCCTGAATATTTCATGCTTTTACCCCTTCTTAATTTTACCCCTCTCTAGGAGAGCAAGGATTTTAAAAAATAACAGTTTGATCACTACTGTTTCCTCCAATGCCTAAAACTATTCCTAGAACTCAGTAAGTGTCAAGTAACTATTTTTTAACTGAATAACGTGTACATGCTGCTGTTCCCTTAGTCTGGGAAAATCCTTCTCCTTTCCTCTCCGGACTGAATTTTACTTGTATTTCAAATTTTGGGTGACCTAGGGGAAGCCTTCTCTCCCCATCTCCAGATCCAGGAAAGATGTCACTTCCACAGCCTCTTAGAGCACCCACTGCGTCCCTTCAGCATTTTCTACACTGCATTTTTTTTCAAAACAAAAAACTTTTAACAGAAACATAGTTGATGTACAATGTTGCGTTAGTTTCAGGTGTACAGCCAAGCGATCTAGTTTTTTATATATATATATATATATATATATATATATAACTAATATATATATATTCTTTTTCAGATTCTTTTCCATTATAGGTTATTATAAGGTATTGAATATACCTCCCTGTGTCATACAGTAGGTCCTTGTTGTTTATCTATTTCATATACCGTAGTGTGTATCTGTTAATGTACACCACATTTTAATTGTTTGCATCCACTAACAGACAGACGGCCCCCGACGGAGGCGGAGGGGCATTCTCCAGTCCTCTATGCCCTGCGTCTGTCTATGTGACGATATGATGAGTCTGATTAATGCCCATGTTTTCTCATGCCCAGAGACCTCAATGATCTGATTGCCTATACTTCTCCCCAGCCTCCCTTACCCTAATCTAGTCCCTGCACCTCCCAGCTGCTCTTCCACACACAATTCAGACCTTAACCCCTTCACGCTCTGTTTCTTCTGCCTGGTTGCCCTGCCTTCAGATTTGCTCTGCCCAGAACTCCCTCACTGTTTTTGCTCAGATGGTCACCTGCTCAGTGAAGTCTGCGCCCTACTCACCCTACCTAAAATGCTCCCCCTGCCGTCCCCTATTCCTGACCCCCTCTGCCCGTGTTACCTCCTAACTTACAATAGAATATTGTGATTTTTAGGTTCATTGTTTATTGTGTGCCTCCCCACTTGAAAATAAGTTTCACAAAAGAAATGTTCTTTGCTTTATTCATTAAAATGCCTGGAACCAGTAGGCAATCAATAGATACTTGAATAAATAAATGTTTATTGTATACATACACGTGTATACATTTATACATATATACATAAATATATATTTACTCTTATAAATAAATCAGTTACATAGTTGAATAGCATTGTCATCTACCATAACACATGTCATTTCTTTCCCTTAATAAAAGCTATAAAGTTCTCACTGCTTCTTTGGAAAGGCCAGTATACAACTTAATGGAAGTTGCAACAGTCCCATTCTTTTTTTTTTTTTTTTTTTTTTTTTTTTTTTTTGTAGTACGTGGGCCTCTCACTGTTGCGGCCTCGCCCGCTGCGGAGCACAGGCTCTGGACACGCAGGCTCAGCGGCCATGGCTCACGGGCCCAGCCGCTCCGCGGCATGTGGGATCTTCCCAGACCAGGGCACGAACTCATGTCCCTTGCATTGGCAGGCAGACTCTCAACCACTGCGCCACCAGGGAAGCCCCATTCTTAATGTGACATTTAAAATTTCCTTTTAAATCGAAAAGTTTCCCTTTATCAAGAATACTTTCTTTGGCTCAAACTTCTCACGAAGTTGCAATGTTTCCTTATAAGCCACGGTTTCCGGCCCCCTTAGATATTGTGGTTAATTTAAAATCGGTCTTCTTCTCCACTTTAGATGACTTCAGTAAAAACAATGTTGTAAGCTCTTAAATTCCTCAGTGTATTTATGCGACATATTGGTGGACTGAGAGGAAGATGCCTGAGCTGGGCCTGGGCTTCTGAAGCTTCCTCTTGCTGTACAATTGACTATAAAAGAGTTTGTATTCCCTATAAAAATATTTTCACTTTATTTACCCACTTTTTATCACAAATAGTTTTTTGACCACTAATAAGCACAACATGAAAATATTTGCTCTTGCTTTCTCATCACCGTGATGGCATCCTCCCACTGGCACTGGGCATGGAAAACAGATGTCACTGCAAGTCCCAAGTGCGTTTATTATTCTCCACACGGTCCTGTCATTAGAGAGCAGAGAGACCCAAACTTAACTGAAACGTGGCAATTTTATCTTTCTCTTGAGTTTAGATGTGGCTCTTGGAACATTAGATTTAGGAAATAAGGTCATCGGTTTGCTTTTGTTATTTTTGGTTTTCCTTTTTCTTTATGTCTTGCTGTGCCTTTTCTATATTTCCTTCTTTCCTCTCTTTCTTTCTTTCTCTTCCTTTCTCTCTCTCTCTCCTCCCCTCTATCCCTCTCTCCCTTCCTTCCTTCCATTCTTTCTTTTATTTTTTGCAGTTTTTATGTAGTTTTTTAACTAGATCACTTTCACTTCATATTTACTTTGTATCTATCTACATTTGTATTCATGTAAGTAGAATAATCCTGTTACCCATTTCCTTTTTCCTGGCTTGAAGATATTACATCCCCATGGGATTGTCTTAGTATAACTGCGGTCTTCTGGATTCGTGTCCACTTGGTAACAAATGAGTCAGTTGGCATGGACGTATTCCACATTAGTTATAAGATGTGTAATTATTATGTACAAATGGTATACATAGTTGATTTATATCCTTACATCACTGTTTACAATGTATAGGAAAAGTTTTGCACGTATTCTGTTAAAGAGAGAGTTTCAAAAAGTATCTTAATTATTTTGAAAATATTTTCCATGTCTTAAACATACTATACTGAGAAACAGGATGTCTGTGCCTTACATACAATAGAGTAATAGCTGGTGTCGATGGGACGTGGCCAAATTCAGTCTCAATCAAATGTTATCATTACTTTCAACATTAACTGAATATCTTCTGAGCATATTAGGTAAAGGCTTGGTGTTGACTTTGTATCTGAACAGCATGGACATGTTTTATGCATTAAATTTAATCTCCACAATCCAGAGAGGTTAAGTATCTTAAAAAAAAATAACTGCTTAAAGTAGCTTTACTCAGAGTCAGTCATGTTGTTGAGTGGAAGGGTTATAACATATTATCCTGTACGAATACACTCACGTTTACGAATTTAGTAAAGAAGTACATTTCACCCAGCTGATAATAATACATTCCCAGAGGCGAGACTGGTACGTTTTTAAAGGTGCGGAGGATAGGTTATGGAAGATCTTACGGGTGGGAGTACATCCAGGATGGCCAAGCCCAGCAGATTGTTGTGATGGAAGGCTGGTAAGCTAGGGACTTGAGGACCAGGTAGACAGAAGAATAAAAGAATGCAAAAGGCTGAAGCAAGGAGTCTCTACTTCCTTGGGTATCCCAAACACTTTATAGTGGGAAGTATTCTGTGGGTGTTTTTTTTTTTTTTGGTCAGGCTGCACAGCTTGTGGGATCTTAGTTCCCGGACCAGGGATTGAACCCTGGGCCTTAGCAGTGGAAGCACCGAGTCCTAACCACTGGACCACCAGGGAATTCCCGGTATTCTGTTTCTTTAGAGTAACACATAAGGTGGGATAATGTGTTAAACTGTCCCCTAGCTTGATCTGCAATGTATCTAGACCTTGAGGCCCTCTGCTCCACGCAGCTGCACTTGATTTCACCCAGTCACACAAAGGAAGGATATCAGAGACCAAGCATTGGGCCACGCACAGGAGGGCAAGGATTCAGGAGAAATAGGTTAGGGTTTTTTGCACTCCTAGAGGGTTTGTCTTGGAAGGGGAGGGGGAGAGGTGCCAGGTAGGTGGGAGCTGTTAGACTCAGAGCTTAGCAGGAGACGGCAATCAGGCACTTCTTTTCATCAGCACCCAGACGCCCCATACGAGCCCTGAGACCATCCAAGCACCTTTCAGATACGCAGTGGACGTCTCTTGTTCCTTGTAGGAGTGAGAGCTGTCCTCTCTGTTACTCCTCTTTGAATTTTGCCCAAATGGTTTAGCTCAAACATTACAAGGGAAAAGTGACCCAACATAGCACAGAGACTTTTTCTTCTCTTAAAAGACTCATACCCACTGACAGTCATGCCTAAGCTACAGGCTGTCAAAGGCACAAAGTGAACTGGAGAATAAAAATTATGCTGTAACATTAAGAGGGTCAGATAGGCCAGCAGACACAGAGTGTGAAACGTACATTCATTACCACTTATTCTGGAATTGCTTTGTCTTCACAGCCAAGCAGGATTTTTGCTTTAGTCATTCGGATAAACTAAAGCTGGATCAGTCTAGTAATTCCTGACTATAAATGATGAAAGTTCTAAAGAGAATCTGTAAGTTTACAGAAACTAATGTTAAACATACTATCCTGTATTTTCTGCCACACCTATGTGTGACAATGGTGTAGTTTGCCATTTATTTGGTTTGTCTCAGGTGGATACTAATAAATCCCAGAATACTGCTGTGAAACGTTTATTCATTTTTAGGATGTGAGGCATGAAGCTGCCATCAAATAAAGTTAATATCCTAAGGCAGGACTTCCCTGGTGGTCTGGTAGTTAAGACTCCAGGCTTCCACTACAGGGGGCGTGGGTTCGATCCCTGCTCGGGGAACTAAGATACCATATGCCACGTGGCACACCCTCCCCCCACCAAAAAAAAAAAAAAAAAAGAAAAACAATCTGAATGCAAAGGTCAAAATGACTAATTATATCATATTGTTATATGTGCAGAACCAGGTGTCACTGGTGTTGACAGTCTTTCAGGGAAGAGCATTTGACACTGGGAGCCAGTCCATCCTAGGGCAACCCCTGAGCAGCAAACAGCTGCTGTTTTAGTAGCAAATGTAGCAAGCAATGCCTCCTGCAGTATTTGTGAATCTGAAGTGAGGGGTCGTGTTCTCACATCCTCCTTTCTGAGTTTTGCCTGAGGAGGTCACTGCCTCTGACTCTGGGTTTGGGAGAGAGATTTTCAAACATCTTATACATTTAGATGCTGCCCCAGAATGCCCCATCAAGTCCTTAACACTTTTTCCATCAACTTTATGTATTTATTTATTTTAAGAGGAAAGGTCTTTTTTCTTTTTTAATTTTCATTTATTTTATTTCTGGCTGCATTGGGTCTTCGTTGCTGCGTGTGGGCTTTCTCTAGTTGTGGCGAGCAGGGGCTACTCTTCCTTGCGGTGTGCGGGCTTCTCCTTGCAGTGGCTTCTCTTGTTGTGGAGCACGGGCTCTAGGCGCGCGGGCTTCAGTAGTTGTGGTGCATGGGCCTCAGTATTTGTGGCTCCCACGCTCTAGAGCACAGGCTCAGCAGCTATGGCACATGGGCTCAGTTGCTTTGCCACGTGGGGATCCTCCTGGACCAGGGCTCGAACCCGTGTCCCCTGTATTGGCAGGTGGATTCTTAACCACTGCACCACCAGGGAAGCCCTCCATCAACTTTGTTTTTAAAGGAAATGGTTTAGAAATAGCCATGTGTTCAGCTGTCGCCGCGGATATTAGTGAGAAAACACCTAAAATATGTACAGCTTATGTCATACCATTGCCTAATAAATTAGTGCAAAAGAAGCACAAAACCTCAAGAATACTTAATGATGACGGGATATTTTATCACACTGTAGCACTGTATAGTCTGGAAATCTTGCCAGAAAATTTTAGGGACAAAATTCAACAGTACATTTCACATGCCATACAAATATTACAGGTGTCCAGATTGTAGAAAACCTATTTGGATGCCCAGACTGGGGACACTCGGGGTCATCACTGAGACACTCTCTACCAACTTTTAAAACAATTTTCAAGTACAGAAATGTACAAGCAATCCTACAATGTGCTCTACGTGCCCCTCCCTGAATTTTAATAGCGACCAACATTTTGCAAGACTTTTTTTTCCTTTAGAAACTTCTCCCCCCAATATTTTTAGAACTAGTTAAAACAGAATCCCAGACATCGTGTCATTTCACCTGTAAATATTGTCCACATGCAACTTTAACTTCTAAGGACTTTTAAAAATTAACCACCATTCCCCCAACACCAACAAAATTAACAATCACTAAACATCACCTATATTCATATTTCCAGTCTGTATCCAAATTACCTTGATTGTTTCGAGAATGTTTTTCTTTTTTGTTTTGGAATAGAGAATGTTTTTCTATGGCTGGTTAGTTCCTATAAGTTCCAAATAAGTTCCAAATAAGATCAATAAAGACAAATACTGCATGGTATCACTTATATCTGGAATCTTAAAAAAATAAAAGTAAAACTCATAGAAAAAGAGTAGAAAAATGGCGGATAGGGGCAGGGGGTGGGGGAAATAGGGAGAGTTTGGTAAAAGGGTAGAAACTTTTAGTTTTAAGCTGAACAAGGTCTGAGGATCTAACAGAACATACATGGTGACTGTAGTTGATAACACTGGTGTATAATTGAAATTTGCGAAGAGAGTAGCATTTAAATGTTCTCACCAAATATACATACGGTGATGGATGTGTTAATTAAGTCAATGGGTAATCTTTTCACAATGTGGGCATATATCAAATCATGATGTACACTTTAAATGTCTTACAATTTTGTCAGTTATACCTCAATAAAGCTGAAAAAATAATATCAATACACAGCACCCTTTTGTTTGTCACTTAAGTCTCTCTTATTCTGTAACAGCCCTCTTCCACCCCACTCTCTGCGTCACTGATTTGATGGAGAGACTAGAATGTCCTCAGTTCTAGATTTGGCCAGTTACTTCTTCTGCTGGTCTTTGTTCTTTGGCTTTTTCTTGTAAACCAGTATTTAGATCCAGAGGCTTGGTGCCCTTCAGGTTCAATTATCCATGGGTGGTGCTGAGCGCTCCCTGCACCCAGGCATGAGGCACTTGTCTGGTCACCCTGCTGTTGGTGTGGCTAGACTGTGATCGGTGGGGTCAGGTGAGGTCAGCCTGATTCTCCTTTGTAATGATCCCCACCACTTCGCTTTTTTTTTTTTTTTTTAACATTAATTGATGACTACTGCATAAATGCATTATTTCACTGCACTTGGCAAAATAATGATTCCCTAATTTTGTCATTTCTGGAATTCCTTTATAAAAAGGACTCTATCGATTATTTAGGAACCCTGAAATAAGGACTCTTTCTCTATTTATAGATGCTCAGAATAGCATGTTATTGCATTAGCAACCCTGAAGGTGTCCAGAGTGGGGTGCTTTGGGGTATCATTATGAAAGCATATAAATGATGTATTTTAATTCATTGCAGTTACTGTTTTTATACTAAAGCCGTTACATCTTAGGCAGCCTCTTCAAGTTGTCTCCTATGTCCTTTTGACACAATCCAATTCCTCTTTGGTAGACTTCTTGCTTTCTGGTGCACTAAGACCTCCCAGGCTCATCTTACACATTTGCTGGACCTAAAAACAATTATTTCTCTAAGAACCTTTGGTTCTTGTTACTGGGAAATCTGACCACCAAAATTTGACTTTTATAAGAAACATTGTTCTTGCGTCATGGGCATAAACATTGCACATTGTATCTTTTATTTTTTCAAAACTCCCAAAGTATTTGAAAAAGCTAGACATATAAAACCTTAAAGTGGACTTATCAAGGTTTGGTGAGCCAATCTGTTACATCTGTAACAATTTAAAAATTTTATGTACACTTAGAGATAGCATGTGTAAGTGTTTTCATTTACACCTTCATAAATTTTATTTAAATTTTTTTGCTTTTCTGAATCAGGAAATACATACACCAGTGTTCACTCGGTAATTACAAAATGTAAGAACAATATAGTTTAAGGGATGATTTTTTTTTTTTTTTTTTTTTTGGTACGCGGGCCTCTCACTGTTGTGGCCTCTCCCGTTGCGGAGCACAGGCTCCGGACGCGCAGGCTCAGCAGCCATGGCTCACGGGCCCAGCCGCTCCGCAGCATGTGGGATCTTCCCGGACCAGGGCACGAACCCATGTCCCCTGCATCGGCAGGCGGACTTTCAACCACTGCGCCACCAGGGAAGCCCAGGGATGATATTTTTAATCAAACAATGATCTTTTCTTATTTTTAATGATTTGGAAAAATCATTTGTGAATCTGCTTTTCTTAAGCTAGTATTTCTATAATGGAACATTCAGTGCTAAGACCTGACATGTAGGTTTGAAGTAGGTTTTTAGTTATAATTTAGAAGCCTAGCATGCAAAGAGCTCTACTTTGTCTAAATATCTTTCAAAACAGTGCAATTCCTCAGTCAAATAACCCTGGAAACTTCAGGACTATTAGAATATGCCTAAAATCTCTTAAGTTCTCTTCACTGCCCGAGGTGCAAAAGTCTCCACATAATCCTGTTTTTTTGTTTTTTTGCCTCACTGATTTTGATTACTTGAGCTCCAGTAGGTATATTCCAAGGCTTAATGTTACTTCTGCCCTTAAGCATGTGGGGCCAGTGTAGTGCTAATTAATATTTTGGAATAAAAGTACCAAAGAATCTCATGAGCCTTAGATGCTACAGATGGGGGCAAACTGGGTTGGATGGGAGAATCAGCAGTCGGCCTCTGGTCCTCTCTGCATTTGATTTCAGCTCTGGGGCACTGGCTGGTCCAATTCAAGTCCTGAAATTGGCCTAACTGATATGGGTCATTCTTTCTCTCTCTCTCTTTCTCACTTCTACTGCCCTTTGACTCATACAGGCCATTCATTTTTAGGGGTTACGTACAGCACTTTTCATTATCAAATAGGGTCTCTTGTGGCCTTCTGGAAATACTTACCAACTTAGAGGGGGTTTGTTGCTGCTTTTCTCTTATGAAATAAAAGCAAACCTTATATAACACTTATTCTGTGGGCCAGAGTCTAAGCACTTCACATAGATCAACTGACAACAGCCCAGTGACAAGCTTACTGCTATCAGTCCCATTTTATAGATAAGAAAATTGAGATACCTAGAAGAGATTAACTTGCCCAGAGTCACACAAACAATTAAGGGCAGGGCTGTGATTTCGACCCAGGCAATGTGGTTCCCACTAGTCTCTGAGCCACTCAGTTTGATGCAGAGTTAGCTTCTGTGAGCTGGAGCCATGAGGGGTCCTGGGTCTTTGTCGGAACTGTGGAACTGTGATAATAGTATAAAGCCCTTCTCGGTTACTATAATGGAGTGCATTTCTAAATGAAACAAATCAACACACTTATAGGTCTCTGATAAATAAAATGGATACTTTAGATTGTCCTTGAAGGAAATAAAGTGGAAGTTTCTATATTACCATTATAGTGACTGTGTTCTATATCCACTGATGTTTCTGGGATACAATTTGAGAGAATACCAAAATAAACATTGAAAGGTACAAACCAAAGGAATGTTACATTAGAAAGTATGGCCTAAGACTCTGGATGAATCACAATGTATAAAGAAATATTCTCACCCAGAACCAGGAAGCTGAGAGTACCACGACCTAGACAGAAAAGCTGATCTATTCTCCCCACCAGATCCTGGCTTCTACCTGTTATTCTCTACACAACTAGAAGTTACTGAAGTCAAAGCAGAAAGCCTACTGGCCCTGAAGCAGAGTGGAGATGCAGGAAAATGACACACTTTCCCCCAGTCCTGGGCCTGTGCATCTTGCTGCCGATCGTTCTAGGCATCAGCGTGAAGTCACTCCCACATGCCATTGGGTCCTGTGGCACTGAAATACCTGGTGTTGACGAGGCAGAGACCACCAGCCTCTGGCAAGGCTTGGGACCCAGGTCTCTGAAGGTGAAAGGTCACAGCCTCACCTCACAACACTGTCTTGGGTCTGTTTCTTATTACCAAATAATTTCCAGAAGGTTTCCCAGGAGCAGCACCGAGGGAAGGAGGCTCCGAGGAGGAGAAGCAGTGGCCTCCGTGCAGCATCTTTTCAGTGACTGAGAGGGAGAAGGGCCTGGGGGTCAGGAGGAAGGAGGCCATCTCCCCCCCATCCCGGCCCCGGGATGAGTGTGGCTGTCAGAGTGACGTGGCCACTCCTCAGAGGACACAAGCTTATTGTGAGGAGATAGGAGGAAAAGAAAGCTCTGCCGTCAGAAGGGCCACTGCCTCTCAGAAGCTGCTGGCTGGAGCCTTGGGCAGGCCAGTCCCCCAAGAGGAGAGGTGCAAACCACATCCATGGACCCGAGGTGAAGGACCACCATTAAAAATAAATAAGAAACTCCAAATGTGTAAATCCGATATAAGCCAAACCATATGGCATAAAATGAAAACATTTTCTCCCCATTCTTTTGGTCACATTGTTTCCTAATAGATTTTATCCACAGGAAGGTATTAACACACCTTGGGTCCTGGAGCTGCTCCCCTGATCCATGACCTTGATAAGACGAGCAGCTCAATGATCCTCCCACTGTTTGTGCAGCTCTGTGTGTGAGAGAATGTTGTGTGTGTAGAAGTGCTAAAATCCTGGGGTAACATCTCATACATTAGCGGGCTTCCCTGCCAAACAAAGTCATTTTTCAGACAAGTCATAAAGTAGCCTAAAAAACAAGCGTTGCAGTGTTTGCTCCAAATGAGGCAGTGGCCAGGGGACCGCCAGCCCTGACATCATTTCTGACGCAGCCAATGCGGGTTTGCTATCTGATTAGGGCTCCGCCACCGTGGTGCCAGACTCCCTCCTGAAGTGAGGTGGCAGAGGGAAATTACTGTGTCAGAGTTACCAGAAGGTGAGAGCGTCTGCTGCAAGTTTCCTTCGGAGAGCTTCAGCTGGAATTGCCTTTGATTCTTTCCAAGAGAATCTTTTGAAGCTATTTGTGGAGTTTGGCAGTAGGTAAAGATGAGCTTCCAACGGGAAGCTCAGCCAGCATCAGAAGTGAAGGTGACCTGGAGGATGCAGACGTTTATGTACAAATGTGGTCAAATAGCTGACTTGCTGAAAGGATGCTCCGTGGTCTCCTGGGAAACCAAAGCAGCCATATCCCTTTATCTGTAAAGGCTGAATTTTCACTTGGCTGAGCCCTTGACCCAGCACCTGGTACCGGAGAATCATAACCTCTCTCACTGTCAACTTATTTACCTTAAACAATAAGAGAAATGCTACATGCTTCACTGACGCATGGGAAAATTGTATAGAAAAATACCAAAATGTGTTTTGAGATTATTTGATGAAAGGATGATATATATGTGTGTGTGTTATTTCTGTAATGTGTTCTTTTCTCCCCCTCCTCCTGGCCTGTCAGCTGCTACATACATAACACTTATCATAACTCCCAACCTCTTCATTTCCGCTTTCCAGGCAAACTTTCGGATGTGTAGATGGAAGATTCTGTGGTGTACCTTTGCTTTATTCAGTTGAGGCAATGCACACAAAAGAATTCTGCAGACCTTAAAGTCAGACAGAAATACCCATTACTATTTTCATTTTTTAATTGAGAAAATACAGTATAAGAATGCATCAGACAAATCTGGACTTGGATCCTGGCTTTGCCCCTGACACATATGTATAGCTTATGCATGCACACATACATTCACACATGCACACACTTGTGAGCAACTAGTCACACATATGTACACGCGAACACAGACGTTCCCACTCATGCATCAATTTGGGGCCAGAAGACTGGGGTTTGAGTCCTACCTCCACTACATAGCAGGTGTGTGACCTTGAATAAGAGACTAAACATCTGTGCCTCTGTCTCCTCATTTGTAAATCAGGAACAATAACAGTACCCATCTTACGCCCTTACAAGGTGGTTGTAAAGATTAAATCAACAGGCTACTCAGAACAGTGCTTGGCACGTAGTAAATGCTACATACTTATTTGCTATTAACATTAAGGGGACAAACTTAGTACAGTTAGAAGAGAGATTTCTTTCCCAACATGGCTTTTCATGAAATTTTCCACGTGTAAAGGGGAGAAGGAAACATGAATTAACAAAAATTTTAATGGGTCAGGTCATCTTAATACCTCACACAGAAAGGCTGCATAGTTTTCATAGCGAATGTCGGGCTTTTCTGGTTTACCCACAGGGAGAGCCAGGCCTGTGCACCAGGGAATTTCAGGAGAAATGTGAGAGCACAGCGGGTAAACACTGTAAGTGCCTCAAGGTTCGTTTCTAGCTGTTCTCCTAAGAGTTTAATGGATGCAATTATCTGCTTTCTCAGAAATCTGGGGGATTGGGTGGGGCCTCTCAATGTGAAAGAAAATAATCTTCACGGTTTAATATCTACTTTCTTGAGTGATGGAATATGCAGGGTCACCATTCTCGCTGCTGCTCTATTTCCTGCATACCAACCCCTTAGTATGGCTGTATCATTTTGTGTTATATTTAGAGTTGCATTAGGTTCATACAAACTGTTTAAAAATGTTTATTGCTTCTCAGATTTTCTCTAATTATGATGTGCTTTGGACAGATAAACAGACCTTGATTTGGACTTTGGGCTGGATAATCAGCCATTTGGAGGTGCTAAGAGAAGAATGAGGAATATGTACTAAGTGGTGGAACTAGTGGGATTTAAAGAAACACTAAGTCCCAAAGTAACAACCTTGGTTATTAATTCTGATTTATTCTTCATCACAGCCCATCCTAACCTTAATTTCCAACAGGCTTAAAGAGAGATGTTCCATCAGCTTGTAGTGAAACTTCCTATTTGTAAAAAAAAAAAAAAAATTCTCCTTTGACATACAGTAGATAACGCTGGCTCTACATAATAATTTAATATGTAAATCTTTGCACCTTTGATTTCTAAATAGAAATTTATTTATGGATCTTTTCTCTTCTACAACCTACTGCCAGAGGCCTTCCTTAAGGGTTCACATCCCTTTACTTTGACTCATGGAGATATGGTGTGCCTGCCTTCCCTCAATTGTAAATTTTTAGTTACATACATTATCAGCTCATCAACTGCTTCTCATTTTTATCAAGGAGTATGAGCTGCTCAAAGTTTTTAGATAAATACAATAAATACTTACATTTACCCAATTAACCATTTCTTTTTTTGAGATACCTCCACCAAAATAGTGTGATATAAATTGCTTCCTGAAAAACTTTGGAGTTACACTAGATTATAGCTTAAACATTTACATGCAAACAAAACTTTAAAAGGGTTTAAATGGGAATAAATGATGGACAGGTGATCCATTTTTTGATGACCTATGATGTCTCGGGCACTACTCTTTATTTAAATTATTTTACTTAATCCCCACAACAAGCATGTGAGAAATTCAGTTATAGGGGCAAGGAGTTCTTGAAACTCAGTAAATTGCACTCATTGTAAGGGCTAGAGATGAGATTTTATGCTAGATATAAATAACTAACTATTCTGTTTTTCTAATATAGAAGTCTTTATGAATATTTCAAGCATACTATTATTTTTAGTACTATTTTTTCAATCAACAGAATTTATTAAGGACTGAGTGTACACAGTGAATGCATTATGATGGCACTGGAAAAATGAAAAATCTGATTCCTATCTTCAAAGATGGGAATTCGGAGAAAACATACAGTCCACGCCTTCGATGGCCACACCACTCTATAAAACATGGGAGAGACAAATAGGGGTAAAGACAACTGGGTTAGTTCTTATCTATGGAAGAGGGGTGAATTACACGAGGTCCTCAAGGATGGGCAGGAATATATTGGCAGGAGGATCTATCACCAACTTGGGGCTGGCGCTCAGCATAGTGCATTCAGGGGACAGTAGGAAGGTCCCCCCACTAGGGGGGGGTCAAATCAAAGAGCTGTGAGAGGGTGGAGGGTATATGACCAATTTGACCAGGACTGAAACGATCGGTAGGAAGTCTGGACTTAAGGATATAAACACAGAAGGTAATATTGAATTTTATGAGCACCAACGTACCTTAATGATGGAAGTATTTTAAAATATTGTAGGTCCAAAAGGGACTAGAATGATGACGCAGTTAGGAAGATAATTGGGGCAATTTAGCCCCGAGGTGATGAAATCTGGTTCGAGACGATAGTGACATATAAAGGAGGAAAATAGAATCCAGTGATTCATTAAAACTGTGAGATCCTAGCGGAAAATCCCAGTGGTAATTGTTTGATTTGGAAAAATGTTTTTGCAATTTATTTGATTTTACAGGAGAACCATGTTATCTAATCCAATTGGTACTGGTGTTTGGTTGCACAACCACAGAGTTAAAGAAAAGAATCATTAGGAAATGATATAAACATGTGGTTTGAACATTTAGTTATCTTGAAAACATTTATTGCATAAATGTTCATGCATTTACCAACATTTGGTGCAATTCCAAGCCTTTTCTTTGATGGATATGTCCATTGGAGTTCTAAATCATCCTTCTTGTATAAATCATACCCTTAGGGCATTACTTACAACTTCAGGTTGTTTTTCTTCGAATGAATTAAAGACTGTTACAAACCAATATGATCAAAAACTTCACCTACATTTTGATTTCCCTCCCAATCTCTCAAAGTTATCTCACCTACACCACCCTTCAACAGCAATCATTTCAGTGACAGTTTTGTTAAATCTTTCAAAACGATTCCCTTTAGTTTTCAAAGAAAGATATCTTTCTTTTTGCTGTAATGTTTCATTGATTTATTTGATATCTAACTACATTACACACATATAATAACAAGTACAGCTGCCATAAATAGGTTTAGAAAAAACACAGCTGACTTTTGGTTTGAATATGACTCAACTAGAATCCACAAGAGTGCAAACAAAAGCTCCCAGGTGGGATGGGAGCTTTCAGGGGGCTCCCAGCAGCAGTCACTGTGTTGTTTTGGTAGCATGAGTCATTAGTTAATCCAGCAAGTTAGAAAGGAGAGCCTGGCGAAGAGCTTGTATTGTTCTATATGGAACACAATCCTCTAAAAGCTAAATGGTAACATATTTATCATAGTTAACCATGTGCATTAAAATGGAGCCTGGCGTGAAGTGTTTCTCATTTTATAATGAGTATAGCTTGACTTTAAACATATAGACCTTCCACATTTTCTTTTGGGGAACTTCCAGTTCAACAGAGAGTAAATGCCAACTCTAACAATTTTTAAATTTGTAGCAAAATCGAGGCAGCAAGCAGATAAGAAATGAGATAGAACTTGACATTGTAAGGTAAAAGTTTAAAAAATGTTGGCGCTTTCCTGGTGGCGCAGTGGTTGAGAGTCCGCCTGCCGATGCAGGGGACGCGGCTTCGTGCCTCGGTCTGAGAGGATCCCACGTGCCGCGGAGCGGCTGGGCCCGTGAGCCGTGGCCGCTGAACCTGCGCGTCTGGAGCCTGTGCTCCGCAACGGGAGAGGCCACAACAGTGAGAGGCCCGCGTACCGCAAAAAAACAACAACAAAATGTGTTTAAGCCACAATTTTATTCATTTCCCACATTCTTTAGAGGTTAATCCACATGAACACCTATTGACTTTTTTAAACTATGTCTTTTCCAACATTTAGAAAATTATGAAATATTTATTTGCAAGAACCACTTTAGGAAATTTTTTTTAGAGCTTTCAGAAACATGAAATAAATCTATCATTCTGATTTCCCAAATAAGTGAAGTTAAGCTGAAAAGTTATCACTAATTTCCTTGAAGTCATCCATCAGGTTGACAAAAGCAAAGATTATAATGAAGCATAAGATACTTAATGCAAGTAGTATACTTGGATTAAGTATCCTATGCTTCATTATAGTTAATCCATCTTATCCTTTGACGTGATACCCCTCTATCTGTTCTCCCATCTCACTCTCTTTTAAATCTAAGACTTTCACTGATAGATCTGAATGGCAGAGCCTCGGTCACATGCCAGCTCCTACTACATGGCACGCTGGTTAAGTCCATTCCTGACTTCCACTTTGGCATTGCATGTCCATAAATTAGAAAGCACCCAAACACAGGGAGTTAAAATTACAGATTGCGACAATTGAACACTATAGCTGATTTCAAATCATGCCATCTCATGCCAAAATGAATCTTTTTCAAGGGTAAAGGATAAAAATGTGAATATCTCAACTCTCTATTTTAAAATATAATCCAATTCAACAGACTGAAATATCTTTAAAAAAAATCAGTAGAAGGAACGTTGAGTGTATTCATCATGGAAGTGTATCTCCACCATAGTTCATCTTTCAAACCCCTCTATGTGATAACCATGTCACATCTAGTGTTTTATAAATTGGGTGATTCTCAAAAATCCATTTTAGTGGGTATATGTCATTTAGTGAGCATAAGGACGGCCATTTATAGCTTTTAGGTCTCTCGGAGATTTTTAATTATGACAGGATGGGTAGGCATGCAGTGCAATGCCAAAACCCAGCCATACATTACTTGTACTTAAGAAGCAGGGGAGTTTGGAGCTGAGTACTTTAGCTGATAAAACACACATTTTTCACCTACCAGACCTCAGCTCCACTTGGCTCTGATTTCTTAAGTAAATTAATTTTGTTCTATCAATGATGCTACCATTAGCTGATAATCCAAGAGGCATGCCATGCATATTTCACCCTCGCTGGCTCCTTACTGTTTCTGAACATCGGCTGAATATAAAAAGGAGAAATGTTGGATGTGCTTGGAGACCCACTACCTTCAGCTTTCGCTCAGAAATTGTACAAGTTTGGTGAACGTGCCAGCAGTTTTGAGCAGGACCTGGGAGGTAGTTGGAGTGATTATTCTAATTTGTGTAAGGGAAAAAGATATTAGCAGATTTAACTAAAGTGTCCCATGTTCACTGAATTGAGAATGAATTTGTGTTTCTAATATTAACTTTGTGAGGATGCCAATTACTTGTGGAGTTCTAGTGTTCTGTGTTTGTCTCCCACTAGGGCCTGGAAAGCCCCTCAGGTTAGGATGAAAGCCTAACACCGAGTGCAGTGTTTAGCATGTAGTTTCTGCTTAAAAGGGGCGGGATGGGGTGGGCAGGGGGCGGGGCTTGGTGGGAACAGAGGTCAGGTCTCATGTTTATGAGGACCAGATGAACCCACTAAGAACATTATCAAAGAGGATTTGGGAATTAATGATCAAACAACAGAATACAAGAATTAAGACTCTGAAAAGATAATACAAGAAGCTTTCCAGGAGTACGTCAGATAGACAAGAAGCTCATGCAGAAAGAAGAAATAATCAGATGTCTGTGCTTTTTTCCTGGGCTGCTGACTGAGTGGGAGGCCGAGAGTGCAGGGCACATTCAGGTGGGTGCTTTTAGGGTCTACTCAAATATCCCACAACTCAGCCTGGGGAAAACATAACAAGTTCTTTGAATGTGGGAAATTAGGAAACTAAAAGAATAAGATCACCCTTCCAGACATCATCATCAGGTAGGGAGAACCCAGCTGTGAAGGCTTTGGGACCTTTGATAACAGGCTGTAAGGACAGAGAAAGCCCCGTGGTCTACCCCAGTGACACACCCTCGCTACAGGGCTGGCCTTGCAAGGCCAGCAAGGCATTCCCAATCACAGGCTACACTTGGGCTTGATCAGGAAACAGTGTGACTCACCAGGAGGGGCTATACTGGCTGAATGTGACATTAACCACCCATCATGGCCAACAGTGGTTGAGTGAAGAGAAGTTCCATGGGCAGCAGCAGGGAGAACGCGTGAGCCACTTGGATTCTATCTAGAAATAGGGATGGCCTTTCAGGGGAAAGTCCGGTGATGCTTCTGGCCTCCAGCCTGTTCAGGGCCACTTTTTTCATCTTAAATGATTGAAAGTCAGGAGGCATCTTTAGGAGCAACATAAT
Organism: Phocoena phocoena; assembly: GCF_963924675.1. NCBI lineage: Eukaryota > Metazoa > Chordata > Mammalia > Artiodactyla > Phocoenidae > Phocoena > Phocoena phocoena. The sequence goes on from NC_089224.1 coordinate 6,989,932, forward strand.
GATACAATCATGTTTTAGAAGTTTTAAATAGTATTAGTAATTCTAATCACTTTATGTCAAAATATGTACAGCTTTGGGCTTCCCTGGTGGCGCAGTGGTTGAGAGTCCACCTGCCGATGCAGGGGACATGGGTTCGTGCCCCAGTCCGGGAAGATCCCACATGCCGCGGAGCGGCTGGGCCCGTGAGCCATGGCCGCTGAGCCTGCACGTCCAGAGCCTGTGCTCCACAACAGGAGAGGCCACAACAGTGAGAGGCCTGTGTACTGCAAAATAAAAAAAAAATTTTTTAAAAAGTACAGCTTTACTGAGTAGAGATATATAACTAGTCATAATTCGCATCTGGTCAGACACAGGTTTTAGAGAGAAGAGTGGTGTGACCATAATAGAAAGCATTCTGTTTTGACTTGATTGTAAGAGACAGCTTTTAGGAGGTCAGAGAGAAGAGATGGAAAAGGGATGTTTAATTCCTGAAAACTTTTCTGTCCTATTTGAGACCGTGAATACTAGCAAAAGGGGGAAAAAAAAAAACTAGTAAAAAAAAAAAAAAAAACTAGTAAAAGTCGTGCTCACTTCGGCAGCACATGTACTAAAATTGGAATGATACAGAGAAGATTAGTATGGCCCCTGTGCAAGGGTGACACACAAATTCGTAAAGGGTTCCATGTGCTTTTGGATTGGGAGTTTGGGGTTCGTAGATGCCAACTGTCACATATAGAGTGGATGGACAACAAGGTCCTACTGTATAGCACAGGGAACTATATTCAATATCCTGGGAAAAACCATAATGGAAAAGAATATAAAAAGGAATGTATGTATACGTATAACTGAGTCACTTCGCTGTACAGCAGAAATTAATATTGTAAATCAATTATACTTCAATTAAAATAAATAATAAGTAAAAGAAAGAAAATAAATAAAAAGAAAAAAGTTGATATTGATTACATATTGAAATGAAAATGCTTGGGATATATTGGGCTAAATAAAATATATTAATAAAGTAAAAAAAAAAAACTAGTAAAAGTCACTCTGCTAAAGAATGTAATTCACCTAAATCACAGCATTCCATATTCTGAACCCTTTTTAAACACACGGTTTGCAAATAATTAATAACCTGGAAACTGTGACAGATTGTGGATTTTGAAAACAGAAAACCCCTTTTTAAACAAAAAAAAAATTCTTGAGTATTTCTCTATGTACCGTTCATATTATGTTTTCCTATCTATCCTGTCCCTGGTTGACTTGAATTGGGTGGCAAAAGGATTTTTGATTATGTTAGATTTCTGCCCTAAGGTTAATGAGTAATGTTTGTGATCTGAAACAGGTATATCACGTTGATAGTGTCAGGAATGCCCCCCGCTGTGCAAAGAAGGTGTCAAAATGCCAGTAACCAAGTGTGTGGGGAAGGTGATAGGGACTATATCTGGCTACTTGGTGGGCAGATCATAAACTCTTAATTAAGTGGCACTTGGGCTCAGACAGCATCATAATTCGTCCACATGTCTTTTCCTCTGCACCGCCAAACCCCATCAACTCACAGTCTGCGGCTTTAAACGTTTCCCTGAGCAAATCTCAAGGTATTTCTTTCTGACTCCCCTGTAAATAGGTGGTGAAGAGAGAAGTCTCCTTTGCTTTCAAAAGTCTATATTAAAACTCCAATGCAGCTCATCCATTTTCATCTTCTTAAAAATAAATTTCACCTATGAATTGAATATCTTTAAAAATGACATGCCCTTTAGATGCAGTGAATCACGAGCTTGCATTTAAACCTCCGGAAGAAGCTCTGAATCACGATGGCCTTCAGAAGGAGCTCATAGAATTTCTAATCCAGTTACCTTCTTGGCAGCTGCAAAGACTGCCCTGCTTGTCTGGTTTTAAAGTGGATTTAAATATTCTATGTGACTTTTTTTTTTTTTCCAAATTAACTTTCATGATATTTTACAAAAATATTTCCTTCTTTCTCTTGTTCAATATTTATTTAGTGCTTACTACGTGTCAGGCAGAATTTTAGGGTTTGAGTTACTATAGTGAAAAGAACAGATGTGTTTGAAAAGTCTGTTTTTGCAGAATGCACTAATGGATTTTCGCTAGTTTTATGCACAGACTGTTTCTGTACCACTGGGATTCAGTGCGATCAGGAGATCACTGTGATCTTTTGTGAGAGGACAGCCATGACAATGAATCGCATTATTCTTGTCCAGCCACTGGGCATAGTGCTTCTTTTTTTTGTTTGTTTTTGTTTTTGTTTTTTGCGGTACGCGGTCCTCTCACTGTTGTGGCCTCTCCCGTTGTGGAGCACAGGCTCAGCGGCCATGGCTCACGGGCCCATCCGCTCCGCAGCATATGGGATCTTCCTGGACCGGGGCACGAACCCGTGTCCCCTGCATCGGCAGGCGGACTCTCAACCACTGAGCCACCAGGGAAGCCCTGGATGAATGATTTTTGACAGCAGTACCATCTCTTTGAATAGTTCGGTAAAACATACTAGAAATAAATTCAAGCAAGTTCATGAAATTGCCTAAAGAGCTAGAAGAGGGTATAAAGTATAATGCTTTTATTACTGTGTGTGTGAGTTAGAATCCAATAACATTAATGACTGAAACCACGTAATCAGACAGGTGTATTTGATGAGTGAGTATTTTATTGGGGGGTTTCTGGAGCTTATCAAATAGATTTAGAACCTTTAATAACTTTTTCCACATACATATAATCTGGTATAAAACATGTACAAAATATTCTCTCAGGAAAGTAACTGCCAGTTTGTCTTGCTTCCTATTCTGGATTTTCAGTTTTCACCTGGACTACAATTTCAGAATAGCTATCTTACTGAAAATAAAATTCTGTATCAGTTGAAATCCGTGTATTCACAATATAGAAAGCTGAGATACCGACGCAGTAAAAATGGCGACGTCGTTTTTAAAAACATTGTGGCACATCATTTATTTCCCTATGACAGTTTCTGTCTCTCAGGGGAATGAATCAAAGTTGTGACTTAGTTAACTAAAACAGATTACTAAGTTAGCATAAACTCAATCAGTGGGAAACCTGGCAGCTGGCACACTTATTTATGATGTCAAATGTAAAATCATGTTCCTACTTTGAAGTTTTGCTGGCAAGTCACATTGCTAATACCAGGAAGGAAGAAAAAAAGTCTCTTCTAAAATATTTGGATGTGAAAATAACTTTACAGTTGTATTTATGAAAAGGTTTCAAGGCTTGTTGTGTAAGATATGTTGGTACAGAATTATTTGGCAACCAGTTTATAAAATTAAATAATTATACATTGTAACTAAAAAACAAAGCAACTGAGAAAGAGCCATCATTGAATTGTAAGAAACAGATTTTTAGATATTATTTATGAGGCATTTCAAAATGAACAGATTCTTACCCAACTTATTTTACTTATCTATAGTTATTTTTAAATTGTCTCCCTTTTCTTTTTTAAGTACCTTGTACTTATTCTATTTTTTCATCACTGAATTATGGAAATATTTCTAAACATTACCAGATTAATGAGGCTACCAGGCTTCTTTGTAAAGGTAGATTGTGAAAGTCAATTTTTCTGGTTTAATAACAAAGGAATAATAGAAAATATGAATTCATGTTGTCTTTGGGTTCATTTAAAGTAGGAGATAAATTTTGTAAAAATGTCTATGTAGTCATAAAAATATTTTATTATACTGTATTATTCTGTTAGATGATATAGATGATATCTATGCCTCAGTTTCATTATACGGTAACATTTATTTTCAATAAAAACATGGACTGATTTTTACTGTTATAACTGGGAATTTAAATTTATAACTTAAAAACACTATAAAATATTTCTATGAATATCATTCCTACACTAAAATATGTATAGGTACTGCAGCTGGGTATAAAAGAAGTAGCAAAGAAAAAGTACACATTCAATGTAATTCAATGAGTACTCAGTAAGTCTCTACCATGCACCAAGAACTCATAAGAAAGCACAACATGTGGCACCTGTTATCAAGGAACTTATAATTTGTTAAAAATATAACTTATGCTTCTGTGAATAACATTTATTTATGACAGTACAATGTTTAATGCCATTGAGAGGATGGTGTATTGAAACTTTAGAAAAGAGAACTATAAAGTAAGCTTCAGTGTTTAGGAAAGTCTTCATGGACAAGGAAGGATTCAACCAGAAGGAGTAAGGATATTTTAGGTAGTACAATGAGCCAAGATGCCAAGACCAGATGAAGAAGAACTTGTTTAGGGAGTTGGTGTGAAGAGCTTTTTGCTTAAATAAGGAAAAGTCTAGGGAAGTAACGGACACTAAGCAGGGGAAGGAAATCAGGTTTTGGTGCGATCTGGAGGATTTTAAATACTTTCATAACATGATAATTTCTATAATCTAGACCTAACTAGTTGGTTTCTGTCCCATAAGCCTTGGGAGACACTAAAGGACCTGAGGAATGTAGTGTTTTGGAAAGATTGATCCAACAGTAATATTTGGGATGTTTTAGTGGGAAAGATAACAGAGGCAAGAAGGCTAAAATAGTGGAAACAAGTAGTTACGACCAGGACAAAGGTGGAAAGCAGAAGTGGTGAAAAAGAAATGGTTTTTAGAGAGGTGTTTAAGAATATTTACCCTCCAATTCAAAAGATGATTGTTTTTCTAGTCCTCTTATAAAACGTTTCTTTTACTTTCTGCAGCTCTGGTAGACTCCAGATGGCTGAAGATCCTTTGCCACACCTCTCACTAAGAAGAGGTGTTTAATTCTCCGCCTCTTGAATTCAGGCTGGTTGCGGTGAGACTTGCTTGAACAATAGAATATCACAAGTAGTATTCAGAGACTTTGAGACTATAGGTCATAAAGGACTTAAGACTTCTGCCCAGGCAGAACCTGGCTGCCGGAGGGGTGGCCGACATGGAGGGAACCAAGGCCTCAAATCAGAGCCCCCGCTGAGCTTTCAGCCATCAGCAACGCCAGTTTCAGTAGCTGCTTTTTCATAGTCAGGGAAAGAATGTGGGAGAGGTAAGGTGGGCAGTTTAGGAGCTTCGCTTCTCAGGCTGACTCTACTTTGATGGAGGGCGATTACTTCTGCTTGTATATTTGGTTATTAGTATTTCTTATTTCTACCCATCGTATCTGCTATAGACATATTACTTTCATTAACTCATTCAAAACATTTCAGTTTAGTCTTAGAAATTCTTGAGACACATGGCCACAATTTCACTTCCTCTTTCCATAACAGATATTCTAATTATTTTTTACTTTGATTGCATAAATTCAATGCCAAAAGCAGATTAGAAGTTGATACAGGTCATCAGAATAGAATATAAGTAATAAAAAATTCACGTCATAAGAATTTCATGTGAAGTATTGTAAACCAAAGACTTTTAATAGCCACCATTCATTGAGCCCCTGTGTTAGACTTTTTCCCCTCAAACTAGCATCACTGAATTCTCTGAAAAATAATTTAAATTGTGATTCTGTTACAATGACAATCTAAAAAAATAGCATGTGCATACACTGGGTCATGGAGATGACTACGCCATGTCTGAGTTCTCTCATTTGGGGATGCACTTACAATCCCATTTGCACTCAGGGAAGGCCAGATAATGTCACAAAGTGCTGTAGGAATAAAAATTAACAGTATTCTGAATATAGCAAAATGGAGTGAGGATCAAATAATTATAGGATAATTGTTAATTATTTAATAATTATAATTATAGAGCAGACAGCCAAATGGACAAGTCAACCCCTAACAATTATCAAGCAAAAACCTTATTTTGTGGCTTTAGGTACCATACTTGAGCTATAAATGGACAGATTGGGCAATTCCTGTTTGCCCAATTTGCAACAGTTCATTAGCAGTAAGTATAATGATAAATGAAGAGTAAAAATATTTCTGTCTAGGATCCGGAAATAATTGGTTTCCATATCCTTTCCATGTTGATTTCAATTACACTCCATTTCATCCTCACTTCAAGTAAACAATATAATTTTACAGAATTATCAAGAGCTACCTTGTTAAAATTGAGAATGATTCTGGGTCACTACCTTTCATTTTATGATTGTTTTTGTAAGTGACAAATAGAATAGCCAGCAAACTGGCTTTTTTTAAAGAACTGAGTAATTCCTACATGCTCAAAACAGTAGGAAAAGTTAAGAAAACACATCTTGTTTATTTGTTAAATTGTATGTTGTATAAGTTATTTGTCATATGTAAGTAAAAAACTAGAAAAATTTAAAATTTAGTAACTCTACTTTTTTTCCTTATATATTAAGGCTCAGAATTTTTTCTTTTTTTCCTTTTAAAACTCCCATCCTAATGGGGTCAATTCCCTAAACACAGGTTTTATAACCATGGGAAAGTTGCATACTTCATGTAATATGTTTGTTTATGGCTCAATATGTCATTTCAGTTTTTTGGGTCTCTCCTCACACTTATAAAGGTACTAAAAGATGCCTCAGAGTAATCAGCAAATATACGACTTCATATCAACTAAAAGCACTTTACAGAAGAGGAGAGACTGCAAGGCAACAGATTTCCTATAGCAGTACTTTCCTAAGTGTGCTAAGGTAATTAGCCTCAATAGGAGATAATTTTGGTTCACAGGGGTTGCTGTTGCTTTAATCCTTTCTGGGAAATTTGGATTTTCCATTGATAGCAGTTTTAACAGGTCACCCTGGAGCCAGAGTGAATTAAAGTGAAGAGCTACACAGTCTAAACAAACATTCCTCCCCATTATCAGAAGCCTGACAACATAATAGCATAAACTATAGTCATGTGGCCACATTGACAAGTAATGCAGGAACAATTAAAAATCAAAGAAATGCTACATTTCTTAAATCAGACTTGAGTTGGGGTAAGCATGTTTAAAATGACCACTTTCCTCCCCTCCCCCAGAAATTTTATCTTCTGTTTTAAATTGAAAAAATTATAACACTGTGTATTTGAATCATTCTTGTGATTAGTCTACCTCTCTGTTTTGTAAAATTAAGGCAGACTGTGGTAATATTGCTATACAACTTCAGGTATTTAAACCTTGAAAATACTACGTGATTTGGCATGCTTATTTTTTAAAAATTTTCTATTTTACCAAAATTGCACAATTAAACAAATTTAGAGCTGCAGTTCCACTACATTTTACATTTTCCCCAAGGATGTTGATAGAACATGGTTTGTTTATATTTACTGTAAAACCTTTTAAATATGTGATGGGTAATGTAGTTTACATGTTAAAAGTGAAATCTTTTTCTAAGTATTTCTTTTTTGTTTTTGTAACTAGGAGATTTAAAAATAACTCATAAAATGGATAGACTTATACTTCAGTGGGCTCTAAGTGACAATATTTTGTCAATACTTTTGGTGTTCTAATATTACTTTATTACTTTTAGATGAGAGTTTTAGAGATACTAAAAATTTATCGAAATGCTTTTGCCTACAGAATGTTTGTGTTATAAAGCAGCAACAGATTTTTTTGTTGTTAAGGGAGATTGTATTAACTGTATTTCAAAAATCTTTTACTAGACTTTCTCTGTGTGTGTGTGCGTGTGTGTGTGTGTGAGATATTCATCCGCACAGGAGGAACTTACCTGCACGTGCTTTGAGCTTCATGACCACACATCCTTCCCTTTCTAAGACCCTCGGTTTCAAATATTCTGTTTCCGTCAGTATATTCAGATTTGCCCAAACTTATTATTTTTGCTCAGAAAAGGAAATAAATCAATTACCACAATATTAAAACATCCTCAAGTGAGGCTTTGTTGTTTCTTCTGCAGAAAATTCTTCAAGCAGTGGTCTGGCAAACAACTCACTTTACCCTTGATTTTATCCTGGTTTGGTGTCTCTGAAGAACAACTGACTATTGTTCTGAATTCAGGGTTTGGGGTCAAGTGATAAGTGAGCAGGAAATACCAAGGTGCACCAAAATGAATGACAGAAGGGATTCAAGTCATCTTATTTTTTAAATACCTACTGTATGCTTAAAACTGTGCAAGGTACTGTATGGGATAAAGAGAAATATCCAGCTCTGTCTTCAGAGAACAGACAAGTAGTGGGGAGACAAGCCACAGGAAAGTAATTACTATAGGAAAGCTATAGGCACAGTGTGAAAATGTTAGAAGAAAAAGTGCTAAGAAAACAACAAAGGAGATACAAGGGCTTGAAAATATCCCCATTTCAGTGATTCTCAAGCCAGGCCACATGTGAGAAACACCAAGGAAGATCTTGATAAAAAAATCAAGTACATTAGTACTTTCCTGGATCCACTAAATGAGAATTTCAGAGGTGAGGGGAAGGTGTAGAAACTAGTAATGCATATTTAAAAAAAATCTCTCCTGATAATTTTGAAGCACAGTTAGATTTGCAAACACTGTCCTGGTGTAGGAGATGACGAAATTTTGTGTAACTGTATGTTTAGCCCTCCTAACTGTTTTCTATTTGAGGCTCATTCACATGGAACGGACTCTTCTAAACTAACTTCCATTGGCAAAATTCCAAACACCCCCTAAGCAGCCCCATGAAGCTCCCATCACTTCATTTCTTCAGATAACATTTATAATTTTGTACAGATATTGGTTGACATATGCTTCCATTTTTTAATGCATCCTTAGCAATTTGTTCATGATTTTTATCTCGAGGAAACTATCATTTAAGGTCATTGTGAGAATTTTTTCTCGTACTTAAAAGAATGTATATAAATGCACGCATATACAGATCTCCATATCATAGTTGATCATAACATCTCTTCACATTTATACATTTTCCCATATCAGCCTAGTCTTGTATTTTGTCTATGGTGGTTGTGAATGGCTTACTGATAGAAAACTTTGGAAGGTATTAGCACAGTACTCTTCACAAGCATGCTGATAAAGTTTCAGTATCAACATTGCCCCCCAGCTCCAGACCCCTCCCCCCCACTGCCCCAAAGCAATCCTAGCTATAAATGATTTCTGGTAATTTATACTTGTTAAGCTTTAGGGCTGTTTCAACCAGATTCTTGGAAATGTTAATGATCTGGGAGAGCAATTCCCGACATTAAGCTCAATATCTCCAGGAGAGTGGGAGGTGGGAACACAATGATTAGAGAGAGGACAACAAACAGAAGGGGACCCAGGAATTTAGAAGAATGGGATCAGTGGGTTATGCATCCTTCTCCTCCCACTTAACAGTTTGTAGACCTAACTTTTTTTTTTGCGGTACGCGGGCCTCTCACTGCTGTGGCCTCTCCCGTTGCAGAGCACAGGCTCCGGACGCACAGGCTCAGCGGCCATGGCTCACGGGCCCAGCCGCTCCGCGGCATGTGGGATCTTCCCAGACCGGGACACGAACCTGCGTCCCCTGCATCGGCAGGCGGACTCCCAACCACTGTGCCACCAGGGAAGCCCTAGACCTAACTTTTGAATTCTGGTTCTCTCATCAAATCTGTCATTTTACTCAGAGTTTATTCTCTTCCATCAAAATATTTGTTAAAGTGGAAAGTTCATTTTATTTTAATTTGCTCAGAATATACTAATTCCACTAAACTGAGTAAACTTGTATAAGTAGTAATAAAGCAAGGAAGCAAAGTTTTCAGGAAAATGTAAGTATCAGATATTTTTTCATTAATACGTACATATGGCCAACGCCCAATGCCAGTTCATGGAAAATGACAATATTTCATATCTTTGAGGCCATTAGACAAACGGATATAAAAGGATATAAAATATTTCCGACAGTATCACTGAGTTCAACCAGCTGGATTGCAGTGAGAGAGAGAAACTTTAACCAAGAGTTCCCTGTGGGAAATAATAAATGTATCTCCTTCTTGAGTTAAAAACAATAACAACAGCAGCAATAATGCTATGAGGCAGATGACGGGGGAGGGAGGAACAGACTGGCACTGCGGCCTCTGTGCTCCTTCTGTTGAGAACCTTGTGCCGAGGCTATTACATCCTTCCTGGCAAAAAGAACTCAAGTTTACTCACATCGTGCTTCCAGACCATACAGATTTCTGACCCAAGACAACTCTATTCCTGGCCCATAACAGATTAAAAATACCTCTGGATCAAGGCGCAGGAAAAAAGTACCCAAGATGCAATGGATACCACATTCTGTAAAAGTTCTCCAACAAAGGAAGGTGCCAATGGAAAGCTGGAACTTTCAAATAGTTCAAAAGGTACATTGAGTGTTGCTAGAATATGCAGTACAGCTCTTAGTTTCTGAGGGTCACCCCTGGAGTAATGACGTTGACAACCAAGGAAATAAGAGTCCATGCTCATCTGATTTTACTTTAGCAGTTATTTCAGGTTTTACCCTAAATACTACGTGGACAGAAAAAAAAAATGTTACTTTATATATTGACTGACTTCGTAAGTTTCTTTTGGTGTTTTTTTGGGTGTTTTTGTTTTTGCTTTAGCCCATCATGAGAAATTTCCCCAGAAAATGTTGACCAGCTCAGGAAAAGTATTTACAGATTTAATAATCATTCAACGAACTTTCAACCAACAAGTATTTACTGGGCATTGGCTACATCCAACCCTGGCTGAAGGATTCTAACATGCTGTAATGTCACCTAGAGGGGTGGGTTAGGGAGAGTGGAAGGGAGACACAAGAGGGAGGGGATATGAGGATATATGTATACATATAGCTGATTCACTTTGTTATACGGCAGAAACTAACACAACAATGTAAAGCAATTATACTTTAATAAAGATGTTAAAAAAAAAGTCTACTGGGATTTTGATTGAGGAAAAAAATAAAAATAAAGTACTGTAATGTAAATTTAGAAGACATGGGCCCTGTCCTCAAGGAGTTTACAGTCCCACCAAGAAGATATATGACATGAAAAAGAATACTGTATATGAGGTACTTAGAATAATCAACATCATGAAGACAGAAAATATAAAGGTGGTTTTTGGGGACCAGTGGCAGGCTGCAGTGGGGGACAGAATGGGAAGTTATTGTTTAGCAGGTAGAGCACTTACTATTTTACCTAATGATGTCTTAGGTCTTCACACCAAATTAGAACCAGTTGATTTAAATCCCAGTATGTTCTCCAAATCAGGCAAGTTTCATAATACTTTAAGTTTTGCTATTAGTAAGTGAAGTAAAAATGCACAGTAAAGCTTTATTTACAACAGCTACAGGACAGGATATGTTCAACTCCATTCGAGCATGTACTGTACATATTACATAAATGGCCTGAGGGGTAGCGTGAGTCGGCTGCTACCTGCCTGCTGTGTTTTGGGGGCACCATAGATAACAGCCCTCAACAGCTGGGGTTGGTGACACAAGAAGCACCTGAACGCCATTTAGCTTGAACCTCCCCTCTCACTGCTTTTGTCCTGAAGCCAGTCACTTAGCAGTCTCTTAGTGCCTATTCCCTTAGCAGAAAATGGAGACGATAACTTCCCTCATTCATAGAGATGGGATGAGAGATTTAAAAAATGAGATAATATTGTCCAAAAATGAGTTTTATTTTTAATCATCTGGTTTAACTTGGAGCTCACTGAGATTCATTTACTATGTGCAAGGCTCTGTGCTAAATGCTTTATTTTTTTTGAATTTTTGAATTCTATTTTATTTATTTTTTTATACAGCAGGTTCTTATTAGTTTTCCATTTTATACTGTGCTAAGTGCTTTGATGGGTGTTATGCCCTTCATAGTCAAGGTCGGCTTGTGCATAAATGTCGTAATCCTTCCTAACATATGAGAAAACTGGGACCTAAAAAAGTTAGGTGAAATGTGTGCTAAGGTCACACTCGAGTCAGTGGAAGTGTTAAAATGTAGGTTTTTCTGAAGCCACGGAATGCACTCTTAACCAATATGCCATGTTGCCGTCGTTTTGGTGCTCAAGAAGCAATTGATTTCTAAAGTATTCGTTACAAATTCATCTCTGAAATTCCTACACATACTCTTAGTCATTCAACATTGTGGTGTCTCTAGAATATCACTGTTGGTGTCTGTGCTCAGAGGGAGAACAGAACAGGGCTGGCCTCCTAGCCTTCTCCTGTTACGAGATTAGCGTATTAAATTGTATGATTTTCATATCAGAAGAAACAGGAAATGTGGTACTGAAGGGATGAAGTGTGTGACCTAAGTGCCCACAAAGAAGAGATGGATAAAACAGTTGGCCCCATAAGCCCCGGAGACAGGCTCCAAGCACCGTCCAGTAGATGAGGGAGCAGGCCTGGGTGGTGGTCTTAGACTTTGAGAGAACTCTCCTCCGTAATTGAATGCAAAGTAGGTACATGAAGAAGATCGACAGATGTGGAAAGGAGGTGAATTTAAAGTGGCCACAAACATTTCCCCTAGTTGACCCTGTGTTGCCTGTTGACGCCCAGCCCTGACTTTGTTATTAATTGGGTAGGGTCAATTACAAAGATGGGAAACGTAGCAAACAGCTGTATCACTTCCTTGGATTAGACTGAAACTATTCAAAATAAGTTTTGATTAAAAAACCCCTGTATACCAAGTTATACAAAAGTAAGGTCACGCAGTCATAGAAAATTGGCTTGTGCATAAAAAGGAGAGCCGTGGTATGTTATTTGTGTACGCTTGATAAATACTTGTATTTTGAGATCATTGCAACCATAAAGGGATTCTAGCAGAGTGATTCATATGAAGTAGGTTAAGTAATAAAGTCACTACCATTAAAACTTGAATGAGTCTCTCTCTAGAAATTCCTAATGTGGGGCGTAATTTTGATCTGACACTGACCATAAATGATTTCCATTAGACAGTGAACCACTTGAGAGAAAATAATTTCTTTTTGGTTTTGTACAATACTTAGTGCACTTAGAGAGTTTAGTTTTTTTAAAAAGCATTCATTAGGCTAATGAAAAATTATTTTTAAAAGGTATGTCTAACAGACATCTCCAGTGTACCATGGCCCAAGTTACATTCTTGATCTTCTTGCCAAACCTGTTCCTCCCACACTTGGCCATGTCTCAGCAACAGGCAACTCCTTTCTACCTGAACTCAGGTTCCACACTTTGGAGTCATCCTCTCCCCTCTCACCTCCACATCCGATCCCTCAGCACTTCTGTGAGCTCCTGTTAGGGTGGAGGCTAAACTACCCTAATAAGGAAACTGCAAAATAGAGGCTTAAGGACCTTAGAAGTTAGTTCTTTGTCGTGTAAAAGTGCAAGAAATACAGTAATTATGATCAGGGCTCTGGGGCAGTGGCAGATCTGCCTTCCTCAAACATCCCAAGGTTCCCAGTCACCACCATTTCCAGAAAGAATGGAGAAAAAATGAGAAGCAAATGTGGGGCAACCATCTCTAGGAGGATGGCTAGGAGCTGGCACGGAGCACTTCCACTTCCCATCCACTGGTGACAACCTCATCATGTGGACGCTCTTGGCTGCAAAGCAAGCTTGGAGATGTGGTTTCTAGTTGGGTATCCATCTGCCCAGAAAGAAGGAGGGAACAGGTGTGGGAGGACAGCCAGTGATGTCTGCCATGAGTTTATATTTCCAAAATAAATTCATCTCCAGTTATCTGTCATCTCCCCTTCTGCACCACCTCTGCACTACTTGATGGTCCCACCATCAACGACCCCATCAAACTGGTGTTACTGTTTCTGCTCTTGCTTCTCTAAATCCATTCACATCGCAGTCTGTGGTGGTGGTCAAGCTCACATCAAACCGTGGCGTTTTTCTGCCCTCAACCCTGCAATTACTTCCCATCTCACTGTGAGTAAAGCACATGGGCTGGCCCCTTTATTTCCTGAGCTCAACTCCTACCCACAGAGTGGACCATCTGGCTTCCACATGGCCTGCAGGTTCCCCCCACCAGGGGACTGGGGTCCCTCAGCCCAGCGCTTCTTCCTCCAGTGCCCCAAAGGCTCCCTCTCACCTTCATCTGGATTCAAATGCAGCTCCTGGCAACACCTCGACAGCCCATCCCGTGTAAAACTGCAACTCTTCGGTCACCTGACACTCCTTATCCTTCTTCCTATCTTATTTTTATCTTCAGCGTCTTCTAACATATCCCATATTTTACTTATTCATCTTGTTTTCTCTCCCCACCCACCCTTACCTCCCCAACTCCAGAAGGTAAGCTCAGGACAGTAGATGTCTTCGTCTGTTTTGTTCTCTGTGTCGTATATGCGCCCTGACCCATACTAAATGCTCAGTAAATTCCTTGGAGTGAATCACAGGGAAAAAAATATACAGCCTCAGGCATCCACCTGCCCATTGAAAGTACTGCCTTCTTGTAAATACTAAGCAGGATATAAGGAAGCAATCTTATAATAAGAATTGATGTTGTGAGGCTCTATGACTAGGAACTAAATATTGAATGAGCTATGGAAGGAAACAGAGGCTTGAAATTGGGAGATTTTATGTTTATGGCCATTCTGAGACTAAACTGTTCATGAAATGAAACAACTAATTTCCACTGTTTGCCTCAGTTTTCTCAGTTCAGTAAGACATAAATATCTACTTTAGGCTTATAGGGATTTGGAAACGTAAATATGTGGAAAAGGCAATGCACTATCTCAAAAGTATTTGCATATAATTTAAGTTTACAACTTTTATTAAAGGAAAAGAGTACCAAAGAATTTGCTAATTTCAGTTTATCTTGGTAATGTGTACAGAACAGTCCTTTTCTATTTTGTGTTTCAGTCTCTATCCCAAAGTTGTACTGAATCCCAAAGATGCCTTGAATATGTTTAATAAAATAGCCATAGTAATAGTTACTGAGAACTTCTGTATGTAACTTGAATATTTTTACATATTATATTAAATCCTTATAAAAGCCCTATGAGGTAGATTCTAACAGGTCAAATATAATTTGGTCATTTAAAAATACTTCAATTTTGACAGTAAAACCCAATTAGCAACAAAAATGTGTAAATACATTAAAAAATGAAATTGAGTTATTTGTAGTGAGGTGGATGGACCTAGAGTCTGTCATACAGAGTGAAGTTAAGTCAGAAAGAGAAAAACAAATACCGTATGCTAACACATATATATAGGATCTAAAAAAAAGAAATGGTACTGATGAACCTAGTGGCAGGGCAGGATAAGGACGCAGACACAGAGAATGGACTCGAGGACGCAGGGGAGGGGTGGGGAAGGGGAAGCTGGGGCAAAGTGAGAGTAGCATCGACATATATACACACTACCGAATGTAAAATAGATAGCTAGTGGGAAGCAGCCGCATAGCACGGGGAGATCAGCTCGGTGCTTTGTGACGACCCAGAGGGGAGGGATAGAGAGGGTGGGAGGGAGGCTCAAGAGGGAGGGGATATGGGGACATGTGTATGCATATGGCTGATTCACTTTGTTGTACAACAGAAACTAACACAGCATTGTGAACCAATTATACTCCAATAAAGATGTATGAAAAAAATCAATAATAATAATAAATAAAATAAAATAAATCTATTTTTCTGAGATGAGTATTTACTTACATGGACTGCTCCTTCACTTTTCTTCCACAATTGGTTATTTCCTCAAGTTCAGCCAACAAAGAATGTCCAGATAGATTTAAAATGTAAAAAGCAATAGCCTTCAAAATAATTTCCTCTTTTATACTCTGATAAAGATGCAGTGCCTAGCAAAGGTCACTCATTCAAATCTCATTGCTCCAGTTTTCTTTCCTAAATTAGAAAGAAAAAAAGAACATGATTTTTTTCCTACATATTAACTACACATGACCCCATAAAAACAAGTTTTTTATATTTATAAAAGTGACAAACTTAGAAAAAGAAGTAAATCATGAATATAACGACATAGTTTGGAATTATCAAGGCAACAACCCAGATTCCTGCTAATTTAGTTTCAGAAGATGATAATAATGCTTTTTTATCTCAAACTTGGCTCAAGCTTTCGGAAAAAATATTTCCCCAGGAAACTTGAACCCAGCTGAAGCAATTGATTTTTACTGACTCTATCCAGGATCCTCATTTCTGAAGTTTGTTTACTCCCATGATCGCTCAGTCACACGTATACAAACGGTTATTCAGAATTGAATGGACAACTTTGACAGAGTTAATATCTCTGCTGGCCTTTCACAAAACACCCTTGTTACTCCAGAAGATGGACAAGAACGAGAATAGACATCCCCAGTTTCCTAGCCACAGCAATTTATACCATCAGAAACAGCGCTGGAGTAGCCACTGTTAAGACACCATGGAGGGGGCACAAATTTCAGAGAGAACATCATACAAATCTTCAGGGAATAGAATTCATCACATTCTTAAAAAAATCTTTAAAAAAAATCACATCTCAGACCTTTTTTTATTTTCTGGACAAGGCTGAACAGACTCACAAAACTTGTTATTTCTTCAGAATTCTCAACAGTGGTGGCCATGGTGAAATTCTTGACAGCATTACTCTTAACACAAACAACAGATAACTTCAAATTCATTGAAATAAAAATGAAAAAGGCTTCTGGATGTTAAAAAAATACTGGCTTTTTGCAAACCTTCTACTTAGTAATTTTACATTGATTATGGAAGTTTTAGTATCACCATGACTTTCGTTAAGTTTTATAATGGTAGCTAAGATAAGTACAGCTAAAAAATTTCCAGAGTGTTCTTGGGTTGAAAGGGTCACTTCCTTAATAGATTGAGGCTATGTCAAATCTACTTTAAAATGAGATAGCACATATAAAAATACTTTGAAAAGTTAAAAGCATCATATAAATGCAGGACCTTTCATAGATCGAGGCCCTGTTTTGGAAGCACTTAACTATAATTACAAATGCTGATAAATGAAAAAATAGGGCACCCAAAATGCTTTCAGTGCCTTTCCCCCCCAGTGCAAATGCACTCACCGACGAGGAGAAATCTGTGTCATACATTAACCTGGCAAGACCATTTAAATACCAAACATGTAACTAATATTCAAATCTGAGGTCTCCTTTGAGCTAAGCCCCAAAATGTATGATCCCTCTTTCTGTTAGCCCTGTATAAATATATGTTTGTTATAACTATTTTAAATTATGGTAGTCTAATGAACATAATTATAAAAATTATTTGTCTTTTAAAAAATGATTCACTCTTCCAAAGCTGTAAAACTAATACATTTCTTTGAGACTCTTGTTCTCCTCAAAAGGTCGGGATGGTTATGTTTACTTCTTCACTTCTGTAGGAAAAATAATGTACAATAATTTAGTGTAGGGGTAGCATTAAGAATTAACTTCAGGGACCTCCCTGGCGGTCCAGTGGTTAAGACTCTGCACTTCCACTGCAGGGGCTGCAGGTTCGATCCCTGGTGGGGGAACTATAAGATCCCAGCTCCCACATGCCATGTGATGCGGCCAAAAAAAAAAAAAGAATTATTAACTTCATACAAAAAAAATTACTCCTTCCTTAGGCTCTGCCTTATAAAGCTGTGAGGTAGCCCTAGCTCCCTCTACTGGCTGAATCATCATCCCATTTTTCTGAGTTCTGTTGACCCAAGACTGACACTCTCCCCCCAGAAACCAGGAGGAAAACCAAGGAGAGCTCTTCTGGCATGTGCTGGCCTTTCAGAAGCAGCCCTGAGCCAAACAAGCCTGGGAATTTTCTTTCCATCTTTAGGGAAAAAAAGTGATTATCACGAATAAAGAGCCCTCAGTGGAAGAAAGGGAAGTATTTTCCTTAAAAATTAAAAAAAAAAAAAAAAAAAGGACCAAGGCGATTTTTGAAGATGAAAGTACAGATGCACAGTGCTCTGTATGTACAGAGTATGACTTGTCCCAGGATAAATAAAAAGAGACGAAGCAATTTGGAAAATACAGTCACATCAAATCTCGTGGCTGCAATGTATGAATGTTAAAAATCTAATATTTACCTTCTTGCTAAATGTCTCATTAGGGCCCTCCTACTAGACGGGGCAGAACTGGATTTGGGGTATTTTAAGTGGCATTACTCATTTTCTTTAAGTTCAGAGGGTTAAACAGGTAAGTGGTTTCACATGTAGGTCCTTCCTAAAAAAAATGAGGACAAAAAATGATGAGCTAGCCCCTTTTTTTCGAGGTGGAAAAAAACGAGTCAGAATACACAATCTCTGGAGACCCAGCTCTGCAGTAAGTGGAACCTTCTGACGGTGGAGGCCAGCAAGGCAGCAGCTGGCTTCTGTCACCCTGACTGGGGCGGCCTTGTTAGTGTAGCGTGACCCCTGGAGGGCTCACACAGATAATACCGGCACCTCACCCCACCCTAATCTCCCACCCGTCTGAGCAATTCAACAGCAGATAGGGGCAGTGAGGCCACATTATTCCAAACAACATTTAGCTGAATGGTAGCTGAAGATTGTGACAGCAAAAGACAAATTCTCCCAGTCAAATACTTTCCTTCCCAGAAAAGTTTCCTGTTTTAGTACTTTTAAGGCACAAAAATGTCATTAAAATGAAACCAAAATGGAAATCCCACAGCACCCTGAGCTGAACCTAGGAAGACTTTTTTTTTTTTAATGGCATAGTTGCTTTACACTGTTGTGATAGTTTCTGCTGTACAGCAAAGTGAATCAACCATATGTATACATCTATTCCCTCTTTTTTGGCTTTCCTTCCCATTTAGGTCACCACAGAGCACTGAGTAGAGTTCCCTGTGCTATACAGTAGGTTCTCAGTAGTTGTCTATTTTATACATAGTAGTGTATATATGTCAGTTCCCATCTCCCAATTCATCCCACACCCACCCCGCACAGGAAGACTTTTCAATCTCAAACAGAATTCGAGGAGCTTTCTCTGCTATAAGGGGCAATGATAAACACCACCAGCTATCCAGATAAAGACTAAATCATTCCTTCATATATTGGCATATTTTGTGGACATAATGCCATAGCTCCACATATATGCAGATAGCCTGTTTTTACAATATGCATTCGAATTCTTGGTGGCCTGAAGCCATTCTTCCTGGAATGAGACAGTTATGAGCACATAACCTGGGTCAAAACTCTGAAGGCCAGTGACATAGTACTGCTTCATTATACAACAGACCCTACGTTTAGGTATCATCAAATGTGTTTTCTCACAGCACAAATGAGCAAAAGAAAAAACTTTCCTGAATTCTTACAGCTAAATTATAGGGCTAGAACTGTACCCTGACATTATTTCATATTTCAAAGTGGGAACCTAAGCAAATTGATACTTGATGTATATAAGGAGAATTAAGAGCAGTGCCTCTGGTTGCTTTTTCTACTTCTGTAGTTTTTCCTTTCAAAATATACAGCACCAGGATTTTGCTGTGATGTTCTAATAATCCAATTTGGGTTTTAAATTCTGGCAATGGGACTTATGGGAAAAAAAAATAAACCCTCTCTCCGGTAATCTGCAATGCCTGGTGCTTTCAAATAAGATCAGACAGTGATCGGAGATGATGTTTTCCTGTGACAGGGCTCTGTGTTTTGGGAAAGACTGATTATTCTTTTCATTTTGCTTGCACCAAACATGACCTGGCTTATATGCTATAGTTTGACTGAGTGCTATAGCCAGGGTCTCTTACACCTTTGAGGTTCACAATAGCTATTAATTATGAAGGATGCTAATCATTTTTTTAAAATCTCTTTTCAGAAAAATATGCATTCTACACACTTCAGAGGAGGTTAATATATCAATAAAGAGCTGTTTTCTATATCATTCTTTTAAACAATATTGACAGACTTGTTTAATGATAAGGATTATATTTCCTTTATTGAATAACATATAGCTTTGAAATTCATAATTCATCTGAGAAAAATATATTTCTTTCATGTCAGCGGAAATTGATTCATTAGATGTTGTTATCTTGGTCAAAGAAAGTAAGCTTATTCTGTGTGTGTGTGTGTGTGGGGGGGTGTGTATAAAGGAGGGAAACATTGGTGAGCAGTGGAGGTGGTTATTCACTCTTGTACACCAAAGTAATTCATTTGTTGAATCTGCCCATAAGTCTCAATAGATTATGAAACAGAAATGAATGAATCCATTCTCATTAGAACAGTTTCACCAGTTTATGAAGAGCTATGTCTTTTTGTCACAAAGACAAAGGGAGAATTTATTAATGATAAACATGCACACTATTTCAACCTAATGAGAAGCATGTCACTTTACAACTGGAACTTGGTCATTTTCAAGTCAATCCCTTTATTTTACTATTTTGGAAACAGAATCAAGAAGATGAAATAATTCTTTTAAATTCACTAATTGGTTGTCAGGGGAGTTCATAATCAAACCAAGACTGCTGAATGAGTCTGTTTGCAGTACCCACTTCCACCTGTTGTACTGGACAATTTTTAAGCTATTCATTATTCATTATAAGTCTGTTAGTAAATAAATGTAGAAGTAGAAGTATGAACATCCTTCTATTATTAAAATGTGTCCCAATAGGATTACAAGAAGAGCCAGATTAAAAAATAGGCAAATCAGGCAATCTATATAAATCACTGCAATAAATCAGAACTATGATGCCAGGAAACTACGGTTTCGGCAGAACACTTTGTACACAACTGATAAACTGCAACTTGGTTTGCTCTTGGTGAAAATAAAAGCATTCCTCACCCACACTAGCCTATCTCTGAGTATTTCATTTTGGCTGTGATTCACAAGTTGACAGGGAGTGCCAGGGACAGTTAGCTAAAATTCATAAACAAGTAATACAAGGCTTTACTGGAACAGTGATTTATTTTATTATTGAAATAATTATTTAAATTTTAAATTGTTTAACATACTTCCTGAGAAATTGTCTATCCTAGAACATTGAAAATGCAAACTGAAGAATGAAAAATGCAGATAAATGAGAAGATTTTACAGACATGAAATCCAGGAGAAAACAAACATTTACATTATTTGTAACAAAACTTCATAATTCTATCTATGCACAATATAGCTTCCTGTAGTTAGTGATGGAGAAACTTAGATAAAAGACAAATTCCAGACTCTTAAAATGTTATCTTTTTAAAGGATAAGAAAATCCCATTTATGATAGCAGCAGCATCAAAAATGCTTAGAAATAAATTTAACAAGAAATAGTCTAATCCTACATAAAGAAAACTATAAAATACAACTGAAAGCAAAGTATTCTTGAAAATATGAAAGATATTCCTTGCTCTAGGATTGGTTGTCTCAATATTAATATGCTACATCTTGGTTAGTTAATTTATAAATTTAATGTGACCCTAATGAAAATACCACTGGCCTTTTGTAATAACAGAGTAGATGATTTCGTACTTAAGTTCACAGGAAACAATATGAAAGACTAGCTAAAGAAACACTGAAAGAAAGAGGGAGAACTAACGATAAGAGAACCTACTACAAAGCATCTATAATTTAAAAAGTATGATATTGGCATGTGAATAGATAGATAACCAATGGAATAGAATGGAAAAATCAAGAAATAACTGTGCTATGTACAGAAATCCAGTGAATGGTGCAGGTGGTTCTGTAATCACTGGGACAAAGGCTTTTGTTTTGTTTTATTTTTAATAAGTATGTTGGGATAACTGGATAGCCATTTGAGAAAAGATAAAATTAGATCCATTTCTTGCATTGTATACAAGAATAAAAAAATTTATCAGAGATCTGGAAGTAAACACGACATACAGTGACCAGAAGAGAATGTGGATAAATTCTTCTCTAATCTGACTAAAAGGAAAGACCTCACTATGATCAAGACTCCGGGTGCCACAAAACAGAATGATAAGATGGACTACATAAAATTAAAAATTGTGTAGCAAAAAACCCAATAAAACAAAGAAACAAAACCCAAACGCCAGGGAGACCCCACACCCCACCCATTAGCAGAGAGGCTGCCTAAAATCATAATAAGGTCACAGATACCCCAAAACACACCACCAAATGTGGTCCTGCTCACCAGAAAGACAAGATCCAGCCTCATCCACCAGAACACAGGCACTAGTCCCCTCCACCAGGAAGCCTACACAACCCACTGAACCAAACTTACCCACGGGGGGCAGACACCAAACACAACGGGAACTACGAACCTGCAGCCCACAAAAAGGAGACCCCAAGCACAGTAAGTTAAGCAAAATGAGAAGACAGAGAAAGAGCAGATGAAGGAGCAAGGTAATAATCCCCCCCGACCAAACAAATGAAGAGGAAATAGTCAGTTTACCTGAAAAAGAATTCAGAGTAATGATAGTGAAGATGATCCAAAATCTTGGAAATACAATGGAGAAAGTACAAGAAACTTTTAACAAGGACCTAGAAGAACTAAAGAGCAAACAAACAATGATGAACAACATAATAAATGAAATTAAAAATTCTCTAGAAGGAAACAATAGCAGAATAACTGAGGCAGAAGAACAGAGCAGAATACAGAAAAAAGAATGAAAAGAATTGAGGACAGTCTCAGAGAGCTCTGAGACAACATTAAACATACCAACATTTGACTTGTAGAGGTCCCAGAAGAAGAAGAGATAAAGAAAGGGACTAAGAAAATATTTGAAGAGATTATAGTTGAAACTTCCCTAATAGGGGAAAGGAAATAGTTAATCAAGTCCAGGAAGTGCAAAGAGTCCCATACAGGATAAACCCAAGGAGAAACACGCCAAGACACATATTAATCAAACTATCAAAAATTAAATACAAAGAAAAAATATTAAAAGCAGCAAGGGAAAAACAACAAATAACATACAAGGGAATCCCCATGATCTTCTGCTGATCTTTCAGCAGACACTCTGCAAGCCAGAGAGGACTGGCAGGACATATTTAAAGTGATGAAAGGGAAAAACCTACAACCAAGATTACTCTGCCCAGCAAGGATCTCATTTGGATTTGATGGAGAAATTAAAACCTTTACAGACAGCAGAAGCTAAGATAATTCAGTATCACCAAACCAGCTTTACAACAAATGCTAAATGAATGTCTCTAGGCAGAAAACACAAGGGAAAGAAAAGACCTACAATAACAAACCCAAAACAATTAAGAAAATGGTACTAGGAATACACATATCGATAACTACCTTAAATGTAAATGGACTAAATGTTCCAACCAAAAGATATAGACTGGCTAAATGGATACAAAAACAAGACCCATATATATGCTGTATACAAGAGACCAACTTCAGACCTAGGGACACATACAGACTGAAAGTGAGGGGATGGAAAAAGATATTCCATGTAAATGGAAATCAAAAGAAAGCTGGAGTAGCAATTCTCGTATCAGACAAAATAGACTTTAAAATAAGGACTATTACAAGAGACAAAGAGGGACACTACATAATGATCAAGGGATCAATCCAAGAGAAGATATAACAATTGTAAATATTTATGCACCAACATAAGAGCACCATAGGATACACAAGGAAAATCCTAACAGCCATAAAAGGGGAAATTGACAAGTAACACAATCACAGTAGGGGGCTTTAACACCCCACTTTCACCAATGAACAGATCATCCAAATGAAAATAAATAAGGAAACACAAGCTTTAAATGATATATTAACAAGATGGGCTTAACTAATATTTATAGGACATTCCATGCAAAAACAACAGAATACACTTTCTTCTCAAGTGTTCATGGAACATTCTCCAGGATTAATCGTATCTTGGGTCACAAATCAAGCCTTGGTAAATTTAAGGCAATTGAAATCGTATCAAGTATATTTTCTGACCATATCGCTATAAGACTAGATATCAATTACAGGAAAAAAATCTGTAAAAAATAGAAACACATGGAGGCTAAACAATATGCTAATAAATAACCAAGAGATCACTAAAGAAATCAAAGAGGAAATCAAAAAATACCTAGAAACAAATGACAATGAAAACACGACAACCCAAAACCTATGGGATGCAGCAAAAACAGCTCTAAGAGGGAAATTTATAGCAATACAATCCTACCTCAATAAACAGGAAACAGGTCAAATGAACAACCTAACCTTACACCTAAAGCAGTTAGAGAAAGAAGAACAAAAAAACCCCAAAGTTAACAGAAGGAAGGAAATCATAAAGGTCAGTTCAGAAATAAATGAAAAAGAAATGAAGGAAGCAATAGCAAACATCAGTAACACTAAAAGCTGATTCTTTGAGATGATAAACAAAATTGATAAACCATTAGCCAGACTCATCAAGCAAAAAAGGGAAAAGACTCAGATCAGTAGAATTAGAAACGAAAAAGGAGAAGTAACAACTGACACTGCAGAAACACAAAGGATCATGAGAGATTACTACAAGCAACTATATGCCAATAAAATGGACAACCTGGTAGAAATGGACAAATTCTTAGAAAAGCATGACCTTCTGAGACTGAACGAGGAAGAAATAGAAAATATAAACAGACCAATCACAAGCACTGAAATTGAAACTGTCGTTAAAAATATTTCAACAAACAAAACCCTAGCAGCAGATGGCTTCACAGGCAAATTCTATCAAACATTTAGAGAAGAGCTAACACCTATCCTTCTCAAACTCTTCCAAAATATAGCAGAGGGAGGAACACTCCCAAACTCATTGTATGAGGCCACCATCACCTTGATACCAAAACAGACAAAGATGTCACAAAGAAAGAAAACTACAGACCAATATCACTGATGAACATACATGCAAAAATCTTCAACAAAATACTAGCAAACAGAATCCAACAGCACATTAAAAGGATCATACACCATGATCAAATGGGGTTTATACCAGGAATGCAAGGATTCTTCAATATATGCAAATCAATCAATGTGATAAACCATATTAACAAAATGAAGGATAAAAACCCTATGATAATCTCAATAGATGCAGAAAAAGCTTTTGACAAAATTCAACACCGATTTATGATGAAAAACTTCCAGAAAGTAGGCATAGAGGGAACTTACTCAACATAATAAAGGCCATATATGACAAAGCCACAGCCAACATCGTTCTCAATGGTGAAAAACTGAAACCATTTCCTCTAAGATCAGGAACAAGACAAGGTTGTCCACTCTCACCACTATTATTTAACATAGTTTTGTAAGTTTTAGCCACAGCAATCAGAGAAGAAAAGGAAATAAAAGGAATCCAAATCAGACAAGAAGAAGTAAAGCTGTCACTGTTTGCAGATGACATGATACTATACATAGAGAATCCTAAAGATGCTACCAGAAAACTACTAGAGCTAATCAATGAATTTGGTAAAGTAGCAGGATACAAAATTAATGCACCGAAATCTCTTATATTCCTATATACTAACGACGAAAAATCTGAAAGAGATATTAAAGAAACATTCTCATTTACCATTGCAACAACAAAAAATAAAATACCTAGGAATAAACCGACCTAAGGAGACAAAATACCTGTATGCAGAAAACTATCAGACACTGATGAAAGAAATTTAAGATGCTACAAACAGATGGAGAGATATACCATGTTCTTGGAACATTGTGAAAATGACTATACTACCCAAAGCAATCTACAGATTCAGTGCAATGCTTATCAAACTACCAATGGCATTTTTCACAGAACTAGAACAAAAAATTTCACAATTTGTATGGAAACACGAAAGACCCCGAATTGCCAAAGCAATTTTGAGAAGGAAAAAAGGAGCTGGAGGAATCAGGCTGCTGGACTTCAGACTGTACTACAAAGCTACAATAATCAAGAGAGTATGGTAGTGGCACAGAAACAGAAATATAGATCAATGGAACAGGATAGAAAGCCAGAGATAAACCCTTGCACTTATGGTCACCTTAGTTTTGATAAAGAAGGCAAGAATATACAATGGAGAAAAGACAGCCTCTTCAATAAGTGGTGCTAGGAAAACTGGACAGCTACAGGTAGAAGAATGAAATTAGAACACTCCCAGCACCATACACAAAAATAAACTAAAATTGGATTAAATACCTAAATGTAAGGCCAGACACTATCAAACTCTTAGAGGAAAACATAGGCAGAACACTCTGTGACATAAATCACAGCAAGATCCTTTTGACCCACCTCCTAGACAAATGGAAATAAAAATGAAAATAAACAAATGGGACCTAATAAAACTTAAAAGCTTTTGTACAGAAAAGGAAACCATAAACAAGACAAAAAGGCAACCCTCAGAATGGGAGAAAATATTTGCAAACGAAGCAACTGACAAAAGATTAATCTCCAAAATTTACAAGTAGCTCATGCAGCTCAATATCAGAAAAACAAACAACCCTATCCAAAAATAGGCAGAAGACCTAAATAGACATTTCTCCAAAGAAGATATACAGATTGCCAACAAACACGTGAAAGGATGCTCAACGTCACTAATCATTAGAGAAATGCAAATCAAAACTACAATGAGGTATCATCTCACACCAGTCAGAATGGCCATCATCAAAAAATCTATAAACAGTAAATGCTGGAGAGGGTGTGGAGAAAACAGAACCCTCTTGCACTCTTGGTGGGAATGTAAATTGATACAGCCACTATGGAGAACAGTATGGAGGTTCCTTAAAAAACTAAAAATAGAGCTACCATATGACCCAGCAATCCCACTACTGGGCACATACCCTGAGAAAACCATAATTCAAAAAGAGTCATGTACCACAAAGTTCATTGCAGCTCTATTTACAATAGCCAGGACATGGAAGCAACCTAAGTTTTCATCGACAGATGAATGGATAAAGAAGATGTGGCACATATATACAATGGAATATTACTCAGCCATAAAAAGAAATGAAATTGAGTTATTTGTAGTGAGGTGGATGGACCTAAACTCTGTCATACAGAGTGAAGTGAGTCAGAAAGAGAAAAACAAATACTGTATGCTAACGCATATGTATGGAATCAAAAAAATAATGGTTCTGAAGAACCTAGGGGCAGGACAGGAATAAAGACACAGACATAGAGAATGGACTTCAGGACACGAGAGGGGGAAGGGTAAGCTGGGTTGAAGTGAGAGAGTGACATGGACATATATACACTACTAAATGTAAAATAGGTAGCTAGTGGGCAGCAGTTGCATAGCACAGGGAGATCATCTCGGTGCTTTGTGACCATCTAGAGGGTTGGGATACAGAGGGTGGGAGGGAGATGCAAGAGGGAGGAGATATGGGGATGTATATATATGCATAGCTGATTCACTTTGTTATAAAGCAGAAACTAACACACCACTGTAAATCAATTATACCCCAATAAAGATGTTAAAAAATAAAAATTAAAAATCCAAATGCCATAAACAAACACAAAAGACAGGGCAAACTGAGAAAAAAATATTTGCAAAAATACTACTGAGAAGGCTAATTTCACTAATACAGAAAAAAGTTATACCATTGAAGAAAAGAACAAAAATCTTACAGAAAAAAGAAAATCAAATGACATGAACAGACAAGTCACAAAAGTAGGTGTTAAAAATAACCCTTACACGTATGAAAACATGTCTGACTTCATTCAAGTTAGAGAAATTCAAATTAAATTACACAGAAATATTTTTTCTCACAGGTTAGACTGGCAAAAAAATCAACGCTTGACAAATGCACTCTTCTGATGATGATGTTGAGAAACTAACATTCTCATACATAACTGGTGGAAATGCACAATACTTATAGAATGGATTTTGCCAATATCTAAGAAAACGACTTATTCATTTAACATTCTAAGAATTTACCGTAAATACACCTCCAACTACAGGAATAAAATATATATATATATATATATATACACACACACACACACATATATACACACATATATATATATACACATATATATATGCATGCACAAGAGTATTCATTACAGCAATTATCATGACAAAATATTGGAAATTATTTAAATGTCTAAGCATAAGAGTTGGTTTAATTAACCATATTACAAACACTCAAAGGAGTACTATGCAGTTATTAACATATATACACTACTATATATAAAATAGGTAAACAACAAGGACCTACTGTGTTGCACAAGGAACTAGATTCAAGATCTTGTAATACTCTATAATGGAAAAGAATCTGAAAAGAATATATATATATATGTATATATATATGTATAAAAACCACTTTGCTGAACACCTGAAACTAACACAGCACTGTAAATTAACTATACTTCAATTTTTTAAAAAAAGAAAAAGAAAATGAAGATGTTTATGAATTCATATGCAGTGATTTCTAGGACACATTGTGAAGTGAAAAATACAAATGCAAAACAGCATATACAGTACACTACTTTTGTGCTAGAAAAAAGGGAAAGTAAGAAAGCATACATATTACTTGTTTTTACATTTAAAAAAAAGCATACACACACAGGAAGTGTAAACCAGCAGACAATGAGGTTGATTACCTACAAAGTGTGGCAGGAACTGAGATGGGCTGCAGGAAGGAGTGACAATTCTCTGAGTTTTTGTAAATTTTGACTTTCTGGAAGCATGTTAATGTTGTTAGTAATCACAGAGTAAAACTAAATTAAGGATGAGAAGGGAGTTCCTGATATTAAAGCAAATAGAAATAAATAAACCAGGATCTATTTCAAATGAATAACACAGTCACACTGGAGGAGGGTAGAGAACTAATCTAAGTTATCAACAAATGTGGTATCTGACCATATGTCCTGTCTTGGGCAGACAGACAGGACAGATGAGAGAGAAAACTGCAAACAAATTCTGAACTCCCTCTAGTATAATAGATTTGTTTATTGTAAGGATATAAGGGAAGCCATTCTATTAGGTATATCGCAGGATTGAGCAAATAAGCAAATGTATTTACGTTGCTGGGAGCCAGAGATCTCAAGTGGGAGAAGGGATATACCAGCCAGAAATAGAGGTGGCAACCCTGTAGGAACTCGCGATTTCTAATAACCATATATGTGTGCGTGTGTGTGTATTGGAGTGTGCATATGCATACATATGTCTGTGTGTATATATGTGTGTATGTATACATATGTATACATGTATATAAATGCACATGCTTTTTAGTTTTCCTAGAAGCAAAGACACGCAGAAGCAATCAGTAGACCTAGTGCCCAGATGTATTGGAGTCTAATGCCATTATGCTCTAAAAGAAGCCAGTGCTTCCTTGAGAAATGTTTGATTCTAGGACTGAGGCAGAGTGGGTAAATGAACAACAGGGAAAACCATGTTCCAGAAAGTAAGAAAGCACTCAGAAAATGAGGAGGCATGTCACAAGAACACAGGACCCACCCTGAAGGGGCTTCAACTGGAGAAACCTGGAAAAATATGAGGAACACAATAATTAAGGAACAGTAATAGATTATAGATAATTGAAAAAGTGGAACCATGAGTCCATACCAACAATAAGTAGATAATTAAGTGAAGAAAGGAAAGAAGGAAGAAAGGAGGGAAGGAAGGAGGGAGGGAATAAAAGTGAAGGGAGGGCTCTTGCTCATAGAATATTGCGAGACAACTGGTAAATGTAGAGGGCGTGATAAAGAATTGGTAAATCGTAATTTTTCAGCCAAAGACTAAAAAATCATCAATGGGAGCTAAATCAAGAGGGGGAAATTTGATGCGGAGCAGAGTATTTGCATGAACTTGAAACTCTTCTCCACAAATTGCTATTACTTGCAAGGAAAAAAAAAGTAATAGGGTTTTGCAAGGTAAGAATGGCGGGGCCTCTCTGCAGGACTCGATTTCAGGATCCCAATTCTTCGCCATCCTAACCGGGAGGGTATGAAGTCAACAACTGCAGGGATCGGACACGCCCAGGGCCGTTTGGGGGGCCTCCCAGACGCTTCATTTCTCTCGCTTGGGTTTAACGGTGGGGCACGAAGAGCGTGAGATGCGATGCTATAGAGGCCCCGGGGCTGCGGTTGCTCGCCACCCTCTGGGGCTGGGGAAACAGGGCCCCTCCAGGCATCCCTAGCGGGCCAGTGGGGCAGCAGGGACAAGGGCGGCTGCACGCGCTCCGAGTCCCGGACCTGGGTTCGAAAAGACGACGCCGACCTCGTCTCCGCCACGTTGTGGATTTGAGGCTGAGGACAAATGCAGTTTTTCTCATCTTCCCACGTCCGCGGCCGGAAGTCGTCTCCTGGGCTTTGCGCTTTTTTCAGTTTGGCCTGAGTTTGGGCCATTTGTGTGTGTGTGTGTGTGTGTGTGTGTGTGTGTGTGTGTGTGTGTGTGTGTGTGTGTGTGTGTCTTCCCCTCCTAAACCGAATTTCTTGAATGAGACAGTCTGATAAGAGCAAAAGTCCTGAAAGCAAATGTTTTCAAGTTCCAGCCTCGCTGCTCCCTGGCTGGGGAGATTGTTAAAGCTAAGTCTAGGCTTTCTAATTCGCAAAAACAGAAATAATGGAATAGGGACTTGTGACCACTAAATATATGTAGCAAACAAATAATAGTTGTGAGATATATTCAAATCGTCAAGAAGGTTATACTGTATTGGGGAGACAACCCAAAAGTTAACTATGAATGTTGCGGCAGATGTGTGGCGATTTGGAGGAAGGCCTATATCTTATAGTGGGAGGGATGAAAAGGATGTAGAAAGAGGATGAGAACTTGTAGTCTGGTAGGCCTATCGATGTATAGCTATGAGATAATTGGTGAAAATGCCTTTTAAAAAATATATGTATTGGTAGATGGTGGCTGAAAAGGCTGAGAAGCCAGATACTAAGGAGAAAAAACCTGAAGCCAAGAAGGCTGATGGTGGGGGCAAGGTTAAAAAGGTGAAGCAGGGGAAGCCCCACTGCTGCCAAAACCCTGTCCTGGTCAGAGGAATTGGCAGATATTCCCGATCGGCTATGTATTCCGGAACGACCTTGTACAGAGGAGGTATTCAGCAGCTAAATCCAAGGTGGAAAAGAAGAAAAAGGTGGAGGTTCTTGCTACTGTCACAAAACCAGTTGGTGGTGACAAGAATGGTGGTACCCGGGTGGTTAAACTTCGCAAAATGCCTAGATATTATCCTACTGAAGATGTGCCTTGAAAGCTGTTGAGTCACAGCAAAAAACCCTTCAGTAAGCATGTGAGAAAACTGTGTGCTAGCATCACTCCTGGGACTATTCTGGTCTGCCTCACTGAGCGCCACAGAGGCAAGAGGGTCATTTTCCTGAAGCAGCTGAGCAGTGGCTCGCTACTTGTGACTGGGCCTCTGTCCCTCAGTTGAGTTCCTCTGCGGAGAACACACCAGAAATTTGTCATTGCCACTTCCACCAAAATTGATATCAGTGGTGTGAAAATCCCAGAACATCTCACTGACGCTTACTTCAAATAGAAGCTGCGTAAGCCCAGGCACCAGGAAGGTGAGATCTTCAACACAGAGAGAGAGAGAAATATGATATTACAGAGCAGCTCAAGGTTCATCAGAAAGCTGTGGACTCACAAATTCTGCAAAAAATCAAAGCTGTTCCTGAGCTCCAGGGCTACCTCTGCTCTGTGTTTGCTCTCACAAACGGAATTTATCCTCACAAAGTCGTGTTCTGAACGTCTTACAAAGAACCTAATTTAAAAACTGTCCATTTCAAAAAAAAAAAGTAATAGCTATACAATGGAGAAATGAGACAACACCCTGATAGGATCATCAAAGTTAACGCCACCAATGAGAGGCAGATGGGCACGATGTCTTGAGAAGGATATAGCTTCCTCTATGTGATATTTCAGCTGAGACTGTATAACTTCAATCGAATAATGAAGAAACAGTAGACAAATAAAAAATGAAGAGTGCTCTGTTTTTTAAATGGGGGATTATACTTCAAAAATGTCAATGTTGTTAAAAGATAAAGAAAAGCTGTGGAAATGTTCCAGGTCAAAGGAGGTTAAAGAAACATGAGAACTAAATGCTATACTAGATCCTAGAGTGATCCTTTACTAGAGGAAAAATAATGTTATATGGGAAATTATTAGGTCAATCGACAGGTTGGAATACAGCTGAGGAATTAGACAACAGTTAAATATATTACAGAACGTGGTTGCATAAATGAATATCCTTATTCTTTTTAAAAAAATACACCTAAAGTATTGGGGTAAAGGGCCATAATACATGAAATATGCTCTCAAATGACTCAGAAAAATATGTAAATAGATGATGGACAGGTTAGATTGGCAGATTAGATGTATTAAATGATAGATGATACAGATAGGTGATAGATTGACAGATAACAAATAATAAAGCAAATGGGGCTAAAAGTTAAGAATAGGTGAGGGCTTCCCTGGTGGCGCAGTTGTTGAGAGTCTGCCTGCCGATGCAGGGGACACGGGTTCATGCCCCGGTCCGGGAAGATCCCACATGCCGCGGAGCAGATGGGCCCGTGAGCCATGGCCACTGAGCCTGCGCATCCGGAGCCTGTGCTCCGCAATGGGAGAGGCCACAACAGTGAGAGGCCCACATACTGCAAAAAAAAAAAAAAAAAAAAAAAAAAAAAAGAATAGGTGAACCTGGGTAAAGGCTATCCAGGCATTCTCTGTATGATTCTTTTTCTTGCAACTTTAAGTTTGAAATTATTTCCAAATTAAAAGTTAAAAAAATATAGCTTATAGATGGCACATTTAATACATAACTTTGTATATAAAGATTGAAACATTTTTCATATAAAATCAATTTATTCACCCCACTCCCAACCAAATAAATACTGAACAAATAATTAGCAAATGTTAATTTGAGGAATACCAAACAGGGGCCTGCTTGGAATCCATGTCTCAGTGTAGCTCTCGATATTAATGAACTTGTAAGTTAAGTTGCTTTTGGTATCATATGCACCTCCCGGAAATTAGAACACAAAAACCAGTAGAAACAAACTTCTGCAGCGCTTCTTACCAATAAGATAAACCTGCTTCGTTATCAAAAAAGAAATGTTAGAATCCCAGAAAAAACAAACAAACAGTAAGTTCATCTTAGAGTCCTTGACAGCCAGCAAGTGAAAATATGGAGATGGTTACATTTGGTACCCAGAGAGTCAGAAGAGCAGAGTTCAAAAGCATTCAGAGAAAAAATAGATTTGACCCCCAAACATGAATTTCTGGAAGAGAGTCTAAAATGTTTGAGAAGCTATGAAGTCCCCATAAATGCAATTCTAGTTGATGAGGAATAAAAAGGGAGGTATAAATAGGTTAGGATTACAATGTGTAATAATACATGACGTCAACAAATTTTAATATAAACATTGAAAAGAAACCCAACTAGGTGTATAGCCAAAGATGAATGAAAGGGTGATGAGGACACATAAAAATGTCAGGAAGACTAATTCTCTAATAAATTTGGGGTGCTTACCTCGCCCCACCCCGAACAGAGCAAAAGAAAACAAAAAGTTTTCTGCTGCTGTATTTGAAGCAAAAAATAAAGGAATAGAGGACCTTTGCTCAGCCTGAGGGGTCATAGATGAGACATTGCCTGGGCTGAATTTTGCAAGAAAAGTTTCAGAAATAAGAGAATCAGGAGGGCTTTCTACGCAGAGGATAGCCACCAAGAATGCTGCAAAGGTATGGCGTTAAGAAGGAGTCATAAGGCTTCTATTAAGAGAGGCCATGAAGGATCAGATGTCTGAGACAGAGCCAGGGCATGAGAGCCTAACATGTCACACCACAGACTTGAGAATTTGTGCTGCAATTGTAGGAGATGGAGACCTTCGGAAATTTTTAATATTAGCATTTATAATCATGTAGTTCCTCGAAACACTGCTTTTGCCACATTCCACAATTTTTCTTTTTTTTTTTTTGTGGTACGCGGGCCTCTCACTGCTGTGGCCTCTCCCGTTGTGGAGCACAGGCTCTGGACGTGCAGGCTCAGCGGCCATGGCTCACGGGCCCAGCCGCTCCGCGGCATGTGGGATCTTCCCGGACTGGGGCGCATCCCCTGCATCGGCAGGCTGACTCTCAATCACTGCGCCACCAGGGAAGCCCCCACATCCCACAATTTTAATATGCTACATTTCCCTTATTATTTTGTTCAAAATATATATTTTTTCCTTTGTGATATCTTTTTTGCCCCAGGAATTATTTAAAAGTGGGCCACTTAATTTGTAAATATTTTGTGTCTTTCTAGGTAGGGCATTGTTTTTGCTTTCTAAGTTAATTCCTTCATCATCAGGGGACATTCTCTGCAAATTTACATCTTTTAAAATCAATTTGGAAATTATTTTGTTGCCCAGGATGTGATCTAACTTGGGGAGCATTCCACATTCACTTGAAAAAAACTATGTATTTTTTAGTCATTAAGTGTGATGTTCTATGACTGTCCATTTGGTGATGGTTGGTCATTTAGATCTTCTACATCCTTACTAATTTTTTATAGGGTTGTTCTATCAACTACTAAGAGAAGGGTGTTAAAATCTTCAATTATAATTGTGGATTTAACTATTTCTCCCTTTTTGTCTGTGAGTTTCTGCTTATGTTTTTTTATTAGTAATATATTTGCGCTTATGGCTCATTGTGTGACTAGTAATCTCCTGTCTTGAAGTCTGAAGGGGCCGTCAACTCCCAGATTCACCCAGTGTACTTTGTCTTTCCAAGACAGACTCCTCTCCCATTTCTGCCTTCTGTTTCCCAAGCCCCCTGCAGTAATCCCCACATATGTGTAGATGCAGTTATCCAGGAATTTGAGGGAGTTTATGCTCAGGTTCCGTGAGTCATCCCTTCTGCAACTTTCTCATTTCCAGGATTTTGCTCCTAAATTTCCAGCTGCTTTGTCAACCCTAAACCCTGTCTGTTTGACAGCTAGGTGCTAGGATATGACTTAGAAGCTCATCATTAAGACTTTAGATACTGTTCTAAATGCGATGGGATGCATTGAAGATTTTGAAAGAGGGCTGTGATGTGATGCAAATTTTATGGCAATAAGATTACTCTTAATGCTCTAGGGAGAGTGTGTTGTCAAGTAACAAGAATGAAAGTTGGGAGAGACCAGCTAGGGCGTGATTGCAGTAGTCCAGATGTGTACTCTGAGCTTCATTGTCGACTGGCTATCTGCAGGAATAAACACACACTCTGGGAAACTGAAAGTAACATTTTTCACAAGGAATCAATCTTTGTAAATGTCTCTGCTTCCGGGTATGTCAGGCCTGATTCACTATATATTGGCTTATAAAGAGTAAGCAAATGAGCGGTCCTTTTAATGAAGAAAGAAGCAGTTGAAAATATCATATTTCATTTAACAGATATTAACCGAGGGACTGTCAAGTGGCTGGCAGGCTCTGATCTAAGTCAGGGGACATACTAGCCGAAGTCCCCAGCTTCAGAGAGGTTACAGTCTAGAGGGGGAGATGATAACAAAGAAATATGCTAAGGGACCTGGATTTGGCAGGTGGAGGCAAGTGTGCTGAAAAAAAATAATGAGGGGAAGGATTAGAGCAAGTGGGGTTTAACTTCAGAGCACTCAAGTAAGTCTTCTCCAAGGAGGTCACATCTGAACAGTGACCTCAGTGAGGGAAGGACAGAGCCATGTACAAATCCAGCAACAGCGGACATCAAGATGGAAGAGTGCTTTGGTGTCCAGGTACTGCAAGGGGAACAGAGTGCTGGATTCAGAAAGATGGCATCTGAGACACAGCCAGGGCCAGGGAACATCAGGCCTTGGGGGTCACGGTTAGGAGTTTGGATTTTATTCGTAAGCATGACTGGTAGTCATGGGAGCAAGGAACTAACATGAGCTGATTTTTATTTTGAAAGTATCACAAAGTGTTCGTTAGGACAATCCTTCTTGATCAATTCCTTTTGGGGAGAAAATGATCCGTGGCTTCTTGCATTTCTGTATACCTTGAGAGTAGAAGTACCTGCCACCTAGGTTGCAGAGTATCTTTCTAGGGATGTCTGGGTGAAGAACAGCCTTGGGGGTTAGAGAGAGCGTCTTCCTCTGAGCACGTACCTTAAGCACAGATTCCTCCCCTGTAACGCAGCCCATTGTGTGTATCTCCTGGCTCTCTTTGAGTTTCCCCGGAGGACTGGGGGCTCAGGAAACAAGAGCAAACATTGATTTGGGGGCCCCTGCTATTTCCTTGAGCAATGAAGTCCTTTGTCTGTGACTCGGGAGAGCTGTATCTTTTTCCAGCATCCATGAAACGGCGGCAGGCTAACTTATTAGCTTATAAGTCAGGTCAAAGCTCATATCCTTCACATTTCTTGACCTTTTGCGCAAGGAGGATGGAATGCTGCCAGGACGTTCTGGAAAAGGCGAGGGGGAGACGCTCTCGGCCCAATTCCTGGGAACGTAGGCAGGGAAGTCTGTGGGAATCAGAAGTGAACAGGACCAAATCCTACAGTCGACTTGGCAATAAATGGTGTCCTTCTCTTCACTGCTCGTTAATGAGGGGAGATTGGGGAGGTGGCTGCAGGTTGACCACAGGGAACTGGGTTTAAAGACAGACTCTAATCCCCAATTCCCCTTCATTAACAAGCAGTGAAGAGAAGGGCAGCATTTATTGCCAAGTTGACTATACGATTGGCGGGGGCAGAGGGGCAGGGTGACAGGAAAGGAGGACTTCTTTCCCATCTGGCCATCAGTTACGTGTTTGTGGAATGTGGAACCTAGGACCAAGATTCATCTTGGGTAGGTGAAGTTTCCACCCGCCGGCAGATAGCAGTGACAGTGATACTCACATTTAGTGTGAAAAGTGGGAAATTGGCACCCAGTATGAGCAGAAAACAGGCAAATTGTAGACCTTTGGCTGGTTTGGTGAGAGAGGAGAGGTGGCAGTGTGTAGCACTCAAAGAAGAGGGGCAACATCTGGTCCATCGTACAGCTCCGCCATTTTGCCGTCTACTGTGCCAGCCTTGAAAGCCTTTCAGAAAGGACAGTAAAACATCTCAAGAGGGTTGTTTCCATTGAGTCTTAGCTGCTGTAAGAGAGATTTGGCCCCCTGGGAGAAATTCCCAGGAGACACCAAACTCTAGTGGGAAGCCATAGATGAGGCATCGACTAACATTTGGGCTCACTGTGGCTGCAGATTTTTTTTTTCAGAAAGATATCCTTTGAGCATCTATTGAAGTATAACTTTATAGTAACCCCTTCAATAAAGTAGTTGTGCTCAAGGTAACTGAGTGAATCTCTAAATAACACATTGCTATTAATCACCCAGGGGGCCCTCATCCTTCCTCTTCCCAAAAGCCATGTCTCTGTCCATATCCGGTCTGCATTGCCAAAACCGTGAAGCTACATTATTTCTTAGAGATGCTAGTAAGAGGCCAGTTAAATGCTGGGGGCACATCCAAGGTGCTGCCCTCTAAGTAAGAAACAGATTTGTAACTTTTATTTCCCCATCTGCTCACCCTCCACTACCAGGCTTTCCTATAGACAAAGTTAAATGAGTTCAGAAGAAATAAAAAACTACGATGTTCCTCATTGGCCTGCTGAGTATCAATGATAATCAGAAAATGAAAAATGACCAAACATTTAAGAGCAATCCACACTTTTAAGGATGGAACTGAAATTGAAATAGTTAGAACACATAGATCCCATTGAAATAGGGGAAATTTTTATGGCAGTAATGTAATGAAGGAAACAGGAAAGAACTAAAAATAATTCAATGAGATCTGAGGGAGAAGTTCTACAAAAAAAGAGAAGAAATCTTAGAATGATAAAGATTTTTTTGCTAGTAAAAATTATAATAAGTTTAATTTAGAAATTCAACAGAGGCAGTAAAAACATAGAATGGATACTGATGAAAGCCTCATTAATAATACGGTAAATGAACTGGAAATTATCTCAAGATAAAGAGTGAAAAAGCAAAGAGTAGTAATTAGGAGAAAAAAGATAAACATAATGGAAAAATCGATCCAGGAGATCAAATAACCCAAGAATTCAGAAGCAGGTAAAGAAACAGATGGGGAAAGAGAAATAGTCAAAGAAATAATAGAATATTTTTCTGACTTGAGTTTTTAGATCAAGTCTCCTGATTAGCAGGCCAGATTAACAACAACAAAAGACATTCTACATAACCTGGAAATTTTTGTGAAACTCTAAGGATAAAAAGCAAATCTTTCAAACTTCAACATAGTGAGAAGATTTACCAATAATGAGTCAGGAAAGGGAGAGATATTTCCGCTGCAACTCTGGAAGCTGCAACAGAGTAAAAAAAATGTTTATGGCTTTCTAGAATTCAAGGATCCTACAGGTAGCCAGGATATAACTAAGGGGTGACAGAGAGAATGTAAAACTTATCTCACAGAAATTGAGTACAGTGATTAAGATGACAAAATTATAGAAGCATATAAAGAACTTAAAGAATATAAGGTGATATATGAACTGTCTACATCTTAAAAACTCAGAAAAGTCATTTTTTCTTATGCCCATGGAATATTTTTGTTAAATGGATATGTATTTGGTCACAGAGTAAATCTTAATCGATTCCTGCAATGCATATTTTATGGCAACATCTCTGGACTAAAATAAAATAGAACAAAATGTTAAATTTCTGGTTATTTAGAGATAATAAGAATACTCTACAGCAAAACCCACAGGATATAGCTAAAGGAAAATCCACAGCTTTAAAGGATTTCACTATGAAATAAGAAAGATTTAAAACAAATGGAATAGCCATTCAATTTAAGAAAGAGGAAAAATACAGGAGCTGGAAATTAATAAAGATAAAAGCAGAAATTACTGATTTAGGAAACGATAATGAGTTAACATTTATAGAGCATTTGCCATATACCAATTACTGAATAAGTGCTTTGTGAGCATTGTGTTACTTAATCTTCATAATAACTCTAAAAGATAATATTCATCATGAAAATTAACAGTCATAGATCTTTATGAGGCAAATAACTACATCAGACTCTATAAAGAAAAATAGAATTACAGTTGTCGCAGAGGTCTTTTAAAGAGCTCTTTCAGCCTTTGATGAGTTTAGAAAAAAGAAGGCCAACACTCCCTGAAAAACTAAACAAAACCAAAACAAAGCTCAGAGAATTTGAATAAGTAGACAAGGTAGAGTACATGCATATTTAGATCTTTCTCTTATAAACCTGCTGTATGCTTGGAATTAATAAATATAACTGATATATTAAGACCCCAATGAAAATTAAATCTGAAAAGCTGAGTCTCGTACAGGTCACTGTCTTTGTCTAGAATTTAATATCAAGGAATTAATAAGCATTTCTAAATAGAAAAATCTTGAAATTTTAAATATATCCTCATCTGAAATCACATAATATTAAGCAAATAACAAATGAGGATTTTTTCCCAAATATTTATGAGATGAGGCCAAATCCATACATACAAGCAAATTTTAACAGCCTGAAATATTCTGAATAGTAAACAAGAAAAAGTTGAAATAAATAAACTAATTATTCAACTCAGAAGGTTCCGATATGTAAAAACTAAGGAAAACCAGCAAGGAAGGACTTCTGAAAACAAAGTGAAACA
Source organism: Phocoena phocoena (assembly GCF_963924675.1). Taxonomy (NCBI): domain Eukaryota; kingdom Metazoa; phylum Chordata; class Mammalia; order Artiodactyla; family Phocoenidae; genus Phocoena; species Phocoena phocoena. The sequence goes on from NC_089224.1 coordinate 7,029,003, forward strand.
ATTATTTTAAAAGACTTATAAAGAATTGTTAAATCTTTTGGTTACTTTTTATTTCTTTTGTCTATTCTAATTTATTCAGAGTAAACTCAAGCTTGGATCATAACTGTATTTTGGATCATAACTGAAATTCCTTCCTGTTCTCTCCCGATCTCATTCAGCTATCTTTTCATGTGTCCTTCCTTAGGACCATATGACGATAATCTTTCGTGGGCTCTATTGTATCACAGGCCTGTTCCTTTCCATGAATTGCCTGCTCCTTCAAAGAGGTTGCACTAGGAGTTGGCTGGTTTGCACCAAACAAAAAGTGGGGCAAATCAGTCCCTTTTCCCTGAGGGCAAGAGACCAGTTAGGCTCTATCTGGGTAGGTGGACCCTTAAACTGTAAACCCTGTGTGTGCTTCTGGCCACCTTCCACGCCACGTGGCCTGGTCTGCCTGCACTGAGAGAGCAGAATGAAACTGATGCACGGACGGGAGTGGGGTGGGGGGTGCAGAGGGCAGAATTAAGAGAGAAGCAGCCTGGGCAGAGCTCACAGGGTCCTCTTCCTGTTCGGTTCCGTCCCAGACCTAGTATCACTGAGCTGCCCCAGCATCCCTCTCTGTCTATTAACCCCGTTTTTGGCTGGCTGGAACCAAAAGAATCCTTTATCAACACATCATCTTTTCTTGCGTTTCTTATTTTGTTTCTAGTCATTATTGTTCAGTGACTTTACTGAAAAATACAAAGCAGATTCTTTAAATATCTCGTCTTGCTTTCTTTAGTCAATCGCCTCATCTTTCTTTTAATAAGCTCCAGGGAGGTGCTTTTTAAAATTTTTGAAGTAATGAGCTCTTGAAGAAGGACAGGTCCGTCCAGCTGTGGGTGGCTTCTCTTTGATTCTTTCTACTTTCCTCAGTCAGCTATCTGAAGGGTTCTAACCCTTTCTCCCCGTGACTCGGCTGGCCAGTGTAGGACTCCGCCGGACTTCTCACTGTGAGCAGTAGAGTTCACTTCCAGTCCTTCTGAAGCAGGCTTCCACCTTGTCTTGCCAGAATCAGCAGATGAAGAACCATAATCCCTACATGAGCCACTTTCAGCTCTTCCAGGCTCCGCTTGTTCTGCAGCTGATTTCATATCTTGGAATGTCAAGTGCTACTCCCTCTCCAGCCAGCCTCCTGAGCTTCAGTGCATCCTGGCAGTTCTTTATCCTCCCTCTAGTCCTGGAGGATAAAGGTTCATGTCAGGCTGTGCTTGTTTGTAACACAATGATACACTTTGCCAAAACCACTGGTTCTACGTGTCAGAGACCACAGATATGGAAATAGGCGGTTTCAATACAAAGACTGCATAGTATGGAAAATACATAGTGTTAGAAAAGTATAGAACTCGTATAAAGAGAATAAATTGCCCTGTGGAGACTTAATATGTAGGTCCCTGTGCATCTCAGGGTTAGTACTTTTTTAGGGAAATAATTATAAAAGAGATTAGAAATCGATTGAGGAAACTGGATAAAAGGCTATAGGGAGAACTAAGGGAAAGGTCCTCCAGCCTCCTGTTTGCAGTGTGAGGTCTCTCTGTTGCTGTCACTCTCTGTACTCATGCTTTTTGTAGGTCATTATAAAACCTGAACATAAAGCACAGTATCAGAGAAGCAAAAGTTAAAATGTGTTAACGTATAGCTAATTAAAAGTGAGATAAGAATAATATATGGTAAAATGAGAAGATTTAACATTGTCTAAAGCAGTCACTATTTAACATAAGAGAATTTAACTACAATGCAAAAAATCAAAACCTTTTAACATTTTTAAAAAGATTAATGGGATAAAGATTGTTTCTATCACCACATCAACATGAAATGAATAGTATTCTACAAGTGTTTAACTGGAAGACGTTTAAAGAAGGGTCAATGACAGAGAAATGGGAAGGGAACCAGAGGGGTTGGTGAAAAGTGGGGACCATGACCACTTCTAGACTTGAAAGGGGAAGGAGTGTCTTAAAAATTTTGTCTCCTGAACCCGTGAAGGTCACCCTCCACGGAGGGGGTCAGCCCAGGGAAAGGAACAGTGTGGCCAAGTGAAAAGGGAACTCTCTCCTCCACCACCCCATCTTCTTCCTCTCAGGGCACAAAATGGGGCAGAGGATAGCAGAGAATGAACCTGGAGAGGCAAACAGAGAAAACCAACCAGAAGAAAAATTAAATTCTTAAGGCTAGGAAATGATGACAAAGATAAAACCATGAAGGTAAAGGGGGGAATTATTGATAAGATTAATCAATAAATTTAAAACATTGAAGCTCTTTAAATAAAAACTAAGAGAGAGTAGTCCCAGTGGGATTATAGACTAAGAACAGAACTATAGAACTAAGAAATCTGAGTAAAAGTATGAAATAATTTGTTTTAGAAAATGAAACCAAGGAAGGAAGTTTGAATGTTAGAAAAAGATGATAAAAGTAGAATGCAACAATGAAAATAAATTAACATAAATCAAGGTAATAATATACACAAACAGGTAACCTAAGTATGAACATTAGCAGAATTACTTTCATTGGTTTTATTTGTATACTTTATATATTTTCAGATTTTTGAAATAATAAGTATGGCTTATTTTTATAATCAAAAGGGGGGAAGTATTTTGAACATAAACACACACACAGCCCACCTGGCCAAATTATATTCAAAGTGATACAGCAATTAAAAGAATGTATTACAGATGAGGAAACTGTTCAGAATTAAGTAACTTGCCTAAAATCACATCAGTAGTTAGTTATCGGTTATTTATTTGTATGAATAAAACTTTGAAGGAAAAAAGTAGTGAGGAAGTAAAGTTTTTCTACTGTGCTGTACCCACTCTCAGCTACATTTAAAACTCAATGGCAGTAGTGCCTCTCTCTCAAGGTTTCTGCCACAATTATTTTGCCTTTTCCCCTCTCAGGTAGAGAAGAGGCAGGAATCTCTATCTTTTATTATATGCCATTTCGGAGAACTTAGGGAAGCAGAAACAGTACATTTGGTAAATCCCTAATATGAATGTTCTAACATTCTAAAACAAATGTAAGAATGTCATCGTATTACTTTCCCAAGGCAGCCAATTGTGTGATACCAGCATTGAATGGAAAGAGGGAATATGATGGAGATAAGTATGTTCTTGCTTTCCCTCCAGCGAGGGCGGTACCCTCAGCTTCCCAGCCCCACAATTGCCCCCGCCTCCCACTCTCTTGGGATTCTTATGTTTCTCCCACTACCCGCCTTATGCACCATGGAAGACATGTCTGTTGAGAATCACCACACTTTTTTGTATATTTCAATCCCCCAAGTTTTTTAAACTTTACTTTCAGTAGTTTAAATGATAAAATCAAGGGTTTTGTCTTCCTTCTAATATAATAAACAATGATTCAATATTTTTAGAAACTGAGCCAGTTCCACTGCCTGAAAGTTACAGAAAATTCTCCTAGCTGAGAAAAGCAGTGCCTATATTGAACTTTCCTGTCATTGTCATCTCCACCAAAGCACCCCAGAGAAGCCACAGTCAGTAGCTTTTTTTGTATGGAAGCAAAGGGTATTTCCACTGCCCTGCACTTCTGCTCTTGACATTTTACATTAAGAGAAAGTCCAGACATCAAAAAGAAATATAAGGGGAAGCTGAAAACTGAATATGGATAAATAAAGGAAGCCCTGACTAATGGGAGTTGTTGATGGTAAATGGTATAATTGGTCCTTGCAACTTTATGGAACAGATGGGATTCCTAAAAGATCTTAAGAAAAGATAACTGGAGGGTGGCATATATTATATAACTGTCATGTTCTGAACTCAAGGAGAGCGCTGGGGGAAAATAACTAAATTAGGAGCATGTAAAACAAATGTGTTTATTGTTATCTATTATTTATGGCCCTCTGGATAGCTGGTAGCTCATTTGACTATACTTCTGCCTAAACCAATTTACATTAATCTAGCTGGTAAATTGAATAATGTTGTATCAACTGCTTTGCTGCAATCAAGATATATTGCATAGAACCCAACTCTCTTAATCTAGTAACCATATTTTCCAATGTTGATGGATAATTGCCTTTAAGTGCATCCCCTGCTCCCTCTGCTTTTAGGTCTGGCTGATAGGACCATTACTGGAAGTGGTGTGTTCCCAGAACCATTTTGAGAATGCAATTTGGCTTAACTCTCCCATCAGTAATATCAGTATAATCTGAGAGTTCTAAAGGCTATTAGCTTTCTGTGATGGTCTTGGACTCCCTTAAATAGTGACCCAAAAGGATCCAACAGACAAGAGGAAACAAACTTCAACTTTCAACTCTCTAATATTTTCTCCATTTCAGTCATTTCAGGATGAATGTTCACTGTAGTTCATAAGCACATGCTCCTAAAGGAAAAGAGCACCTCTGTAAGATTTGTGTGCTCTCTCAGTGACTACAGAGCATACAGCTAATCGAATCTGTCATTTCCAAAAATAAATTTGTCACTGTTGTCCATCTCTTTCCAGGTATACTTTCCTCGGACGTTTGTACTGTGACATATCAAGAAGCTATGAAGAAACAGAATGTTGGTGAGTCTTGCTTTGTAGACCTGTATTAACAACTAAGCTTAAAACATTTCAGTAATGCACAAAATCCCAAGTCTCTTTCACCAGTAGGACAGGCTCAGAATTATGAGTTATTTGCACTTCCTGTTTCCTTTTAAACAGTGTGTAGATATTAAGTTTGGCTTTAAAAATCTCAGCTTGCGTACGCTTCTATTCCAGCCTGGAAATCTTTTCTTTTAGTTTTTATCAGTGATCGCTTATTCCTTTAATGTTCAATATTAGAGCTGTGATTTTGTGAATTTAGCTTGGATGTTGTCTTCACTTTTTTTTTTTTTTTTTTTTTTTTTTTGCGGTACGCGGGCCTCTCACTGTTGTGGCCTCTCTCGCTGTGGAGCACAGGCTCCGGACACGCAGGGTCAGCGGCCATGGCTCATGGGCCCAGCCGCTCCGCGGCATGTGGGATCTTCCCGGACCGGGGCACAAACTCGTGTCCCCTGCATCGGCAGGCGGACTCTCAACCACTGCGCCACCAGGGAAGCCCAGTGTTCACTTTTTAAGATTAGGCTCCCAGTCTTCCAGTGATCATGATTATCGATAACTATAAAGGTAGACTTGAAGATGGCCCTGTTTCCCCACGGTGGGGCGAGCCCTGGAAGGGGTTTTCCAGGTGTGGGTACAGCTAACTGTGGGTCCACCTTTGTTTGCTGTTCCCCTTTGTGATCAGCAAAACTAAATGTTGGCACAGCATTTAGTTCTGGCAGTGTCGTTCTAGACAAGACAGAAGGGGCTGCCTGTTTTATATCATAGAAAAAACTAGATATTTCCAAGAATTGTCCTTTTCAGTTGAAGAATAAAGGACACCCAGAAAACCTTGGGGGTTAAACGTTGTGAAGATAATCTCTAAATGATCATACCTTAAACTCTCATGCCAAGGGAAAAACAAAATATATAAACAGACAAACAAAAAATAAATGCTTCTGTGTGTTATATTTCATCAAATGGAACTGTTAATATATGAGTGTATTCTGTTTTATCTTGATATGAATGTGTAATCTGGTACATGCATATGTAATAGAAATATATTTATATGTGTTTGGACCAAAATCAAAATGAGATCATATTTGGGAAAGTACTTTATGCTTTGCAGTACATTTAAAATATAAGATTTATTATGCATAGAATTAGGTAGGCCTAAGGAGCAAGATGTCCCTTCACTATTGCATTGACTTATCCAATTAGAAGTGCGTTATCTGATTCTTCACTGACATTTTTAGGTAATCATTTGATCACTGTATAGTTTCCCAGCCCCAATCTTTCCTTAAACGGAAAACTGTAAATCAGAAAATATTTACCAGAGGAGCCAAGATGACTGTCTCAAATCATCTCTGGTTTTCAGATGCATGTGTTAGGCAGTATTTCAAAAGGCATAAATATGTATAAATGCTCTGTAAAAATCCGCTTGAGTTATTCATATGTTAGCTAATTCTCTATCTTTATACACACAAACATACATACATACACACATGCATATCCACACATATATATGAGTTTTTAAAAGAAAAAACTAGGTATAGGCTTTGTACAGTGGCCAGTTTTTATACCTTACCCAAAAAGTCATTTTAAGAAACAAAGATGCTTTGCATTAATTTTCTGACTAGTGTTCTAACTCACACTTGAAGCATATAAAATACAAATGAATTCAACTGTATGTACCTTGAGGGCAGAAATTATGTCTTTCGCTCCTTGCACAATTTTACTACAGATTTTAGGATACTGCTAAATCCAAAGCGGGTATTTAATAGAGGTTTACATTGAATGGCTGACTGAAAAATATCTTTCTAATATATTCCCAGACAGAAATCTGTGTTTGACTAGGTTCAGTCACCTCTAATAATAATGAGAGATATATGCTTACAGCATACAGAGCACTGGTCTGGGAAGAGCTGAGAAAAGGTAAAGTCAAGCCATAAAACCATCAAAGACCATCCAACCATCTGTAGACTGAATAACTTGGAGTGATGGAGAAGCACTTCTCTTTTCCCAAAACAGACATGAGTTGTAAAGCGATGCCTGTTTATCCAGGTCGCCCTTGTTTTATTTCAGAGTGTGCACTTACTCTTCCCCACTGCTGCCAGACGTGACTAGCATGTGATAGTGACAAATCAGTTACACAGCATCTGAAGTAACGAGACGCTCTTGTCAAGTAGATCTTATGAGTCTGGAATGTTCCAGATATGGAGCCATGATATTAATCCAGTAAATGCTCTACTTAGACTCAAGTCAGCAGATTTTTATACAGTGACACTTACATACTTAGCATTTTGATAAGGATTTCTGAGGAGTTTCTGTCCCTGGGGATTTGCTCTTGTTGGGGAGGACAGAGCTATAGATTAAAAAACCAACAACTAGAGAACAAAACAATTATATGACCCAGTAATAAAATGAATGGTACAGATTATAAGTGTCTGAGGAATAAAGAAATCAGTGTGAACAGCTGTGCTCAGAGGTAGGTTTATGAGAAGAGTGGGTCCTGGGAAATGAGCCGAATTGGGGTTGGTGGAAAAGATGGTAGAGACTTAGGGAGGGGTGTGGCTCATACAAAGGCGTAAATATGGAGTGTGGACATCTGAGTGCCTGTACTACAGCGTGATCACAGCAGGAGCAGTGGAGTCAGATTTCCTGCTCAACTCAGAGCCTGACCCTGGGTTACCTCACCTGACTTTATCTCAATTCTCTTACCTGTAAAATGAGGGAAATAATAGTATATATGTATAAATTTATACCGTATATATTATATGAATAATGTGTATAATTTTATGGCTTCTAGATCTCTTATCTCTCTGAGGTTTTTTTTTTTTTTTTTTTGGCTAAGTTGGGTCTTCGTTGCTGCGCACGGGCTTTCTCTAGTTGTGGCGAGCAAGGGCTACTCTTCATTGTGGTGCATGGGCTTCTCATTGCGGTGGCTTCTCTTGTTGCAGAGCACGGGTTCTAGGCACGCAGGCTCAGTAGTTGTGGCTTGTGGGCTCTAAAGCACAGGCTCAGTAGTTGTGGCGCATGGGCTTAGCTGCTCCACCGCATGTGGGATCTTCCCGGACCAGGGCTCGAACCCATGTCCCCTTCACTGGCAGGCAGATTCTTAACCACTGTGCCACCAGGGAAGTCCCTATTTTTTTATTTTTTAAACACAACATGATTATCTTTTAATACACAACCAAAACAAAACACCGTAGTAAATTGATGGCAATAAAATATGGTATTTCATTTGCATTGCATGACTAATGGTTAACATTTTTAGTCATAAATGAGTTCTTAGAAACCAGCAACAAAGACATTGGTATACCAAGGAAAGTGGGGAAAAAAAACCCCAAAAAACAGAAGACAGTGAAATAACACAAGTGACTAGTAAGGATTAAGCATATCTGAAGATAACTGAGCTGAACAATAACAGAAGAAAAGCAATTTCTTTGTAATATCATATTACAAAAGATTAAAAATCTAACATTTATACAGCTTTAGGAAACAGACCCACATATACTTTTAGAATCTTTTCTTCTCTGCCCTCCATTATATCTGTTTCCTCCAGGTTTCTTTCATCTGTTTGGTGTTTGTTTATTTCTTTAGTGTTTTCCTTTTTCATGTTAGACTTGCCTCAAATATCTGGTAATCCTGAGCTGCCTAGGTCTAGAATGAAGTACTTAAAGTTCATTGATTCAATATTCAATAAATACTTATTGAACGCCTATGATGTGCCAGGCAGTGTTCTAGGTGCTTGACATTCTAAAATTAAATAAATTAAAGCTCCCTCATTACTATTATAGTTCAACATTTTACTCACGAAGAGGAAAGAGTTTACCCTTCTTTCATAATCCTAATATATACCAATGACTAATATATGTTTATAATTATAAACATATATTTTAAAAATTATTTTTCCATCCTCTAAGTGTATGTTTTTGCTCCACTGCACAGTACATTGTTTCTTCCTATACATCATTCAGTAAAATCTTTGCTGAATTATTAATATGTCCCAGGTGCCCATTTCAGCAATATGTAAAACAGAAAAAAAGATTTCTAAACAATAACAAGAAACATGGCCTATCTCCTTGAAAAAAGGAGGTGACATTCTGGTTGCGGAAGTGGGACATCAAAAAATACTTAACAGTATAATTATGACAGAAATGGTGTGGAAATTATTATAAGGCAGCAAAGGAGATGAACCATAAGCTGAGCAGGCCATGAAAGTGTGGCAATTCTAACTCTATAGTGTAGTAATTAAACCCTCCGTGCAATAGAGTCAGAAAGAGCTGGACCCTGACTCTGCTACTATTAGCTGTGCAACCCTGGGTGAGTTACTGCAACCTTATAAGCTCCAAGTACCTTGTCCTTAAAGTAAGTATCAGAATATTACCTAATTATTACAGTGACGTTTGAGTGTCTGCCATAGGCCAGGCTCCAGGGATACAATGGTGATTAAGACAACTTTGGTCTCAGCCCTCATTAAACAACAAACAAGGAGTCAAAATTGTGATAAGTATTCTGAATGGGAGATACGAGAATGCAGCTAACAAAACAAACCCTGAAAGAACTGGTCCTCAGAAAGGAGACCAAAGTTCTGTGCTGCCTGTAGTTGACCTGGAGGGTTAGGAATGACCAGAAGGCCTGTGGTGAAGGGGTAGGTGCAGAGATGGGGGCATGGGGAGGGGGGCAGAGAGGCAGACAAGGATTTTGACAGACTGTGGATTACAGAGGACCGTAAACCACAATGAAAGGTGTAGACTTTAACCCAAGCATGATGAAAATCTATTGAAGGGTTTTAAATATACTTCACTTAAAGAAGTGTTACAAGGATTACATGAGAAATTGCACGTAAAATCTCCTTCCTTCCTTCTTTCCTTCCTTCCTTTTGTTCTTTTTATTTCTTTTTTTTTTTCAAATTATGGGCCTTTTCTACTTCAGGAGAAGTAGTACTAATTTACACCTCACTCATTTTATGAAGAGCTTTGTGGTAAGAACCTTAAGTTATCAGACTGGCCTCTTTCTGATTCTTTCTGTGTATCCATAGGGCTGCATTCCCCAGAGAGTTGTCCAGATGACTCACCCCCTCACTCAATTCTCATGGGAATAAATTGAAAACACTATTTTAAAACAAATATGACATTTTTAAAGAAATACATAAGACACGCCCCACTCCCACCCACCCTTGGAATAGTTTTCATTCTTCTCTGATAAAAGGAAGACCTTGGTGGAAAAGTTTTACAAGCTCTGATGGTGTGAGCTCTTCATAAATGTCCATGTTATTATTATTTAAAGGAAAGGGAGAAGAGATTGAGAGAAGCCTTGAAGACACAGGGCAGAAGGAACTAGGGTTTGCAGGAGGGGGAGGACAGATGAATGGAGAGAAGAGAAACACGTTCCAGGCTGAGGACTCACTTATTGTGAGTGATGGAAAATTCACAGCATCAGTTCACACACAGTAAGTTGGAGGGATGAACAGCAGAGTAATCTGGATAGGACAGAATCAGGGCCAGGGGGTGGGAGGGGTGGAGAATCCAGTGAGATCCAGAGAGAGAGGCAGAATTAGGCTACAGAGTGATAAATAACTCCAGGGTAGAAAGCAAACAAACAAACAAACCAAAACTATGATTTTGATTCATTAACCTCCCACCCTTTCTAAGATACAAAATAAATTTTTTCAAAGTTGTAAATATAAAAAAGTAAGGAAATCCCCTGGCAGTCCAGTGTTTAGGACTCCATGATCTCACTGCCGAGGGCCCGGGTTTGATCCCTGGTCAGGGAAATAAGATCCCACAGCCCCGGGGTGCAGCCAAAAAAGAAAAAAAGAAAAAAACTAGGCTCAGACATTCAATAAAATCGCTAAGTAGATTAAATGCATTTCCCCTCCTACACACGGATGAGGAAAACAGTTAATTAATACAGATGAATGCTGTTGCCTGCCAAACCAGCTTCTGTTCGACCAAATGGGAAAAACGAATCTGGGGTCAGATCCCTTCAAATGAAAATGCGTGGTTGTGAGCTTCTTAATAAGCCTGGAAGGGGGAGAGTACATTGAGTAATTAATACAGTACATGGTAGCAGAAACAGAGGCACAGATGTAGAGAACTGACGTATGGATATGGGGGTGGGGGGTAGGTGGTGGAGGGCAGGGAGGAGGGGGTGGTGGGATGGATTGGGAGATTGGGACTGACATATACACACTACTATATATAAAATAGATAACTAATGAGAACCTGCTGTTTAGCACAGGGAACTCTACTCAGTGGTCTGTGGTGACCTAAATGGGAAGGAAATCCAAAAAAGAGGGGATAGATGTATACACAGAGCTAATTCACTTTGCTGTACAGCAGAAACTAACACAACATTGTCAAGTAACTATACTCCAATAAAAATTTTTTTAAAATACAGTATGTGGTATTGTACTGTATAGTACATTAATTCATATCATATAAAAATAAGTTGATCAGTTGTACAGTGGTTTGTTCATTTATAGAGTATTAAGTCAGTCTGAAAGAACCTAAGATAATCATAAAATTAAATGAATGATACTAGTAAAACAAACAAATAAATCTATTAAAAGAAAACTAGCAGTGATCTACTAACAGAAAACTAGCTCCATAAGTTTAATAGACTTCACACAACTAGCACAAAGGTAGTTCAGTGTTAGAGTGCTATTTCTCCACTTTTATTCTGGCCTGAAATCTAAAGTCAACCATGTTAATTTTTTTTAGAAAACTGGAATAATTTTATTGTAACTACAAAAGTTATTAGATGAAATGTTTCCCATATTGCCTCTAAAATGCTAGAAAAAGAGCTGCTGTGCCATAGATAATTTGTAACTGTCTTTGCTTATATAAATTCTGGTTTAGTGATCTTCCCCTATTTTTGATAAATGTGTTAAATTTTTGAATGTGAAGTTTTAGGAGAAAGCATTTGTCTTACACTATTCTTAGTTTATACATCGTTGTGAAAGCCAGTCAAAAGAAAGACAACAGAGCTATTTTTAGGAGGTTTTCCTACATTTTTATTGCCTTTTAATGAAAGAGATCCTCACGTTTTGAGGAGGAGATGATGAATGGTAGGGAGTGTGAAGTTTAAAAGAACATATATCTCGGCTATAAATTCCATAATGTGGATACAATCCCTTTTGTTTAGATCTCTTAACTTTTCTCCAAGCAATGGATAACCCATTTGGGAAACCTTCACGTATTTAAGCTATATTTACATATCAGAATTGTGTTTTGGTGAAGCAGGTGATAAAGACATGGGAATCTTCCAGAATGTAAAGAGGAAAAATAAATAAATAGGAATCAAAAAACACCCCGAGCTTGTAAAATATTCAGTCATACTCAGACTGGGACAGCACACAAAAGGCTGAGCACATCCATCTTGATGAAATTTTGTTAATTGCAAAAAATAAAGAGAAAAACTCTACAAGCTTCCTGGAAGAGAGGGAGGGAAGGGGGGAAGAGAGAGAGGGAGAGAGAGAGAGGGAGGGAGAGAGAAAGGAAGAAAGAAAGAAAGAGAGAGAGAGAGAGAGAGAGAGAGAGGGAAAGAGAGAGAGAGAGCCTACAAAGAAACAAGAATCCAAATGCATTAGATTTTTACGAGTCAGATGCTAGACGACAATGAAGCAACTTACTCAGATATTCAGATTTTCAGGGGAAGTATTTTGAATCTAGAATTTAAAATTATATATAGTGCATATATATTATGTGTACATATATGTGCAATTTTGTTTTTGAAGATGTATGTTCATATGGTTCAAAAATCGAAATAATATAAAAATATATAACATACAAAGAGAGGACTCCCACCTCTGTCCCTTCCTCTCCTTCAAAGGTGGTAATTTTATTTTTTTTGTGTGTGTATTCTTTTAATATTTCTTTGTAAATACATAAACAAGTGTGAATATATACATATATTTTCCCTTTTCTTACACAATTTATAGCTTTATGATAAATACTGTTCTATTAGTTTTTAATCACTTAACCAAAAATGTTGGAGACGTCACCTTTTTGGTACCACTATCTTGGTCAGGCCACTCTTTTTTATAGCTTCCTAGGACTGTGCTGTGTGGATACATCAGAGTTCATGCCACTAGTCCCCTATTGCTGGACTTTAGCAGTTTCCAAACTTGTAGTGTTATAAACTGAGGGGATGGAAAAAGATATTCCATGCAAATGGAAATCACAAAATGCTGGAGTAGGAATTAACATATCAGACAAAATAGATTTTAAAATAAAGACTATTACAAGAGACAAAGAAGGACACTACATAATGATCAAGGGATCGATCCAAGAAGAAGATATAACAATTGTACATATTTATGCACCCAACATAGGGGCACCTTGATACATAAGGAAAATGCTACAGCCATAAAAGGGGAAATCGACAGTAACACAATCATAGTAGGGGACTTTAACACCCTACTTTCACCAATGGACAGATTGTCCAAAATGAAAATAAATAAGGAAACACAAGCTCTAAATGATACATTAAACAAGATGGACTTAATTGATACTTATAGGACATTCCATCCAAAAACAGCAGAATACACTTTCTTCTCAAGTGCTCATGGAACATTCTCCAGGATAGATCATACCTTGGGTCACAAATCAAGCCTTGGTAAATTTAAGAGAATTGAAATTGTATCAAGTATCTTTTCCAACCATAACGCTATGAGACTAGATAACAAATACAGGAAAAAAATCTGTAAAAAATACAAACACATGGAGGCTAAACAATACATTACTAAATAACCAAGAGATCACTGAAGAAGTCAAAGAGGAAATCAAAAAATACCTAGAAACAAATGACAATGAAAACACGACAATGAAAACAAAACCTATGGGATGCAGCAAAAGCAGTACTAAGGGGGAAGTTTATAGCAATACAATCCTACCTCAAGAAACAAGAAACAGCTCAAATAAACAACCTAACCTTACACCTAAAGCAATTAGACAAAGAAGAACAAAAAACCCCAAAGTTAGCAGAAGGAAACAAATCATAAGGATCAGATCAGAAATAAATGAAAAAGAAATGAAGGAAACAATAGCAAAGATCAATAAAACTAAAAGTTGGTTCTTTGAGAAGATAAACAAAATTGATAAACCATTAGCCAGACTCATCAAGAAAAAATGGGAGAAGACTCAAATCAATAGAATTAGAAATGAAAAGGGAGAAGTAACAACTGACACTGCAGAAATCCAAAGGATCATGAGAGATTACTACAAGCAACTATATGCCAATAAAATGAACAACCTGGAAGAAGTGGACAAATTCTTAGAAAAGCACAACATTCTGATACTGCATGAGGAAGAAATAGAAAATATAAACAGACCAATCACAAACACTGAAATTGAGACTCTGATTAAAAATCTTCCAACAAACAAAAGCCCAGGACCAGAGGGCTTCACAGGCAAATTCTATCAAACATTTAGAGACAAGCTAACACCTATCCTTCTCAAACTCTTCCAAAATATAGCAGAGGGAGGAACACTCCCAAAGTCATCGTATGAGGCCACCATCACCTTGATACCAAAACCAGACAAAGATGTCACAAATAAAGAAAACCACAGGCCAATATCACTGATGAACATAGATGCAAAAATCCTCAACATAATACTAGCAAACAGAATCTAAGAGCACATTAAAAAGATCATACACCATGATCAAGTGGGGTTTATCCCGGGAATGCAAGGCTTCTTTAATATATGCAAATCAATCAATGTGATAAACCATATTAACAAACTGAAGGAGAAAAACCATATCATCATCTCAATAGATGCAGAAAAAGCTTTCAACACAATTCAACACCCATTTATGATAAAAAGTCTCTAGAAAGTAAGCATAGAGGGAACCTACCTCAACATAATAAAGGCCATATATGACAAACTCACAGTCAACATCATTCTCAGTGGTGAAAAACTGAAACCATTTCCACTAAGATCAGGAAAAAGACAAGGTTGCCCACTCTCACCACTATTATTCAACATAGTTTTGTAAGTTTTAGCCATAGCAATCAGAGAAGAAAAAGAAATAAAAAGAATCCAAATTGGAAAAGAGGAAATAAAGCTGTCACTGTTTGCAGATGACATGATACTATACATAGAGAATCCTAAAGACACTACCAGAGAACTACTAGAGCTAATCAATGAATTTGGTAAAGGAGCAGGATACAAAATTAATGCACAGAAATCACTTGCATTCCTATACAGTAATGCTAAAAAATCTGAAAGATAAATTAAAGAAACACTCCCACTTACCACTGCAACAAAAAGAATAAAATACCTAGGAATAAACTTACCTAAGGAGACAAAAGACCTGTATGAAGAAAACTATCAGACACTGATGAAAGAAATTAAAGATGATACAAACATATGGAGAGATACACCATGTTCTTGCATTGGAAGAATCAATATTGTGAAAATGATTATATTACCCAAGGCAATCTACAGATTCAGTGTAATACCTATCAAGCTACCAGTCGCATTTTTCACAGAACTAGAACCAAAAATATCACAGTTTGTATGGAAACACAAAAGACCCTGAATAGCCAAAGCAATCCGGAGAAAGAAAAACAGAGCTGGAATAATCAGGCACCCTGACTTCAGACTATACTACAAAGCTACAGTAATGAAGCCAGTATGGTACTGGCACAAATACAGAAATATAGATCAATGGAACAGGATAGAAAGCCCAGTGATAAACCCACACGTATATGGTTACCTTATCTTTGATAAAGGATAAAGTGCTCTAGAGCCTGCAAGACACAGCTGCTGAGCCCGTGCACCACAACTACTGAGCCTGCACTCTAGAGCCCATGTGCCACAGCTATGGAGCCCATGAGCCACAACTGCTGAGGCTGCATGCCACAACTGCTGAAGCCCACACAGCTAGAGCCTGTGCTCTGCAACAAGAGAAGCCACCACAATGAGAAGCCCACACAACACAACGAAGAGTAGCCCCTGCTCACCGCAACTAGAGAAAGTCTGCACACAGCAATGAAGACCCAACGCAGCCAAATATATAAATAAATAAATAATCAATGAATTAAAAAATATTATTCCACTCAAGATCACTTTGGAAGACCATTTTCATCTAATGGATGGGCCACAGGAAACCAAGTGGAAAGATGGAGTCTAGCTGGCTCTTGAGGGGACATTAGGATAAGGAGAGCTTCAGTAAGAGAGTCGCAGCAGGAATACCCTAAGAGACTCAGTTCTACATATTTCCAGCAGCAGGGCCCCCTAGGCCTGATCACATGTGTACAAAGAGCAGTTAGCGAGTGGAGAAGGAAGTGGGCGAAGAAGAGGACAACCATGTCTTCCTTCCCACACTGTGGTATTCTCCGCTTAGTCAGGCCTTAGCTTTGGGAAGGAGAAATTTAAATTGGGTAAGAGTTTAGAATTTTGAATTACCCTCTACTGGGCCAGTCTTCCTATTTTCAAATAATGTCCAGAAGTTAAGGAATCAAGCCTGCAAGTCATCCCGGGAGTAGGGAAAAATAAGTTGTGAAACTGATCTGAAAGAACAACGGGAGAAAATACATAAAGTTCGTTTCTGGTTATCATTCCAAAATCCAATTTTTAATAACTCAGCAACAAATATACACCTCTTTTTTTAGGTCTTTTCTACATATATGTACATTCCAGTAAAACTGAACCGAGGTTCCTATATTTAATGAAGACCCTATTGGCATTTTGCTCAGAATAACTCATCTTTTGCAGGGTTGGCTCATGTATTGCAGAACTTTTGGCATTCTACGTTCTTGCCCATTAAACGTCGGTTAAGCTCTCCAGTAATTTTGACAAATGTTTCCTAAGACCAGTACCTCCACAAATTGAGAAACACTAACTCAGGGTAAATGCATTAATGCTGACAACCTAGGTATCTTCAAATGACATGGTAACCCCCAGGCAGATACGGCAAAAGGTGAACCTTGGGTGGAAAACTGTAGATTCTCTCCCCAGTTAAGACCTCATAGATTTAATAATTTACATCTCAGTAGGAATAAAAGAAGAATTCACTGAAACCAGTCAAGTTCTTTGGGATGCACTATACCCCTTGAAATGGAACGTACGGCCCAACTATGAATCTAGAATAAATTCCATGTTGGAAATCCTACCCAAACATAATATGCTACAAAAGTTTATGATCCCAAAGTGCCATCTGCAATAATATGGTGAAAATGAAATCCAAGAGAGTTATCAACTGTGCACAGTGGCAAGTGCTGATTTGTCAGAGATCATATTTGCTGCAAATATTGCCAAAGAATTTTGAACCTGTAAATAAAAGCGTCTAAAATACAACTCTCTACGACATTAAGAATTTATGATGGGACTTCTTGCAAGTGGGGACTGAAAAGATGGCATCGTCAAAAAGAGGGATTCAAATATAAGAAAATTAAATAAGGAAATAAAAATAAAACACGTTGCACTGTGTCAGGAACATAGATGTTTAAATAAACCAAAACACACACAAATGCACACACATACACACACTCACACAAACTAAAGAAAGAGGAGGTCTAGGAGGAGGAATAGATGAAGGAAAAGGAAGAGGATGAGAAAGATGAAGAGGAGGGAGGAGGTTAAGTAGAAGGAGGGAAGGAAGGAGAAGTAGAACCAGCAATTATACGTCAAAGAATTAGTCCTCTGTCTCCCAGGGATTTGAGAGATGACCTGCCATCGGTTATCAAGGAGTGAGAATCTGAAAATAAAGGGGATAAGATCAGCACTGGCTATATTAAAAATTAAAATGGATCCAGCTTGAAGGAAATAAAACTAGAGGCAAAAGTATTCTATGCAAGAGGTTCTTGAACCGAATCACTCAAAGGTAAATAGACATCAAAGGCAGATGTTGAAAAGTATACTTAGCCTCCAAGTTCCCTCAAAATAGCAGGTTTATGACAGTCACTAAATAAATGCAATGGAGACCGTAAAATAAGTGATCCCAGGGGACTAGTCCTGTAAACTAGAGCTTTGTCTACAATAAATGCAGTATGGCTGAACATATAGAGACTCTTGACAAAGTAGAGAGATGAACTAATTACATGAAATACAACATCTAAACTACTATGACATAAATAATATAGAAATAAGAAATTTTAATAAAATACACCTTTAAAAGTCTCTACTCTCATTATTTGGTGGAAGTGCACAATGTAACAGCCTTCACTCGACTTAGCTTACTCTTCTCCCTTTTAGAAAACGACTCTGGGAAAATAACAACGAAAACATGATTTTAAATTAAAATTTTAAATAATGAAACAAGCCTCAGCATTCTTTCCAAAACTGAGAGTGTAACTTAGCAGACGGGTTGGACCAAGAAAGAAAGATGGAGTGTACGTATCAGCCAGTTGTTGATACTTTTTTGCTTGTTTCCTCTTCATTTCTTACTCATAACCCCTGAAATCTTCTCATTCTGCCTGTGAGGATGATGACACAAAGTGCTACATCTCCCAGAGATGTCTTTGAGCAAGCTAATTCATGCTTAAGAATCGCTAATGCATCAATAAAATAAATTTTAAAAAAAGAATAGTTAATGCAAATCAAGCACTTACCAAACACTCAGCCCCTTACATGTAGCAATTTATTTAATTCGCACAACACTCATATGAGATTGATATTCTTGTCAGCCACATTTGACAAATGAAAAGTTGAGAAGACTGAGCTACCAGGAGATGAAATAACTTGCCCAATGTATGCAGCCAGGAGGAAGGGGGAGAGCCAACTTTTAAACCTGTAATGCCTCTCCACTCCCAAGCAAAACAACTAACTGCTGATGTGCTTGCATGAATAGAAAAATGAGACACACCTAGTGTCTTTCATAAACAAGCTTAGAGGCTTGACTTGGGGGACCCGTGAAGGAATGAAGACCCTCAGAAGGTAGAGAGTGTTGACTTGGAGAAGAGCGATGCAATGTGTAGAACACGTGGGAGGCTCCCGGCTGTGTGGAGTGGTTGCCATGTCATTTCTCATCAGATGTGTAACTTCCAACCCTTCTTTTCTTCTGATCAGGAGGTGAAGCAAGGGGAGAAATAGTACTGAAAATAGAAAATCAATTTTGAGAAGATAGATGGTCATTTGGGGGCACAATTATTACACAGATTAATTAAGATAAATCTGGACCAGCTGAAAAAATAAAAGTTAAAAATATTCTAACATTTCTTACTAGGAAGAAAATTTTGAAGGACAAAAACCCATTCTAGAACACCTCTGTGCTACACTTTTATGCAGATGTGACATAACACAGTTCTTTGATTGTTTCTAAATTGTCGTATCTCTAATGACTTTTGAAATTACTGAAAGAGGTAGCAATAATTTATTTTTCATTTTACAAGTTTGTAAATTACTCCTTAATTTATCTTACAGAATTGTAATGATCAAAAAATAATAATTTTATCTGTAACTTTATTCAATTAAAACCCTTGAATTCTTTTTTCATTGATTTCCCAATTTTCAAATTTGCCAAATGTAGCATTTGTTTATATTATATACCTTAAATATAGATATTGTTTGCCTGTTGATATTTTAAAGATGCACTAAGGAAGGAATCTATAAGGCCTGAAATTGTTCACCCCCAGAAAAAATAAATAGGTAAAACACTAGATTGATCAACCAATATTTTATTGATCATTTGTTAAATGGACATTTTATAAATGTTCACTGAACATTTTCTATATGCTAGATATAGGGTGGAGTACAAGATTACAGAAGGCATGCTGGCCCATGCTCTCCAGAAAAGGGCTATAATAAACACACAGTCATCATAGGAGGAGAGTTGGGTTTTTTTTTTTTAAAGATTTATTTATTTGACTGCGTTGGGTTGCTGCTGTAAATTACTGCGCGCTAGTTTTCTCTAGCTGCAGCGAACAGGGGCTACTCTTCATTGCGGTGCATGGGCTTCTCATTGTGGTGGCTTCTCTTGTTGCAGACCATGGGCTCTAGGCACACAGGCTTCAGTAGTTGTAGCACTTGGGCTCAGTAGTTGTGGCTCGCGGGGTCTAGGGCACAGGCTCAGTAGTTGTGGCATGCAGGCCCAGTAGTTGTGGCTTGCAGGCTCACTAGTCGTGGTTCGTGGGCTCTAGAGCACAGGCTCAGTAGCTGTGGCATGCAGGCTCAGTAGTTGTGGCACACGGGCTTCAGTAGTTGTGGCACACAGGCTTAGTTGCTCCGCGGCAGGTGGGATCTTCCCGGACCAGGGCTTGAACCCATGTCCCCTGCATTGTCGGGTGGATTCCTAACCACTGTGCCATCAGGGAAGCCCCAGGGATGAGGTACTGACAAGTACTTTGAAAATGGTATACAATGGGTCAGAGAACAGGGAGGAAGTTTTTTGTGCTGGTGGGCAAAAATAAAAGAAGACAATCTGGGAACTAAAACTAAGGAATGGAAGAGGCAGAAGAATTAATTTTCCAGATTCACTGAACTATAGATTATTATTTGGGGAAAATGGAAGCATAAAGAAAAATGTAACTTGGATCAAGGTGATGAAGGGCCTAGAAGGCCAATCTAGATCTATTTGTATTACACAGATAAAACATCTGGATGACTGATCTTTTCATCCAGATACGTGGCATTATTCCAGCACTTGACTCGGAATTTTCAAATAACAAATGTCAAGAAAACATAATCCTTGGGTAAAGGTCAAGGAATATCTGAATTTGATTTTGGAATTTTTTCCCAAGGGGAAGTCTTACTACTATCCCTTGAGACTTAAAACAAAAAGAAATCAAGGTTAAGAAAATAAATCCTGACAAGATGTCAAAAGAGTCAGATGGTCTATAACATAAAATGGGTCTACTCCAATTCTCACTGACATAATTTTATGGACATGAATATTTTAAATGGTCTCTAAAGTGGTATAGTACCTTCAACCCACACACAACCAAGACGCGAGGTTGTTGCATTGGCTATTCCTGGATCAGTATTTTAAATGGTAAAATGCACACCGGTGTCCCCTGAACTTACTTTGAGGTTCAGGAGTCTTTATTTATTAGTGCATGCACTTAAATCTGTAAGCTGGAAAGTCGTGAGTTCAATCATAAATTTGGGAGTCATGAATTTGTAGGCAGTCTAGAGTTCAATCATAAATTCTGGAGTCATGAATTTGGCATTGGTTTCAGTCTTACCAAAATGTATCTTCCTAACTCTAATCCAGAGACATCACTGTGGCCTCCAAACCTTAATCCCTAAGTAGGCACAACTCCAACTATAAACACTGGGAGTTTTTCACATTTTAAACTGTAAACCACATATAACCAAGAGTTTGGTTGTGACTTTAAATGTGTATGAAACTCAGATTTTGACCCCTATAAGCATAAAATAAAAATAAAAATTCTTCAAGCACATATTTTAGCAAAACAGACTGTTTTTCTCTTTCTTGAGTGGGGCATGAGTTAAGGATAATCTGTCACCATAACTTTGAACTACTTGATCTTGGTATGCTTTTTTGGTCTAGTTTTAATGTTTCTTAAACTCAATTTCTCTTGCCTCCTTTAAAATGGACTAATCTCCAATCATCATGGAAATAAGTCAAGTAAATGAAAAATCATAAATTACATTGAGACTCACTAATTCAGTCAGTTTATTTGGAAACAAATGCCTGGGGCTTCAAAGAGAAACAACTGCCTTAGCTCCTATTCATTGGCCAATTTAACTTGCCAGGGAAATGATAGATGATTTAACAAAGTGAGTGGTCAATGTGACTTTCTGTTCCATCCACAGAAGTGTCAGGGGTGGGAAGGAGGTGGGAGCAGGGAGGATGGAAAAAGTCTGGAGCATTCATTCTACATCATGGTTTTTATGAAACATTCAGTTTAGTTACATCTCCACCCACCCCCCCAAGGAAGTATCCTAAAACAGCCCCAACATTTTCAAAGCTAAATGCTTTCAATTCAATTCTCCTTTAATTATACATAATACAAAGCATTTTTAGGAAGGTACGAATCCCCAAAGGCTATGAAATATCAAATGAGATATGTACCAATCAGAAAATAATTGAACCCCCTTACAGTGTAAGTTACATTGTTAGAAACGAAAACCAGAGGATTATCAACAAGAAGAACACCACCAAAATGAATTCGAGAAGTAAATGATATTTATCTTATAGCCATATTGTGGTTTCTAGGTGTAAATGTATGTCTGTATTATGACCTAGTCATTTGAGATCTGAGAGAGATTTTATTGTTCCCATTTATCAGAAAAAGAAAACTGACAAATGGAAAGATTTAATGATATATTCAAGACCACACACTTGATAAATAGAAAACAGATATCCATAATCGATCCAACTTTCCACTATAATTCACTAATTATTAAAATATAAGTGAGGGAAAAAATATATATATAAGCGAGGGAAAAGAGCTATAGACAATCAATAAGATATTTTGTAGAATCCAATATAATATTTATTTGTTTAAAAATGATTTCATATATTCACTGTCTCACACTTTATCATGAACTAGTGAATAGGTAAAATGCAAAATAAAATATAGTTTTGAAAGAAACTGTCAAATATAGAATTTCTAGAGTGGCAACTAGTTAGATAAAACTGATATTTTCTCATAAGTTTTGCCTCTATACCATTTAGAGAGTTGTTAAATTCTTCCTTGCTTACCCCTTTTTAATTTTTTTCTGCAGATATTTGGAATGAGAACTCCAAAATATAATTCCACTTTGAATTTCAAAGTTTCATTATAGGAGATTTTCTACAATTCTTAGCTCACTATCAAGTAGTTTATTTGAAATATAGTAATGTATTATTGGGCCAAAATACTTAAAAAATTAATAACTGAATTACCGTGAATTGACAATAGTGGAATCAAGTTGGAATTTTAACTTTTTTTTTTAACTCCCAAATTCTGGGTGAATATAGTATGGATTGGCAAGTGTAGACTTAGCCTAAGGGGTAATTTGGAAAAAGATTCCTGAATTCTCATATTGATATACAGGAAGTAGAAAGCAAATGTCAAATATAAATGTAAAACAGGATGGAATAAACTATGACAGCAGACCGCGAAAGTGGCTCAGTTCAAATGGGCTTGTCTGGGAATTTTGTGCTATCCAGATGGGTCAATTTGATACATGCATTTATATACATCCTACGAGAATCAACTAAAGTCTCTTATAACTGGAATGTATCACAAGCTGACAGCTTATGAAATTCCAAAGTATTGAAATACAAGCATGGTGTGATGAAAATTAGAATAACATACAAAAAATCAACTTTAATTAAATTGTGCGTTAATTGGATCCAAATTAGTTGTATACTCACAAGTCCATTTGGATGGATGAGTGGACATCTGCTAGTTGTGTAGGCAAAGGCCAAAAGATAATTTTATTTTTAGTCACTTTAGGAGGGAAACAGAGAAAATACAGCAAATATGACAGGCTAATTAAATAAAATAGATATTTTCAATTACCGTACAGTGAATTATCATGTTAACCAAAGAATGACCATGTTATTTTGAGCAAAGTCATTAGAAAACAAAACAAAAATTTTTTAAATATATAATAAAATAATCACGAAGACAATGTGTTTTTAAATAAATACATAAGTCAGAACCTTGGGAATGAAGATTAAAAACTAAAGTGGAATAAATATAAATAATGAAAAATTAAAATCTATACATTTTTATGTTTAAAGGAGGGAGGGAAGCTTTCTTATCTGCTGTTAGCAATTGTTACGTTAGTCCACATAGAACCAGAAAGATTACTAAGAGGGATGGCCACCCTTAGCTAAGTTGTAGATAATTAGGTAAATTAGCAGGAAGGAGGCTGCTTCTCTCTGCATCTTTGCTCCTTTCCTTCCTACCATCTTCAGAAATATAGAATTATCATAGTACATGCCCCAGAACTTTATTCTGTTGGTAGTGCTTTTGTCTTGGTCTATTTCTGGTCATTGTAAGTTGAATTTACACCCTGACCTACAGAGCTGGATAAAATCCATTTCGTTAAATCCCTTCATGTTTAGGAATCCTAAATAAACTACCTTCAACAGACTATTCCTGTGCTTGTGTCCAGATTTAAAGCCATGTAACACCTGGACTTTGTGAGCTTAACCTGCTGTGACAAATAAAAATAAATAAGAAAGTTTCCCGTAGTTGACAACCCAGGTGGAAGTTATACTACAATTTCCATCAGTCACGGGGGCAAGGCTTCAAGTGAAATAAACTGTATTTACACACAAGTTTGCTCAGAAAGGTGGCTGTATTATAGCTTTATATAGCCTCTGAAACTTGCAAAGAGACACATGGATATAAATAAACAGTGAAAACAAATCCCCTCATCCACTTGAATTTTTTTTATGTTTACTTGAATCTTTTCTGTATCTAGACAACTTGCACCAAGTAAATTTTGCCCTAATTCAGGAGGAAAAAAAATGGGCACTCTACACTGAATGACATAATGCTTTGGAGGAAAAAAAAGCCAAGTATTACATATACTCATTCAAATCCATATCACAATTGATTCTGTGATTTTCATTTCTCTTTTATTCTGATTTACTAAACGGATAGGGTAGGTAACTTGTGACAATTAAAATTTTGGAAAATACTGTATAAAGACAAAAAACCCCAAAACTTCATGCAACTACAATCGAAGATAGAGCACTGGATAAAGGAATCAAAAAGTCTAGGATTTGGATCAAAATCTCAAAGGTATTTTTTTTGACTAATCAGATTTTTTTAAGCATATGATGTGAAAATCCAAGACAAGTAAAAAAGATTTATGAGAGGAACTTGCAGTAAAATATTAAAATGTTATAAAGGTACTATACTTAATAAAGTATGGTGGTACAGACACAAAAATAAAACCAAACTAGAGTTCAAAAAAACAGAAAACTCTATAGAAAATAAAAATATTGTATATTATGAGGATGACACAAAGTGACTGGAAAAGGATGATTTTGCCATTAGTTAATGTATTTAGCTTTTCAAGAAAAAATAAAGTTATCCTTCCACTTCGACCAAGAAGCAACATGGTTTAACCATCAAAACCACTTGGATGGTTTAACAGTCTTGATATTTACGAAAGAAAGAAACCATAAAAGATGAAGAAGAAAATATAGATGAGTGTTTACTTGATATTGAGGCATGGAAAAACTTAAGCATAGAAGCTAAGGAATATAACATCAAGGCAAAAGCAGAATGTTTTAAAACGTAAAAGTAGAAACCCCTGAATCACAAACGGAAAGAACATTCAAAGGAAATGACAAATTAGAACAGCATTACAACACACGTGGTAAATTAGTGATCACAGTCCTAACTAATAAAGAACTACAAATAAAGTTAAAAAACCAAACAGACCAATAAGATTACACACAAAAGAAAGGAACAGACAACTTTAAAAAAAGGAATAAAAAGTCATTCAACATATCAAATAGGGTTCATTCCATTTTAATCTAAGAAATATAAATTAACATGAAATAGCACTTCTCACTTTCTCTTTGGAAGATCTAAAAAATAAACAATAATACCCAGTGTTATTTGGGTAAAGTAAACAGTCCTATACTTCGCACAGGACAATAAATTAAAGCATTTTGAAAAGATAAGTTGCCAATATGGATCAAGATCCTTAACAATGTCTATGCACCTTGATTCAACAATTCCATGTCTGGGGATTAATCATATGGAGTTAATTTAGAGATATACACTAAGATTTATGTATAAAGATAGTCATAACAGCTTTATTTATAATAGGAAAAGTTACTTAAAAACTCAACTAAAAAAAGACGAGCTGAATAAATTACAATACATACATTAAATGCAATCTCCTACAACCATTATAAATCATATCTTCAGAGAATATTTAGTGACATGCAAAATACTCATAAGCAAATTGGGGTACAAAATGCTATATACACTGATTCAAATTTTGTTATTATACACAGACACATGCAAACACAAACAAACACAGGAAGAGACTACATCAAGCTATATCAAAATGTTAACGTGGGTTAAGTATCAATCTTGAATGTTAGTTGATTTAAATTTTCTTCCTTACACATTTCTGCATTTTCCATGAGTGCATATTGTTTTTCTAATTTAAAGGTAAGAACTTTATAAAATTCGTTGTTTGACCGTAGCTTCACCAGCTATGTGAAAGCCCCTGGGGCACCTGATCTTCTCTTAGGATCTTCATTTACAAAGTGCCCACCATCCTAGCTCTACTTTTCAGAGGTAGATATCTAATGTGTTTAATAGTTTCAAAAATAATAATAAAAGGATTCCACATATTGAAAGTTGTTTTAGAAAATAAGAGGGCATTTCTGATCAATCTCTTGACACCTTCTGGAAAATTAGGGACAAAAGTTCAAAAATGGTTCAGGCTTCAGAGTCAATAGAATTATTGGGGATGGTATTTCTAACTGTAGTTTCCACACTATGGTCGC
Source organism: Phocoena phocoena (assembly GCF_963924675.1). Classification (NCBI taxonomy): domain Eukaryota; kingdom Metazoa; phylum Chordata; class Mammalia; order Artiodactyla; family Phocoenidae; genus Phocoena; species Phocoena phocoena. The sequence continues at coordinate 7,054,923 of NC_089224.1, forward strand.
TGATGGTAAAATGCTTACACCCTCCACCGATTAATAAAATAAAACCAAATTGAAAGAAAATTAGAGTGTCGGCATGAAGAAGAAAGCTTGTGGTTAATATGAAATATGAGCACCATTAAGGAAAATAGATTTCTGCATTGCCCGTATTGGGTACATCATCTCTGAAACATTGAATCATGATGGATTCTGTCTCTCAGTCAGGAGTCAGAGAACACTGATGTCTAGCAAGACTTGGTGTTTGGTAGACCCTCATTGCTCTTTGCCTATATCTAGCCAATGTGAAAGTTTAAAAATTATTATGTTGGTGATAAGAAAGGGGTAAGATAGGTGACTGGACATAAAGGATAAATGTGATATATGGAAATAGAGCAGGTGGGACTGTTGTGCTTCCGAAAGGCAACAGTTGCATTTAAGTGGAATAATAATGATATTACTGATAGCAGCCAACAACATGTTTCACCCTACTGAATTTCAGTCACCTTGACAATGAGTCATATGCTGAAAATTATTAAATGTATCCCTTCATTATACTGTTCTAATGTTTTTTAATTTAATACTTAAGGCAAAGCTTTTACTATTTAAGGAAAATATTTAAGATTTAAGGGTTTTTTAATATTTAAGGAAAAAGATTAATCATCGTGGTCATGTTTATAATCTACCAAGAATAGTCTTAGATTTGAGGTGAGAGGGTCTACCATGGGGTAGAAAAAAATCAAAGTCATAGAAATTTCTGATACTTACATTTTTAGGTATGGAATTACAGAAACTAAATTCTGAAGTTTTGAGGGTTCTCCAAGCTTCGATTTCATGGAAGATTTAGAAATATTTACATTTCACCGTTGTTGAATATCTAGTCATATTGTATCTTTAATAAAAATTGGTGAGATGTTTTGCATGCTGGAGAAAAGAATAAGCCATTTCACTTTTATCATCCTTTGTAACAGTCTGTTATTCAGTCAGTAACTTACAACAGCAGTGATTTTGAATGGCAGTGACTTACAGTGGGAGTTACGCCTTTAATCCTACTTGGGTGCTCTGGTGCAAGCTGGTCATCTTTGTTTTTAGAAAGATTAAGCAAGCCATGCTTTATTATTATAAATTCAACCTTAAAGTATATTTCTTTGATGAAGATATTTGAAAGAACAGGAATAAATTCTATGGCTCCATGTAATAACTTCTCGCCTTTAAATCAGTACATTTCTTCATGTCTTTTCTGAAAGTTGAGAAAAAGCTCTCCCAGGAGTGACTAAGATGATCAGAGTATCAGTGTATTTTCAACAAAAGCAGCAGAAAGTTCATTGAGCTCCTCCTTTTCAGAGCTGTCCTCTCAGTCACCTTCTCCCTGCACTTTTGTGATCGGGTCACCCACATGCTGCTTCTCTCGTCCACAGTTTGGAGACAAGTTCGACAGTTGTTTTGCACAGTTACACACAGTATATATAAAGGTTCATGTTGCTAATGTACTCAGCTTTCTTTTAAGAGTGAAAGGATATTTGTTCTGCAGACACCTAGGCCTTTTTAAATATGTAAAGGTGGTAGAGGCTCGTAAGTGTGTCCACCATTTGCATTTGGCAGGACTTGGTATTGCATGTGTAGCAAGTTCAGAGCAAATTTGCCAAGCACTTAATCAACTGATGATAATGATATTCAATGATAATGACTTTCAGGGATAATGAAAGGAGTTTTTATTACTTAGCATTATTGAGATGGACTGTTGAGAGACGATAATGTTGCAAAGAATATGGACCTTGGAGCCGAGTAGTACCTTAATTTAATCTCAGCTCTAATGTACAGGCTCTGTGATAGGATGCATATTACTTAACCGTTCTGGTCCTCCGTGTCTTCATTAGTAAATAGCTACATTTTGGGGGCAGGGATTAAATGTGATAAAGTATGATGGAGAGATCATACATAATATACACTCAATAAACGGGAATGAGCTTTTAAATTCTTGATTAAAATACACTAGAAATTATTTAACAGGCTATACTTCCTGTCCCTTGAGAATATGTACTCCTCCTATCAAAAATATTCAGAGCATGACGTGATCGCTAAGAAAAGTTGTTTGAATTTTCAAGATCTAAATAATAATTGAAATATATAATTGGCATTTCATTTCCTCATTTTTCTTATTTGAAGGCTGAAATCCAATTGTTTATTTTTGACTTCTTTAACTCTCTCTTTCCCCTGGATTGTAAGCTTTTTGACCTCAGGGACCAGGTCTGTTCTCTCCTTCTTGTTTTCCCAGTGCCTAATATACAGTAGGTGTTTAATGAAAATGTGTTGGTCAAATGAATGACAACCAGCGAGCCTCCTTCATGAGACAGCGAGAGATGAAAGTGATAAAGGCACAGCCAGCCTCACTGACCTTCCTGCCTCACTAAGGGCTCAGCAGAAAAGCACAGAGCCACAAATAGCACATAGTTCTCCAGACCATCTGATCTCTGATCAGCCCACTAAATCTTTACTATCATTGGCACAAATAATCTATCAATATACATTAATTTCATTTTATATAAATGCAAATTCATAAACCTTAATTTATCCCAGAGTTGGGAAAAGAATAAGAAAATGTTCTTGCCTGTAAAAGAAATCATGGGAAATGCCCAATATTTACCTCGCTATTGTTTGGCTGCCTCTGAGACCTTTATAATGGGCCCAGTTGAGGAATCAGTGGCATCTCATGAAAGAACAAGTCAGATAGATCCCCTTGTTCTACCAAAATGTTAGGCGGCCAAGCGAGTGGGAAACCCAAGGAAGGGGTAGTTTAGCCTTTTATTTTACTATCTGCCATGGCTTTTGAACAGCATGGGTGGTGCTTGGGGCCTCTGGCACTGTTCCCAGAAGCACTGGCCCTGCCAAGCAGAATTTGCACCTTCATAAGTGCTGATTGACTGTGGTAGAAAGATACAGTCCCCTTTGGGAAGCAGCTTTCTGGGAAAGATATTATACCTTCAGTCTGGTTGAGGGGAATACCCAAGGAAAAAGGAGTATATGTCTGGTACTAGTAGGTAGCAGATAATTTGATTCTTTTCTCATTACATCTCTTCAGTCTACCATGTATTTTGAAGACTTGGGTTCCCTAGACATGGGTCATAGAACAATAAAATATGAAAGCAGTAGGGTTTTTCTTTTTCTTCTCTCTTCTCTTTTTTCTTTTTTACAGAGTATTATTAAAAATTTGTTTTCCTGGCTAACAACAGCAAACTTACAAAGCTTTCTTCATTACGGTTTGCTATTTAAACCATCAGCTCATTCTACGAGAACATCAGACATATGTCCACCAGATGCTGGGAACAGCGCAGTCTTAAGGACCCGGCTCAAGTGAACAATAATCTGTGGACAGCGGGTGTGAACCTGAGCTGGGCCAACACCTCATCAGACCCAATGGCTAATTGATTTCAAAATTAGACTTGGTATTTCTGAACAATAATCTTAAAAGGCAGCCATAAAATACATCAGGATCCTTTGAGCTAGCCAAGCTTTCATCCAAATGGCTTATTAGGAAGAGCTGGCACACCTGAACTTTGGCACAGTCAAATAAATCCAAAAACAGCAAATGGAAACCACATTTGGCACTGGAGGTCTGTCAGGAGAAGGTTCTGTTCATGAGGAAACATGATTCTTGATTGTGAAAATAATTTTTGTGTTACAAGGCAGGAAGTAGTTCATTGAATGTGTGTTACTTTGACACCTGTGATTTACACAATAAAATCTGCATAGTAGGTATTTGAAGGCTTTTGGGTGTCACATAATCTTTGGAACACCAGGAGAAGGCAGGGCATAGCAAGGGTTATAGTAGTTCCATTAGTGATAACTTAATCGCATGTGTAGGCCTACCCCTTTGAACTCTGAATTGCTGTTCCATGGCATCAGGGTCCAAAAGGGTTTAAATCTGACTGCACTGCAGTGACAATAAATTATAACAACTATTTTAGAAATGCTTGGAATCTTATCTTGCCTTCAGAGTGTGCAAACTAAGATTACAAACCCTGGTCTAAGGATAGCATAAATTCTGAGAACAAACAACTAAGATTTACACAACGTCAGTGGTGTATTTCAATACACTGGCAACATTTTATTAGGACTTCTACACATACAAATGGAAAGCCCTGTGTTTTTGTTTGCTTGTTTTGTTTGTTTGCTTTTTTTTAAAAAAAGCAGGCAATCAGGTATATCTCAATGGGCACAACGACTTACAGGGTTGACTGCATAATCCATGTAAAAGTGGAATTCTTATTTTAATCTTCTGGCTGTTTTGGAAGAAGAGCTTTTGGCATTTTCTTTACACTTCTTATCCAAATAATTGACTCAAGTTTTAAAATTAAGTTTACGTAAAGGCAGTCTGCTTAACTGGATGTATTTGTTAAGCCTTCTCATGTCCCTGTTAGACTTTATCCAAGGGTAACAACATTTTTCATAGAAGGAGGAGAGAGAAGAAAACAAAATTTAAGGGCAGGAACGTAATTATTAGCCTTGGGCCATCCCAAAACTCACACAGCAAAGAATCATCTTGAGAACAAGGAGGGCAGGACTCGACCCTGGAGAATTTATCTCCAACTGAAAACATTTTTCTCTCCCTTGTGCTCTCCCTTTTCTAGGGCAGTAACTCTCTGATTGCTCCAAGAAAAGCTGACAACCTAAGAGCAATTGTGATTATGATTTTTTACCTAAGAAGTTACTCCTCCCCACAGCCTGGGCTGTGCTCATTAGAGGGGTGATTGCCACTTAGGGATTAGTGGTTGGAGATCTAAGAAAGGCAGATATGAGTTCTATCCTCTGCTCTTCCATTAATTCACTGGATGATCTGGGACACATCTTCTTTCTGGACTTGTTTCCTCATTTTTAGATGTTGAGAATTGGACTAGATGATTTCTAAGGACTATTTCAGTTCTAAAATATTATTAAGCTATAAAATAGTTCCTTCAAAGTTGAGATAAAGAAGCTTGGGTCAGGGACCACTGGAAAGAAAACAGAAGAAAAGAAGTATTTAGGGTGTGATACTTAATGAACTGAATTAGGACACATGCAGTGGTTTTAGAAATTTGATTTATAACCACATTTTTCAGCATAACAAGATAGAGAACCAACCGACAAAACTTTAATGAGAAAATACTATTTGAAGTGGAAATAATTTTTTAGCTAGAACTAAGTAGATGGAAAAATCACTCATTAGCTCTACTAGTACAGGGTAATAACAAAATTCTCCAAAATAAAATTAGTTTCTGGGAGTTCATCCCTCAAATCACATTCTCCATTTATCTAGTTAGCCAGCATATTCTTGAGTGTTTCTTTTATAAGGACAAATGAATACTTAAGACACACAAATTCTCTCAAGAATTACTAATGTTGAATTCTGGAGAGTTTTTAGATATTATGAAGATTAAATACTTGGTATTCTGTTTATATATTGTGTCAATATAAAATAGAAAGCATGTATTTAGTTTCAAAATGTTATTGATTAGACTCCCCTGGTGGCTCAGTGGTTATGAATCCACCTGCCAATGCAGGGGACGCAGGTTCGAGCCCTGGTCCGGGAAGATCCCACATGCCGCAAAGCAACTGAGCCCATGCGCCACAACTACTGAGCCTGAACTCTAGAGCCTGTGAGCCACAACTCCTGAAGCCTGCCCACCTAGATCCCGTGCTCCACAACAAGAGAAGCCACCGCAATGAAAAGCCCGCACACCACAACAAAGAGTAGCCCCCCCTCGCTGCAACTAGAGAAAGCCTGAGCGCAGCAATGAAGACCCAACGCAGCCCAAAAAAATAAATAAATAAACAAAATGTTATTGACTCTCAAAAATTAGAATCCAGAATTAATGCTTAAATTGCTAAAACACTTTTTGTTCTACATTCAAATCCAAAATTCTTAGGATTTTGCATTTCAGTATTGAAACTTATATTACCATGACATTGTGTTAGCTATACCTTTAAATAATTTTATCTGGAATCTTAACTAATGTATATTTTTTTAATTAAAAAAATTTTTTTATTGTTAAACTTTTTTATTGCATGAAAGATTCTCTAAACTCTATAGCGCTTTACAATTTTCAAAAATTTCACACACGTGATTTCCTATAATCCCATAATAACCGTTTTTTTCTTATCCCCTCCCCCTATATTGCCCCTCCCCCCTTCCCTCTCCCCAGTGGTAACCACTAGTTTGTTCTCTATATCCATGAGTCTGCTTCTTTTTTGTTTTAATCACTAGTTTGTTTTATTTTTTAGATTCCACATATATTAACTAATGTATTTTAGAGGATACCTATTTGTATTTCATTGAATATGCCTTTTGTCTCATTTTAAGTCATTTTCTAATTTTTGTAAAATGGCACTAATAATGGCACTATTTAACAAATGTATTCTAGTGTGCCAAGTATTTTAAATGCAGTAACTCATTTAAATTTCACAATAAACTCACAAGGTGGGTATCTATTTTACTGATTAAGAAAACAACTTTAAAGAGCCTAAGTAAATTGCCCTAGTTAACACAGTAACTTGTAACTATTACTTACCAGTTCCTATTTTCTACAATAAGCATCATTATTACTGGAATGAGTGTAATTAATTCACTTATTCATTCATTCTATATACAAATACTCCTGGGTGGCCTACTAAACGGCAATCAGTATTCTAGGCATAGAGGATAGAGTGAAGTTGCATTCTAGGGTGGGGAATCAGAAAATAAATAAGTAAATATATAAATAAACAAGATTATTTCAGTTAGAGGATAAGTACCCTGAGGACCACCATGTTGTAACTGTGAGTATCATGAAGAAAATAAAGCAGAACAATGCAGTGGAGATTGACAGGGGGAGTGATTTTTGAGTATGTAGTCATAGAAGGCTTCCCGGAAGAAGTGGCATTTGAGCAGAAATTTAAATAACAAACAGCATCCAGTCTGGAAGATATTGGAAATATCTTACGAAGGGACACCAGGCAGTGCAAACAACTAATACAAAAGCTTTGAGGTTGGGACAGGTTTAATGAAGACAAGAAACATAGAGAAGGCTGTGGAGTTAGAGCCCAGTGAAAGGGGGAGGGGAGGCAAGATGAGTAGAGAGGAGGGGGTGGGGGCCAATGTGTGGCCTTCCTGGCTGTGGTAAAGAGCATGAAACGTGTTACTAAAATACTAATGTAATCCTACCTTTTAAATGAGCGTCATTAACATTTGTTTTAGTGACCTAATGCAGAAGTTTCTGAACTTTTCTCGGAATGCTTGGAGATTTTAGGGGAAAAAAAAAAAGGAACGGACCATCTCCCTGGAAAAATGCACATGTACAAAGAAATGTTCACACCTTTTCAGGAGTTAATTGGGTTCCTGTTCCCCCAGGAGCTTATATATGGGCCCATGGATTTCAATTAAGAAAAATCAGAAAAACTAATAGTGAGCTAAATGAATTGTGGTCATTTTAAAATCATAATTATGATCCCTACCTAAGTGGACAGTTTTCCCCCCAGAATTATGTAGTGCAGACCACAAGGCATGCTGCCCTACACAAGGCTAAGTTTCCAGTTTCAACTTCAGAGTTGTATTTTTTCTAACAGATCTCAGTCGCCTTTCTGCAATTCTGACATGCAAAAGCCAAATTCTTAAAGCTGAAAAAAAAATTTTAATAAATTAACTACCAGCAAAATTTGACCTAATGTGAGATTATTTATGATTTATGTTTATTTGTGCCACTCATATCACGCATGTGTCTTGTGGCAAAGATAATAATGTGTTGGATTAGAGAGTGATGCCTTGGTTTCCACTAGTGATGTTAATAGGTGATAGATACATAGATACATAGATGATAGAAAGATAGATAGATAGATCCCTACATCACCCCCCCCAAAAAAGAAAAATCAAAATTCTGAAACACATGAGGTCTTGAGGTTTTGGGGTAGGGAAACACGGACCTGCAAAACTTCCTTCCTTCTGAAATATTTCTTGAGTATTTTACACGTCAGCACACAGGGCTCAAACCTTTTACATCCAGCTGGTACCCTGACAGGTTTTAGATGACAGCCCAGTGTTTCCTCAGTACAGACCACCTCAGGCGTAGGAGGGCTACAGGACACTGGAATGTTCTCCCTCTGCATATAAAAGAAACACCTGAACCAAATTAATCTGTGCTTATCCGGTGTGAAATTCACAGTGTCCCTCAGCTGGTCTTCCCTTCACAGGGTGGTCTATTGACTTAGCTGCTCTGCAAAGCAGGCCCAAGCAGGGAGCCTCCACTTCTTGAGGGGCTTTTCCCGGAATTATTCCTAACCTGTTCCCAAGCTTGATTCTTCCTTTGTTTTCTGCATTCTTAACCTTTATTTAAATAGAGCAGCTTTGTATTTTCAAGGCATTTTATCATCACCAAATTGCTAATACATCTCACATTGTCTTAAAGTAGGCATTGTCCTCCTTGTGTTCTGGAGAGACCCAGAGATGGATTAAGTAATTTGCTCAAGGAATCCAAATGTGACAGTGATTAGGCTTAAATTAGAACTCAAGACTTGCATACATTGCTCATTTTAGTCTCTGGGGCACCATACTATTATCTGGGAAACATTCCCAAAGACCAAACTAATTATCCCTAGCGATGATGCTTCTGCCTACCATATAACAAACAGCATCCAGTCTTGGAAATATCTTACGAAGGGACACATGATCTTTGCCAAATCATTTCTCCATTATTTTAATATATTTTAACAGGACCGTTTAAAACCTAAAACAATTATACTCTGAGAAATAAAATATTAGATTAAAGCCATTAGAGTTGAACTTTTATTTATTTGTTTACTTTATGTATGTGCTCAGTGGAAAAGTTAAGATTCGTTTTTGCAGGTAGTGAGAAACAGAAAAGAATGTGTATTTTATACAAGTTTCTAGCGGAGAGCTGCCAAACTTAGCTATTTCTTTTAATCCAAACCTGAAAATTTGGCATATGACTCAATAAGGAAAGGAGGGCAAATTAGGAGACATTATTCTTCTCTAGCTTTTCCCAAGTCTTTCTTCCCCTGCAGTGTCTTATGGACACTCTTTAATTCCTTCTTTTTTCTTCCTGTGTTCCTCTCTGCATCACTGAAACTAGCCTGTTTCCATTTACACACAGCTTGCATCCAGGTTTTTCTCAACCTGTACCTCAGCCCCTTAGGTTTCTGTGGAATCTGCTGTTGTAAAAAATCTGCAAGATGCTAACTAAAGCAGTATTATAGGTAAGTGTATAGCCTTAAATACATTTGATAAAAGCAAAAATTTGATTAAAATAAATGAATAAAAATTGCAACTTAATAAATTAGCAGGGGACACAAGATAGAAAACTAGAAAAAGTGGTTAAAAAGTTTATTTCTAATAAACCAATAACCGTGACTGTATTCCAATGGATAGTCAAACATATAATTCAGCCAAAATGACACAAGACATAAACACCAAGTCACTTTTGCTGCAGTTTCAAAGGACAGAAAAATGTCCTCATATCATCTGTTTCAGGAAAGAAAAGGAAAAACAGAAAGAGAGCTACCCAGTCTTTTTATGAAGCTATTATAATGTGGATCCCCGGAAAAAAGGGTTGCACATGGAAACGACATTGCAGATCAATTTCATTTATAAATATAGATGCAAAATGAATAAATTTTAGTAAATAAAATTCAATGGCATATTAAAAATCCATGATAACTAAAAAGGATTTATTCTAGAAATGTTAACTTCTTTTCTACATTATAAAGTCTACATTTCTATTTATTTATTTCAATATATGAAGAGTAAGTTGATAGAATTCAACATTCATTAATGATTTTTTGAAGTTCTGAACTAGACTAGGCAGCAGTTTCCTAACCTGACAAAGTCAATCAATCTGAAAACTGTATTTCCAAAATGATGATGTGAGAAGTGTGATGGACAGTCTCCCAAGTAAAAAGCATTTACCTACTGAAGATTATAAAAAAACATTTAAAGTCTTTGGAAACTTGCCTAAGGGCATAGAGCAAATGAAAAAACATCTGTTCAAGAAAATCTACTAAATCTTGATAAGAACAGTGAGAATCTGTGGCATTTAAGCCACGACACACTTATACCTCCTCTCCCCAGCTCAGTGTGAAGGAAGGTCTTCTCCAGGCACATGCCACCAAGAAGGCAGGGCTACCTTTCCACCTTGCTCCCCATGCAGGGATATGGTTTCACCCAGGGAGGGGCTGGCCACCAGCACTTCTCATATCCAGCCCCCAGTTCTGTCTTGCAGAAGTACTATTCCAGGCAGGCTTGGACAAGAGAACCTGTCTTCGTTCCTCAACTCAACTCCCACTCACAGAGAGGAAGCTCTAGTCCAGGGGCAGTACGTGGAGAATACTGAGCCTAAAATGCTTCCCAAGCTCACTTCCAGGGTGAAGATTCCATGCCAGGAGGAGCTAATTGAGAAGATTGATGTCCACTGTCCCCACCTAGAGCTCTTCTCAGAAACCAAGAGTATCATTTGGGGAAAGAGGGTCATTGTCTTGGCTGCAGTTCCAGTGTACTGGCACAGAAGCTGTGCCTAGGTGGACAGACAGATTAAGAAAACAAAGCACAACACAGCTCTGCTTAACGAGACTGTATTTGGAACAAAGTATGGGGAGGGTCATGTGTAAGGCTATTGCAGGAAACAATGGAGATCTCAGTGGTGAGCAATTAAGAGAAGGTCAGTAGCTGCTGAGAGAAACAAACTAAATTGTAAATGAACAGACCGAAAGAGAAACTCAGATAATTTCTTATCTGTATGGTAAAATAAAGCAAAATTAGATCCTTACCTTGTATCTTACATAAAAATCATTTCCCGATGGATTAAAGATCTAAATATGGAAAGCAAAGCAATAATACCTTGAGAAGAAAAGTATTAGATAACATCTTCATGATGGGGTAGGTAAGAATTTCTTAAAATACAGAAAAAAATCATGTAGAAAATGATTGATAGATTCGACTAAATTAAAACTATAAAAGTTCTTTTTATAAACAGACACTAGAAATTAAAATATAGGATTATATCTCTATGATTTTGGAACAGGGAGTGTGATATTTTGATCTAAGAAACATGTATTTCAGTCTTTGTTCCCAGCTCCTGGCCAGAGCTCCTAAAACCCTTGTAATTTCCTAAGTGACAGGAGTTTTACAAGCATTTTTTGTCAGAATACTAGTGTTTTTTGCCAGTTCCTGAAATAGCTCCAGAGTGATATGTCTTTTGTCATCCAAACCGAACTCCTTTCAGCCACACCTGAGTTTGGATGAAAGAAGTGACTTTTGGAAAGCCCCACCTCCCCCAGGATGGGGGCTGGTTGCTAGGGAAACCAACCACAAGATTAGAGGCTTGGAACTTTCAGACCCACCTCCAACCTCTGGGGATAGACGGGCTGGAGTAGAAGCAATCACCCAATGACCGATGATTTAATCCATCATTCCTATGTAATGAAGCCCCATAACCGTAAGCAAAGAAATTGGGTGAATACAAAGAAGTGCTGAGAGGGAGGGGCACCCAGAGAGCACAGAAGCTCCACACCTCTTCCCATATACCTCGCCCTATGCAGCTCTTCTATTTGGCTGTTCTTAAGTTATATCCTTTAACATAAGTCGGTAATAGTGGCCATTCTAGCAAATTATCTGTGAGCTATTCTAGCAAATCATTGAACCCAAGGAAGGGGTCACAGGAACCCCTGATTTACAGTCTGCCAGTCAGAATTATAGAGGGCTGGGACTTTCAGCTGTCGTTTAAAGTGGGAGACAGTCTTGTGGGATTGAGCCCTTCACCTGTAAGATTTGCGATAAGTCCAGGTAGTTAGTGCCAAAATTGAACTGTAGAACCCTCAGCTGGTGTCTGGAGATTTGGAGAATTGGCTGGTGTGGGAAAACCCCTCACACGTTTCACATCAGAAGTGGTGTGTGAGCAGAGAAAAGCAGTGTGGTTTTCCTTTTAGGGAGAATTTCTTGACAAGACAGACACCCACATACACACAAAAAAAGAGGAAAGATGGCTATATCTATCTCCATTGCAGGTTAAAACTTTTTTTTTTTAAACAACATACCCTATAAATAAAGTAAAATGACAAACCACAATGCAATGCATATGCATAACAATGCAAACCAAAGAAATAGTGTCAAACACATTTAAAGAACTTCCAGCATAAAAAGACATAGATTCCAGTAGAAAAATATGGAAGTAGTATGAACAAACAATAGAAGCAGAAGTCCAAATGGTTAATATTAACACATATTAAACCTTTGTAGTAAAGAGGGAAATACAAATAACAATCACAATGACATAATATTTCACACCCCATCAGATTTGCAAGACCTTGAAAAGTCTAACAAAGCAAGTATCAGCAAGAACGTGGAGAAAACTTCTCTCAATTGAAGAGGTATTTAGCAATATCTAGCAGAGTTAATTGGTGTATCCTATGGTCCAGGGGTTCTACTAGCTACGTATATATTCCAGAGAAACACAGATATATATATAACGAAACTTATCCAAGGTGTTTATTGCAGAACTGTTTATGATGCAGCTTTTAGAAGCTTCTTAAATGTCCATCAGTATAGGCAGATGGGTAAGTAAATGTTGGTACATTTACATAAAGAAAAATATAGTAGATAAAACTCAAGCTTCAAGTATCAACATACCTAACTCTCAAAAGCATAATGTTGAGGGGAAAATTATAAATTCAATATACTGTTTATAAAAATACACAAAACCCTGCCTTAGAGAGGTCGTAAATGTGTGTGATAAAATTATTGAAAATAGCAGGGAATGTACACAGTGACCTCAAGATATGTTTAGTGCTGAGCGGCAGAAGAGATATAGAAAAGGAACTGTAACAGGAGGTGTACAGAGATCTATATTTGAATAGATCTATATTTTATTTTCTTAGACATTTTTGAAGCAAATTTGGCAAATGCTGATCAATTTTAGTATTAGGGAGTGAATTCACAGTGTTAGCCATATTATCCTCTATAATTTTCTATATTTTTGAGGTATCTCATCATAAAGATATTTAAAATAAAATTTAGGAAGCAGTAACAGTAGATATGTGCAGTATTGTACAGTGGAAAGAGAATGGACTTTGGGATCTGATACAGGAGCTGTGTGTCCTTGGGAAAATTTTTTAACCTCTCTGAACATCGGATTCTTCTTTTGTAAAATGACCCATCATGACATTTGCCTGCTGGTGTAGCAATGAAGATGAAATGAATTGGCATTAAGAACAGGTGCCTGGTATCTAAAAAGCATACAATAAATACTAATGATCTTATCCCAGGAACAGATTTAGTACTTCAACATAAACACATGCAGAATTGCTTTTTATCATGTCTGGTAGCATTACTGAAAAATTCAGTTCTGAAACTATACCCGTCTGGGATAGGCTTGGCTGCACAAAGAGCTTTATGGTTTTGACTCGAGATGCCTTCAGGGACCTGAGCCTGTCCTGTCTTCCTGTCCAGCCACTGTCAGCATGAGCTTTGGTCCCCTACACCCCTCACTTCCGGTCACAAGGTGACTACCTCTACCGTTATATTTTTTTGTCCAGGTATGAAAATGAGAAAGAGCAAAGTCGATTGTCTCTTTTGAAATAATTCTCCAAGAAGCCCTAAAAACTTCTATTAACTTCCCATTGGCTAGAACTGTGTCGCACGGCATCTGTAACAGCAAAAGAGGCCAGGAAGCTGATCTGTGGCTGGGCGTGCCCCCTTGGATAAAAGTGGACTTCTGTTAGTAGGAAGATGGGGACAGTGAAGAGAGCTGGGCTGGGAAACAGCAAGAACTGTTGTAGAGATTGCTGGTCTATGGGACCTGTCCACAGGGACCTGCATTGCTGTTCTATGGGACCTGTCCACAGGGACCTGCATTGCTGTTCTAAATGCTGTCCACAGGGACCTGCATTTTGAGTTTGGGTTTGCCTTTCTAGACTGTGATGGCTTTGGAATTCCTACCTAGAATAATTCTGTGGTGACTATATGATTGTAAATTAATTTCCTTTAGTAATTGTATTTAAGCCAGTGTGCATAGCAAGTTCACTGCTTTGTTTCAATGACATGGATCAATAGGGGGCGCCTTGTGGGGGTGAGGAAGTGGTTGATGGAGCTGATGAATAAGGGGAATCCTGAAGGCCCCCAGAGCCCTCAGCTGAACTCCAGATACTAATACTTATGCTTTTAACATCTCCAGAAACAAAGCTTAAAATTAAGGGGATTTTTTGCTCTTGGAATAAATCAGCAAAGTACAAAGATCACAACTCTTGTTAATATTTTTTCATGAGGGGGATTAACTGGATTTTAGCAAAATTGTGCTTTTCTCCCTTTAGCTTCTATCTTTCTGTTCTTATGGTCTTATAGGAAGAAGCTCAGCGAACTAATATACATATTTTAAACTTTATTTTATTTTTGGCTGCGTTGGGTCTTCGTTGCTGCGCACGGGCTTTCTCTAGTTGCGGTGAGCAGGGGCTACTCTTCGTTGCGGTGCGCGGGCTTCTCATTGCGGTGGCTTCTCTTGTTGTGGAGCACGGGCTCTAGGTGCACGGGCTTCAGTAGTTGCGGCACGTGGGCTCACTAGTTGTGGCATGCAGGCTCAGTAGTTGTGGCACACGGACTTAGTTGCTCTGCGGCAAGTGGGATCTTCCTGGACCGGGGATTGAACCCGTGTCCCCTGCATTGGCAGGCGGATTCTTAACCACTGTGCCACCAGGGAAGCCCCAAGAGCTAGTAGTCTTTAAAGAGAAAGCAGTATTCCTCCCCAGCGGGATCTTGCCTGAAGCAACCTCGTTTACAGGCGCTTGCTTGGGCACTCAGCCCAGTCTGTTACAGACGTGGTGCAGTACAGGTGTGGGAGAGCTGCAGTAATGAGTTGCATACGCTTGCAGTTACATTCTCATTTATGATGTCATCAGGGTCCAAGAAAGCAAGAATATTAAAAATTTTGTTTAAAAAGAACAAGGGAAGATTCTGAGGCTCTTTTAAAAGTTAAGTATTCTGGGAATCATGATTAAAATGAAAATTTTGAACCCTCACAGAGCACCCCATTTATAGCAAAGCATTCACCAATGAAAATTGCGTAGAGAGAGAACAGTTTAAAGTCTATGGGGAAAGAAAGGGGGAGAATAAAACAAGTTTTCCCATAATGTCCGTTCGGGCCAGCCTTGACCGACTACTATTCTACCTTCAAAGTGTGGTCCAATACATTGATCTTAACACAAGTTCTGTTAACACTGGCTTTTAAACAGGATAAAAAAAATAAAACCAGATTAATGACTTATCTTAAGTCTTAGCCTCATTGGACATTGCAAACAAAGCCTTGGGCTCCATAAAACTCTGATTGGCTCATGTACAAAATTCAACCTCGAATTTTATCTAGGTTTCATTTAGAAGGATCCCTCCTGTCACAATCAAAGGTGGTACGCATGGCTCTCCTTTGGGGAGTGATCTGAATCTTCAGAATCTCCCTGCACCTCCAAACGGATCTGGGTTAATATGAACTGCCTTGGATAAGGATGTATGCTTGTGCTCTCCCTATTGTATTCACATGGAACAATCAAGTCACGCAATTCACACTTATACCCTTTTCTGTTGCACAAAAGTGTGAAATTGTCATAGAGGCAAATGCAAAAAGTGCAAATGCTTCCACTTTGATTTTTGGCCCTAAGCCATCTGGCAGGGAGGGGTGAAGAGAGTAAAAGCAAAGGGACCAGCGGAAGTATCAGTCTTTTTTGTCTAGTGTTGTAGAGGTTCAGGTGTCAAAGAAGTGGGAGAAATGGAAGATTATCTCGATAACTATTCTGAACTGTTGAGTCCCTTCCAGTGGAGACCGGTGACTCAGGAGCTGCAAGGCCAATCACGAGAGGATGGGATGAGGTCAGACACTTGACCCCAAAGCCTACTATTTAAAGTAAAAGCAAAGTGGGAGACAGGCCAGTCACATACTAGTCAACCAGCAGAATTCACCAAACCCAAGCAGAGCAGATGTAAGAACCACCATCCTGAGGCACTTTGAAGACTAGAGTTGACCAGAGTTGATGAGGAAGTGGGAGTCTGAGAAGCGTCTCCATTTAGAAGGCACAGTTCTTTGTGGTGGCTTCTTCTGTACACATGTGCCCTCCCCTGTCCTGAACATCGTGCTGTCTCTGGTATTCAAGGGGCAGCATTTGGCAATGTTTCATCAGGTTGTCATCTCCCCCTCAACAAACCTTTCCAGGTGTGACACAGTTCACGCAGTTGTCACACACACTGTCCTCGGACAAGTCTGTGTGTCTGTGCTAATACATGTGTCTGTAACCGATAAGGCATCTGGAAGACTCATGACAGCTAAAGAACTCTGTTCCTTCCTCCTTCTCTCCTTGGAAACTGATGCCCTTCCATCTTTCCATCTAAACACTTGTTCTTCCAAATTTTCTTTCTTTTTTTTTATTACAAGGTATTGAATATATTTCCCTGCGGTATACAATAGAACCTTGTTGTTTATTTATTTTACCTGTAGTAGTGTGTGTCTGCCAATCCCAAACTCCCAATTTATCCAAATTTTCCATTCTCACCAAAGCAAAGATAATTCTTCCAAGTGGCAAATCTGTCATTTTTGACTCAACCCTCCCCTTTATCTTCTCCATGGAATCTCATCCTGTCTGCCAATCTCTGCTTTTGAGTTCATGTTTTGTTTTGTTTTGTTTTCCCCTCACTATCAACACCTAGACTAGACCCTCACATCAAACTTAGATACTTTGAATGGTCTTCTAATTTGATATGCTCGTTCCAGCCTCTCCTCTCCCTAATCTGGGATCCCTGAGAAGTCTCATTACCTGCAACACTAAGTCTAAACCCTTCCTGTGATGCTCAATATCTGGCCCATTTTCTCTATCCATCCAACCACACTTGCCCCCTTTCCCTCCTTACCACCCATTTCCCTATTTCCAGTTTTGCCATGTTTTTTACCCACTTCTTCTAATCAGTTTTCCTTGCTTAGCACTATTCACAATAACCAAGACATGGAAACAACCTAAATGTCCATCGACAGAGGAGTGGATAAAGGAGATGTGGTACATATATACAATGGAATATTACTCAGCCATAAAAAGAATGAAGTAATGCCATTTGCAGCAACATGGGTACAACTAGAGATTATCATACAAAGTAAGTCACAAAGAGAAAGACAAATACCATATGATATATCACTTATATGTGGAATCTAAAATATGACACAAATGAACCTATCTATGAAACAGAAACACTCTCAGACATAGAAGACAGACTCGTCGTTGCCAAGCAGGAGGGGGTTGGGAGAGGGATGGAGTGGGAATTTGGGGTTAGCAGATGTAAGCTTTTATATATAGGATGGATAAACAACAAGGTTCTACTGTAGAGCACAGGGAACTATATTCAATATCCTATGATACACCATAATGGAAAAGAATATGAAAAAGAATATATATGTATAACTAAGTCACTTCACTGTACAGCAGAAATTAACACAACATTGTAAATCAACTATAGTTCAATAAAATTAAAAAAGAAAACGAAAGTGACTGCTAATGGGTACAGGATTTCTTTGTGGGTGCTGAAAATGTTCTGAAATTAGATACTTCAATAAAAAGGAAAGAAAGAAAGAAAAAAAAAATTTCCTTGCTTAAAATGCCTCCTCCTTTCTCTCTAGCTATCCAAATGCTACTTATCCTTCCAAGTTCATGCCAAATTATACCCCTTAAGCCTTCTCTGAAAAATTCGGTCCCTTTAAATTCCACAGTCCTAACTGTCAATACCACACGTTTAGGTATCTAGAAGATTATGTTCCGGTTTGTTATATTTAACGCATGTTTTAGAAATTCAAGTGTGCCTCCTTCAACTGCTTTTGAGAGCAATGACTTTATGATTCATTTCTCCTATATTAAGCTTTCTCCCCTGCAGGGAACAACAGTCACACAAGGGGTGTTTAACACATATTTATCACATATGCCTGAAAACATGGATAAAAGAAAAAAAATGATATTAAGATGGACTCTTAGAAAGTCAGCTTGGGGTTCAGAGAGGTTTAAACACATTATACAGAAGAAATATTCAAAGACACTAAGAATAAAATATTCTTCTCCCTCTCTTCTTTGGACCAGCACCTATGTTGGCCCATTCTACTCTATTTTTTGACCCTTTGACCGATTTCCGGGATGCTTAATTGGCCTACATTCCAACTTCATCATTGGCAAGTAAGACATCACCTCCATATTTAAATAAACAGTTAACTCTGACCCTTGCTTTACCAAGTGAAACAGGGGTTTCCAAAAATGGGACCCCGCTGCTCTGCCACATCCTTTGTGACTTGGGGAAGGGTCTGTTGCGATCCGCCCCCCCCCCACTTCCCTGTGTTGAGTTCACTTTCTCTTCCCCTGAAAATGACACCAAAGCAAGACAGTGGTAAAATCAGAGCCCATGGGAAATGGGCTGAAGTAAATTTTATTTTAAGCCGAAAAACAGTTTCATTCTAAATAGCTAGCATACACAGTACTTTCAGTTAAACAAAATAATGTAATTTTTTATTAAGCACCAAAGAAGCAGAGAGCCTGGGCGAAGTAGGTTGCCAGCTCTGGATCCTCTCAGCAGTTGGATGATCTAATAAGCAAACACTACTATAAAGGTAGAAAATATACCCAGAATATGAGAATTTATCAAATAACAACAGAGTGAAAATTCTCCTCAATTAGTTCTTCCATATTCCATCTTCAGGGGCTCTAGCACAGTTGTTTAAAGTATGGAAGCCATGTAAATTTTGTAAAATCGTTAGAGGAAAGGAAAGTTGATTTTAGACTGTATAAACAACAGTGGACTGGGATCCTGGAAAATTGAATTGACATGTATAATCTACATACAGAAGTAGAATCTGGGAGTAATTCAACAATTAATTTTGAATAAGAACGTCTCACTTTTATCATTCTTTCTTAACACACGTGATTTAGAATTTCAGTCATCAAGCCATAATGGGTTGAAAATACTAAGTTAGCTCACCACATTTATGTGTAGACAAGATTAACATTCAATAATGTGTTGACTAATCTCACTCACCCTAAACGTATTATTTTCAGATTTGACTTAAATAGCTAAGTTACCACTTTATCTCTTTCTTTGTCCAAGCCAACCTCTTTCCTCCCTTCCTTTCGCAGGACCATCTTTTCTTCTTGTTCACTATTATCAAACCAAGCCACAAATCTAATTAAGCTGTCTTGATGCCAAACTCTCCGCTCCTGGAGAAATGTATCATGCAGTACATCTAGGTAAGTGAATTAAAAGAGCATCCAGGCAGGTATCTGGTGAATGTCTCAGTTCATCCTTGCATAATAAACTATCTTCTGCTCATTCATTTGTCAGTCACGGTAACTAAGGATTATTGTTTGCTGAATGTACGTGACACCAGCAATTTGCAGTCTGTTGGCAAGAAAATCAGGTTAGAATGACAGAGTGAGAAATTAAGCAGAAGCCTGATGTAATTAGCTACAACAATCAGGGCTCTAATTTCTGATTTATTGTTTCCTGTTTTCCTGCTTCTCTCCACGCTGTGTATACTGTATGTGCTCCATATAGGCCAAACAATGGCCTTATCAGTCCTGGCAAAGTGAGAGGTCAGAGTTAACAATATTTATTTAAACAGGCAGGATGCTTCCCGCTGCAATTAGGAAATAACTATTACTAATAGGCCCTTGGCACTACTTCCTCATTTCTACAATTTTTTTGGAAGGAAAAAAAAAACAAGAAGGAATTGGGATTCATTTCTTACCAGTGCACGAGAGTTGATTCATCTCTCTCTGGGGCAATCTTTCTTACTCTCAAAAGACCTATGATTCTAAAGGAGCCAAACAAATCATTATTGTTATAGCTGAATATTCATAAAAATACGGAAAAGTATCCTTCCTGATAAATAGTACAGTTTTACCTTCAAAGTTCTATTAAAAGTTTATTGCAGATCACTACCCACTCCCACCCCACCCCTGCCTTGGAAACTAGTCTGTAATGAATTTCCTTGCTTTCCATCATTTAAACAAACATAAAATGGAGTCAGGCATTCTTTTTATATTTTAAGAAAGTGTTCTTTAAAATTGCCTGTAGGATCTATTTTTAAGAGGAAAATTATGAGCATTCTTAAACTCAAAGTAGAATTAAAAAAAAAAACAACCTCTGAAATAAAGCAATAAGCTCCCATAAGATAAAAATACCACTGTACTTAACCCAGAACAATGTTAACATTTCCGAAAATATGATTACAACTCAGTTCAGGGTAAATTTAAATGAAATTTGCATCAATGTACATGTAAAAACATATTCTGTAGGTCCCTTTGAAAAACAAAGGAACTAGCTATGATGAAATAAATATTTTTGTTTTATTCTTTTAATTCCAAAATTATGTATGTCAAACTCTCCCAGAGTGATACACATCTATAATAAGATAAAGTAGAACACACTCACAAGGCCCTCAGAGAATCCTCAGACTCTAGTCAGACTGCAAAGCAATAAGGAATTAGAAGACACATTAGATTCAGTGTCAGGAGACCTGTGTTTTTTCCAGGGCATTTCTCTCATAAACTAGTGGTCTTCAGCAAGTCATATGACTCTCTAGATCTTATTTGCCTTATAGAAGTTTGGACTTGATCGTCGAATCTTTTTTTTTTTTGTGGTACACGGGCCTCTCACAGTTGTGGCCTCTCCCGTTGCGGAGCACAGGCTCCGGATGCACAGGCTCAGCGGCCGTGGCTCAGGGGCCTAGCTGCTCCGCAGCATGTGGGATCTTCCCGGACCGGGGCATGAACCCGTGTCCCCTGCATCGGCAGGCAGACTCTCAACCACTGCGCCACCAGGGAAACCCCGAATCTTTTTTATAATAAAAATTAGTGTATATCAAGCACTTTTGTTCTGTGTCAGGCACTATGCTAAATATTTTAGATGCTCCATGTCTTTTTTGTTGTTGTTATTAATAAAATTAAATTTAAAAGGCAATTAAAATTAAAAACATCATAATGGACAAAAAAGGGACATTGTATACTTGTAAAACACATGAGGAATAAGAGTCTATTATATTTGCCCATATCTCTGTTCTTTCCATGGTTCTTTCTTTCTGATGTTCCATGATTTTTTCACTCATCTTCTCCTTTTCATCTGAAGAACTTCCTTTAGCCTTTCTTTAAGGGTGATCTGCTAGTAACAAATTATGTTTTGTTTCCATTCATAGGAGAGTGTCTTCATTCCTAAAGGATAGTTTTGCTGGATATACAATTCACTCTCCACAGTTCTAATTAATTGTTTTTTTAATTAACTTATTTTATTTTATTTAGTTTTAGCTGTGTTGGGTCTTCGTTGCTGGGCATGGGCTTTCTCTAGTTGCGGCGAGCGGGGGCTACTCTTCGTTGTGGTGCACAGGCTTCTCATTGTGGTGGCTTCTCTTGTTGTGGAACATGGGCTCTAGGCACACGGGCTTCAGTAGTCGTGGCACACAGGCTTAGTTGCTCTGCAGCATGTGGGATCTTCCCGGACCAGGGCTCGAACCCATGTCCACTGCATTGACAGGAGGATTCTTAACCACTGTGCCACCAGGGAAGCCCCTCTCCACAGTTCTTTTCTTTTAAGTTGACAGATGCTCCTTGTCTTTTAATTCTCCCAATAGTCTATGAAATAGGAACTCATTTTCTCTACTTTACAGATAAGGAAACTGAGGCTTTGAAATTCAGTAACTTTCCTGAGGTTATTCAGCTGGAATAAGACCCAGGGATCATTCTACACTAGGTGCTTAACTTTTTGCTCTTTAGCCTTACACCTTAAGATCTTAACACAGTAAGATTCTAACCAAACATCCGCACAGATACCTGGAGATGAACACAAAAGTGTAGTGTAAACAAAAATGCAGAAATCCACAAGGTCCTACTGAAAAAGGATGAAACATCTTAATGTGTGAGCATCCAATTTGTGTCTAAGAATATTTTCATGAAAATGCCAATAAATAATTCCAAACAAATACCATGGAATCAATCACTAAGTATTTGCTGAGCACCTACTATGTTCTCAATTCAAGATTCTATTCTGTAGAGGGTGTAAACATATAAAATGCAATCTTTTCTCCCAAGAGATTCATAATCTGGTTTGGACTGTAATCCATGTTGTACATTCATTCATGGCAAAATTTGAGGTATGCACAACAAAAACTGAAGGAATTCAGCTGAAGGATTTCAAATCTCAGAGCTAGAATAGTGAGGGAACATTTCATGGATGAGGTAAATGAACATAATCTGAATTAGTGGAGCTTTACTGGCAAAAAACGATCAAGGGAGTGAATAGAGACAGCAGTGTTTAAGAAAGTCTAGTATAATAGTCTTCAGGATAGACGTAGAAGAGGAGTGTGTGTGTGTGTGTGTGTGTGTTTATAGAACAAAAGAAAGGAAAGAGGGAAGGGACCTTATATTCAAAGAAATTTCTTAGGCATCATTACAGCATTCTATTTGTAATGGATAAAAACTGAAATGAAAAATGCCAGTGGGTAAAGAGAAGAAAGATACACGTAAGAAGTATTTTCAAAGTGAGTTTGGAAATGTTTTTACTTAGTCACTTGATCATTTATTCATATGATTAACCTTGATTATAACCTATATCCAGGAACGATGCCGTGGCCAAGGATATAAAGATGATTAAGAAAAATCCCTGCTCTCAAGACGCTTCTAGTTACTGAGGAAAGTAGAGAGGCAGACGCATAAACTGGTAACTACAACAGAGTGTAATGTGGTGAGACTTGAGCAGAGGGAGTCCAGTGCTATTAGGGGAGAAGCTGTGAGGAGATTCTGATTAAGGCTGACCTTCAAAGAGAGTGTCTTGGAGGGGATGCCTGAGCTAGGTCTTGAGGGATACGTGGAGAGTATCCAAATGAAGGACCAACGTAAGGGTATTCCAAGGCCCAAGACGAGCGTGCTCGAAGGTGAGAATACAGTATTGCATGTTTGGGGTTCTGAAAGAAGTTTGGAACAGCTGAAGTATAGGGAGCTGGGATATGGAATAGGAAAGATAACACTAGAGAGGAAGGCTGAGACAAAGTCTTAAAGAGTCTGGAAGACTGGTATGTCTTCATCTGAAGATAACAGGGAGCAGTAAATGGAATACCATGACTGGATTTGAATCTGGGAAAGCCAGATTTTCAACATGGATGACCATGCCATCTGCAAACAAAGACAGTTTTGTTACTTACTTACCTCCCAATCCATATACATTGTATTTCCTTTTCTTGTCTTACTGCATTAGCTAGAACTTCCAATATGATGTTAAAAAGGGGGGTGAGGGGGGACATCCTTGCTTTCTTCCTCATCTTAGTAGGAAAGCTTTAAGTTTCTCGCCATTATGTTATGTTCATGCATCAAAATTTAGAAAATAGATGACTAACTTCTTGAAGCTACTTTTCCACTCACAAATTTATTTAAGACAGCAAAGTTTAAACTTTGTAGTGGGGATAGTCATAAACTACTACATAGCCACATAATAGCTAATAATTCTAATAAATGCTTTAAATTTCTATCACAAAGAAAATAATCAAAACATGTTTCTATACTAAGAAATTAATTTTTTTCTGAAGTAAAAGCACAATGAAAGAAGAGATTGTGACAAGGGAAGCATTAGTAGAGTTGAAGGCATATTAACAAATTAAAATAATAATGATATCTCATAGGAATGAATATATTCTTTTTAGACTGAGGGAACAATTTCATGCTGAATCTCTGGCACAAGAAATACCATCCTCGTAATGGCATCTATCATTTTGCAACTAATTAAATGTTTTGGCTGGGTTAAGACTTAATCACTGCACAAATATTCTTAAAGCAACATGAATTTCTGTCAGGATATTGAAACAGCTAAAATATTTTGTCACCTGGAAATTTCTGTAGTACTCTCTCTTTTTCTTTAAATTTATTTTTTATTAAAGTATAGTTGAATTACAATGTATTAATTACCGCTGTACAGCAAAGTGACTCAGTTATACATATATATACATTCTTTTTCATATTTTTTCCATTACGGTTTATCACAAGATATTGAATACAGTTCCCTGTGCTATACAGTAGGACCTTGCTGTCTATCCATTCTATATGTAGTACTCTCTTAACTGTGTTTTTTTTCTTTTTCTTCTTTCATTTTTATTGAGATACAATTGATGTACAGCATAATGATTTGACTTACATACGTCATGAAATGAAAATGCTGGAGGACAGGGATTATTTTAAAGATATAGTTCCAAGGTACCTAAAGGCTGTGGAAATAGAGTATTCAGGCTGGATAGACCTAAGTTTATATCTGGCATTATTGACTATGTAAATTCAAGTAATTATTAACCAGTCTGAGCTTCAGTTTACCCATCAATTAAATAAGCAACATAAGGCCTGCCTGATGGGATAACTAAAGGTTTAAGGAGATAACTTATCAAAGAATTGACATAATTAAATACCTGCTAATTCCCTTCAACTCGAGTTTATCATAATTTATTAAAACCATCTCAGCTAGGGCTGCCCTGGCGGCGCAGTGGTTGAGAGTCCGCCTGCCGATGCAGGGGACACGGGTTCGTGCCCCAGTCTGGGAAGATCCCACATGTTGCGAAGCGGCTGGGCCCCTGAGCCATGGCCGCTGAGCCTGCGCGTCCAGAGCCTGTGCTCCCACGTACCGCAAAAAAACAAAACAAAACCAAAAAAACCCATCTCAGCTAGATGAATTATCATTTGATACCAGAAAGCTAAATATCTGTCTGTAGACCCTCCAAGCCTTAATACTGTAGTAGTTGACAAAACAGCAGCAGGTGTGCTCCCCTCACCCCTCCCCACTTAAACTTATGTCTGCTGCTCCTTCCTCAATAATTAAAAAAGAAAAAAAAAGCTGGGCAGAGGCAGATAGCCAATAAGAATGAGGATCAATACTTTCCATCTCTCTTACAGTCAGTAGATGTGATCACACGTTGAAGTTCTGGTCAATGGTGTGAAGGAACGTGTTATGTGCAGCGCTCAGGAACCTCCTTAATGTCTGTCATTCTTGCCAATTGCTCCACGTGGGTGGTGATCCCACTTCCCCTGCCTTCTGCAGGACTTCATGCCAATCATCCTCCCCCTGTCTGTCCTAAATCATCGATACTTTTCCTTTCTACTTGATTATTTTCAAAAGAATACGACCATGATTATATTTCACCCATTTTTATTTATATATTTATTTTATTGAAGCACAGTTCATTTACAATGTTATGTTAGTGTCAGGTGTACAGCAAAGTGATTCAGTTATCCATACATATATTCTTTTTCAGATTTTTTCTCACTATAGGTTATTATGAGATACTGAGTATAGTACCCTGTGCTATACACTAGGTCCTTGTTGTTTACCTATTTTATATACAGTAGTGTGTATATGTTAACCCCAAACTCCTAATTTATCCCTCCCCCACTTTCCCCTTTGGTAACCACAAGTTTGTTTTCTATGTCTGTGAGTCTTTTTCTGTGTTGTAAATAAGTCATTTGTGTCACTTTTAAAAATTCTACATATAAGTGATATGATATTTGTCTTTGTCTGACTTACTTCACTTAGTATGATAATCTCTAGGTCCATCCATGTTGCTGCAGATGGCATTATTTCATTATTTTTTATGGCTAAGTAATATTCCATTGTATATATGTACCACATCTTCTTTATCCATTCATCTGTCAATGGACACTTAGGTGGCTTCCATGTCTTGGCTATTGTAAATAGTGCTGCTATGAACATAAGTGTGCAGGTATCTTTTCAGATTAGAGTTTTTGTCAGATATATGCCCAGGAGTGGAATTGCAGGATCATATGGTAGTTCTAGTTTTAGTTTTTTAAGGAACCTCCATACTGTTCTCCATAGTGGCTGCACCAATTTACATTCTATTTCATCCATTTTTAAAAGAATCTTCTTCTGACCCCACTTACCTTGCCAGTTACCATCTCATTTCTTTTCTCCCCTCTGTTGAATTCTCAGAAAACATGTCAAAACTCACTGTTTCTAATGTTTTGATTAATGCATCTCCACGCTCCCATCGGAATCATTTCACTTCTGTCTGAAGGAATTCTCTCAAATCTTTGCTGCTTTGGGAGCTTATCAATACCTTCAAACAATTATTTTAAAAATTTGCCCAGATTTTCTAGTAATTCTTGGTAAGAGTACTGCTTTGAAATAAGCTAGTATGTTATCGCAGGAAGCAGAGGTCTCCCTGGCAGACCTCTCGCCCAGATTCATACATTCAGATGCACACTTCACATCGCTGTACAGATGGCTAATAGCTCAAACACTATTGAAACCCTGGCCTTCCCCTCACCACCTACCCCCACCCCACCAAATCCTCACCTACCAACCTCATCTACTCGGTAATATCATCTTCCTTGGTAATATTATCAACCTTTTAGTTGGTCAACCTCAAATCTTTGGAGTCATCTTTCATTCCTCTTTTTCCCCTCAGACCTCCTAGTCAATCTTCTGAGATTCTGTTGACTTCATCTTCAAGATTTCTCCAGAAATTAATCATTTCCCTCCGTCTGTACTGTACAACTCTAATCCGAACCACTGTTAGATCTTGCCCAGATTGCCACAATAATCCCCCTAATAGGTCTCTCTGAGCCTACGCTGATCCCCTACAGTCTATCCTCAACAATGCAGGTAGAATGATCCTTTTAATAATTAAATCAGATTATGTCACTTTTCAGCTCATACCTTCCAATAGCTGCCCAACTGAATAATCAAAGACCTTACTATAACTTATAGGATGCTACTTAATGGTCCCCTCCTTCCCATTCTGACCTCATCTACCATTTTTACTATCTTCCATCATCATACTGGCCTTTTTGCTGTTTCCAAAACATGTGAGGCATTTTCATATCTCAAAATCCTTGCTCTATACACTTCTTCTTCCTGGAGAGCTCTTCTGGTTAACTTTTACCCTCTCAAATCCCACGTTTTCAATGAGGTGAGGATTACCATGACCAATCTATTTTAAACTGCAGCTTGCCCAGCTTTTAAATTGACCCTCTCAATTCTTTTTACTGTGCTATAGGTTTTATTTTTTCCATTGAAGTTTTCACCTTCTAATATGATATATAATTTGCTTTTTATGGTTTATCTTCATTTGTCTTCCCCTGCTAGAAAACATGTTCCAAGAAGAAAGGAGTCTTTTTGTTTTCCATGGGTGTATTCCAAACATCCAGGACAGTGCCTGCCATATAATAGGTTCTCCATAAATATTTGTTGAATGAATAAGTGAGTCAATGAATATATACATTTCTCTTTCTACACATCCTTGGTTAGAAGATGAATGAGATGTTTGCTTATCTTGAACCATGAGAATATATACCATATCCTAGTGTATTTGTGTTCCGTGTCTGCTGTAACAAATTACAAGTCACAAACTTGGTGACTTGAAACAACAGAAATTTATTCTCTCACAGTTCTGGAGACTAGAAGTCCAAATCAAGGTATCTGGAACCACACTCCTTCCAGAGGTTCTAGGGAAGAATCTACTCTTCTAATTCAAAACTTAGAATGGAATGCTGTGGCCACATTACTCCAACCTCCAAGGCCAAAATCTTCAAATCTCTCTCTGCTCTGTTTTCTGTGTGTGTGTGTGTGTGTGTGTGTGTCTGTCTGATCTCCCTCTACCTCCATTTACAAGGATACATGTGCTGGCACTTAGGATCCACATATGAATAATCCCACATAATCTCCCCCATCTCAAGATTCTTCACTTAATCACATCTGCAGACTCTCTTCCTAAATAAGGTAACATTTAAAGTCCCAGGTTAGGGTGTGATATCCTTGAAGGTCATTATCAGCCTCCCACACCTGGGGATGATGCTGGAGTGCTGTGGTTCCCTCAGAGCTGCATGGAGCAGAGCTGTCATGCCAGCCCTAGAATCCTTACTTTGGGATTTTAGGCTAAAGAGAAATAAACCGATTTTAAGCCACTCTTATTTTGGGCCTTGTTAAATTCGACCAAATTGGATCCTAACTGATAAAAGCTGATGAGTCACTGTTAATATCTTTTAATTGAAATATTACATTTACCTAAGATGAAGTTTCACAGACTAACCCTCATGTCACGTTTCTTTAATTTAGACTGGAAATTTATGGACTCATTGGGTAACATTGGTAATTTTGCATTAATCAGAAACTCTGATAAAAAGTGAAAAAAGTTATAACTTGATAATGAAGCTTAATAGAAATTTTTAAAACTTGAAATGTTTAGAGAATATAAAAAGTTATATAAAGAAATCTTATTATAGAACTATTTAGAACCACTGCTCTATATGAAAGCACATTAAATAGCTGAACAATTATCTTCTTTACTTACTACATTTTCTAAATAAGCCTAATGAAGAGCAAATGACAACAGTCTAGACTGACTCACAAAGATATGAACATTCTCAATAAAGTATGAGCTAAACAAATACTGTATCTGATAAGTGCCGGTGAATGGTGACTGAAGAGCCTAGCTTTTTAAACAGAAAACTGCCTCTTTAGCCCAGTTGTAAAAGCTGATATTTATTTTGACATGTTTGTCAAACAATAAATTAACACAATATTGGGCAATTCTAATTCTGCAAAGATAATCCCCAATAAACTTTCAGAGAGATCCTTGAGGGAGAGGTATTATTGGAGATTATAAACTAAAAAAGTGTTAGGAGATTAGAGATGTGAAAGACAGTTTGCAGGCTGTGGGATTCCAGTGGACATCTGTGGCTGGTCCCTTCCCTATATGTCCTATTAAGTGACACTGTTAGGGAAAACATCTCAGGCCAAAATAAACTCTAGGACCTGATAGACTTATGTATTAGATGTGAACATGTTATAATTAAGCTATCTTGGCTCCCAATGGCTGCCCAAATGATCATGTACCTCATACATTTTATCAAAACACTAAAATTTTGTGTTCTTGCTTTTCTATACATTATCATTAACTGGTGTATTCGGTAGTTAACGCACCACCGTCCAGCCAGGTGCCCAAGCTGAAAGCCTTTTTTCCATCTTCCCCTCCACATCCGGGACGGACCAGGGCTGGGGGAGGGGGGAAGCAAGTCTTAACCTATTTAATATCTCCTTCCGTGCATCTCCCATTACTATCACTTAGGTCGACTCCAGAACTATCTTTTCCCATCAGGGTCCCGTTAAGCTCCTAAATGATCTCCACACAACTATTGATGTCTCTCTAATACCATCTGCTTCCTGCATCCAGGGGAATCTGCTACAAGTACTAATACATCCTTCTTCTGCTGAAAACCATTGGGTGGTTCTTCAAGCCCATTCATAATCTGGCTATAGAATTTCATGGTGAGAATATGACCATTGGAGAGCAATTCAATGAACATATCATAGCAGGTTCTAATTGGTTCTCCAAGTGGCACAAGATAAGCAACAGCATTTAGTGTATCAGAGAACCAGATCATCAATCATTGAACATCTATAACAATCTCCCTTTGTCTACTCGTCACAGTAAATTTCAGGTTTTCATTCCATCTTCTAAGCTATTTTCAGACTTGAGCTATTCCTTTAGATTCTTCTTTCAAGTGACTCATGTTCATCCCTTGAATTTTATTCCTATTTTCCATTGTCTCCATCCTCTAGTCAAGATCCTTCTCACTTTCTTCCTCCACTTTAACTTTTAATGGAAACCTCTTCTTCCTCTACACCAATGATTTCAACAGTCAGGAAGGAGCACCCCTAGGACACATGACAACCATCCTACCATGATCAGAGTGAGATAGTTCTTCAAGTTCAGGTAAAAATTCATTTTGAGAATCACTGTTCCAGTTTTCCTCAAATTTTTCCTTAAAATGACCTTCCTAAGATATCCCGGTGATCGTATTACTCCCAACTCATCCACCTTCAACGGTGTGTCATTCTCATAGAATAAATTGCAAGCTCCTTAGAATTTCACATTACCTGACACATCTACCTGTAACCTATGCATCTTTCAAGCTGGTTTGCCACCATCCCCAGAACATCCCATCTCACCTACCTCCCAGTCTTTTCTCACTGACTCATTACCCTGCAAGCCTCGTGGCACATCTTAGATCATAACATTCTTATTTATTTTTATGATTTAATCTTTCTATCCCCACCTAGACACTAAACTTCTTCGACAATAGAAACCAAATTTTAGTTATTTTTCTCCCTCAGTGTTCTTGCACAACGTTCTAATCCGTAGTCAACAAGTTAGTTGGCTTAAATACTTACTCACTTGGGACTTCCCGGGTGGTCCAGTGGTAAAGAATCAACCTTCCAACGCAGGGGATGAGGGTTCGATCCCTGGTGGGGGAACTAAGATCCCACATGTTGTGGGGCAACTAAGCCCACGCACCACAACTAGAGAGAGAAAAAATCCACACGCCACAACTAGAGAGAAGCCCGCATGCTGCAACAAAGACCCAACACAGCCAAATAAATAAATATGTAAAAAAAAACCAAAAACGTACTCACTTGATCCACCTTAGCTCTTTACTTTATTCAGGTGTCAAAGACAAGGAGATTCAACAAGGTAACCTGTTAAGTTTCTTATTCTGGATTTCCACACTCAGTCTCCTGAATGCCTGAGACCAGAGACTAGACTGAAATTCAAAGGAGCCCATTTGTTCGGAAATGCATTTAAAAATCTCTGTGAGATGACAGGCACAAGACTCACTTTCAGAAAAGCTAAACTTTCATATTCATGTAATTTCTCTCATAAGTTTCCAAAGTTGTTTTTATTTATTTTATGAATAAATAAAGTCAACGATTATTGTTTAGATAAGTCATAAGTTCATGATGGCACACAGCCTCTAGCAATTTATGGGGGAAAGAAAATTTCTACGTGAAGTGGTAATTGTTTCTATCCCCTGGAACAGCAGACATGACCTTTGCTAGAAAGGTAGAATAAAATTTGGGAAGGTAAGATTCAATTCAAATGAGCAAGGCCCTGCATTTTTCTCTTAAAAGTTTGAAAAGTCTCTGATAATAACGATCATACCTTACAGATCATTATTTTAAAAAATAGGCTTAGGATATATATCTGGATCTATCTGTCTGTCTGTCTCTCCATCTATCCGTCCATCTAGTCTGTCCCCCTGCATCCTCCACCTCCACTTCTGACCTAGGCTCACCAGAGGAAAATATAGCACTATGAATAAGAGTATTGCTCGATCTGAACTGCAAAGCAAAATTAAGTATAAGTATTATCTAATGCTGATCATCTAATATCTGCACCTAGCCAAACACACAACAGTAAAAACTAAACTCTATACCAAAAATACATACGTACATGCATACATATGTACATACATACCTGCTCTAAGCATGATCTGCTAATGCCTGATGGTTTGATTTTCTTAAACATGAAAAAAAAATTATATCCGGGGCGCAGGAATAAATAATTAATAAGAACCTGCTGTAGAGCACAAGGAACTCCACTCAATACTCTGTAATGGCCTCTATGGGAAAAGAATGTAAAAATAAGGGTGGATATATGTATATGTATAATTGATTCACTCTGCTGTACACCTGAAGCTAACACAACTCTGTAAATCAACTAGACTCCTATAAAAATGGAAGAAAAAAGAAAACCAACAACAAAAAACCTATATCCTATTAAGAGCTACACTTACGGAAAGAAATCAAAGTGAAAGACACCACTTTGCTTCTTTAAGTGGACCAAAATCCACATAGTGTTGCCCCCAGCAGGCACGTGCTGATTTTCGCAGGGGTCGTTTAAGAGGGCAGAGTCACTACAAGACAGAGTAACCGCAAGACCTGATCGCTAATTTGCTGCCAGTGCATGTGGGGTACAGACCAGAATTTCAGCTTGACCCTTGATTTTATAAGTTAATACCAATATTCCTTACATTATTAGTTTTACTGGTAAATCAGGAGCAAGTTGTTGGAGCCAGCTGTGACCCCAGGGCAAAAAGTCTTTGCCTGCTGTCACCTTCTGACAGTTTGGGCTGTTAATTACCTCAATCAACTAGAACACAAGCACCTCTCTGTCTGCCAGCTGGCAGGCTCTGCTTCAGAAACTGGCAGCTAGGGAAGATTTAAAACCTGTAAAAAGGGCTGCTATGTAAACAGTTTATTGTATAATATTCGATGACCAGAGTAGACCCGCACCAGTAATCAAAGGTAGGGTCTGCTATCGGGCCTTGAGAGGGTAGCAAAGGAAGAAGTTAAAAATAGCTTTTGTTTATATCTTCTTCATCCAGAAGAATGAAACTAGGGCTGTGGCTCTGGAGGAAGGACGTTGGTGCCTTGGAGGAAAGTCAGCCACTTAGCTCTCCTGGAATAAACGTGGACACAAACAAAAAGACGTAACTAAGCAGTTGTATTTACTTTGCAGAAATCACAGAATGGGTGGAAAAGCTGAAAGCTCTCTACCAGTTCAGGATGCTGTATGGGCATTCACTCTAAAAGGGAATCTGTACCCATAACACATGTGTTATGGATTACGTGTGTGTTGTGCTGTGTAGCCGATTATACTCACTGCTCTATTCCAACCAAAATGACTTTCCTAACATTCAAGGACATTGAAAATACACTTTTCAAAATTATGCTAAAACTTTTGAGATTGTATCTGATACTTCACAATCTCCTTTCCAATTCTATAGGTAATTTTTAAAACATTAATTTGATTACACTATCAAAGGATAAATCAAAATGCTAAATGATTCTTAATATTTTACATTCCACTTGAACATTAAAATTCAGAGACATCTGGTCTTTGTTGATTTAATGGCTGGTTTCATAAGCCAACTGGCTTAAGTTCAAATCGTGATCAGAATCTAAATTATTTATTTGTTTTAAAGAAATATAAACAAGCATAATACACTGTGATAAAGTACCACTAATTTTCAACAATGAAAGGAAACAAAATTAACATGTATCTGCCTTTGATTCATTTCTTGGAGGCATTTTTTTCATAAGTCTTTCCAGAAGAAATAGTAGCCTCTTGATATTTTCCTTGGAGTCTCTTTTCATATAAATTATCAAAGCAATTTAGAATTAAATATTTTTATACACATACACACACACACACACACACACACACACACACACACACACACACCCCTCGCCCAAATATTCTACAGATAAGAATTATAAAGATGCCTGTATTGCAAGAAGACTTGAAAAACCCCACATCTAAGAGTAAATCCTACAGGTTTGTAATTTTTGCCTTGCCTTCCAGAGAAGCAAAACTTACATCCCCTTCTCCCTCATTCTTTGCAAACTCCCTGAAGCACGGTAGTGCTGTTGATCATAGCAGATAATATTGATTGCTTGCTATTTGCCACGCAAAATGAGAAGCTTTTAAGATGATTATTTCTCATTTATCCTTTGCAATAGCCTTAGGAGACAGGTTATAAGATTGCCTTCACACTACAGATGAAGATAATATAACCTGCTGACAGTCATACAGATATTAATACAGAGATTCTGTAGCAAATCTTTCTGACTCGTGGCTCTAGACTCTTAACCGCTCTGCTACACCACCTCCCCCATCATCGGCACTTTCTCGGAACTCTCTCTTGAAAGACAATCACTTCTCCATGCTTCCTTGCTCCCTTCCTTCCTTCTCCCAGAACTTCATCAGCTCTATTGTTTTTTCTCTTAGGTATATATATCCATTCCCAGGGCTTCTTCCCACTCACTGTTCTCGTTTATTTCAGTGGCTTTGACTTTTACTTCTGTGCGTGTGGCTCCAAATCTTCCTGGACTTTCTGGAGCTCCAGGACCCTCCATTTGGTCTGGGTATGCTCCCGTCTGCAGCAAACCTGCCCTTTCTCTTGTCGCTGCATCTTAATTAATGGCATTACAGTCCACCCAAGCCCAGGATTCTGTTTCATCTCTTCATGCGTCACCCACTCAGGTGAAAAAAATCTTAAGAACCCTACTTTTGAGAGAAATCTTTTTTTCCTACCCCCATAGCATGGCTAGTTTGAGTCCCCATTATTAGTATCCACTAAAATAGCATCACAGCAGCCAAGGAACTGCTTTCGTTACCTCTTGTCTCATCTTCTCTAATCAATCCCACATTTTGCCATCAGAAACATCCTTTTAAACCCAGAACGGTCCTCAGAACTCCCCTTCTCCAAAACCTTCAATGGTTTCCCAATGTGCACAGACCAAAATCCAAGCACCTCAGTTTAGTAAATCCCTTGGCTTAGCTCTGGTTTACCTTAATCCAACTTAACTTCTACTTCAATACCCCAAGATGCTCACTCTGCCTTCCTAATCAGCCCTGCCCTTGTCTCCTCCTGACTGTCCTTTCTTTGTGGGCATCCTCTTCCTCTTTCATCTTAATCCCTCTTAAACCACCTCTGGTTTTCTCCTATGAAACTCCTTGTGTTCCCACTGGAAATTCATCCACCTCTTCATTTATTTAAGATATATTTATGGAATACTTACCATGTGCCTTACACTACACTAAGATCTGAAGGCTTAAAAATAAAATACTGGGTCCCTTCTCTCAAGGAATCTATAATAAGCTAATGGAGAAGACAAACAGGTAAATAAGCAACTAAAATGACATGTGGTTTTCATGAAAGACACACACTTCTAAAGTGCACTCAAGAAAAAATAACCTTAAAAGTACTATGATTACCTTTTTTAAAAAAGAAGAAAAAGAAAATTGCTTCATTAGTGAATTCTGCTAAACACTTAAGGAAGAAATGTTATTAATTTTACACAAACTCTTCCAGAAATGAAAGATTCCACCATTACTCTGATATTGAAAATCAGACAAAGCCCTTACACAAAATAAAACTGAAGACCAGTATCTCTCATTAATATAAATGCAAAATCCTATATAACATTTTATCAAATCAGTTCAAGAAATATATAAAAAAGAATAGTATATCATGACAAAAGAGGGTTCATCCCAGATGTGTTAGGCTCGTTTCAACATTTAAAAATCAATAAATTTACTTTGTTATATCAATAGACTACAAAAGAGAAACCATTTTATCATCCCAATAAATGGAGAAAAATTATTTGACAAAACTTAAAGTCATTAGTGCACCGTAGAAACTCCTAGGAAAGTATTAATGAAAGGAAACTTCCTCAACTTGATAAAGGGTATCAACAAAAATCCTACAGCTAATATCATATTTAATGGTAAAAGAGCAAATGCCTTCCTCCTGAATACTGGGATCAAGACAAGGATGTCTAATCTCAGAACTTCTCTTCAATATTGTACTGGGGATTTTAGCCAGTGCAAGTAAAAAAAGAAAGTAAGAAAAAGAAAATAAAAGTCATGCAGTTTGGTAAGGAGGAAATAATTGTATCCTTACTTGCAGATAACATGAAACATGATAATCAAGGTAAAAATCGTAAGGAATCTACAAAAACATGACTAGAACAATAAATGACTTTAACAGAGTTAACATACAAAAATCTACTTTATTTCTATATACTAACACCTAACAATTGGAAATTTTAATTTAAAAAAATCACACAGCGTCAAAAACGTAAAATATTTAGGGATAAATTAAACTATTAAATAAGTACAAAATCTGTACATTGAAATTTTCAAAACATTGTTGAGAGACATTAAATAAATTAAATGGAGAAATATACTATGTTTGCAAATTGGAAATTTTGATTTTGGGAAGCAATCGGTGTTCTGCAAATTAATCTGTAGATGATCTCAGTCAAAATCCCAACAGGTTTTGTGTAATTTTTTGTGTGTATTTTGTATATTTTTGTGACAAGCTGACTCAAAAATATATATTGACATGCAAAGAAACCAGAATAGAAAAAACAGTTTTTTGAAGGACAACAAGATTAGATGACTTGCACTCTCTAATTTCAAGAATTATCACATTTTCATTGAGAAAAATTAACAATACAGAAAATAGAAAGACAAAAAGTAATAATTACAGCAAAAACTCATACCAAATTCCCACAATCAAAATACTCTTCTAGATTTTTTTCTATGACTATACGTACAGTATTATCAACAAAAAAATAGATTATACCATATGGATTTGTACCATGCTATTTCACTGAATAATCTCAATTCAATAACTCCACCTTATCAATTAATATAGAGCTACATCACCATTTTTACTGGATGTATAGATTTTTATAGAGCTTGTTCAGGATTTGTTATTACAAATACTGTTATAAACAGTCTTGTACATACACCTTTGTATATTTGTCTGATTATTTTTTAAACTGATTTATTAAATGTTGAATAAATACAAGAGCATTTATAACATGTAAAATGCAAAGAACAAATATAAAACATTGCCTTTTTTGCACGACTAAAAAAAAAAGAATTATCACAGTGCTACAGTGTGGAATTAGTGAAGCATAGAGGTATAGCAAACTTAAGGTAATTCAAAGGAGACTGGATAGTCTTTCAACAAATGGCGCTGGAACAAGTAGATATTTATATACTTCTTACCTAGGACAAAAGAAGTACATATTAATTAACTACCTCATTATATCAAGGGGGGATGGAAAGAGAAGTGGATGATAAAGTAGGAATCCCAGTAGGAACCAGCTCTGGCTCCACCAGTATCTGTGGTTTTGGCAAGTCAGTCCATCTCTCTGGATATTGTCAGCAAAGTGAAAGTCGTGGGCCAGATTATCTCCAAAGCACTTTCCATTTCTAATGTTCTGACAGTCTATGAGGCCATCAACCCAAAGGGGCTTTATCCTTCAAGGATTGAATGTTTTGGTGGCAGAACCCCAGCTGGAATGAAAAGAGAAGGAGGGAGGGAGACAGAGAGAAACCAAATTGAACCAAAATGCCTTTTTACATTGGGAATTTGTCATGTACAACTAATTCTACCCCCAGGGAAATTACAATTATTTCTATTCTTCCCACAAGAGGTCATTTTGAGCTCAGAAAATCAGTTGTCTTTGCCACAGATCATAACCTAATCAACCCTGTGCTTTATGATTGTGAATAGGTTCTAACAATCCAATAGCTAAGAAAATAACATGAATATTAAAAATACTGAAATTTCCTGATTTGCCTTTTAATCAATTTCTAAAGAGTAACCACAAATAAGATGATTTAGGCCTCAGAAGTGGCCATATGAAGTAAGAGAAATAGTATAGATATAGAATCTGTATTCTCTTCTCTGCTCCGCCCTGAATTATTTTGTATGATGTTGGCAAGTCACTTAAGATCTTTAGATGTCAGTTCCATTATTAGAGATGAAGTGTTTGGGGTTTTTGGTCTTTAAGATACCTGACGATCAAGGAATTCCTTGAAACTATGAAAAATGAAGCCCAAATTGAGAAATACAAATACTCGAATAATACTGAAAGCTTATCCCAGATAAATCTAGCACAAAGACTCATAAGCAACATTTCCCTCAAGAACTGGCATTCTGAGTTATCTTGGACCTAATCACCATTGTTATAAGAGAAAGCAAAAGAGCAAGTTTTGTATTCAGTTTAGAAGATAAAAGGGTGAATTACATCCATATGCCACAGATCCCAAAAAAACAGCAAAGTTTAAAGGTAGAATAATTGAAAAATAATCAAATATGTAACTTCGATCAATGAAAAGGTGAGAAATTTGTCATAGTTTCCTATCACTAGGTCAGTTAAATGAGAGATGTGAATGCTCCTTGGGAGAAATAAATTTCAGTTTCAAGGCTTAAAACCCACCAAGCTTCAGGTAAAAGAATTCTCCCATGCTGTACACCCGAAACTAAGACAATATTGTAAATCAACTATACTCCAATTTAAAGAAAGAGAGTGCTTCCAAAGAAAGCAGGAAGAGAATATATACTTGAGAACGATTCAAAATAAAGTGAAATATATTTTCTAGCAAAAATTGCTGCTGCTTTTAGCACTTAAGGTGTAAGAAAAATTTTAAAAAGAGAAAGAATTCATTCTCAGAAATATTCTCATAGCAGGAGATTTTTCTAGACCCATGTCAGAATATCTCCTGAATAGTAGAGCAATGAGTAACTTAATTTCTCTTTAAATTATTCTGTTGCTGCATCTTACACAGCAAACATCTTACTGGTCGAGGTTGTTCAATTGTATAAATACTTCTCATTCTTTTGGTTATTTCTTAAATTATCTCTTTAGAACTGTCAGATAACTTAGATTTTATCCTTGAGAGAACAATTCTGCTGTTAGAGAAACAAAGACTGGTGTTTAACGGAGTAGGTCTTAGGCAAATCATAAGGATTTAGATTCATAAAAACCAAATAAACAAAAGCAGGTTTTGCCTTCCTGTCCACATAATGAGCACGAAGCTTCTCTGGCTTTAAGCAAATGTGGACTGTCATTTTACATTCCCCCCCAGTGTATGATGTAACAAAATAGTTCACAAGTACCCAAAAAGGAAATCAGACTCTGGTGAGGATTCTCAAGACAGTTATCGTGAGTGCTTGTGTACACACATTCACACACACACACACAAACACAGCCTGTTTTGCAAACGAGGAAAAACATGGTCTAATCAT
Organism: Phocoena phocoena; assembly: GCF_963924675.1. Classification (NCBI taxonomy): domain Eukaryota; kingdom Metazoa; phylum Chordata; class Mammalia; order Artiodactyla; family Phocoenidae; genus Phocoena; species Phocoena phocoena. The sequence goes on from NC_089224.1 coordinate 7,093,353, forward strand.
TTCTGCAGAAAATACACCTTATTAACCCTTGGGCAAAGCATCATAGCTGAAATCTTGAACAGGATGGACCCTTTAAACCATTCATCATTCTTCCATTAGAAACCACTCCTACTTTCTCATGCAATACCTACAATGTTTAAAGTAATAGAGGTTCTAAGTACACAAACAAGTTAGAAATATTAAAAAATAATGACTCAGATGTCATTTTATAATTCCCCTTCACAGTAAATATCTAAAAGAATAATTTTGAAAATTATGCTTTGCTTTCTCTCTGTTTTTTGTAACTTTCCATGAATTCTTACATATCTTCGAATCATTAGTTCCTCTGTTCTCAATAAAATTTCTCAATGAAGGAAAAAATTTAAAAACAAGAAAAAAAGAGAAGCTAAAGGGGAAGAGAGGAGAAATGAAAGAAAGAAAAAAGGTAAGAATTTAACATTTTTAAAATAATGACAAAACATCCCTTCCATGCTCTTTCAGATTTTCAACATTGACCGTGGGGACGAAAGCTTCTGAGGCTTGGGTAAGTATGTTGAAAAACTTCATATACTCTTTAATTCACTAACTATACCCAGAGGGAAACAAAATTCAACAGGAATTTGAAAGCTCTCCTGGATGTCACAGATACCTCACACCTCATGTGTGTCCTAAGAAGAAGGAAGTTCTCCAAAAATGTGCAGGATTAGGTGTTTGTCTATTCTGGACACATCATCCACTGACATTTGGAAGACTTTTAAATATGCCACGATAGATTCTACCAGTAGCCTTTGTGGAATTTACTTTTCTTCAACTCACTGAACCAATACCTTAACTGGCAGTTGCAAGGGACAATCCTCAGCCCTGTAATGGTAGACAGTATCTATACAATTCACAGAGAATAAACTGGAATCTCAATAAGGCTTGAACACCTGTCAGAGGTACGCTGCTACATGTTCAAACAACAGGCTCTCCAGAAGAAGAAAAATGTGTGTGTGTACATTTATTCTTTATTATACCTTTTACTGATAAAAAGAATGTGTAGCACACAAATTACAAATAGTAATAAAATATGTAAAACTCTTTTTTTCCCCCAGATTTCACACAGCCAATTTATTCTCGTAGAGGCTTTGGTTGATTTTTGCCAAACTCTTAAATTCATTATCAATCTCTGGTTACAACTGATGAATATAATTCTAACATCAACATTGGTTAATATTTTCATTTACTTTAACAAACAAGATGAAGGTAAAAACACCAAAGAAATAATTTGGAACTTCACTCATTATCAATGATATGAGCATTTCCTTTGCTGAATCTCATAATAGTTTGCAAATACTAGGAGGATATGTCATTAAGTGTCGTACTATTCACATTATAACAGCTACAGATATAATGCACTTTTAAATTTGATCTGCATTATTATTTCCTCCATCATTTTTTTTAAGTCCAGACCAAAAAAATACCAAAATCCAAAACAATAAATAAAGCCCTAATTCTCAACGTTTGCCAGTTTCTATGGCTTGAGTACTTCTTCTCTGACAGAATTTAAGCTACAAACATGCATCCCCAAAGGCGGGAAGAAATATTCAACAGCACACTGTTATATGATACTTCCAAATACAGATGCAATAGACATGAATTATCCCAAGAGCATGGATGATAGCACAATGTAGTAAATTAAGTAGGAAGGACTTGGAGTTTGGGATTGGCAGATGCAAACCATTATATATAGGATGGATAAACAATGAGTTCCTCTTGTATAGCACAGGGAACTATATGCAATATCCTGTGATAAACCATAATGGAAAAGAACATGAAAAAGAATGTATATATATGTATAACTGAGTCACTTTGCTGTACAGCAGAAATTAAACACAACAGTGTAAATCAACTATACTTCAATAAAATTTTTCAAAAATTAAGTAGGAAATAATACATTTTGAGTATGTATTACTTTTGTTTTAATGTAATTTACTTAATTGTAAGTTTATGTAATCCAATTTTTAATAGTGGCTCTGTTTAACAACCAGCTCACAAAATTCCTTAATATTTAAAATCTGCTCTTGGGAGCCAGTGTGGACCAACTATTCAGAGTCTACCGGGGCTTGAATACTTGCCATTTTGTCATAGCTTCATGAACCTAAATTCTCGCCTAGGTGAAATATTACTGGAATTACCAGAAGAGAAATTCTTTTAATTTCACTTAAGAATATACCACTTAGAAAATAAGTCCAAATTTGGCAAATGCTTTTGAAAGCCAATTTGTTAATGATATAAACATCTTATACCAATGTGTATTTACACACCACAGAAGAACAATAGAGGGTTTACATTTTATATAGGTTTAAGGTTTTCTGTTTCTTTGTTTCCATAACAGATTACAGTGATCAGAATAAAAGTAGCCGGCAATTAGCCTGCTTATTCTCCTTGAAACCATTCAGAACAAAATTTATTTATAGTATAAAACACCAGAGCCTATAAAATTACCAAAGCCCCATCTTCAAGAATGTAAGCAAGATACTTGCACTTGTAGATCAGAGTTTGGCCGAAATTCCATCAAATGATCCTGAACCCTGTCAGAAATCTAAGTTAAAAGGTACCTACAAATAAGTCATATATTTAGTTATGAATCAAACTTTCCACCTGAGAAAGAAAGAGGTGTATTATAGAAAGAGCAAAAGCATTGAAGGATTGGCATCAAAGAGGGTTTGGGTCTAAATTCTAGTCAAGCCACTTAACTAACCATGTAACTTTGGGAAATGAATTAACTAGTCTAATCCTCTGTTTCCTCAAAGATAAAGTGGAGATTGCAACACTTACTTTACAATGCTGTTAGGATTACATAAAGAATATCTGTGCATTACAGGGCACATAGTAGCAGATCAGTAAGTGATAGTATTATGCAAACGTATTCTTTTCTGCCTAATCAAACTTGTGGAGACTAAGGTAGGAACCCATTAGAGAATAAATATTCATATGCACTGAAGTCTTTCCAGGAAGATTTTTATTTATTTATTTTTTTTGCAGTACACGGGCCTCTCACCGTTGTGGCCTCTCCCGCTGGGGAGCACAGGCTCCGGACGGGCAGGCCCAGCGGCCATGGCTCACGGGCCCAGCCGCTCCGCGGCACGTGGGATCCTCCCGGACCGGGGCACGAACCCATGTCCCCTGCATCGGCAGGCGGACTCTCAACCACTGCGCCACCAGGGAAGCCCTTCCAGGAAGATTTTATTCAAAGCAAAGTAAGTAGACATTTTCACCAACTTCAGAGGGTACCTCAGGCCCCAAATATCTAAAAAAAACAAAAACAAAACAAAACCCACTATCATTGGACTTCTTTGGGTTAAGACAATGCAAATTAAATCTGAGACTCTGAAGCTGTATTTGATCCATCAAGTACAAGATCTTCAGAAGTACTGCAAGTCCCCTGCAGTCTTTACAACTCAGCACTCTCATAAAGAAAAAAGAGATGTTAAATATCTGCTATTTGCTACTGAAAGAGTCACATTGCATTCAGATGCACAATTTAGGCATGGTGATATTAGGAAATTCTAGTTCAAATGCATATTTTACCTAAAATTGATTTCCTTAGCCCTCAGTACCCACTAATTCATTAGCATGCACCCATTTTTCATTTAGTTTTCCTGAGAGAAGATGGGGCCATGAAAAGGTAACTTATTGGGAGTGGGTGAAAGCTACTATCACATGGAAAGTTCCTGTCTGGGAGAGAAAATGATGCACTTGGGGGTACCACAGCCTCTGGCCAGTGCCCTGGGGAAAGACAAAAGGGAGCTTCGTAAACAAAGTTGTTCTATTTTGCTGTTTTATGTGAAAGCAGTCCTGGCCACAGTCATTAAAAAATCACTATTTTTCTTGAGCCACAAAGAATATTTTCTTGGAGAATTCTTATTAATATAGAAATATCAATATCATCAAATTATTACAATAAGTCAATAGCAACAAGTGAATATTTTTACTTGGGCTTTTCTCTAGTGGCAGAAACCCATCTTCTGAGGTAGCTAGCTCCTGGCAGGAGTGCTTCAATCGAGTTAAAAGTATCTCTTCTTCGTACTTTATGTCTCTAGAAAAAAATGTATGAGCCAGAATCCCTGAAATAACAGTTAAAGGAAGCAGCAGCCGGGTGGAAAATCAAAGTCCCAAAGCAAAAGCAGGGGCAACTGCTGAGAATGTCCTGTTCTGCCTGAGAGTGGCTCAGAGGTAGCCACCAGGCTGGAGGGGAAATGAGAAGATTTTCCTTGACACAGTATTTGCTTAGCAAGCACACAGTTTTTACCTAGAGAATATATTTATTTAGGCAAATTAATACCAAGAGTTGGAGGGAGCCCTGATGGAGATGATGAAGGAGCTAAACCCTCTACAGGACAAAAAAAAAAAAAAGAATCCCATGTGCCTGCAATCACTCAAATGAGGAGAGAATAAAAATCTAAAATTATACTTTACCTGAAAAACTTTACCCAATTTTTTTATTATAAGAAGCTAATTTAATCAATAATCAATCAATATTTATTGATTGCCTACAATGTGCTTGGCCCTGGGTAGGAGTAAGATATGTCCCCTGCCCTCTCACTGCATGGAGCCAGGAGGGGAAATGGACCCTGGGCAATAAGGTGACGTGATTGGTCTCAGAAAAGGGGGACAATGGAGATTCAGTATGGTCTAGAGGGTCAGGGAAGGTTTCCTGAGGAAGTGATGTATCCAGGAGAAGTTACCTGGGCAAAATCTGAGAGGTAAGGGGTGAGAGAGGGAGAAGAGAAAGAGGAAACAGCCTTAGAAGAGAGAACTGAGTGTGGGAAGTCGGGAATAGAACCATAAGTAGTCTGAGGAACTTAAGAAATCTGTCTGGAGATGAATGGATAAAGAAGGTGTGGTACATAGATACAATGGAATACTACTCAGCCACGAAAAAGAATGACATAATGCCATTTGCAGCAACATGAATGGACCTAGAGATTCTCATACTAACCGAAGTCAGACAGAGAAAGACAAATATCATATGATATTGCTTATATGTGGAATCTAAAAAAATGGTACAAATGAACTTATTTACAAAAACAGAAACAGACCCACAAACATAGAAAACAAACTCATGGTTACCAAAGGGGAAAGGGCAAGGGCAGGGATAAATTAGGAATTTGGGATTAACATATACACACTACTATATATAAAATAGATAAACAACAAACAAGGACCTACTGTATAGCACAGGGAACTATATTTAATATCTTGTAATAACCTAAAATGGAAAAGAATCTGAAAAAGAATAGATATATATGTATGTATAACTGAATCAATTTGCTGTGCACCTGAAACTACCACAACACTGTAACTCAACTAAACTTCAATAAAAAGTTGTTTGGAAAAAAAAAAAAGAAAGAAAGAAATCTGTCTGGAGCAAAGAGAGTATATCAGCCAGGATCCGGAAGGAAATGGAAATCATGCTGGTTATTCTAACAGAGAGAACTGGGAATTACTTCCCAAGTGTTTGGCAACAAGAGACAGTCACTGAAGGAAGCAGGGAACCCCCCCCCCCGCCCCGCAAAGTGTGGGGTAACAAAGGCAAGAGGACAGAACTGGAAGCTTTGAGGAGGGGACAGAGCTGGAATCCAGACTCAGAGGAAGGGATTCCGGCCAGCAGATCCTACTTCCATCTGAGGGGACACAAGGAGACAGGATTTGGGAAAATGCTAAAGGCTGGAAACCATTGCTTCAGGAATGAAGAGCTATTGGTGCATAATCAAGAACAAACAGAAAGGAGCAGGCCTTTTCTCTCTTCTCCACCTCTCCCTGGCACCTCCTGTTGGCCAAAGTTCACCGTGAATCTGACATTCCCCATGGGTCTCCATGGGTGCATCCAACTGCATTTTCATATGGAACTGGTCCCCCTATTATATTAATACTTGATTTACATCCTTATTGTCATAGTCAAAAACTACTATTTCATTAAACTATTATCAAGTTATTTTAATCTCCATTATTTTACCTTTCATTTAATCCCTTCAGTTCCCATCCTGAGTTAGAAATATTTCACTTTGGCCAAAGCTTAGAGTACATGTGTGTTGCCTATGAAGCATGCTCCTTTGCAGCCCCGTCGTTAAAGGGGCACCACCAAGCACACCCCACGCTTCACAACTATTGATACTTCAGGCAGAAAAGTACAGGCTCTTCTTCCAATGAAAGCAGAAATGAAGCAGTGTTTTTGCTCTTCTGCAAATTTTAAAGGTGGACACTAAGAACTTCAGTTTCTGTCTTTGATCTCAAAGCAATTTACATTGCAAGAATAAATAAAGAGATGGGATTTACCCTTTTCTCTTCATCTCGATTGATTGACATTTCTATCTACTCCTAAAGAGGAAAGAGGTCAGATGTCTGCAACAGCTGTACATGGCTGAAGTAACAGATATAGTTGTATAACATCTTTAAGTCTTGAAGTCCTAAATTATACTAGAACGAAATTACAAACTTCAGGGAATTGGCAAGTTTTGCTTGACCTGTGTATTTTTTTTCCCCCTCAAATCACCTGACAAAGCCTGAACTCCCATAATTTGTAAATAGTGACGACCTTCAGAATTTCTCATTTTATTTTGCTTGGGCTCCTAAGTCTCTTTCATAGATACTAGAGCAAGAGTTGGAAAAGGCGAGGAAAAAAAAAAAAAAAGCAAGGCTTGCTTCATCATCTTAAAACATCAGAGCTAAAATATATTGTGTACATAAATACCAACCCAGACTTTCCAAAATGGATATAATTTGCAAGGCTCAGTGTTTGATATCTAGATATATTTGTAACATCTCAAAGCACTCTGGGCTGATTTTTTTAGACAGATTTTACAGAACCCAGCTTAGGCGAACAGAAGTTGTAAATTATATCTAAGTGGACTTTATAAACAAAAGTTAAAGTCGAGCATGCAAGGAAATATTGAAAAGTTTGCATAATGCTGTCAACATCTCCTGTGCCAATGTTCATCCTTTCTTTTATTATTTGCTGAACTTTTTTCTATATACATGGATCTATGTCTACCTAAGTATGTGTGTACAGATTTATGTTTTCAAATGAAACAAAGCTGTGCAGTTATTATTGCAGGGGTCGCCCAGTCTCTGCAAGCACATGCTTCCCAGGCACTATTAAAGTACAGTACCGACATTTCTCTCTTGTAGCTCGTGAGTGTGAGCCGCCCTGGGCTTGCATTTCTGGAAAGCGCCTGGAGAATACCAATTTCATTTAGAAACTGCCCTGCTTAAGTGTTTGGAAGGGTTTGACAGTGTCGCATCAGGTGATCAGATATATTTTCAGAGCTACCACAGAGAAAGTTAGAAATGTCACCCAAAAGTTTAGATTAAATGCATTTTTCCTACAAAGGAATTGATTTTAACCATCATTTAAATTTATAACATGTGCCAGTTTCCAGGCTTTTGTTACGTTACAGAATTTAGATGCTGGTCTCTGCTTTCAAATTATTTTAGTACCTGGTATGGACTCGTTCTTGAAAGGCAAAAGTTGTTACACTGTTGCACACTCTTCAACGAATGGCCCAACTGGAAATTCTCATGTAATAGAGACGAACAACCATTTCTCATGCTGCTTCAAACACTGTTATACTGTGAGAACAATATTTTTGAATATGTTATTTCTCTTCTACAAGATTTTCCGTTCCTACTACATAGAACTTTAAAAAAAGTACAAAATGTTGTAGTTTAATTAGTCTTGTAATATCTTCCCCAAAATTATATATATATATATATATATATATATATATATATATATATATATATATATATATATGATGTATCCTTCCCCACTCACCACCCTCATTTGAGGAGCAGGCATCCACCTCAACTTTTACTGACTATATCCAGTGTACCTTCAACAGTATTACATATTGTCCCTGAAATTATGAGGACGAGGGAAACTATGCCAGTCTAGGTGAAATCTGTTCATCAGTAACTCATATGAAAATAGTGTATTTCCAAGGATAATCAACTCTTTTTGATGATACTCTGGAGAGAGAGAAAAAGTAGTTTAATTCAAAATTGAACAGAGTTTTCTGCACTGGTCTATCAGCTTGCTTCTCTGTCTGCCTTTTTATTGAATCCATACTTTGTATTTCAGTGGCCCATTAAATTCTTCTCACGATTTAGAGTTTCTCTGAAAATATTTTGTGAACACTGAAGGAGTAAAATTGCACTAACAGTCTTGCAAATCTGTATTCTCTAAACAAGGACAGAGATGTCTTCAGGTTTTATTCTGTTTTGTTTGTTTTGTTTTGTTTTGCTTTTAAAGGAAGGGTCAAACATTAACACATGACAACAGTGAGATTACACAGATAAATTTTCTTTTCTTTTATCTAGTAAACTTTCTAATGATGGACTTCAAAGGCAGACAGGGAAGAAGCTTCCCTGTCTTCTGTGCCAGGAGGAGAGGCAAGGCTCTTTACCACTCATATGGGAGAGATGAGGAACCTTTGAACGGATCATTGGTTTTTATGAGTAGTAATGAGGTGAGAAGTATTCTAGTGTGTGGTACAGGCCTTCATTAAAAAGCGTGAAACAGAATGGCTTATGGTTACAGGGGGTAATTTGTTCTAACATACTTGCTAAATTGTGCTGTAACCATGCCAGTTAACAGCACTATATTTTCCATAGGATTCCTGAATGCATTTGTGTGCAATTATTCTGCCCATACAACGTTCAGGGATTTTTCCAATCGCTTATGTTAACTACTTGACATTGCTCACTCCCTCCGTGGAAAGTATATTGAGCCCCATGGTTAAAGAGAGCGAAAAGGATCCAGCGATGTTCTCATTCTCCTCTTCAAGCCAAAGGGTTCTTGTAAAGTGAAAAATTCACAGAACCCAAATTTAAATGAATACCGTTTGCTGAAAAGGTATTGTCAGAAGTGATAACCCGCTGAGTCACTCCAAAGCTTAAGGTTTTAAACTACGTAGTATAATAAGCACACTACATAAGAAAGAAAGAAAATAAGATTTGGTAGTTTCAAGTCTATCATTTAGAAAAGAAAAGAAAAGAAAAAAAAAGCTGAAAAGTAAGAGCAATGATTTTGCTACACTTCTGAGGAAATTCTGCCCCTAAGAGAACTTAAAGTTCTGTAACGTATACCAAGAAGGTTGCTTCTTCAGACTTCTACTGGGAACGTTGGACTGAAATTTTATTCACTGGAAAGATCATCCTACTGAGAGAAACAACATGTCCTTGTTTTTCACATGACCAGCTATGAAAAGAAAAGATGTTGTAGGATAAAAATGTTGTTTTGGACAGGACCTAGGATTTGGGTATATCCTAAGGGAAACTGTTTTACGAGTGATAGCTTTTTAAGACAGGTTTACTATTACACTGAAAATGTCATAACTTAGACTTTTGAGAGGGGGAAGAAAAACTCCTTTGAATTTTCTACAATTTTCTTAAAAGGCAATACTACAAAATTCATTACTTCATAAAATATGCCCCGATTTTACAACTGATGACACAAGTATATTGGAACAGCAATACATGAATTAAATACAATTGACATGCCACCACGGACTAAAACTGGAGACAGATTTAAACACCAACAGACTTTACAGTGAGACAGGAAGTATCAGTGTCTGTCCACTCAGTGGAATTTCTAGGCTTAGCAGTGGGGAGAAGAACTTTGTCACTATCACCCTTTTCATTATTATTTTGTCACTTTGCACCCTTTTCACTATTATTTTGTCTTTGCGGGTTAGATATTTGATATTTTGGGGAAAAACTATTTACCACCACAGTTTCGTACCTTATTCTAGCCTCGGAAATAAATACTGTCAAACTTAATAGAAACCAGGCAGTGGGCCTACAGTCAATGAAATAGGCTCAGCCTCCCCTTACTATTTCTTTTTATTGGGTTTTCAGGAAAGTCTATGAAGGAAATTCTGATTGCAAACCTCAGTCAGTCCTTCCAGCCTAAGAGAGGGAAATGGTAGCCCTGGGCTATGTGTTAGAATCAGTGGTATTTTTTCAGGCTAAATTGAGTATGTGAGCAGAGTGAATAAGGAAAATTCTATTTCACGATGGTCAGTGTTCATCATTGTACCACAAGTAGTTAGATCAGGTAAGGGCTGTTATTGAATACATCTTATTCTGTGCTAGATCCAATAACCTAGAACATTACCCAGAGAAAACAACCAATCTTTTTATCACTGTCTAATTACTGTCACACACCATTGTAAAGCAATTATACTCCAATAAAGATGTTAAAAAAATTACTGTCAGTAATCAAAACATGACTTTTCCTCAGTTTCATGCAAATGTGGACACTCTGAGTTAATTGGTAACAACTAGAATAAAAAACCTGGAAGCTAATGTAGAAGAAAATGAACATTAAAAGGACATTTATCATTCTTTAAGCTTTCTTTTGCATGTATCTCATTTAGGTCTAACTGAAGAAAGGAAAGCTTTTCTGATTGATAAAAAGAAACAAGTTTTAGGTGTATACAGTGTGAGATGAATGTATATGTCTGATTCCCTTAGGACATCATGGTTCCCCATGACTGGAAATCCCAATGGTTGATGATGTCAAACGCCTCTATTTACTTACATCTATTCTCAAAGTTTCTCTGAAATTAAAAAATGTATATTAAGGAAGAGAAAAACAAGTATAAGGAGACTAAAAGGATAATAAATACGGGACAGAAAATACATATTCAAATATGTGGAGACTAAATCTGTGTAATGAAAACATGAGTCGGAGGAGAGAAGGTAGTTAAAATACTCTATTTATACACCCACACTTGGGAAAAGTTTTTATTGGAGACTACTAGTGGTTGCCTTTTCATAAGAAAGCTGGAGCCATTTAACAAAAGCTCCACGTGTTCCAAACCCCTGGCAGGTGTGGAGACCGACAGGTGTAAAGGAATCCACAAAGCTCTGGTCAGCAAGAAAGAGCTGCCTGGGCAGTTGGGATGATGTTACAGCTCCATCCTCTCTGCCTGTGGGCATCTCTACTGAGCTATAATTTTCTTTTTAATATTTATTTATTTTTGGCTGTGTCAGGTCTTAGTTGCGGCACATGGGATCTTTCGTTGTGGCGTGCGGGCTTAGTTGCCCCGTGACACATGGGGTCTTAGTTCCCCGACCAGGGATCAAACCCACGTCCCCTGCATTGGAAGGCAGATTCTTAACCACTGGGCCACCAGGGAAGTCCCTCTACTGAGCTATAATTAATGCAGCAGAATGCATAGAAGGTTTAGAAAAACATCTAGCTTTATTTTGTTTCACCAGAGTGTCTAAAAATTGGGGAGTAGAAAGGAGGAGAGATAAATATACTTGGACCAACATTAGAATAAGCCAAAAAATTTTTTTATTTTGAAGCCATTGAATGAAAAAAATTTTTTTTACTGAAGTATAGTTGATTTACAATGTGTTAATTTCAGGTGTACAGCAAAGTGATTCAGTTATAGATAGATAGACAGGTAGATAAATAGATAGATAGAATTTCAAATTTTTTTCCCTTATAGGTTATTACAGAATATTGAGTAGGGTTCTCTCTGCTATACAGTAGGTCCTTGTTGGTTATCTATTGTATATATAGTAGTGTGTATCTGTTAATCCCAAACTCCTAATTTATCCCTCCCCACTCTTTCCCCTTTTGGTAACCATAAGTTTGTTTTCTATGTCTCTGGGTCTATTTCTGCTTTGTAAATAGTATCATCTTTCTGGATTCCACATATAAGCAATATCATATCATATTTGTCTTTGTCTGTCTGACTTCACTTAGTGTGATCATCTCTAGGTCCATCCATGTTGCTGCACAAGGCATCGTTTCATTTTTTATGGCTGAGTAATATTCCGTTGTGTATATATATATATATATATATATAGATAGATAGATAGATAGATAGATAGATAGATACACATATATAGATATATACCACATCTTTATCCAAAGAATAAACCAAAATTTTAAAGCGACCGATGTTGACCTTTTGATTCCCTTTCTTTGATTATATCCACGTACCTTTCCAAATCCTCCTCATATGAGTCTTTGATGGATGCTAGGTAAACTTAGGAATTTCTTTCATGATCCAGCATATTCAAATTTATCTTGGCCATATTACTAGTTACCATACTTGGAATTTCTCTTCTGTTTCATCCATTCAGAGACAATCTCTGGACTCCCATTCTTCCTTTGTACAATAATCCAAGGCCCAAACTCAAGTTACTTCCACACGTAAACTAGATATTAACTCCCACCCATTAAGAGCTCCCCTGTCCTGGCTACTAACTGTATCACACACATTTGAAAGAATTATATTTAATTTATCAACTTGTTATTCGTTTTCTTGAATTGTTCCTAGATTGTTTCAGATGTATTGATCGTCTCATGATAAACTGAGGATACAAAAAATATATATACATAGCATTTTTGTTTCACCAAGAGCAATATGCAAATGAAAAATAATATAAAAGTAGAAAGTCTGAAGGAACACGCTAGATTCAGTACCTCATGGCATATATTTATGTCTTTTAAGGTAATTCTCTTGCTCTATTGCCTAACTTCTAATGAACCTAGTAGTGGAAATTATTGTCCAAATAAGAAGAAAAGAGATAAAATTGGAAAACAGCAGAAGATCGGTCTTTAGCTGAGCATTCTTCGTCGTACTCCTTTAAACTTCTCCCTGTATTACCCACTTTGCTTGGGATTATCTAGAAAAAGAGAGACAGAAAATGAAAGTAAAAATGACACTGAAATTGAGGATATCTGGGGAAGAATGGGAGACTGGTTTGAGGGGATTAACGGGGCAAAGACATGCTTGCATTTTGAAGGCCCTTTTCCAGAAGTTTCTCAAATGCCAAATATGTTAATTTAACACATTGAACCAGTGATTCGGTTTATTCTGTTCTGGGTTTCTGGAATATAAAGAAATTATGACTATAGTGAATGCCTAAAAATGGCAAAGTACAGCCAATCATGTTTCTTATTCATTGAAAGACACTAAATGAACATAATATGTATTTGTCCTACTCATGATATTGAAATGGGTATTCGGTAGAATGAGTTTATAGTTCACTGAGCAGAAAGCCTTTTATTCTTTTAATCAGAACAGCATCTTTTCCAATTACCTTACAAGTCATAAAATTCTCTCTCATAGCATGATTTGTCATGTTTAGGTTACTTGTCAAAATCCCCTTTGAATTACTAGTCATATATATGAATCTAAAATATTTATAATTAAGATCTCTGTGGTAAGACTAATCCATTTAATTGTCTTATTTATGCTACCCATCACTGGCAGAATTTAAAGACACTAATAAACATTGCTTCCATATTCTCTTTGCTCAACTTCTATGTAGAAACAATGGAGTTTTCATTCCAGTGTACAGAGAAGTGCCATATTTAGAGACATTTAGCAAGACATTCCAAAGCTATAAATAAAATTCCAAACGCAGTTCTGTACCTCAATAAGTAGAACCATAGAAAAAACCTGGCTGGTTGCCAAAAATTAAGGCGTGTGATAGAAAGCCTTTCTCATATCCAAGTTAGTGAAATGAGACAATTAAAATGAATGCTCCCCAGGATGTGCAGAAATCTACATTATCCATAGGTGAGCTCTCATCATTCCAGATTCCATGTTAATATCTCTAATTCAAATAGATAATTGTGAAAAGCCTTGAGTTTTTGTCTAAATGCTTTCTGGCAGTGGGGAGAGTGTCATGCAAAAGAATTCCCCTGCTCTCCTCTCCTCACAGCTTAGAATTAGAGTGAAAGTGTTAATGTCCCTTGTAATTTTTCTTTCTCAATAGCAACATGCTAAACTCCGAGCATTTCTCATTATATTATTACAATTTTTAAAAATTGCTGGCTAATCCAATTCTGATCTGAAAAACCTTTCTCTAATTAGTTTCTTTGCAAAATTGGACACAGACAGATCGTAATCCCTCATTTACTGATTTTATTTTAATGCTATTACTCAGCATATGTTGGCTCTATTAAACCATTACAGTAAAAAATTAAAATGAAAGTCATATGATTTATCCCCCTTTAAAAAGTGCTCAACTGGTCTAATAAAAGTCGAGTGCCAAATGCCAGATGTCTGATTTAAAAGAAATTCTGAACAAAAAAGAAAAACTCTCCCATTATTCTCTTAAGATATTTGGTTGAGATTAATGCCATCCAAGGAAAAATAACATTTATATATTAATACAGTTGTATGGGTATATTCAACTTAAGTAAGAAGATGCATATTGATCTTGGTTGCTTTAAACCCTCATCTTGAGAAATAAATTTGTACTGCTTTTATGTGCTTTCAGCAAGCCAACCTGATATTTTAAAAAGGAAATGAGGGTGGTTGCTTCCATTTACAACGCAGGAGTTCAGAATAGAAATGCAAGATATCATCAAGATAGATATTTCTAATCAGGTTTTGCCCATTACTTGTCCTTCAAACTTTAGTTCCTCCTCATTATTTAATTATCAGCATAATATCTAGCCAAAATCTATTGTCTGGGAAACTAAATTGATGTTCTCAGGTCTATAGAAAGATTTTTTCAAAAGAAGAGCCGAATAAAGGCAGCTATCTTTTCAGTTTTTATTACACTTTCACTCAACTACTCCATGTTCACCACTCCCCAAACAGTTATTTTCAGATCTTTGCTCCAGATCTTTGCTCATATTATTTTTTTTCCCAAGAACATCTTTTCTCTTTCCAAGAGTTAAGATCTATGCCTCAAAGATGATCTCACATAACATTCTTTTCACACTTTTTTTTTTTTTCTGATTATTCCTCCCTTCCACTGCCATGACTACAGTACTGTTAAGGGTAGTCACTGGCTAGCAGGTCCGCAGACACATTTGCCTTTCCTCCTGAACCCAGCAGGTTACATCCCCCAGCCTCCTCAGTGAGGGGTGGCCTTGTGATGGTGGGTAGACCAGTGGACTGTCAGCAGAAGTCCTTCTGTGTGAGGGGCACTCCCTCTCCTGCTGGTTGGATTTTTTTTTTTTTTTTTTTTTTTTTTTTTTTGCGGTACGCGGGCCTCTCACTGTTGTGGCCTCTCCCGTTGCGGAGCACAGGCTCTGGACGCGCAGGCTCAGCGCCCATGGCTCACGGGCCCAGCCACTCCGCGGCATGTGGGATCCTCCCAGACCGGGGCACAAAGCCGTGTCCCCTTCATCGGCAGGCGGACTCTCAACCACTGCGCCAGCAGGGAATCCCCTGCTGGTTGGATTTGATTCTCGGTATCATCATCACCACGCTGGACGTGGCAGAGCTGGGTTACTGAAGACTCTGTGAAGCTGAGCCCACTGCCCTGCCCATCCCCCATCCTCTGCCACCAATTGAAATTTTCATGGCAAGAAATAAACTTCTATTGTGTTTATCCACTGAGATGTCTGGATTTCTCGGTAGCTGGTATTATCTTAACTAACACCACCAAAAGTATGATCTCTCCGTTGACTGAATATCCATAGTCCTTTGTGTTGTTCTTGTCACTGTCTATATTTTCCCTGTGTATTAATGATACCTCTTCTTGCTTTTGTCCTTAAAGTCAGGAACTCCTTTCTTTTTCAGTTTTTATTCCTTGCAGTACTAAGCACAGTCTCCGGTACAAAGTACATCCTTAATAAATTGCTCTGTACCCCTCAATCTGAGTTTCTTAGACTGTTCCAAACTAGCAGAGTCTCTTGGTTCACTCATTCATTCTTTTATTCGTTTATGTGTTCTAAATATCTGTTGTATCCCTACTGCGTGTCAGTACAGGAGACCCTCTTTGGGGTGTCTGCCCCACTTACGTTGACTCTCCTTTCTGAGGACCCCCATTCACGAGGGATGGGTCTCCAGCGGTCATGGACACATTCCATGAGCTTGGGGCTGACTTGCCCAGGGTTGATCACGTCATTCAAGCAGGGTCCACTAGATTCTGTCCCCATGAAGGTAATAGCCAGTTAATCCTTTATCGTGACTAGAATTGTTTCTTGTATCCTTGGGAACAGAGGGCAGCGGTCTAATACCACATTGGCCTGAGACGCCCCAAAACGCTAGGCTATGGAACAAAGAAGGAAAACAAAATAAGCGCCCAGAAAGAAGATTATGATTCAACTGGTCAGGAGTGAATTCTGTCATTAGTGTTTTTTAAAACCCTCCTCCCCCCAATGATTTTAATGTGTTAATGGGGCAAAACAAACTTGATTTTCAGTGTCTGGACCTTCCACCAAAAATGATTGTTTTTTTATTTCTAGAAGATCTTTCTAGTTAAAATAGTAAAACACTGTACAGAAAACTTGAGAACTGTGACATTTAATAATATGGAGATGAAAATCAAGGCAGAGGGTAAGGGGGCTTCCCTGGTGGCACAGTGGTTGAGAATCCACCTGCCAATGCTAGGGGACACGGGTTCAATCCCTGATCCGCAAAGATCCCACATGCCTCAGAGCAGCTAAGCCCGTGAGCCACAACTACTGAGCCTGCGTGCCGCAACTACTGAAGCCCGCACGCCTAGAGCCCGTGCTCTGCAATGAGAGAAGCCACGGCAAGGAGAAGCCGGCTCACCACAAGGAAGAGTAGCCCCGCCCTCCCCAACTAGAGAAAGCCTGCACGCAGCAACGAAGACCCAACACAGCCAAAAATAGATAAATAAAATAAATAAATTTATTTTAAAAACTTATTAAGCAATATAATGGGTTGAAGGGTAAATTTTAAAGAATACGTATATTCTGTAAGTCCTGCTCCTGCTGTTTGTTTTCTTTGCCTCACGTACTGAAGCTTCTGATGACAGAAAATGCAGAAGATGACAAAGGTGACTGTGATCATCTGTTCCTTTCACTTCAACGGGTAGCTGCTCCTTATGGCTCTGGCCTCAACTTTTCAATGTTCTTTGGGATGGGGAAAAAAGAATATTGTGAGCTGGTAATTAGCTAAAACATTATTACTAGTTAATTACCTATTAAATAATTACCTCTTAATACCTAATGAATGAATAAGTAGCCACTTAAGATTATCAGCTAGAATTTTGTCTCTTCTTCTCTCCAAAAGAGAGAAGAGGCTTTGTCTAGCATTTATTAAGTAAGCATAAACAAGAACTGAAACCAAACCGGGGTTCTCCTCCCACACAGAATGGACAGATAGACATGTATCCATGAAGCATAAACCATGTAATGGAAAAAAATGGAAGGTAATGGGTTTGATTTTGATGGTAAGTATTTTACAAACAGATGTCCCAAGTCAAATTTCATAGCAGTCAAAATGAAAGAAGTCTGCCAAGAATGGATAAAGTGTGTGTGTGTGTGTGTGTGTGTGTGTGTGTGTGTGTAGGGGAAGGGATAGATTCCTTTTCAAAGGAAAGTATCAGAAAAAAAACCATATCATGCCACCTAGTGGTAGAAAATAAGCTGACTTCTTTTCATCGTACAAAGCAACTTTGCCTTTCCATCAGAAAATCAAATGAATTCAGTCACATAGTGGAATCTCGATTTGACATAGTGGAAGCTCGATTACACAGTAGTTAAAATTTAAATGTCATGGTTGTGTTTTAATTTCTCATCCACCAATGGCATTAAGAAATACGGTGGAGTTTAAAGAGCCCTGGAGTCAGAGCTGGAATGACTCCCATTTCTCTTTCTAACCAGGTGGCTTAGCCAGTCTAGAGATCAGTGTCTTCCATAAAGGGGCAGGATAGATGGGCTTTAAGCTGCTGTCATGCTCTTAAATCCCATGTTTCAAAGTAAGCCGCAGACCGTGTAATAAAGGTACTCTTATCTAACGCAGCTCTTCGTGACAAGGTCAAGCCACCATGTTTACTAACCAAATGCTGGATGACACAATACGCTTTCCACACCCTTAGTCCTGGTCACATTTTAGACTTCACTTTTCATTCCAAGCCCTCTAGTAAAGGGCTTGCTACTTTACATTATAGGATGCCTACTGCAAATAGGCCCTTGATTACAATTCTTAACTTCTGTGAACCTCAGTGGTATGTATTTGTAATATATTTTTCTAACTTATGTAAATATCCACGTAGTCCCCTTTTCCCTGTGAAATCAGGTAAACTATTCCTCAAAGAGGAAGAGACGTGGAATTTGGGATTATGTATCAGTATTTCTCAGATATTGTAAAATATAATTTATCCTTCACCCCACTCTCACTAATAATAAACAGTATATCCAAGGGTGACCCTGTTAATCAGAATTAGGAAGGGCATTAAAAACCAGAAGTTAATCTGAGCTGTTTGGAATGTCTTAAAATAGAACATGTTTATTGTTCCAAATGTGATGGGAAGACAGTACCATTTCTTCAGAGCAACTGTTTGAAGAGTGCCAGAGTCATCTGCAGAAAGGCTTTTCATTTGGAAATCTGGCTTTCTCTGTCACCCCTGCCTCAAACAGCAGCAGGAACAGCAGAGAGCTTTCTAGAGAGCATGGGTGGTTCATGCAAGAACATGTTGATTTGCTCTAAGATGCCACAGCCTTGAGATTATACTCCAGCCTTATGGCGTGCTCACTGCTGACAACACAGCATGTCACAGATGAAATTATGTGTGGAGGAAAATCAGTATTATTTCTTTCTCCAAACCAGAGGATAGAAAATAGATGGTAAATTTGGAATTTGGAATTAACAGACACACACGACTGTATATAAAATAGATAAACAACAAAGACCTACAGTCTAGCACAGGGAACTGTATTCAATATCTTGTAATAACCTGTAATGGAAAAGAATCTGAAAAAGTATATATCTATCTATATATAACTGAATTACTTTGCTGTACACCAGAAGAACACTGCAAATCAACTCTACTTCCATCAAAAAATAAAAATTAAAAATAAAAGAGAATATATGAGACAAGGGTAAGCAGGGGATAGTATATACATTAGCCCTCTATAAGCTCAAAGACGAACTGGAGATTAGATTCATGGTGAATATTGCTGATGCAAACTCATGAGTATAAGATAGAAATAATTTTCTCAAACATGCTTATCTCTGTATTTATTATTTTTTCAACTCCCTTCTTTATCGTTCCCAGACATCCTTCAAGCCTCCAGCCTCCTCCACAGACACGCATACAAATGCATCCAGCACTTCACTTTCCCCACCCCGCCCCGGCCCTTTATAATACTTCTGTTTAAGCCTTCAGCCCTTTATATCATAGGTTTACTTGTCTGTCTCGTAGACTGTTAATTATAGGAAGCAGGGACCTCATCTTTATTAAACTTAGGACCTAAGACTGGCACATAATAGGCATTTTTAAATCCTTGATGGGATTGAACAGATTATGTTAATATAAACTGAGTGTGCTTTCAATACGGGATTAGATGATTCTGTCTTACTCCCTGCTTTTCATTGCAAAGGGGATGTGTATTCTCCATAGCGAGGTTCATAAATGGACTGCTCTCCTATCCCATTTGGAGCCACTAGAAAATACCGCTTTCCTTGGTGCACTTTTTGGAGTATAGACAGCAAAGGTCTCTACTGACTTTTATTAAACACTTCTGATGGGGGGAATGACTAGGAAGTCCCCTTCAATGAGGTCAGAGGCAAGAATCCATTTTCAGAATATTATGGGGTAGGATGAAATTTTAAGTGTCCTTCAAATACTTCATTCCTTCCTCTCTTCACCTATAGAAAGAAGATTTTTTTTTAGCATAACACATTAAAGTTAAACCATTAGACACGGTAAAACTTAGCCTGAGAAAGATGTTTGTTTTGTCGTCGTTGAGGTTTTTGCTTTGCAAATAGTTCTCTCTGGAGAAAAATCTCGAAGAACAACGTAAGCTTTTTCCTAGAAGAGATCTACCCATTCCTATAAATGGAGCCAGAGGCTTCAATCTTGACTTGGTACTAAAGGGAAGCCAGGAGCTTGGAGTAAGGGATGTGGTAAGGGCAGATGAGCAGAATAAAACAGGAGGGATGCCTCCTATATTTCTATTTGAAGCTGACTCTGTCTGAACCATGAAGGAGGTGCCACGATGGAGAAATACTTGGCAGCACCCTCCAGATTTAATGGATCTTTATAAAAGGCTAGCATTAAGATTATTTTTCAGTAAAATCATCTTTCTGGTACTGGTCTATACCTACCTCCTTCCAGACATTGGGGGAAATCATGGCTACAGTCTAGACATGAATGAAGAAAGGGTTGTCTGGGGTCTGCTTGTTAAGACCATAGACAGGTTTATATCTAAGGGTAGTGGAGGCAGCACACTTTGGAGGCAGTGGTGCTGTTTGGTGTTTCCTCCTCTCTCGTCCCCATCTTATCCTTCCCACCATCACTCACAGGTAGTAGTTCCTCCCCAAAACAAATTCTAAGTGCGACAAAATCTTGAGTTTATTGTGCATGGGATGAAGCTAATAATAGAAGGAGCTTAACGAGTACTTCTGGGTGAGAGAAAAAGTAGATGTCATAATGAAATGTGGAAGTAACTAAGGCAAGGGGGAGAAGTTATAATTTTTGTGCCTGATGACTTTAACTAATTATAAAGTCCCTGTTTACTGGGCTCTGATTAGGTGCAAACTCCTATGCTAGATATTTTCATATATCATCTAATTTCCTTCTTTTAAGCACTGTACAATATTGGTTTTTACTAGCCTGGTTTTTCAGATGAAAAAATCTTAAGATTGGAGAGATTGACTTGCTCAGGTTCACCCTGCAAGTAAGTGATCAGCCGGCATTTAAACCCAGACCCTAAGTTCCTGATTTCACCTCTGACCCCAGAAAGCACTTCTCACGCCTCACAGCGGGTGTCTTGCTTGTTTGGTTTTTGCATGTTTGTTTGTGCCAGAGGAGTTGTAGTTTAACTCATGCTGATTTAAGAAATGTTACAGTAGCATTACAATATTCCAGAGAACGTAAAGAATGCTATAGCAGCGTCCCAACAAACTACTTTGACGTCAAGGATATTATTTTGCCATATTTTTCACATAGGGATCAAGACTTTTTTTTTTTCTTCCGGGGACCCAAATACTCACTGGCTCCACCTGGATGTCTCATAAACCTCAAACTCATTGGTCGAAAACAAAGCACCAATTTCCCACCCCGATCAAACGGCCTCTTCCTCCCCCGTTTACTCATCATTTACTCATGCAATCTGCCAAGTCAAACTTGAGACGCATTTTTAACTGCCCGTCGTGGTGCTGGATGCCTCACAGATCTGATATGTTTCCCCTCCTGTTTCTCTGGCACTCCCCTCAGCTCCATCTTGGGACTCCTTCGGCACCCCTGTCCTCCGTGGTAGCGTTAAGCATCCAGGTCTCTGCTCTTTTTTCTGTTCTCTCCATATACCCTTCGTATGTGATTCCACTGATGCTCAGTGCCTTCTGTACCATCTTCAGATGCTAATAAATTCGAAATCTGTGTCTCCAGCCCAGAACTAACAACGCTGTCTTCTCTCTTGTCCTTTCTCTCCCTCGTTCCCCCACCTCCCTCGCATTATCCCCAGCAGACCCCTAAAAATAAACATCTCTGAAACAAAATTTGATCTTCCTCCCCAGAACCTACCCTTCCTCCAATGTTTCAAGGCACTACCATCCATGAGGTTGATCAAATCAGGGATGTTTGTGTCATTTGTAACTCTTCTCTTTGCTCCACCCATCCCCACCTAAACATCAAACGCGGCACAAGTCCTGTTTACACCGTCTCCTGCACACTTCCTAAGTCTCTCCACTTTATACCACTCCCTTGGTCACTGCCCTCGTTCGCCCAGGCACCTCCCACCCCCAGCTTCGCTCACTCACGTTACTGCTCAGCCCCTGAGATGGTCTTCTTGTCTCCAGGCTGGCACCC
Organism: Phocoena phocoena; assembly: GCF_963924675.1. Classification (NCBI taxonomy): domain Eukaryota; kingdom Metazoa; phylum Chordata; class Mammalia; order Artiodactyla; family Phocoenidae; genus Phocoena; species Phocoena phocoena. Next base: position 7,115,091 of record NC_089224.1, read on the forward strand.
ATTCCATCTGCTCTCCCTGCAGTAACTTTTCTTAAAAAAGCAAAAGCAAAAACAAAAACAAAACCCTATCTTTATTGACTTTAAACATTTCCACATTTTACTTTTTTTCTCAGGATAGAGACCAAACTCTAATGTGACCTCAGACCTTTGTGAGCTCACTTTAATCCATCCCTAATTTGGTTATATTATAGGCTCAAATTATTTAATTTTTTATCAAAATTTTAACAATGTTTTGAAGCTCAAATGATGATCACACAATATTGTGGATCATGTGTTTTAGAAGTTATTATTTCTTCTTTAACTGAGTTTTATGATAGTTGTATCCAAGACTATATATTTTATATTCACGCTATCTGTACTAAAGGGAAATAATCATGCAACAAGCATAAATTAGGAATATTGTTTCCATTGGCCAAAGTTGGAGCTATTTGAGCCACAAAAAAGAGTAAATGAAATCAATTGAATATATATTTTAAAAATAAGTCTGTTGTGCTACCAGAAAGAAAGAAAGAAAATCAAAACAACTTGAAGACACCTTTGAAAGTAACTAAGGCACTAACCCCTTACTATTACAAGAAAAAAAATGAGCATTTAAGCTGACTTTCTTGTAAGAGTTGCATTTGATTATGGACTGCATATTAAATGACGCAATTACTCTTAATTTTATTAAGTGTGATTGTTCATAATCATACCTCATAAAATATAGGGGTAAAATGACATCATGTTGGAGATTACAAAAAATACTTTAGCAAAAGAAAAAAATAGATGAAACAAATGTAGCAAAATCTTGATAATTGTTAAATCTGGGAAATGTATTATATGTGATTCATTGTTCTAGTCTCTGGACTTTTGTCTGCATTTGAAATATTTCAAAATAAAAATTTTATGAAAGAAATATTGACTTTCTCAAGGGTTGGTTAATGCCAGTGTAATAGGGCCTAAAATGTACCATGTCAGGTAGGTACCAATTCCTAAGTGTAGATGCTCTCAAATCTGTCCACTCCTCTCCATTCCCGTAATGAACATTCATTATCTCTTGCCTCAGTGAATGAAATACCCTGGTAAGTGCCCTTCCTAACTCAGATCTCGTAGCCCATGGGGTGTGCCGTGGTCCTCAACCAGGCACCAACCAAAGATGCTGAAGTGGCCATCAGGGAACACTCACGTACAGGTAGGTCCCTCAGTCACAGGGAGTAATGGCCAAATCTGCGAGAGAATCTGCGAAAAGTTGAGGCTCTAATGGTGATCCTGGTGTAGGGCTTCTTGGATTCACTAGATGGCAAGTCAGGTGAGTATGGGCCATTTCCAGGTATCATGACCTCTATTTGTATGTATAATCTTCCCACTGATCAAATATTAGGTGCTCCTAGGAGTCTACCACTACCTCTGGTTTCCACTGTTTTACTCTGTCATTTAAATGAACTGACCATTCAAATGAATGGACCAGCTTTCTTGTGGTCCTCAGTCTAGGGAGGTTTTTCTCAATGAATGAGCTTAATTTTCTAATTTTTCTTCAAATATGTCTTCACAAGGAACGTAAATCTTGAGGTGATTCTGGAAGGAGTGAATAGGATGGTGTTTAGAAATTCAGGTGGCATGGGAAAAAGCATTCTTCCAGAACAAGGATAAAAAGCACACAGGTGGAAGGGTATGGAGCCCAGGAGATAGCTCTGTGGGTCTGCTGTGTGGGGTAGGTTGATTATTTATAATGAGCTGCTATGTGCACTAAGTTCAGCTCAGGAGATACTAAGATGAACCAATGAAGTCATTCACACATTAATGAGGCAGGTACGTGTTGAATGTGTACTATGTGCCGGACACTGCAATAGAGGATAAATAAGACAGTGTCCCAGTCCTCTGACTTACAGGTGGGAAATTCAGGTGCTTTGTTCATTAGGCTGTTGACTGGAGAACACGGGGTCGAAGCTAAGGGTTATGACCTCATATCTATATTGTCAAAAGAGTTACTACTGTATCTCTTGCCACGGCTCTTTCAATACCTAGAAAACTGAATATAAGAGGTGCACCCAAAATAATTATTGGGTTAGAAAACATTTTAAATCGCGCGTTTAATGGTAGAGTACATTTTTAATACATATGCCCTTTGTCGGAGAGGTATTTGGTATTCGAAAATGAGAGGCACATATAGCAAGTGGGAACAGAAGTGAGCTCAAAGTATATTTCCTAAGTCTACTTTGACAAAATTACATGTACAGATTGTGATAACTCAATATAAAGATTGGCTAGAATGAAAACCTTGTGAGGTGCTAAAGGTAACTCTTTTCTGTCATTTCAATTTGCATTTTGATAGCCAGGATGCAGGTAATCTGTGGATAATTGCTTTATTATAGAATTCTGCCCACTTCAACTGAACCCAAATTTTACTTACATTGCATTTGAAAGTGGCGTCGTAGTCATTAGGGCTTTCTTTCCTTTCTGTTGTTTCTCAAGTCACAAAGACTGAGACTGCAGGAGCAAAGCTTAGGAACTGGGTGGACTAAAGGCATGTTATAGTGAACTTGAACAAGGGTTATTAAATGTTCTTGTAAAAGGGGGGTGAGGAGTAATGAAATAAATGCTTGAGGTTGGAGCCAAAAAATTAAAGCTCACACAAATCTGCTTGATCTTCTTGTCTCTAAATTTGGAGTATATTTCCTTTAAATGAAATGTAAAGCACTAATCTCTTTAAATTTCAACGGGGACATTTTAAGATGGGCTATTAGTAACTGTGCTATGATAGTAAAATTCCAAATAAATGATGGGTGGGAACTGATCATTGTTAGTGTAAAAGCAGGAGATCCCTGTGGCCTCAGGTACTGGAATATTGCCTTGGTTGATACAGAGCCAAGACCAAAGAAATGATCCCCAAAATATTTTAAAAGACTTCCAAGAATATGCAACAACCAGAATGTGTGGGCCCATACTTCCATCTTATAGACTTTTGCATCAGAAAGCTTTTAAGTCAATCTTCTGGAAGATGTTTTTCCAATGGAAATACGCTTAATGGAAACCAAATAGAAAATGGATTCACGTTTCCAATATTTGCTTTACAATCATTTTTGCTGAAACACTTGTATTGTTGGAAGCAAGGGCTACCCCACTTCTTACAATTGTGATTATTTCAACCAAATTGTTTTCAGTATAACTCTAAGACAATTAAGTTATTTTTTAAAATATGACAAAGTAATGCAAGTCCTGCAATTATATGACTACCTGATATTGGAAGTCTCGATTTTTAAAATTAAGCATTAGAATGCTATATTTATTTGTTGGGTGTAATGAGAACCCACCACTTTAAGCCTATTCTGTAGATTTCATCTGAAAACTAACTACTACCTTAAGGTTGACTTACAAGAGCTACAAAAACTTCTAATTATTAAATCAGTTGCATGAGGCATCAAATAATTGATCAATCCATTTTAAAAAAATCAATTCAAATAAAGAAGATAATCCAGACCAATTGTTTCACAGTGGCAAAAGCGTGTTGATGGCACATTCCCCTGAGACATACAGACATAGCTCAGTTTCAGCAATGACAGGAAAAGCTTAATAGTAATCCAACATAATATTCAAATTACGCCAATTTTTTGTTATTTTCCTCTTTTGGATAAAATTCTTACATGAACATATAATATTTATTTGTTTGTTTATTTATATATTTGTAGAATTTCCCTACCAGTAACAAAACTAAGAAAAAACATAATATAATTAAGGATCTTTAAGGAAAATTACATTTCAAGGTACCAAATAATAAAAATTACCAAAAAAGCTCATGGTTATTTCAGGTATTGAGGCAAGATGACAAAGCTTTATTTGTAAATAATATACACTATATTATGAAAAGTAAAATAACCAGATTAAATCTAAAAATCAAAGATACAGAAACACCAATTTTTAAATCTACTAATGACAGTTGTTTTTTAATGAATAATATAATTTGCTTGGAACTTTGTGGATCTCTAATGCTTAGTAGAAGCATTCATTACTTCAGTTAATAACTCTCAAGATTGCAAATGATCTAAATAATTATTTTTAGAGCATTTTTCAAGGAAATTTTCCCTAAATGTTTCAACTGTGAGGAAGGAAAACATATATAATAAGAGGGGAGCCATAAACAATAAAAGACGAATATATTTTGTACTAGTGTTTACTAAAAACCAAATACTAGTAAAGAAAATGTCAAAAGTGAATTTCCAAATCCTGTGTGTGTGTTTTTTAACATTCAAGATACCACTATGACTTTAATTCTAGTATTGGACTTTTGAATTTTTGTTGTTGTTGTTATTTAGTTTAAGAAACAGCTCGTAGTTTTAAAGCTCTGGAATGGTGTAAATCATTACAGTGGTTTCACATTTTCATGAGATCAAGGAAACAACAGTAAGCTCATAAAACAGATACCACTAATTATGCAGAGGAGAAGTCATAAAGTTACTGGGAGAAGCATGTTTTATATTCATGGACACATCATTAAAAGTTTAAGACATGCTATCAAGTTCTACATTTTAATACTATACCCAACAGCATTAAACCCTTCCAACAAGAAAATCAGATTGTCTAATGATCCTTTTTTGTCACACTGGTTTTATATGTCTGCAGTTGAAGCAGATGTAGAATTTGTATTGCTGAACTTTTAAAAAATAACTGTACAATTAAAAAATCACTTTATCCCTAACAATATCTAGGTTAAAAAACATCTGAGTCATCTTTCAACATACATCTCTTAAATAAAGGGTATTTATTGAGGTAATAAGCCTTGATTCTAGATCGAATGTCTGGCTTTTTAGAATAATGATTTGGGTTTTCTGCAGAACATATAAAAACATAAGAGAGCTTAATAATGATGAATCACCTTCCAGTTTAAATTAATTTCTAAAATGTGCATTTAAACTAAGAAATAAAATAAACTCGTATTTCATGGGGCACATGAAAAAAGTCTACCCTCTCACCCAGAGAAATCACTGAGAAATCCAAAAATCATACAAAAATGTTAACAGTACAGAAAGCACTTTTAAGGGATGTTCATAGCTAGACCATCACAAAGATTTGCCAACACTGGGATGCATATTTCAGCTGCAGCCTTCTTTCACTTCTCCACAAAGGGACTGAGATGCTCTATCTTCATTTGTGTACAATTCTAAAATATTACCATTTGTACATAAATGCTTTGCATTCCACTGTTTAAGTACATCTTAGAGTCGGCTCTAGAATATACACTTTCTTGAGCATTTTAATGGGGATTTTACATGCTGATAGCTTCAAGCTTAATCTCAAAGTGAAAGTAAAATATAGTCCTGGCAAATTCAGAGATGAGACCCAAAAGGCTGCAAATGAAAGAAAAAAAGGAGAGTGATTAGTAGTTGGGGATAAAAAATAAAGCATGGGAAAAGCAAAGTCACTGAAGATACTTAGACTCTACGGGAGAGATTTATGCAGCGGCTCAGAGCCTGGACTAAAGGAACCAATCACTTAAAGGAATTTGGTGAGGGTCTATTCCTGGAACTCGGTGAGGTCAGCCTTGCCGATGGACACCCATGGGAAGCAGGCAAAGAGCCTGGGGCTGCTGCCTGGTTTGGTGGGCTTACTTTGCTATAATTTCACCATTTTATCCAATTCTTTCTTTCTTTCTTTCTTTCTTTCTTTCTTTCTTTCTTTCTTTCTTTCTTTCTTTCTTTCTTCCTTCCTTCCTTCCTTCCTTCCTTCCTTTCTTTCTTTTTTTCTCTCCCTTCCTTCCTTCCTTCCTTCCTTTCTTTTTCTCTCTCTCTCTCTTTCTTTCTTTCTTTTTTTCCGCATTGCGGAGGACTTCAAAGGGTAAGAATGTATGGATAAAATACTGAGAAAAACATTCTCTAGCTTTAATTTTGGGACTCACCAGATCAGGACAGACCCTGGGTTACAGTTTAAAAGCTTGCGGAGGACTTCAAAGGGTGAGAATGTATGGATAGAATACTGAAAAAAAACTCTCTAGCTTTAATTTTGGGACTCACCAGATCAGGACAGACCCTGGGTTACAGTTTAAAAGCTACAGTACACACATCAAAATGGACATTAGTACGTTGCATAAACACAAATTGATCAACGTCGTGAACTACAACATGAGCAACATTTCCTCAAAACTAATTGTACTAAACTGAAATATAGAGGGAAAGTCAGATGATAGATCATAGCTAGATAGAGAATGGGAGGGAAAGGGAGAGAGGTCATTATTATATGCCAACCTACCTTTTGACAAAACTGTTCTGTTTACACACACACACACACACACACACACACACACACACACCAGCAATTACTAAACACCAGGCATTATTCCAAGCGCTGTATATAGATATAGATATAGATGTAGATATACATAGGTAGATAGAACTATTTAATCCTTTTGACAACTTCAGAGGTAGATACTATTCTTGTTCCCATTTTGTAGTGAGGAGACAGAGGTAAAGCCTGCCCAAGATCCCAGAGCTTGTGAATAGAGAAACTGGGTTTAAAAACTAAGCAATTTGTGAAAAGTTCTCAGAATATAATGTAATCTTGGTCTACCTCACAAATCAGGTAATATATATACAAATTACAGAGCCTTTTAATTACTTATAGGTATTCTTACCATAAGTACATTTATTTTATTAACATGCAAAAGCCTGTATGTTTCACACTGTCTGAAACTCTGCTTGTGAGCAAATCTTCAGTGCAAGGCACCAAGGACATAACTTTTACACTAAATCCATTTACTCTGCAAACGTGAAGAAGTACAGATTTGGTCCTTTGAGGTTAACCGATATGTAAATATTTTTAGTGAAACTACTGATACATGAACTAGCCTGGAACTGTTCTAAGCTGTCAGGAATCGGCTCTTACAAATTTGGAGCTGGTTTTAATTTAAGCACTGCAAGTGAAACACAACAAACTTAGAAGAAAACATGGTTACTCATTTGCGTCTTCAATTTAATAACGCCTCTAATTGTCCAGTTACCAAAGTCAGATCCAAAGGCTTCTTCTCTGCTAGAGGCAGCTGCTCAACAAAATGAACAGTGATTTGATTTTTCTGCAGGGTCCATGTTCATTCGCCATTCTCATGATGAATAAATAATGCCAGGATGCTGTGGAGTTGTGGACCTTGCCCTGCTTGTGAAAAGGGCTGCATCTGTTTATTCTCAGACATTCATGATCCTAAAGGAATAAGACACCAGAGGCCTGTGAATGAGAAGGCCTTTTCAGACGTACAAAGCCTTCGCTCCTGAATCCACCTTAACCAGTTTGGAGGAAAGAGCTTTTGGCACCAAGGCATCCTTCAGGGAAGACTGATAATGATCACTAAAGACATACTCGCGGCTGCTGCCTCGCTCACTTCAAAGGTTTTCTCTCTTAATCAACATTAAATCATCATTCTGCCAGGGATATGGGGACAGCTGTACACAATCTATTTGTTTTAAAACAGATTACAGTCAGGTCCCTCTGCCAAAGTATAAACTTCTTAATGTTGCATGTGCTTTCATATTTTTTAACTTGGAACTTTTATTTCTAATTTAGGGTCCCACATTAGCATTTGTATCTTGGCTTATGGATTGCATCTTCCCATAAAAGCGGAGCTAATAGTTTTATCAATTATCCAGACAATTTAAACAACCAAGCAGAGTAGGCCAAAACAAAACTTTTAAAAATAAATCATCCAAATGTTTCAGGCTGAAAAATATGAAGTCTCAACTCCCTACAGCATTTTGTGTGGTGTATACACATAGCACACCAGGGTGTTTATCTTATTATTTGATATTAACCGTCTCATATATGTAGTCATGTCTCTTCTTTTTTCTTCTCAAAAATGTAGATCCACATGCCCTACATCTTTGACCTTTGTTTTGATCCCATGACACTGGCAAGCCTAATCCTCCTTTTCCCTGGTGGTCCTGATAAGTTGGGGATAACTACAAAGACATTTTATTACCCAATTAAAGAAAAGATTGTTTTTAAAGATAATGACCCAGGGCCCTAAATTTCACCCCTAGTTGATCTCTCCAGTTTGGTACAAAAGAATATTAAGCAACAATATCTAAAGTCAATCAAAGATCATCACTTCAAAATTATATGTATTAAGTAGATGCAATATACATTAAATAGATAACAATTTCTGCTACATTGAATTATAGTCAACTAACACCAAGTCTCACTTAGTTAAATTTGGTTTGAAACAATACCGTTAACAGTATAAATGATTATATAATTAGAAAATGTTCATGTTATGTACCGTTTTTATTGATTTTTGAGTAGTTTGTTGATAATTCAGTCTGAGTCATCACCTCCTTTGTACTGATTACTGAATCAAACAAGAGACTTTTTACTAAATTAGTTTGCTACAGTATTAGATGAGAATCAATGAATATTTCTTCTGGTCCTATTATTGTAGCATCTCTTGCTAGCAATGTCTTTTTAAATCTTTTACATTTGTGTTAGAAATATAGGAAGGGGAAAATAAATGTGGATTAGAATTTTCTTTTTTAAGACATATACCAGAAGATGTTGCTTTTATGGCTCTAAAATCTTAGGTTAATAAAACCCCCTCTACTAAATCAATTTTTTTTCACTTATAATTTATATTATGCAGACACTAGTGAAGATTTTGAATGTTTATTAGAGAGGTGCATTTGGTTTCTATAGTTTTCCATCATCAAGCATTTTATAAATGAAAAACTGAAGGAAGTGCAGACCCACAGAATAGAAGGAACGAAAGACCTCAGAAGATGAACACCTCTTTTCTCCTATTTACATTTAAAAGAGTGCCAGTTGCCAGGAAAGGGAGTGCCATTAAGCCTACCCCCAAGAGTAAATACCGTCTAGAGCCCTGACCTCCTCCCACCCACATGTCCTAAGCCTGGAGACATCCAGGGATGGAAACATTTAATCATCACTCTACTACCATCACACCTTCCAAGGCAGGAGGAAACCTCTGCCTCTGTCTGTATTTCAAGTGCTAACACATTGCACAATTGGTTTACGGAAAGTCCAAAAGGACCCCCTGCATCAAGACCATGCTAGGACAGCTCAGCAGTGGATGAGCAGAAGTTTCTACCAGAGTGCAGGAGATCTGGAAACTACTTCTAGTTTTCGCTGCTGCGTTCTCTCCTTTCCTTATTCCCAAGCCTTCAGCCCTCCTGATAAAATTCGTAACCCTTCTTACTTAGTTGTTGGGTCCCCAAACAGCCAAAAATGGTATAGTTATGAGGCAGTATAACTTGGTGGTTGAGAACATGGGTGTTAGAATCACACACTCTACCTGAGTTCAAATCCTGGTTCTGTCACCGTTTATGGTGTACCATTGAGATGCTACTTAAATTCTCTGATATATAATAGAACCTATCTATAAGAGTGCTATGAGAATTAAATGAGAAAAAAATATACCATGTGCTTAGCATAGCACTTGGAAAATATAAATGCTCAATAAATATCATTATCACCTTATCATACATAGCATTCAGATCTGTGAAGGCAAAGCGTAAAAGCTACAAAAGAGATTATTGTGATGAATTATAGGGTGATACTATTATTCTATTATCACTAATTGGTATAATACCATAAAAAGGATTCCAAGTACAATTCTCCTTGCTTTCCTGAACAAAAACGAATATGACTCCAAAATAACAGGTAACCATTAACAGCCATAATTGGGAGAGAGGAGAAATTTACTTTATAGGTTGATTTATATGATGGTTGTGAGCAGCTGTCTTCAGAATTCCTGAAAGGACACCCAACTCCCAAGGGAAGCAATGGAAACCCTTTGATTGCTGCATTCCTCAACCATCATCAAAGTGTTTATTTAGTCTGAAAGCCTAACTGGTTCATCATCTCTAGAGGTTTTATAGCTAACAGTTTATCCTTAAGTTCAAGAATTCATATCACCAGTGGAATTTTTTCCATCAGAGTGAAATATCTAGGTTTCAACACTGAGGGAGCACATCCAAGCATTTTATGACTGGACTTCTTAGAACTTCTCAAGACTGAAATAAGAATTTTATTTGACATGTTGTGTGATGCAAACATTTACTCTTTATCTTTTCTTCAGATTCTTAAGCAAAACATTTCTCTTAGTTATTTGTACTTGCAATAATCTTTGATCAGCTTCTTGTAATTTTTTTAAAGAAATCAAGTTCTATTATTTTATATAAGAAAATAATATTTTATATCAAGTTCTATATTTTATATCAAAATATTATATATATAATTATTTTATATATTTTCATTGTCGAAGTTGCACAAAGTTGCAGATATTTGTCCTGAAATATTGAAATATCAGAGTCCTGAATATGGAGTAGGGGAAATTATGAATAATTGAAATATTAACAAAAGGTCACTTAGAGCCCCTGAAACTCAAAAACTTCATATATACTAGGGCAGGAAAATAATCGACTGAAAAATGTATTTAAAAGAAACAACCAGAAGAGGAAAAATTCCTCCTAAATAGGAGCATGTTTGAGCTGATTTGAAGAAACTAAACATAAAATGAATCATATTTCATGTCTTTTAAAGGGCAGTATTGACTAAAAGTATTGATAAAGGTAATATTCCACTCAAAAATTATCCAGGTAGTATAACCATTCTACGTATTATAACAACACTTAATCATAGGAAAGATGCATTATGGGCCATTATCACTGGAATAACTTTATTTTGGATGGTTGAACTTCTTAAAGTAAGGCTGGGTTTCCATCCTTTGAGAGAGCCAGCTAAGTGGGCAAACCTAGTATCCACCACTTCCTCTAATCTAATTATGTTTTACTAAACATAAAAGTCTGTGTTTTGATGTGTTATCCTTTTCAAGAGTTAGGGGGTGATTCCTCAATAATTAATAATTACAGGTGAATAATAAATGCTGAAATCTCTTGCCTGTGAGAGTTTTTTGAAATTTCATGTAAGAAATCACTTGCTTCCCCCTCATATATTGTAGGCATTTAGTCCCACAGTATTTACTGTGCTACATCATTTTATCCAAAGCTGCATATAGATGATTCCTTAGAATGTTCTTGCTTTGTGTAAAATAAGCTACATGAAATCATTTCGCCTACCTTCTCAAAATTAGAGATAAGATTTTCCAACATTTTAAATGATATGTGAGGGGGATATATTTAAGTAGAAAAATGGCTCTTATTATTCAAGGTTTTCCAAGTTTTTATACATTTTTGGTCCACGTATGAAAAAATATAACTAAAACTGTATTAAATAATTGATCAGCAATACAAATTGTGTCCATACACAGTGAAGAGTTAGAACATTTGGGATGGGTCCATCCCAAATGCTCAGTTTCATGAAATATTTATATAATTGAGACAAAATGACATTCTAGCTTGAACTATGTGGATAACTGGTTCAAGTCTCCAATTTACTGTGCAAATATAGTCACCATCAGCATGATAAAATTATATCTATAATAAAGAGACCTCAAAAGCCTGAGCCATCCGGGTCAGAAAATTGAAAACAAAGCCAAATGTTTACTCGAAATCAAACCCAGGACTTCTTTTGAAATTCACTGAAAGAGCAATCATTTCCAATGTCTTTTCACCTTCTGGTATGAGATGGGAGTCAAACTGGAAATACTGAAACGCTTTAAGAAAGGCAGTAAAACAAGACTTCTTGTACGACTTCCAGATGAAAGAGTTTTGAATAAGCATTTAATCATGTGGATCCTGGTTCAAGCCAAGCTGAACCTCAAAGGTTTACCTGTGCTCATTATTTAGAATTCACTAAGGAATGGAAACTCATTGCATCTACTGGGAACACTGACGGTGAAACGATTTCTTAAGGAAACTGAATGTTTATGTTAAGCCCATAGTTGTGGTCCATCTGGCAAAGGGGAGCAAAAGAACGCCGCAGTCCTGCCAGGCTGTTTGGAGGGGGTTTTGTTTTCAAATCCTGTGCTCTCGAAACCTTGAGACGTTTTATGCTTGCACAGGCTTTTAAGTCTGAATCAATGTGCCAGCTAATTTTCCTAGCTGATTTTAAATTTCTGTCAATTTGTATAATGGAAGTCTGTTCTGATTTTAAAAAATGCTCTTGAAAAGGTAGTTGTTTAGGATATGACAAGGAATATTAATAAAATGAAATAGTATTAGTTAGCTATGAATTGTTCACAAAACACACATTTGACTAATCACAATTTAAAGTTAAGTAGTGTAGTGAGCGTATTAAGAAGGCTTACCTCCAAAGATATTTTTGAATTTGTCGTATTTTGCAATCGAGTCAACGTTGACGGTCTGCCACATCGGCAAATCAACCCAGTAAAACCCATACTTTCTACTATGTCATGAAGATGCAGCCAATAATCAAAGAGGAAAAAATTCAGGATTTTTCCTGTAAACGGAATTCTCCTTCAGAGCACCAGGGTCAACTTTCCTGAGATCTTGTCTTAAGGCTCACTGGAGAATCTAAACTGAATAAATTGGCACTACTTAGAGGTGACTCTAACGTAATTTGGCGTAAATCCAGAGCTGATTTTATTTCTCTTTCCTTTTAGAAGGTGACAGCACCTCTTCCCTGAGACAGGATACCCAAGCACACTGTATACACACTCTGAAAGATCATGCTTACAACTGTCACGTGAAGGAACTTACAAAGTTACATTTCCACACTGTTTTGGCTAACCTCCACATCCTGACAGTAACCAGACTATATGTTTCACTTGTTCTGAAGCCATATATAAACAATAGAATGATATAAAGAATAAAACAAACTGCTTTCCAAAAACGAAGTCTGTAAATCACAGTGCAGCAAGTTCTGCTTCCAAAACATCTAAACTCTTCCCAGTTGCCAGTAGTATCTACCACAGAAGAGTCACTGAATTACTTTCGATAGGGACTGGCTAACCTTACCAAAGGCAATTACTGAAAAATGAAAAAAAAATTAGAGATCCTGGGAATATTACTTTAAAGAGTTGATCATAGATGAAGTTAATAGCACCACGAAAAGGGGGTGCTTTACACAAGCACTAGAAAAAGTACCCTCTTATTGAGAACCCAAACAATGGGGGGAGTGAAATCAATGTTGATATTCTACTGACCACTGTGCACTGCCATCCTTAGTAACTCTGCCTGGAAGAACCTGAAGGTCATGTGTTTGGATTTTTTAAAAAAATTAAACTCTTTTATGGAAGTATAACATACATATATAAAGTTCAAGAATCATTTCAGCTCGGTGAATTTTCGCAAAGTAAATATTCTAACTGCTCACACCCAAATCAAGAAACAGATCATTGCCTGCGTCTTAGAAGACCCCCTCATGGCCCCTCCAAGTCACCTTCCCATTCTCTTCAAACACCATGAATTGCCTGTTTGCGAAGCTTAAATAAATAGAATCACACAGTGTACGCTCTTTTGTGTCTGTCTTCAGACATAATTTGCTTAAATTCCATTTGCGAGATTTGTATGGGTTGTGGCACGGGTCAGATCCTCTTTCTTTTTCATGGTTCATAGTGTCCATCTTGTGAATATACCACAATGCATTTGTCCATTCTACAGCTGCTGCACATTTGGGTCATTTCCAGTTTTGTACTCTTACAGACAATGCTGTTCTCAGTATAATCACGCTTGTCTTTGGGTGAACATTTTTGTGTCTTCATGTGGTAGGTATACCTAGAGGTGGAATTTTGGGGTCCTAAGGGATGCACATCTTCAAAGCGGTCCCATCAAAAGACACCCTGACACCACCAACAGTTATCAGGGCTCTGGTCACTCCACACACCCTCACTAATAGTTGAATTGGTCTTTTCCATTGTCGCCCTTTAATTGCTAGATATTGGTATACCATGTGGGTTTTCTGATGATTAATGAGGCTGTACAGCTCTTCATAGGGACAGTGCTCATTTGGATATATTCCTTTGTGAAGTATCTGTTCAAGCCTTTGCATAGCTCAGTTTTGCTTCAAATATTTCACTTTTCTCCCCTTACCAGTGAGAACTTTATATTTGGGGAAGACCAACTCAGAGCAGTCTTGTGCCAAATCACATCTGGCTCACTCCATCCTCACAGTTCTACCAGGTAGGTCTCACTTAACTACCCTCTCCCTTTTTAATCAGGGAGGATTCGGAGTCTCAGAGAGGTTAAGTAACGATCAAGAAGGCAACACAGTTCATGAGACCCAGAGCTAGGGTGTGAACTCAGGGTTTTCTTTAAGTTTCTGATCTTTCCATTTGAAGTATTGAATCTAGGAAAATCTGTCATAACCAAAGGGATAAACTCCAACACATAATGAAGACCATTCTAAGGAAAATATTTGAAAAATACTTTTGCATTTATGCTCACGTCTTTGGTACAGTTAATATTCTACTGAGGAGAGAAGTTATTCAAGTCAGTAAAGTCCCAGCCCAGCAACGCTTACGGAGCCACAGAATAGAATTTCACTCTCAGAAGCCAGGAGTCCTTAGCCATACATATTTACAATGTTACTCATCCTTTCCACAGAAACTTGAGGGAGTAATTACCACATGTGACATTTCTACAGATCGCTAAGTTAAAGTCAGGAACACAGAACTTCAACTTCACATTTTATCTACGAAATTCTCCTGCTGGAGACACATTTTACTGACTCATTCGATTGAAGAGAGTTAACTTGCTCATCTAGGTTTCCTGGGCCTTTTAGTAAATTTCAAACACAGAAGATGTTCTTTCAATTTAGACGATGTTTTTTTTTTTTTTTTTAATTGGAAGTTATTTTGAGTTCACGAAACTCAGTTTAAAAAAATTTTTTTTAATTAATTTATTTATTTGGCTGCATTGGGTCTTAGTTGCGGCGCACGGGCTCTCTAGTTGTGGCATGCGGGCTGTAGAGAGCACGTGCTTAGTTGCCCCGCGGCATGTGGGATTTTAGTTCCCCAACCAGAGATTGAACCCACGTCCCCTGCATTGGAAGGTGGATTCTTAACCACTGGACCATCAGGGAAGTCCCTAGATGATGTTTAAATTGAGAAGGAAAGAAAGGAAATCTGTCATGCCACGTTCTCTGAAAATCTGTTCTGCAATTAAAAATGTTTGAAAAATACTAGATTAGACACAATTAGACTGTTTGCTTTGCAGCATACCTTCTGCAAAACTTTCAATATCTCAGTATTGCCATATGTCTCCTGGGAGATGATAGAGTGTGTAACTGTATCAAAATGTATTTTACTGTAGAATTTTTTTTAAGTTTACACATTAACATCTACGAGCTACTGGTGTTCAACAGACCATGGTTTAGAAAATTCTGCCTTTTTTTTAAAGGCCAGACACAATAAGGAAGCACATAAAATTTGAGAACAAGTTAACACAAATATCAGACTATCAAGAGGAACCCACGAGCCAAAGAACAGCATTTTAATGGAGACACTTGGAAAAGTAGCTATCACAGGCCAGTGGCTAGAACCATGCCCAGTTTCTGGTAGAAACTTGGTGAATTTGTGTTGAATGATGAATGGGTGAATATGAGTCAGCTGTTCTGTTTAAAGAAATACTGATACGTTTTAAAGAAAACACATCACTATTTCTTTTCCTTGTCCTATGTAGAATCAAAGTTACAGAAAGAAAGGGGGAGGAAGTGACAAAATACTTCAAAATGTTGGTGTCTTTATTGAAATTAGGCAAAAAAATTGTGAAAGGTTGTCTATCCATTTTTTAATAAATATTTGATGAAGGAAGGAATAAATAAAGAGAAACTCAGAGCAAGAAGGAGGATTGTTTGTGGAAGGGACACTAGTACAGAGCCAAGGAACCAGACCCTCAGGAATAAAGACCACACATGCGTGTGCCTACATACACACACACACCAATATCAAGTATCCTTTAGAAAAACTTCCTGACTCTCTCGAGGCAAACATTCAACTATTTTCACTCTATCTCTATGAAGTAGATATTGCTAAAGGCAGGAGAGCATACGTGATGTGGGGAGGTTTTGATATGGTTTTGAATTTTTCAACCACAAATACTCCAAATTTATGTTGGACAGCAGGACTGATTTATAACAGGGGAGAATGGGAAAAGACAGTTGGTCATTTAGCTCTTGAATTATTTTTCTCTAGCATGTCTCTGTACCTCCCCAAACCTTTTCTTCTCTGCTTCCTTCTCCATGACCTATTTAGGTTATTTCTCATGTTGATCTTCCTTGTCTTACCAAGAAAACGTGGTGATTAAAAGAAAGCAATTCAGAAAAATAGGGAAATGGATCGAAGACATTTCTTGTGAAAGAGATTTCCAGTTGAACATTAGAAGTGAAAAACTATGTGTAGCCTAAAGTTCTTCCCAGAAATATTCTTAAGTTTAAAAACTAGTAGCAGTGAATGTTGTTTTCTTCCTGATTTCATGGGGTCACATGTCTGGAGAGGCCCAGAATAGACTCGGCCACAGATGCATTTGTTCATCATCCCAATGCCTGGTTTTTCGCTTTCTGTACAGTGAAAACCCACTCTTCCAGCCCTGTCTTTTTTGAGCCATGACTCCTTGTACTTTCTCAAGCAAGGTGCCAGCACTGGTTACAACCATTACTGATAAAAGAGGTTAAGAGAGAGTAAAACTGCGAGTATAAATGCATGGGCAAAATATAGAAGTCTTCCCCGCCGCCTTGAGCTCCTCCATATGCCCCTGCAGCTTAGTGGCAGTCCTCAAGAGGAGCACCGTGTCTTTTTGTCCCGTGTATAAATTTGCTCCGTAAATTAAAATGTTGACTTGTGCTCCCCTGGTGTTTAAGAAGGTGAGTGATGACCTTGGGGGAGTATGTTTGTGTAGAACTGTGTCATAAAAGATGATGACTTGGCCCAAGAAACTCGAGGTCCAGGTTTAGTCATTTGTTAAAAAAAAAAAAAAAAAAAAAAAAGCAGAGTTAAACGTAACTAACACATCAGGAGACTAAGGCTCTTGCCAAATGTAACTTTCTTTTGAGTCTGAAATGTCAGCTTTCACCCTGTGTTTTTAAGGAATATTTTTAGCATTTTCCTTTAAAGAGTTTCCCTGCTGATTTGGATCATTATTTAAGTTAGAAAACAAAGCAATAAATGTTGTATGTTTTTCACCAATAAAGACCTTAAAGTGCTATCCATTGATTATTCTCCTCTGGTGCATTTATTGGATAATTATGGATTCAATTCAATGTGCCATTTATTTTCTGAAGTGACTAGGATTTGGCAGGTTTTGTGTATCCATTTATACACTCGTTTTGAGGTTTAAACATTAAAATATAGGTAATAGTGAGGAACTGCTTTTTTAACCATCTTCTTCCTATCATTTGTGTTACTGGTTTTCATTTTACCTGTTAAGTAAAATGAGTAGGTCTATGCCATCCATCCACAGAGCTCTTTGGCAAATCACATTTTAGTGAAAGCCCAAAGACAAATATCAAAAACAGATTGGCTTCATCTCATCCATGTTGTTTCCCAGAAAGTGGTTCCCATAATGTTCTGATTTTCTTACACTAGTTAATCTATTTTTTTTCAGGCAGAAATAAAATCCATATTTCAGGTTGACAAATATTGCCACTTAGGGTGATTAACTTAACATATATTAGGTTGTCACATATGCTGATAATGTGCTATTTCAGAAGCGACTATATTACAGTAAGTGTGCTATAGATGCAGATTTTATAAACCTAAAAGGAAATGATAACTCAGAAAAGGATTGAAAGCATTATATGCACCTAAAATCTTTAATGCAAGTTTTCTAAACATTCACCAAAAGTCTTATCAATGGTTTAAGATCTCCGGGAATGCCTGGATTGATAACGATTTCACTGGGAAGAAGATGAAATGTTACTATTTTTCTGTAGGGACAGTAGAAAATTACTACCAAATTATTTGCTAAGTGCCACTCAGCCTATGCTTGTAAAGATGAAGTAAAATTCCTGATGTTTTGAGCTACGTATGAACATTGTATGTTAGCTTAGTCTAACATGCATGAACACTCATGCAAAACTCAAGTATATTCTGCTCAGATTTAAATTCATGCTCATGGATTCAAAGTACTATCTGGAAATTTCACTGTCTTAAAGTCAAAAAAGCTTGTTCCTAAATTCACTGACCACATAAACACTGTCTTCCTTCTCTGGGCCATTCTTATCTATTAAGTGGAGATGCTCGTTCATGAACATTTAAATAATGCATTCTTAACTCACTTTTGTTGACTGTCTCTGATAATAAACTGAGGTGCCATCTGCTTTATTTGGTCATAAACGCAGCTGTCAAGGACAGTCATGAAGAGAAAGTCATAATCTGAGTGACCTGTCATGCTTTCGGCACAAAACTTTCTTTAAAAATTTTTCTATTTTATAGTAGATTTACATCAACATAAATCTGATTCATCATCTCTGTTAAGAGTCTCTTCTTTGGGTGATCACTTAATTTCTTTTCCCTCCTTTTTTTTTTTTTTTTAAGGATGTCAACCTTTTGTAGAATTTGCTCATTTTCAAACTCTCTTGATACTTCAGCCAGTGGTAAAATTTAAGATCTTAGAAGTGGACACGACCACAAGAATAGGCATATTCCTCCAATATTAGAGCAGGCAGACACCCAGCTGATGCAAATCTCTCCAGGCCCACAAGAGAACAAATACTTGACCGCTCACTGCAATTATTTTTCAAAAGCATCTCTCGAGTTGTACATTATGGAAAAGAACTCCATCATAAGCCTGTGCTTGTTGCTGGGGATGGTAAAGATACCACAGTTACTGCTGCCGCTCTCTGCACCCAAAACACATGCAACATTCTCAATTACAGAGAAAGAAGTTCTCCTGGAAGGCTACAAAGATAAACAAAACAGTTGCTTTTCTTTACCATGAAGATGAACAAACTAAAATTCTGTTAATGAATAGAACTTGCTGTGTGGGTTTTTTTTTTCTCTCTCTCTCTCCCTAAGTACAAAATTAAAATTTAAAGTCTATGAAAGTCATCTTCTTATAATAGCTGACTTTAATTTAATGTTTCAGTTTGTTACAGGATGGACTGGAAAGGTGGGCTTGAAGGACAGAATCTTCATAAAATCAAAAGACATTGTAAAAAAGATAAAGTGAGCCCCCAAAATATGATAGGACGAAAAGCATGTGGGAAGTAAATCTGTGTTCAATCACCGTACATATTAGATTCCACTCATTTTAATTCCATTTGTATTTCAAATTACATGTTGGAATTTTTTTCCATAGTAAATGCTTCCAATGTGAAACTATAGAAGGTGCCTAGTAAAATTAGAAGGGGGAATATACGGCAAAAATCTGAGTGATAGCATTCTCTTACTTTCAAATGCTGATATAATGATTCATAGGGCAAAGCATTACAAGGCGTAAAAGTTAAAATATTTTGTTTTCTTGGCCATTTCCTCCTTCACCCCACAACCTCCATCTCTCCTACTTTTATTGTCTTTTAAAGTAAAGCTCATTTTTTTCAACCCTCTTGAATCCTTTTTGATCAGGGTCTCATTACACTGGCAACAGCCCAGCTACTGCTTTCAATGGAACTTCTGCAAATAGGCACCGAGGATTTTGTTTGAAGCCTAAACTGGTCCCTCAATGCACTCACAATTTCCTGAGTAAAAGGGGAAAGCTAGAAATTGAGCTTCGCCATTCATTGAAAGTGTCAGTGTTTTTAATTCACTTTCACTAAAACATTCATCTCTCCCTTTTAAAAAGACAAAACTGATGATTGGTTACGAGGTAGAGGAACAGGAACTCAACGTCAGAGACTTAAACGAATGAATGCTCTGTAGTTTGTCTAACGGCACTAGTTTGTGATCACTGGTAACATCTGAGCAGGGGTGGCGTGGAAAACAGGGATAATACTGGGAAAAGGACAATTATAGAAAAAGAAATGCAAAATAAATATAAAGAAGAATAGAGAGTGCAACGGAAAATAATTTAAATAATAATAAAAGAAAAATGTTCCTAATACATATCTGAGGCATATGGCTGTTCATTCTACTTCATTTCTGATGTTTTGAAAATGTGATTTTTTTTGTTTGTTTCTTCAATGTGGGGAATCAAGAAAAACCTAAAACAAAATTTTAAAATTTTAAAGTAATCAAGAAGATAAAAAGAAAGGTGACAGAAAAGGGAATTACTGATTTCTTTCACTGTAAAAAATATATATATCTTCAAAATAACGTATGGGAAGAAAACTGAGGATCAAGAAGCAGTGCACAGCTGTAGCCCCTGTGGTATCCACATCTGTTCCTTTCCCACATTCTAACAACCATCCAGGTGAGTAATTCTCAAGGAAGCCACTGAGGACACTTGCAGCCAAGGTGCCACGGGTTTCCCACTGATAAAATACCAGCAGCTTTTTTCCATTCCTCAAGAGAGACCTAGTTAGTGTTCGTGGATAATATGTTTTCAATTTCAAATTTTATTCACATAAATTTTTCTTCAACTTTTAGAACCTACAACTGTCTACCAGCAACTTCCAGCAAAGGACGAAACAAATAACCAGCACAAAACGTAAGCTTAAAAACTCAGCATAAGAATACTTGTTTCCGAGGACTCATAAATCAAGGCTGTAATTGTATACAGTCATCCCTGTGTTTCTATGGGGGAATTGGTTCCAAGACACCCTCCCCCCACTTGCAGATACCAAAATATAAAATGACATAATACATGCATGTAACCTAGGCACATCCTGCCGTATACTTTAAATCACTTCTATATTATTTACAATACCGAATACAATGTAAATGCTATGTAAATAGTTGCAAATATCTAGTTTTGCTTTTTGGAACTTTCTGGAATTTTTTAAACAGTATTTTTGATCCACAGTTGGCTGAAGCTGTGTATACAGAACCCACAGATATGGAGGGCCAACGCTATATATAGTCAGATTTTCTGCTAGCACAAAAAATTCTTAGTTTATATGATGTAACATTTTCTGGTTTTCTATAAAGAACATCCCAACTCTGGGGTAGGTTTTCACTTCAAGAAGTTGGAGAACCGCTAGTATGAAGGTAGTATTCATTTAAAGACATGTACTTACAAAACAAAACAAAACAAAAACCCTTATCTTACTGTCCAATTGATAACAATGATAGAAGAGGATTCTCTAATCAAGCAATAATTAGGCACTTGGAACAAAGACCCAGTGATCATTGACTAGCTAATAATTTGTGCTTTCCTTGGTCAAAATTGAAAGGTAGGAGGGGCTTGGTAGAAAGTTTTCTGTGTATTTCAACTGAAAAAGAATGGAACTGTCTCTTGGCTAAAAGTGATTATCAACCCTGATATCATGATGTCTTAAAATTCTACCTTTTAGATCATCCCTTTGATTTATGGTACTGTGGTCCTAACTAAAATGATGTTTATCAAAATTAATACGGAAAATCTTCGGTAGTGTAGAAGATTAAGGAAAGGTCAGTCAGACTGCTCTTTACAAAATGTGAGTCCAGAGTGTCTTGTAAATGTGCACATAGTAGATGCACACTAAACGTTGCCTGGCAGGAAAGACAAGCTTAGAAACCAGGTGAGCACCGACCTGAGAAAATCAAGCGCTGGAAGGGGCGTGGCCATGCCAACCACGCCTCCCAACTGCGGCCCGAGCTGCCGCCTCCCCAGCACCCTGTCGGTTTTCTCACCTCCCATCACCATCGCTCAGCCTGATGAGCAGTTCGAGGTGGTGAGTCTGAAAAGAGTTCGGGCTTTTAATAAGCAAGTCAACCTCTCTTTTGAAAGTCTTCCTTTTCCTTCAGTTTTGCTCTGAACGTAAGAACGTTTGCTTCTTCTCTGTAAGAAGAAAAAGCAGAACCCGTGGGAAAGGACAGTGATCTCCAGGTCAGGGGCACGCAAACAAAAAAAAGAAAAAGCTCTTTGAGGAGAATCCAGCCTTTATTTGCGTGACGCGATGCTCACCATTGAACTGGGTTTTGAAGTGGGGGAGATAAATTCTATGTTATCAAAACAGAAGGCCTAGCTAAGCCCGAGTCTCCTGACAACTAAAATCCACTGTCTTCTGCAGAAAGTCTCTTAGGATCCAAGGGCTCAGCCCCACACCCGGAGAAGCCCCCAGAGGATCCCAATGTGCTGCCCACCTGTGCCCGTGTTTTGGGTCAGGAGAGATGCCTGTCCTCACTCCTGGTTTTGCAGCAAACCTGGCGGGGAGCATCAACTGGGCCAGGGGTATAATGGGGGTGGGGTGTTCTCTTAACCACTGGGGAGGACACAGCCAGCCTAAAATTGGCAAAAAGCAAACATAATGCTTCCTCTCACACCTTATTTCAAGATCCAGAAGTTGATCTCAGGATAGAAGAATCAAGAAATTCAGCTGCTCTCCCTTAGAATTTTGCCTTTTCATTAGCAGGTTATAAATTGTAACATCCTCTCTGCTTAACAAACAGTTAACTATGAAGTAGGGAACTTTTTTCCTCCTTAGAGGTAATATGATATTTTCCCTTTTCTCAGCCTCCCTTATGCCTAGAGGAACTGTCTTAAAGAATAAGCATTATGATGGAAGGTACACATTGTGGTTTGCAAAATGCTGAAGTTTTTTAGTCAATTTCTTTTATGCCAGCTTTTCGATATGACTGAAAGCATGTTCTTAAAATTATTTAAAGTTTTATCCTAAAGTTTTGTTCTCCTTTTTAACTTATCGCTTGTGTTCTGCATAACCTGATAATCTGTATATCTGATACGTAAAAATAGATATGTACGTTTGTCTCCTAAAAATGTTTTCTTCCGATAGATCCAAGTGTCAGTAAGTAGACACACCCTGTGATTCAGAAGGTGATTTAGAGCCCCAAGAAACCAGCGATGTGGCAGTACTTTGAAATGGGGGCCCTATCTTCAACTTTTAAGAAATCCAATAAAAAATAATTTTAAAATTATGAAAAAATACAGGCAAGAATAAATACCAGGATTTGAGGAAGGCAGCTTAGTAAATTTATTCTGGAAAAATAATTATTTATCTGAGATACAGTCCCATATTCTTTAAATGACTCTAAAGGTAGATGTGTTTATAAACGAAATTAATTAACAAATTGCTATGTTTGTGGATGTATGCTAAGCAAATGTATAATGAAAATAAAATACATCAATTATTTTTAAGCATATACTTCAAACCCTATTATTTCAACAAACAAAGCTGGAAATGTATGATTCCATTCAGAAGACACCTGCTAGATACTGAAACTAAATTTCTATTCATCTGTTGAAAGCTTGCCTCATGGATTTAGATGTTTTTATGCCCCAACATGTGCCAACGTAACAAATGGATATAATTCCCTTTTTCAGGCCATTCACATCTTAAATTTCTCCTTTATTGTGTGTTTGTCTCAAGTTCATTTTGGACAAGGTGGAGCACATGTAAATAAACAGCATTTCATGGTTGTTTTGCCGACTAAAATTGTAGCACAATTAACAGCTTTCTTCATTTACACAATCTCCCAGAATTTTCAATAGCAAAATATGGTCATTAATATTCCATATTTGGTATTTCCAAATCCTTTTTCTTTAGAATTGTTTAGTGATGCTGAGATGATTATAAGCATGCATTCTGTGAGGAAATTCTTCAGATGATAACACTGTGACAGCTACATCACTGAGAAGCTGAGGCTCTGGCTCGGGTTAGAAAATGCTGTTTTAGAAGCACAGTTTCGATTTGCAGCAGGAATGACTCAGCCTCTGGTGGCATATTGTATATCGAATGCCCAGTGATTCAGCCTGGGGCAGCTGGGGGTATTGTAGAGAGGGTAGATTTTCTTATAAAAATATCAGGGCTTTTTTCCCCAATTTATTCCTCCAATGTATTCAAGAAACAAGTATCATTCCTAACTTATCTGCAAGACAAAAATGTTGTTGTCATTTCCAAGAAATCAAGTCAATATTAACCTTGAAATATCTGGCTTACAGTTCATCTAGAGAAAATGGCCTGTTTATTCTGGGTAAGTAGAAAAGAAAAGACTAGTAAAATTATTTATTTATTATTGGGTATTTCCAGAGAAGAAATTGATTGATTTTCTTCCGACTTTTTATTTGGAAAAATATCAAACCTACGGAGTTAAAAGAATAGAATGAATACCAGTATATCTTAGATTCTCCCTTTTTAAATACTTCGCATCAGTTGCTGTTACTTTCCTCCTCTCTCTATATGTATATATGCTTTTTCATGCTTATCCCTTTGAAGGTCAGTTTCAGTCAACGTAACTCTTCAACTCTAAATGCTTCAGCGTGTATCCCCTACGAACAAGAACGTTCTCCCACAAAACTGCAGTAGCACAACACACCCGAGAACCTGCTCTGCAGCCCTCAGTGCTTTATTGTTTTGATCCAGGAGTGAATCAAGAATCACACACTGTATTTAGCTGCTGTATCTCTAGACTCCTTTAATCTGGAATGAGGTTTTAATCTGACAAAGTGAAAATGCATATTTTCAAAACTACTGAGCCTCTAGAGTTTTGTCAGTTAATCCTGGCAGCAAATAATCATGAAATCAACCTTAAAAACCTGGCCTTGTACCTAACTTAAAAAAAAAAAATTACAATCACTTCGCTAGAAAAATTCCTTCCAAATTCAACTCGCCTCAACTACTGTGAGGTAAAGAATATAAAGAAGCAAATTTGAAAGTAACCAGGTGCTGGGGCCATACGGACCCCATACACGGAGTTCGGCACCTTGAATTGAACCCAGAATTGAACTGGTCATCAGCCCAGCTTACAGAGGACATGGTAAACGTGCTGAAGAGAGAGTAGAGCCAACAAAATAAATATTCATTTTAACTGGTAACTCACTACTCAAACCCTCTGCCCTCCCTTCTCACCAAAATCCTCAATGTCATTTTACACAAGAATTTGAACACATTCTTACAGCAGTTTTATGAATATTACTGATGAATTCGATTATGTTAAATTTATGTTACTTATCAGACTACTTCTCTTCCTCACAGTTAACATATTTTGAGAAAAGCACGTCCTTTTGGGCAATAAGCTTACTGCTTGTTATTCCCTTTGGGAGGAAATCTTCACTTTATTAGAAATGCAGTGCTAAAAAGGTATCCAAATCATCAATATCAACATGGGTTATAAATGAATTTTGTGTCTCATACACAGATGCATGCATGTGTAAAAGCACATATTTCGGTATGATAAAATGTTAATACATTTTTAGCACTTGATAAACAAATATGCCATGTGTAATACCTTTTTTAGCAAAATACATATATGACAACCAAATTAATAAATATACTCAAGCTATTTTCCAAATCTTGTGTCATAAACATATGAAATATTTGGGTTCACCTGAACTGTAAGTGTTCATCAAAAGGAAAGGAGCTATTATGCTGATAGGCAAGTAATGGAAATATTGCTGTTTTTCTGTTTCTAATTTTTATGTGAAACTCAAAATCAGAGATAAACTGGATTTCAGTCTATCTGAAATCCAGATAGACTAAACAGTGACAGACAAAGGCAGTTACCTTCCAGTTTGGGGGGTTTGTAGTGCCACCTAGTGTTTAACTTTGTAATGAACCTGTGTTTGAGCATCACGACATCAGTTGTACAACCTGGAACAGATCCGAGGAGAGGGGGAAAGTACTTACAACACTTTTCAGACAAAAAATTTCTTAACCTCTTTATTCTTAAGTCATCCCACTGTCATTATAAAAAAAAACTGGTCTGTACATGAAAATACCAAAAATATCGCACATTAAAAAGTAATACTCATGAAGATAATTTGTGTACATATAATGACACGCATTTGCCTTCACAATTGATTTTATTATTATTTTGGATGAATATAAATACATTTAAAAGGTATAAACCCTGATAAGACAAGTATATTAATATCTTCCAAGCTTATTCCATTGATATTTACTTAAAATATTACTAGAGATTATTTTTTCATTTTTTAAAGTTACTTCATATAAAACAATATAGTTTGGATAACATGCTTTATGTGCTCAAGGCTTTTTTCACTTGATAGCTAAATTCAAATTTTAGAAATTGAATAGTCTGTTGTATCACTGTGGAAACTATGTCAATTTCCCCTCTAACTGTCCAGCCGTTCACTGAAACAAGAAACCCATGGAACAGATTTAACTGGCTTCAACAGTGCCCTGAAGACATTCTAGAGAACAGCTACTAGAGATATGCCCCAACATAAGTACAATCTAATGATCTAATTCAACACACATTTGAATAGTCACATATTTTTCTTCCTTTTCATGTCCTGGGTATAATGCCATCCCGTAGATTACATTGTCTGGGGAGTGGTTTAAATTGGCATTTTATTGGTCTGCTATATGATCGTCCAAGTCCAACTCCTTTCTTTTACAGATAGGTATCTGCATTTGGCATAGCGATGTTATTTGCTGCTATAATGGTCTGATAATGATCAGGTTTAGTATCTAAGGTTTGGCTTTAAAGTCAAGTTGATTTTTTTTTTTTTTTTTTTTTGCGGTACGCGGGCCTCTCACTGTTGTGGCCTCTCCCGTTGCGGAGCACAGGCTCCGGACGCGCAGGCTCAGCGGCCATGGCTCACGGGCCCAGCCGCTCCGCGGCATGTGGGATCTTCCCGGACCGGGGCACGAAGCCGTGTCCCCTGCATCGGCAGGCAGACTCTCAACCACTGCGCCACCAGGGAAGCCCCAAGTTGAATTTTTTAACCATTAATTTTATCTGGAACGAGACAAGCCAGAGTGATGCAAGGGCAGGTGATAACCACGCCTTTGAACATGGGCGGCACATCTTGCCCTTGGCAAGGTTTCAACGGTGGAAGACTCAACTGCTTGTAAAGTCCTCCTTCACGTACACGGTTACTCCATTTACATTTTTTTCCCTGAGGGTAGAGAATGCTGTGGAATTGGAAAAAATAGCAAGAGTAAAGTTTAGGAGCTACAATGTATAGACGGGTGGATGCATAGATAGATAGATACTCCTGCATTATGTCAAATAATAACTTTTCTAAGTTGTACTACATAAGAATGTAAGCCTTTAAAATTTTTAAATATGGTGATTTATTTGCTTGAGACTAACTTGCAATAACATCAGCCATGTACTTTGTCATTTTATACTTTCTACAAGGATGGCGTGTTCTCGAGGGCTTAGGATTTTCCCAAATTATCAGTTACTCACAAAATCAGATTTGAGTCATTACTCCTTTAGCCACTAATGCCCATATTACCCGTACACTGGTTAAAAGATGACAGTAAGACAGACTGATGACTTCTTTTAATAAATGTGTATGTGTGAAAGTAGTAGCAGAGAAATGAAAAAAAGTGTTACAGAAAGATGAAAGAGAAAGAAAATTAAACAGCCATTTCTTTGTGTAAAAGAAAAATGCAAGTAAATATACTTCCAGAGGCCGTAATAAGACAAAAGTAGGATTTCCTGGTAATAATTAAGCTTCATAATTACATCTAAAAAATATTGTTTTCTCAGTTTTATTTAGTAAAAACAACTCTTTACCAAGTTTTCTTAACCTTTTGCCAACCACCACCAACACACATACCCGTGCAACCGCTGACTTCTGTCACCGATGTGTCCCCAATCTCCCAACCCATAGAAAGATATTTCCCTTTTATCATTTCTTTTAGAGTCAGTATTTTCACTTTGCGGTACACCTGAAACTAACACAATGTTGTTAATCAACTATACTCCAATATAAAATAAAAAGTTATAAACATAAAAAGTAAAAAATACAGTCAGTATTTTCAGTCTTGAAAAGACATCAGGGGACAAGCTCCTAGAAGGAGACCTTCAAGGTCCAATATATCAAAATGAGGGATAAAGGTGAGCCTGGAAGGCTGCCTGGTCCTTTACAACCTTGGTTATTCTGCTGATAGAAGGGGACCGAGACTTACAGCAGATTTAGGATCCAGGCCTCGGGATCTTCGTGTCCAGCCCCGTGTCACGATAGAAATAAAACTGTCCACGTTTCTAGAAGGCACATGGCTATGGAAAAGTAATGAGAATGGAGCCCCGAAAATGGTAATTCATGCTTGTTTCTCCTATTAGATGGCTTACATCCCAGTGCCTCCTATGTAGGGATTTATTGAAATGCTGAGAAATGAAATTGAAATGAAGGGAAAATGAAATTACCAAAGCTTTATGTACAAGGAGAAACCAAGAACCTTTGGGGAACTTGAATAGCTATTTCAGGAGACCAGAAAGTTCCCTCAGAGCAATAAGTTGTGTATCAGTAGGCTCAACGTATTATTAAAATATTCTAAATTAACTAACTTTGACTCATTTTGTACATGAACATGTATTGAAAAGTACAAGGAGTATAAGGCAGGTCTCATGCCCTAATTTCGTGGACAAGTGAAAATTTCCTAAAAGCAGAAACAATGCAGTGGAAATGTGAATTCACTAAAACCGACCATACATTCTGACAGAGGTCAGGGGAAGTGGGACGAGCAGTGGGAAGAGCCATGGAATGGGTGGGAAGGGGTCAAGGTCTGAGCTGACCTTGGCGAGCTGGCAGGACGTGGACCAGTGGGAGTGAGAGAGGAGATCAGGCCAGGGGCAGAAGTAGCAAGCCCAGAGGCCACGTCTAGAGATGTTCTCACTCCCAGAGGTTGGCAGACCACACCCACCCAATCAAAAAATAAAATCCACTGAGTTCTTTCTGTCTGAGAGATGGGAAGAGGTGCCAGAGGAGAAAAAGTGTTTGAGAAGGAGAATTCATATTTAACAACTCTCTTCAAAGCTCCAGGCCTTATGCTAATTGCCTTACCGTTGACTCTATACTTAAAAAGTTCGCACTCTAATAAAAGAAATTTTAAAGAACACACCAATAACTACGGTACAAGGTAAAGCTGAAAGTTTTCATATAAGAATTATCGTGTTAGAGAATTTCCAAGCATAGAGATACGACTCTAGCTAGGGGGAATCCAGGAAGGCTTCTTAGAGGAAGAGGCATGTTTAAATAATATAGTTAAATTGTACTCTGTGTGCAGTGAGGGGCATCAGAGGTGTAAACAGTGGAATGGAGTTATAAAAGCTTTTGAGGAAGGTAGTCTGGTGAGGGGGACAGAGTAAAGACGGATGAGAGCCTTTGTTCAGGCAGAGGGAGGGGGCAAGTCACCAGGGGGAGAGAAAAGAGCTGAAGCTGGGAGTGGCTGAGGAAAGAGCTCTGGAATAGGAAGTCAAAGAGCAGAATTTGGGTTCAGGCCCCATCTCAAGGTCCACAACTATATTGCAAATTTGGGCAGCTCCTTTACACTCTTTGACAATCTTCTCACCTGTAAAGAGAGAAAATTGGACAAAAGGATTTTTAGGTCTTTAAGTCTATCATTCTATCTAATTATCATTCTATTTAAAAATAACTAGATTATGTTCCTATTGATATTTCTGGCCAAAAAATAAAGGGTTTTTTTGAAATTGTAACAGTTTCTTTACTAAATTCAAAAGGCCCCTCAGTGATCCCTTGATTAAGTGACTGAGACTTCTAAGTAAAGCCTTGTCAGGAAATTATTTGTAGGTGAGAAGCCTCTTTGCCTTTCATTTTCATCTGGTGTTTTTGATATGTTAAGGTCCACTAACATAAACAGTGCTTTTCCTAATTAATTAGGTTGAGAAAAAGTGTGTGCACAGATAAAATCTACTAATCAACCTTCAAATTATTGAACTTTATGACAGTTTGGTCATCTAAGTGGATCTATCACAAAACTTTCAAGCTCCAAACATCTGGAAGATCATCTAGTTCAAGTCCAGTTGCAGATTCAGAAATTAAAGCCCTCAGAGGTTCAATTACTTATCAAAGTCACATAGTCAGTGACAAAACTGGAACTCGATTTGAGGGACCTTGATTGTTGGACCAGTGTCCTTTGCTCTGGCCACGCTGTCTCTCCATAATATACCTGATCTTTTTTTAAAAAGTTTTTTTGTACACACACACACACACACACACACACACACACACACAATGGACGCATTCCATAACATCAGGCAGCAAGTCCTGACTTGACATTATCATTTGAGTAACCCTAAATTTGTGTGACCCTGTGCAGGTAGAAGAGTACCCTGGAGTTTAGAAATCCAGACTGGTGGATTCACATCCTGGTCCTGCTGCATACAACCTTAAGCAAGGTACTTAACCTCCCTTAGACTCTGCTTACTCATTGGTAAGTGGGGAAAGAATGTCAACCTCCCAAATGCATTATAATATCAAAAGAGAAATGGTAGGTAAGATACTTCATGTAGTTCACTATGTTTTCTTCCTCTCCTCTGTCTCATTTTCTGAGGAAGGCTGATATTCACTTAGTTCTCCTCCAAAATTGAGACATTCTGAATTTTTGGAAAAAATAAGTGTATGGCATGTGATGTATGGTATTACGGAATGAATGGCTTTTCCTGACCATGCTGTATTCTACTACAGTGCTTTCGCAGTGATGTTATTCATATAACTTGCAGAGTAAGTGAAGGAAGGAATGAGTAAGTGACTAGGGAAATGAATTAATGAATGAATGGAAAAAGTGGATGAATAAGAGTTAGCCCAGGACTCTGAAGTTCCTTGGGGCTGTGACGGTCTCAGAGACTTTCTCCAAACTATCGTGGTAAACCCTAGATGAGCTCAAGTCCCGTCAAGTCTGAGGGACTTCTCAGAGTCCTCCAAAAATAGCTTCATGGGGGTCCCAAAATTCTAAGCAAATATTTGCAAGGCTGTGTGCATATGGATCTCTCCAAGGTAAAGCATCCATAGCTTTCATTAGATTCTCAAAATGTTCTATGATCCCCAAAATATTAAGAACCACTGCCCTCCACCTGGCCCACACCTCCTAAGAAAAGGCCTTCCTAACAAACAGCGGGACAGCCTTACGTTTTGACGGAGGCCTTGTTTTATTTGCCAATACCGCTTCACAACCATTAATTGTTCAGAGAGGTAGCTTCCAGATCAGGATCTATTTGGGAAATCTTATTCTGATGTCTTTAAGAGCCAGAGTTAAATACCAAAAGTACATAATACAGAAAGTTTTCTCAGGAAAACAGTGAGGAAACTGTCAAGTATATTCAAGGCATTATGCTGAAATTCAGTGTGAATATGTAGTTGAAATTCAGTTAAATGAGAGGCCTCATTCCATGTATATGGGTTGTACATGGAAAGCAAACTGAATGACAGGAGTGTAATTTATACGTACTTAGTAATCGTGAGGAGGTGAAGTCATGACACTTGGTAAATTATCAGACGAGGGTCAACAAATATTTATCAAGTTTCTACTGCGATTGAAGTTCTTTATATAAAATACTTTGCATTTAGCAAGTCTTCTGACCCACCAGTTGGAACACATTTTATGTTGCATTAAAGAAAGAAAGTTCCATTTTAGCAATAAGATTTTTCATCAATTAGGAGTTGTATCTTTGCATATAAATGTGAAATGTTCTCATTTGCTTCTTCACCCACTCTTAATGTGGCAGTTTTCTTCATGTGTTAACTCAGTTTCTGAACAGTGATTTTTGTACCCCTCGATTTTTCCTAATATCAGTTTCTCAGTGAATAAAACTCCATGAATGTGGCAAGTGGGGCTTTCAGACCTCAACGCGGCCTTCTCCTGAGGTATCCCAGGAGGAGGAAGAATATCTGCAGCCCTGCAGATGTTTTGCTGTTGAAACCCCTACTGGGGACACAAAGGACTCTCCGTGAGATGGAAGATTCCTTGGTGGAACGCTCAGTGGAGCTTCCATTCTCTCTGTTTCAGAAAGAGCACCCCAAGTCTCCTTGGAAATTGATTGCTCTTCTAATCCGAATGTGTGTAGTCCTGATGGAGCTAACTCTACCACCTACTCCAAAAGTGAGTATTTGACCCAGTTCTGGTGAGTGAGAGCAGTGCAGAGTCAGTGTGAGTCAGATTTGCAACCAAAAGCAAGCCTGCTTCGTTGGCCCAAGTTCATGTTTCTTCTGGGACAGTTCTGTCACTTCCAGGTTAACGATGCCAGCCCTCCCATAACTTATATTGGTGCCACACTTCCTTAGCTACATTTCAAGACAGGCTATTACCTTTAGCCTTTGGCAAGAAAACCTATGTTCTCGTGATTATAATAATAACATTTATATAGTGTGTTATGGTTTAGGAAGCGCTTTCACGTTAGAAACCCCTATCTTGTATGTTTCACCTCTTCTACAGACTAAATTTTTCTTCTAACCTTCTCACGACCATTGGAACCAGTTCAAAAGGCCATGAATAACTTACAGGAATGCGATCATCCTGGCTTAAAAACAGAAGAGTAGTCATTTTATTTAATACGTACTGAGCGCTCATGAACCACCAGATTCTTTAGATTTATTTTTCTCATTTACACCTCAAGCATTTCTTCGAGGTCAATGTTATTAATCCCATTCTACAGTTACGGTTTAGAGATGCGAAGTAACTCAACAAAGAGCGCACAGCTCTTCGGTGCTGGGGTAGAGATGAAAACCTATTCCTACCTGAGTCCGGAATCAGGCTGTCTAACCACTAGGTCAGGTTGCTGCCGCACCCACAGAGAGAAAAGCCCGGACATTGAGAAACTCCTGGGGGAGCCGCAAGGCAGGACCTTCCCAAGTGGATGGATGTACGTGTTCTCACAGAAGATACGGTTAATTAATGTGGACTTTATCCCCCGCGGTTTCTGTTCCAACAACCAGGATTTGGGGTACTAAGAACTGAAAATAAGGAAAGCATTGTTCCATGATCTCAATCTTTAAAAAAAACAAAAAAAAACAAATCAGCTGGAGAACATGTACAGCTTGGGAAATGTAATCTCTGCTGAAATGGATAAAGGCATTAAAGTGAAAAATGAAATTGTTAAGCTGAAGTGATGGGAATTAAAATGGGTCAGAGGCGGGTGGGAGTGGAAATGAACTAGGTCTATCTGTTAGGCTGCTCTTCTGTTCAGAGGGGCTGCTGGTGCCGATTTTGAAATCAAAGGTGAACTTGTATTCCATACAGACTACTCCAACCTCACATGTGGACATAAAATTCCAAGAAGGAGGACACAAAAAATTGCTTTGATAGATTTGAACGGATATTGGCCAGTCACCCCAACTATAAAGGAAAAAAGGAAAAGACTGTTTAAGCATCACATGTCTGGCACACTCTTCAGGACTCTTCCTGGAGATCAGTGGGTCACTGCTGGGAGGAAGAAAAGGATACCAGAAGGAATGATTTTCCCAACAAGACCTTGCTGTAAACAGTTTATTCCTTGACCTACAAAAGACCACAATTATTCTTCACTTTTAAAACACAAGCTCGGAATTAAAAAGACAAAGAAAGAAATGTGCGCAAGCTAGTTGGAAATGATCTAATTTGAATTCTACAGCTGTAAAGAGTTCCATCCTAATTGTTCGCTAGTGCTCATCAATTTACCCTCTCTGTCAGAGTCACTGTCTGCTCCATTCACTTATCATCCCAAAGCAGGAAGTTTATCATAATTTATTCTAGGATATTCTAAATTTACCCTGTTGATTATGACTGTGTAAACAATGTCTGCTGTGGGCTGGGATTGGATGATTGAGGGTCGGGACTGGAGCTGCTTTGGAGCTGCCATTCGCTGAAGAGTCCATGGTCGCTGTATCAGCACAGGCTGCAGGGATGTCTTACAAAGAGTTCAGCGGTTATGGAGAAAAATGAGGCTCTTCCTCTATGTCACGGTAATGGCCAGTTACTCAAATATCTCTCTTTGGAGAGGCAAGTCCAAATGGCGTAAGGTTAAAGACCATTAGAAAGTGGTTTGTGCGTGTACAACAACATGGCTTTTCTCATTCAAAAAAAAAAAAAAAAATAGTTGTGCTAAAGACATCTGTGGAGTACAGCACTGCAAAGTCCTCTTAAGGAAAATACCTTCCATGACAGTATACAAACTAAATTGTGTTAAGTTTTCTCGTGATTATAGCAGAAGCTGTCCAAATTGGAAGGAAGGACTTATTTTTTAATTTACTATGTTTCGAGTCATAAGAAAATATTTCAGAATTGATTTGAGTTGGATTGAAGATACTGAGCATTGACTAAAATTAGTGACCCCTGGCTGTTCCTTTCCTGCAGACATGGCTCATGACTCTTCATGTTGTTTTTCCCACTATTTCTCCGGCTCCATTTTCAACCACCTGTTGGTGGTAACCTAGTTATCCTCAACCCCTCAGCCTATGGCATTAAGAACTTGATTCTCTGGAAGCAACCTAAATGTCCATCGAGAGATGAATGGATAGAGAAGATGTGGCACATATATACAATGGAATATTACTCAGCCATAAAAAGAAATGAAATCGAGTTATTTGTAATGAGGTGGATGGACCTAGAGTCTGTCATACAGAGTCAAGTAAGCCAGAAAGAGAAAGACAAATACTGTATGCTAACACATATATATGGAATTTAAGAAAAAAAAAAAAAAAAGACATGAAGAACCTAGGGGCAAGACGGGAATAAAGACACAGACCTACTAGAGAATGGACTTGAGGATACAGGGAGGGGAAAGGGTAAGCTGGGACAAAGTGAGAGAGTGGCATGGACATATACACACTACCAAACGTAAAATAGATAGCTAGTGGGAAGCAGCCACATAGCACAGGGAGATCAGCTCGGTGCTTTGTGACCACCTGGATGGGTGGGATAGGGAGGGAGGGAGGGAGGGAGATGCAAGAGGGAGGGAATATGGGGATATATGTATATGTATAGCTGATTCACTTTGTTATACAGCAGAAACTAACACACCACTGTAAAGCAATTATACTCCAATAAAGGTGTTAAAAAAATTTAAAAAGAACTTGATGCTCGCCATTCAATGTTACCTTTACGTTTGTCCTTTCCTATCTTTCTGAGTAGAGAAAATTGATATAAAATCTTATTTGAATATTTTTGTCTCTGCTGGAATAGTTTCTTGCATCTCTTTATTCCCCATCTTCCTCTAAGAAAAGCTCTATTATTCTTTTCCCCACAGATCTTTGTGTCAGGCAAAAACTCTAATATGCCACGTTTCTTTCTAGATAACACTATTAGAAAGCTGGAAGAAAATGTCACAAAACCAAGAAGGTTTATCTAAGATATTTCTCAGCGCGACTTTCTCCTTTCTCTTCGGCTTTAGCTCAGATCAAATTCGGGCTTGAATTGTTTCTTCTAATGCTGCTTCATTTCTTTTTTCAGTAGCACAGTTGCCTCATTGGACCTCTCTTTAATTAAATTGATAGTTAATGAGTATCTCTGAGTGATATGATTACTGTTCTAGATAATCCATGAAATTCTAAGTGTCCTATTCACAGTCCCATTCTTTGGAAAATGGCCTCATAATGCTATCATTCCTTGCGCAGTATTACCTGCTATCATGTTCATTGAACAAAGACTAGCTTATCCAAGAGGCAGCTCTGAAGAAGGTGGTCACCTGCCTTAATAAACGTCACCTGCCTTTGTGGCATCTTCATGCGATACTGCCCAGCTTGACAGGACAAGCTAACCCAATCACACCCCTTCAGGACACCTAGCTATTCTCTTTCTTCGGACGTTCCTCCTAATTCTTCTTCCCTTTTTCTCCTCAGTTTTTCTTTTGCTACATCCTCTTTATGGTTTCTTCAACCTAGTTATTTTCAATCTCTTAAGTTTTAGCATGGATGAAGACTTGATTTTTGTCACCCAGTTTTACCTTTAAATTTGCTCTTCCTGTTAAAATTTCTTCTCCATTTTGGCTCTTTTAGGGAGGGAAATACAATGTAAAATTTTATGTGGATATTTCTGTCTCTGCTACGTAAGTTACTTGCCTCTCTTAGTTGTCCCTTCTTCCTCTTTGAAAGCCCCTCATTATGGGGGAGTATAAACGTAGGATCCATACAGAAGAGGCAAAAGGGAGAGCTACAGGTACCCTCTGCAGTAAGGAAGGTGAAATGACCAAGGCCCGAGAGCTTCGCTCGAACGCTAAATTAGGATTGTTCCAATTCTACAAAGCCTAGGCTCTAGAATCACTCACTCTACAACTTCCGCATGCTTCTATCTTTCTATGCTCCCCAGGTATCTCTACCAAAAAACCATATTTCTTTGAAACTTTAAAGAACCTCAGGATTGCCTTCCAGTCTCCTTGAAACATTTGTCCTTGAGTAAGTTTATCTTCTTCCTTTCTTCTGATCTTAACCCAGTTTCATCCTGTTACAGGAAAATACATGAGTTCTACTTCAGGGGGAAAGTATAAATCCAAACAGAACAAAGTAAGCTGCTGGAAAGAGCTTCATACGTGCCTTCTGCAAAATCAGCAAACATGGTATTATTGTTTTAGCTATAGTACAGTCAAGATGAGTGAGGTTAATAGTGAACGTATCTCCTTAACTAGTACTTAAGAATACATTAATCCCTTCCAGTATATTTTTCAGAAATTAAGCCAGTATTATATTTTTGTGACATATAATTGTAGTCAGTTCGTTAAATGAGCTGGAGTCAGGAAGAAGCAAACAGAACTTTATTCTTTCTCCAAACTTCCCTCTTTCAGTCCTACCCTATTCTTACTTATTGCATGAAATTGTTCAATTTCAGTTATTAAAAAATCTGGCCATTCTATAAGCAATTCGTTCTCTTTAAAATGCCAATATCAGGGCTTCCCTGGTGGCAGAGTGGTTAAGAATCCACGTGCCAATGTAGGGGACATGGGTTCAAGCCCTGGTCCGGGAAAATCCCACATGCTGTGCAGCAACTAAGCCCGTGCGCCACAACTACTGAGCCTGCGCTCTAGAGCCAGCGAGCCACAACTACTGAGCCCATGTGCCACAACTACTGAAGCCCTCGTGCCACAACTACTGAAGCCCACCCGCCTAGAGCCCGTGCTCCGCAACAATGAGAAGCCCCCGCTCGCCACAACTAGAGAAAGCCCTCACACAGGAACAAAGACCCAAAGCAGCCAAAAATAAATAAATAAAATTAATTAATTAATTTAAGAAAAGTCAATGTCATGATTAGTAACTCAGAGTACTTGGTAGAGAAAACATGGCTTACAGAGATATTGGACTCCTCATGTTAATAATTTAAAATATTGAAATGTACATATAACATTATAAATATATCTCATTAATTAAACATCTAGTGCAAGTATATAAACATATAAAGAACAAATGTTTCAAATCCTAATATCTGTAACAAAATGGGAAACTACAGTACTACCACTACTAATAGCTTCCTTTTTTTTTTTTTTTTTTTTTTGCGGTATGCGGGCCTCTCACTGCTGTGGCCTCTCCCGTTGCGGAGCACAGGCTCCGGACGCGCAGGCTCAGCGGCCATGGCTCAACGGGCCCAGCCGCTCCGCGGCATGTGGGATCTTCCCGGACCGGGGCACGAAGCCGTGTCCCCTGCATCGGCAGGCGGACTCTCAACCACTGCGCCCCCAGGGATAATAGCTTCCATTTTTAACCATCAATTACGTGGCAATTCTGGTCCTGCTAAATTCTTTATACATTAACTCATTTAATCCTCATAGGGACCCTGTAAAGTCACCATTGTCACCATTTTAGAGATAAGGAAGCTGATATTCAGAGGAGATAAGTCACTATCCCCTAAATAACACAAAATAAGTAATTACCTCAAGCTCTTAATCAAGTTAGCAAATAGATCAAAACTAGCCAAAGACTAGGATAATGACTAATTATATTTATTATTTTCTGATGTTTTCCTATATGTTATAGCATATGTGTAATACTGGTAAATACAGTCAGCAAATGGGCCACATGGCCCTTCCCACTGCGGGACAAGAAAAAATTTTTGTACAACCTTTAAAGCATCCAGATATTACACACTTTGACAGAAGTATGCAAATGTAAATTCATGAAATTTTAAACAAGAAATATGACCACAGTTATTATAATACTTATTGCTCTGATGAATTTCTTTAAATAGCATAAGTCAATCTCAGTTGTGCAGATTTGTTTTATTTTTGGCTTACAGGGACAGAGAGTTTTGTTTTTTGGTTTTTTTTTTTTTATGCAGTGTTTCACGGAACTAACCCCCGAGGTTTTTGTTTGTTTGTTTGTTTATAATTCTACAGCATTTCTATTGATTGATTGATTGGCTGCGTTGGGTCTTTGTTGCTGTGCGCTGGCTTTCTCTAGTTGCGGCGAGCGGGGGCCAATCTTCGTCGCGGTGCGCGGGCCTCTCACTGTCGCAGTCTCTCTTGTTGCAGAGCACAGGCTCCAGACGCGCAGGCTCAGCAGTTGTGGCTCACGGGCCCAGTTGCTCCGCGGCATGTGGGATCTTCCCAGACCAGGGCTCGAACCCGTGTCCCCTGCACCAGCAGGCAGACTCTCAACCAGTGTGCCACCAGGGAAGCCCGAGTTTTGTTTTAATGACAGTGTATCCATTTTCACTGGTATAAATACAGATTGTTCAATTTGCAGATGGCAACCTTAAAATGAGAGATGTAGTCTTAAATATAAGCTCTGACAGGGAAGAATACGGAAAGTTTATTTTGACCTCCAAAAAGGAGAGCACCTCTTCGATATTTATAAGGACAGAGACGTACAACACAGAACCAAAATATAAAAATAAAAACAGATATAGGAGACATTCAGGGAACAAATGGGGAAATTTAAATATAAATTTGGGAAAGGCAATGCCAGAAGTATATAGTGTCTTTGTCACT
The DNA here is from genome assembly GCF_963924675.1 of Phocoena phocoena. Taxonomy (NCBI): domain Eukaryota; kingdom Metazoa; phylum Chordata; class Mammalia; order Artiodactyla; family Phocoenidae; genus Phocoena; species Phocoena phocoena. The sequence continues at coordinate 7,153,561 of NC_089224.1, forward strand.
GTGGTGACAGAATGGAGAGCAGCCTCTCCTGGGAGACCTTCCTGCTGAGCTGGGGTTCCTGGCAGTGCCTCTAGGGTTAAGGTCAGAAAAGGCCCTAATGGCTATTCAAAGGGTGCATCTTTTCTTGAGACAACAGAGGGTATCAAATCAGCCCCTGTGGGTTCCACCAGAAGCACTCAGCCTGTAAACATAGTACCCAAGAACACAGTCATGATTTTCTCCCCCAAAACTACCACAATCCAGCTGATCACACACCTAGCAAGTTGTGATGCTGAAATGTGACTTCTGGTTGTCTGTCTCCAGGTATATAAATAACAACCTGGAGAGCCCAGAAATAGAACCCCATGTGCATGGAAGCATCACTCACGACGCACAGCTTTGGCATAACAAGTCATCGGGGCGATGATGCTGATGAGACAGTTTTCTTTCTGGTTGAAAAAATAAAATAAAAGTATCCCACACCACAGACAAAAATAAATTCCAGATTTATTTTTGTGTAAAGAAGTTTAAGATAATATAAGAATATCTTTAGGACACATCCAGATAGGAAAGAATTTCTTAAGGCACAGAAAAGAGAGAAAGGTTGATCATTTTTTAAAGCTTTTGTTAAAAAGTCTTGAAATCCACTGCACACTGCCTTAAGAAAATCTTTCCCTAAGCAACTGCCTACAATTAAGATTTATTAATTTTCCAGAGATATTCCCAACAGTATAAATATCATTCCAGGATAATGTCTATTAAATTTTTGATGCTTGGGTTTCTAATAAAGTTATGTGATTTCATGAAACCAAATACCTGTACAGTGAACATGCACTAATATTTTCCATAGATGGGCATTTACTAGGAAACACTGAAGGTCAAAACGGAGGGGCAGGGAGGGAAGAAAGAAGATGGTTGGAATAAAAACCATCAATTACTATTTTTGCCTTTCTTTTTGTCCACGCCTGCGCTGTCTTCTTGAGAAGCCAGGATGAGATCACTCCTCACATACATTCCTATTTACTCATTGGCTTTTGGTGGCTTTATCTGTTCTGAGTAATTAGCTGGGATGCTGTGGGAATATGAGGGATGTCGGACCTGTCAGTCAGAGGAGCCATGTGGGAGGTCTTAGAAGCACTAGTCGAATGTGGTGCAGCCTTTTTTCCTTTTTTACAAAAAATCTTTTCATCCTCTTTAAAAATCAGTTTGTCAAAGTGCACTCAGTGATTTCTGGTCACATCTGGAATTTCTGTACAGTGAAATTTCTGTGCAGCTGTTTGCAAGGTCTTACAATGAGGGGCACACATAGGTCAAGCATTACATTTGAGACACACAGACACATACACACCCCTAGAATTGTACCTCTATCTATATTAATTATTTTGTACCTTTATGTTTTAAAACTTACTTGTAGAGTTCCCTAAGCTACACAGTAGTAACTGCATGGCTACTGCCTGTCCAGTGAACGACCTTCAGTGAATTATTTTCATTGAAGTGATCTAGAGGAGATATTTCAGTGACTGATTTTTATCTCATTATCCTCAATCAGTCTTATCAGTTATATTTTCCACATTTAGTAGCAAAACTAGGAGTCCCAACATCCGACAAGGACCTCAAGTGGCAGAACAATTCGTCAGCACAGTGTTTCATTTGCCATAGTTCTTTGACCAAATGATACACACGTGCCTTGGATCGTTTTCCTTTGGGGCATTTTTAAAACAAGGGGAAAAGCATGCAAAGAAAGGAGCAAATGAGAATCTAACATTATTTTCTTTTTATCACTAATGCCAATTCAATATCTGAAAATTAGAGAAATGAAGGTGGCTCTAAAGACCTGAGTTTTGGAGAATAGCAGAGACAGAAAAATGGTTTGTGAAGCGCTTTTGAGAAATGGGAGAAGGTACTGGGGAAAGTTCAGAAAACTGACTGGGGCAGGGAGAGGGCAGAAAGGATCTAGTTCTATTTCAGGCCACAGACTACCAAAGAAGCAGCAGTGAATGAATGAAGAGGACGGTTAAGCCAGGGAGAAGAAGGTTAAGGTCAGCAAAGAACAGACCGTCCTAATTTAGTGCACATGACATGCACGGCCCTGCTAGAACATTACAGGGTCTCACAAGTGCACACAGATGGATCAGCCCACAGGCATGTATCTTAGTGTGATCTTTCCTCTTGCTCTGACCCCCTTCCCCTCGAGAGCAAAAGGCTGAAAGAGATTTAGGAACCAATCCCCCCAAACAGAAAAGGGTATAGTTCTACAGGTGCCTGATGGAAAAATTTCAAGTTAAAATGAGAGACTTAAAGCAATTGAAATAATTTGCATATTAAAAGCATTTTGCATTAAACTTTTAGAAGAAAATGCCCTCAAGTAGCTGAATTTAATTACATATAATAATTTGGAAGAGCAAATTAGTGTTGACAGCATCAATCATCATTTTGTCAAGGAGAAGACAAGCCACACAAATTGCTCATATAAACAACATCATCAGGGGCCACGTGATTAAAATTCTAGATTTATGATATTAAATATCTGAGATATTGCCGTCTCACTGCAGTTCCAAGTGACTTGCTAAAAATTAGCATTCAGTGGGCACTGTTACAGTTTTAAATAAAGTTGTTCATTAAAAATGTATTCGTATATTGCTAAACTAAAGGATATTTATGTTCATTGAGGTAGGGAGAAAGTAGCTCCATTACAAGTTTTTATTTGTACATTCTAGGACTGAGGTACAAATTTTGTTTTTTTCATTATTCCTTAACTAAATCTGTATAGGTGAGATGTCATATCAGTGATTTTAATCATGTTACTCTATTGACTGTTTCAGTTTTTTGGGTTTTTTTGTGGGTTTTTTTGCGGTACGCGGGCCTCTCACCGTTGTGGCCTCTCCCGTTGCGGAGCACAGGCTCCGGATGCACAGGCTCAGCGGCCATGGCTTACGGTCCCAGCTGCTCTGCGGCATGTAGGATCTTCCCGGACCGGGGCACGAACCCATGTCCCCTGCATTGGCAGGTGGACTCTCAACCACTGCACCACCAGGGAAGTCCCTGTTTCAGTTTTTTAAAAATATTTTTTTAGACATTTATCAGAAAGACTCTCAGTGTACTATTCTGTGCAAACTACGACCGAAATTATGTTTTCCTACCCTGATAATTAAACCTTTCGTGTCATAAAGACGTTTCTTTTTGCTGTACTGATTAGAGTTGTAACTTAATTTCATAGCCTTAATATCCAGTTTTAACATTACTGAAAACCTATCTCCCACATACTAAATAACTACCATTACCAATATAATAACATATATATTATATATATTAGTATAATGCTTATAATACATTAGTATTATAATACTTATGTATAATACTTATATATGTATATATTTGTATAGTATATATAAATGCATGTATATCTGTATTACATGTATTTGTAGTATAAGTATAGCGTAGTATATATTATATATATATGATTCCTTTAGCTCAAATATTCTGTTTTTGTCATTCTTTGGGTTTTTTTCTTTTTTAACTCTTGAATAGCTTATTTCTGTTTTTGTCATTCTTAGTAATAAGTTTCAGAATAAGTTTTACAACCAAACGGGGTTTATGCCTTGATGGTATCCTGTCTAGCCATTAATCATGGTAGCTATAGCAATTTATAGATTAACCACAGTAAATAGAAACATGCATGTTTTTGAAGAACAATAAATATGACTAATTTTATCTTAACTTTTTACTCATGATATTACCCATTTAAACCATTTCACAAAGCATCATTTTAGCTCATCTATCGAAAAAAAAGTATCATCCTATTCTTATTTTATAAAAGAAATTTTTCAGTGTTTGGAGGAATTTCCAAATTGATGATAAAAATAAACTCAAAGAAGGAATAAAATTTCCAGACTAACATTTTCTACGGACCAAAACTGGCTTTGAACTTCAAGTTAAAGGGAAATATGTCAAGAAAAGTTTATTTTTAACAATTAGTTTCAGTGTATGTCTACTGGGTTTTTTTTTCTTTCTTTCTGTGTGTGAGCTAGCATCATAGCTCTTTTTCATTCTGCTTTTCAAAACACAAAAGATGCTCTGATCCATAAAGTATAGATCTGGAACAGGTATAAGCTTCAGCCATAAAGTTGTGTGCAGAAATGTAACTACTGTAGTGATCAAAGAGTTCTTTTATCTGATATAGAAAACTTCATCTAAGTCCTCACCCTTAAGTAAACTCAACTGGTTACTTTTATCAATCACTGCAGGCTTAAATGTGAACTAATTGAGAATATACCCCTCTCCTGTTTTTTCTTCCTGACATTGGTGCTAAATGCTAGGTGAGTCCTGTCCTTCAGTGATGGGAGGAGTGACCCTCTCAGGTGTCAGATGCCGCTGCCCTCTGCTGACATCCTCTGTCATCTGTCCCATCAGGTCCCCCTGATACCACCACCGGCCAAGGTGCAACCGTGACTCATCCAGTCCCAGCCTCAGAGTCACTCCTCGTCCTCTGTTGGCTTGTCCTTCATCTGCAGAAACATCCGCAGGGGTCTCCATCTCTCTCCCACCCCTTATTCTTCTCCACCTCCTCCGATATGCCCTGCTCTGGGGCAGGCAGAGGCCTCCTAGGATATCTGAGCTCTGGGAAGCTGAGCAGGTCACCCCGCCCCTCGAGTGTAAGTCACCAAGTCACAGACACGGCAGGGCCTTCCCAGTGAGGATGTGTCCTCCTGTTTGTCTGGGGAGTGAGGGACCAGGGCCTCTCTGCTCTCAAGTCCTTACACGTCAGAGGGAATTCTGTCGCATTCTGCCCTGAACTCGCTGCCCTGGGCCCAGGACGGGGGAGGGCGGGGGCCCTGCGACTGCCTCCGCCTCCCACCCTGCGCTGTCCACGGGGCAGAGAACCTGCTCAGATTTACGTTCTTCCAAGTCCAAAGCTTCCAGGTTTCAAGCCCAAACCTAAATTTCCAAATATTCACAAAGTGTGTGTACCTTGGGTTTCAAGAATCTCTTCCAAAACTCACAAAGGCAGTGAAGGTGGGAATCTTTTCCTCCCTGGGGGGAGGGGGAGGGGCAAGACTTATACATCCGGTAAATATAAGAGAAAAACATGTAAGAGAAAAACAAATATATAAGAGAAAACTAACTCTCTGTTAGTATCTCAGGATTATTACCCGGCTACCAGTATCTTCCGTGATTAGCAAATATAAGAAGAGAAGACGAGGACAAGTGTAACTTGAGTATATTTAAAGCACTGAAAGATGGGAAATTTTTCGTCTATAAGTGGCTCTTTGATTTTAATTTCCTAATTGTGACTTATGAACATTATGGCAGTTAAGTTTTTACATCTTTATATAATAAGATATGTATCTTTTTAGTGCTTTACTAAGAAAGAAATAAAAGCACTTCAGAATGCTTAAGGTAATTAAAAATTATCAGGACAAATTGATGCCCACAGAAAGGCATTATTACTAAAAAACCCTTAAAAATCCCCAAAATTTACATCATATAATAAACAGTCATCTCAGAATAGAACATGCAGATGTGTTTTAATTATATACAATGCTTTCTGGTTTCCCTCATTTTATTATAATTACCAATATTGTGTCTACAAATGTCACAATGCTCCATTAAATTGCTTTAAACGTCAATTAATTGAAAAACCCAGTCAAACCAGATGTAAGTCAAAATCACCTCTCGTTTCAATTAATGTTAGTCCACTGACACCTCAAATATACAAACATATATAAGCACCTTTGCTTTTATACAGAATCATACATCTTCTTTAATAAGGCATGCTAGTTTGATATCAGTGAATAGAATAAGATTTTAGACATGTGTTATATAATTTGCCAAGTGCTAAGTCTTACCTGGGAAACTCATCTTCAGAGTCTGCTTCTTACCTCTTTCACTGTCACACTGTTTACATTTTTTAAATGGGATGGTGATGCAAGACAGCAAAAGGGGAAAAGGAAGGAAGGAAATTAGAAAGAAAAAGAAAAAGACATTTTTATATGGTGGTCTTCAAAATTAATCATTTCATTTAATTATTTCTGATACCTTTTATTTTAAAGTTCATCCCTTCCTTCTTCTACACCTGCCCATAGGTTAGCTTCCTCATCTTTGAAAAGAAGGGGTGACAGAGAGGGTCTAGGATTTCAGAAAGGGATGTTCCAAACTGCTGACAAACCACAAGCCAAAGAAAAATGTTCATACCAGTGTTTGTCATTGTAGAACATGAAAGTGTTTACCAAAAATGTAATTGTTTGCTTGTAGGGTATGTTCAATGTCTCAGTGCTAAGAAATCTTCCAGAGCAGATGTAACTTACTATCCAGTGAGGAAACATCCTTGGGCAGTCTGGCTTAATTCTCTTTTAAACTTGTTAAAGACAGATAAGGATTGATCCTATAATTAAACACTTCCCAAAATGCTTTTAACTTCCCCAAATTATTTAGTTATTATTTTTGTTATGGGTTATTGATCCTTTTATAATTTTTTGGCTGTAATAGCAGAGACAACGTTGATCTTTCTGTTCTTTAGTGTACGCTAACGATGATCTCTCTACTATATCCAGGCAATGAATACGAATATGTGTTGATGACCTATTAAAGTGACAATAACTTCTGTAGGAGGATATAAAAATCTACAGTCATCAGAAAACATATAAAGAAAATAAGATACGAATGGCTAGTTTAAGGGAGAAGCTGAATAAAAGGCAGCAAAGACAAAGTTTTATCTGAGCTCAAAAGAGGAACACATACCGTTTGCCTGAGGGCATCAAGATGATTTTATAATGCAGGTGCCAGTTCATGGGGCCTCCAGGTTGGTCAGGAAGTGATCAGGTGAAGCAAAGCAGGCCCTTTCCAGTACAAAGAGCTGAAAAGGCAGGAGAGTGAAATGATTTATCCAGAAAACACCAAATGCCCTAAATCACAAAATCTTCAAATGCTGACACATCCTTCAAGTACTATGGCGAGGGCGGTCTTTTTTAAAATGCAAATTAAATATATGAGCATCCTGTATCAATCATTTAAAATAAAAGCCAATAAAACATAAACCTTTTCTAAGTTTCTGACTTCACCACCAAGCACGAGAAGTCATTAATGTCCATTTTAATGTGAACACGGTAAAATGAACGAGGGTCAGTAGACAATTCTAATACGAATCATGCCATGCGTTTGCTGAGTGACCGGAGGGAAGTTACTGGACTCTCTGGGTCTCACCTAAAGAATGGAGATGATAAAACCTGCTCCATCATTGTCCCATGGTTGTTGCGGCTATTAAAGAAGATGGAATTCAAAGGGAAATAAACACTTTCAAAAATTTATTACTTGGTAACACAGTTATATGTGAATATATACTATGCAGCATGTTGAAAAGTGATGCTTGCATGCTTCAGTTTTCACACACACACAGGTGTTTGCTCCTTTTCTTTTTCTTTTCTTTTTTTTCTTTTTTTTGACTAGAGAGAGACAGCAATGTGTGTCTGGATGTGCTGTAGGAACAGGTCTTCCCACAGCACCACCAAGCCTCCAGCAACTTATCTTGCATCAGAATGGAGCTCTGTCCTCCTTCCATGAGACCTCTGAAGGTCCATCACGAACATCTCCCCAGGTTCTGGACTGACCATTTTAGTCACGGTTGTGATGCTTTCTAGAACACTGACCATCAGGTCCCCAAACCACGCAGTGAGACTTCTCATCTAGATATCAAGAACCACATGTGTTTCCTATTCTTCTTTGCAGCCTTGAGAAAACAAAGGATTCATTTCATTTCAGCCATCAATGAATGATGAATTCAAGTGCAGGTTTGATGTGTGTTATGTGGCTTGAGAGGCACATGTGGAATGCTTTCTTACTCTGCATCACATTTTTAAAAATATTTTTTAGGGAATTCCCAGGCGGTCCAGTGGTTAGGACCCGGTGCTTTCACTGCCAGGAACTGGGTTCGATCCCTGGTCGGAGAAATAAGATCCTGCATGCCATGTGCTGCAGCCAAATAATATATATATATATATATATATATATATATATATATTTTTTTTTTTAAATCATCTTGTAATATAGTAGGCATGAAATTATTTGAATGGTGTAAACTACTATCTAGTTGTATGCTATTACTATCTAACTTGCAGTATTCTTCAAAAAATAAAAAAAAATCTTTCTTTAAAGAATAAAAAGCAAAGTATAAAAATCCTATATCATAGGCTCGGTAATAAAAATAAAATCATCTAATCATGAGAGTAAATGTGCACAGAATGGCTACATCCTACTCTTTATTAAACTAATGGCACAATGGTTTGCTATTAAACAATTGTTTCTTATCTGATTATGGATATTAACAAAAAAAAGAAAAAAAAGAAAAGAAAAAGAAAAGGAGCAAATACTGTCTGTGACCGACTTTATTTTGTATCCACGCTCGAATTATGTGAATTTTTGATGAAAAAATCATTTAGATGCATGCATCCTAAGTTTCGCTCCTAAATCACTTGGTAACAGCGATGTTAATCTTCCTCCAAACAGCCATCTTTGCCAGTATCTCTAAACGACACGGTTGCAGGCAAGCTCTCCATCAGCTGTACAGCTGTGACACAAGATGATGTGCAGTGAAATCTGTCCTGCCACATCTGCTTGGTCTCTCACATATTTAACTAAGCTTTCATCTCTGAAGTGCAAAGATAATTATTTCCAGAAGTCCCTGAAAAAAGCAGGACCATTGGAGGACACGGGCTTTAGAGATTTGCTTGACTTTCAGACGGGGAGCAAAAGTGAAAATCTCCAAAAAGAAGGATTGGTGAGATTCTACAGGAAGTATGTGTTTTACTGTTCAAGTTTGATCTTAGGGAATGAGAAGTCTACTATCCGTCAGTAAATCCCACCAGGGCAGGAAGCGTGCTGTTCCACAGTCATTCATTCCAGTGCGTCGGAGAGCTCCACGGTTATCCAGAGATGGAGTACAAAACCTGTCCTGCAGGCGGAAGAGCCTTTCTCAGGGACAAGGTCCTGGCTTGGGCAGAGGGCTGCCCAGGGTCCCAAAAGAACAAGAAAAAGCAGGCTTTAATAAAGGAGCATTAATTTAAATATTTCTGTTAACAGGCTAAGATCTCATTATCATTCTGCTAAAACATATGTGATTATCAGATATCTTTTTTACTAAATGAACAAATAAAAATGGTTCTCGATTTGCTTAGAATTTTGCAAGTGTTGTTAATTTGGTTTCTATCATGTCATAACATTCTGAAATTGCCTATTCTTTTTCCTTTTCACCCATTCTTGACTTGGTTAGGACAAGATGAAAAAGTAATTACTCATGGGTTCTTTATTTGTGATAAATAATGAAAAAGTTATATCCTATTCAATTAAAACAGGAAAAAAATCATATATAGCAGGGATATACTTGATAGTTATCCTGTTAAAAAAACATAACTTGTAAAAGTTAAAACCGTTCACTTTAAAGATGACATATCAATATTTCACCATGTTCATGATGTTAACCATTACTTTGTGAAGATTACCATTAAAACAATTAATTTGCTTAATATATAGTATGTGCCAAACACTGTGCTAAGAACTTTTCTTGCATTATTTTTTATCTTTTTATACTTTTTATTACGGACATTTTCAATAATACACAAAAATAAAATAATATAATGAGTTCCATGTACCTCATAACCCATTCTCTACAATTACAAAATCATGGCCAATCTAGTTATTTCTATATCTCCACCCACGTCCTCACAAATGTACTATTTTGACGTAAACCATAACCTTCATGTGACCTCATCCGTAAATCCGAATGTCTAGAAGAGAAGGATTTTTTTAAGCAGCGTCGTATTATATAACACTCAAAACAACCTTATGGAGCTGGTCGTATTAATACTCCCATTTCCCAGAGGAGAACCCTAAGGCTTAGAGAAGTGAAGTATGTTGTCCAAAGTACCCCGCTAGTGCGTAGCCTACTGGGGATTCAAATACAGCTCTGTCTGAAGCCAAAGTCAAAGATCCTGGACCTTACATTGGTTCTCTGAAGGAAGACAGTTTCACTCTCTAGAAATTCTTCTGACTTTTTTAAGATCTCAATACTGACTGGGACTCCATGGTGACAACACCAAGGAAGTAAAAATTCTCCTAATCTCTTCAAGAATTGAGAATCTGACTCAAGATGACATGAATTTCTGAAAACCGAGGTGGTCACAGAAATCATCACAGGCCTTTCTTTACTCTCTCAAGTTCATCAAAACTTGTGACCTCAATATACAGACTCCTGAGATTCTGGCTGTACAGTAAGAAAAACCTCTGGTCACTGGTACTCAGAAATGCTGAAGGTAAAGAGCCCTGACATATATCCAGGCAGGCCAGGCGGAAGACTTCCCAGGAGATGGGTAAGTCCCAGACATTAATACTTCACTGTAATTTAATGTTCCTCCACAGCACTGCACATGCTTTAGGTGGGGCAGGGTGGGGCCGGGGGGAGGTGAGGCATAGGTACTGCTGGCTGGTGACACTTTTAGTTGTTGTTTGTTTTTAATGTTACCATTCTACACAGATCCTTATTCAAATAAAATATACCTTTGAAAATAATTTTCCCACCTAGATATTCTTCCCTGAGACGAGTCACTTATGTCACTCTACTACTTGTAAAGCCAGCATGGAAGTATAATACTTTCATGTTCAGCTATATGAATAATAACAACTATTACATGACATAGAATTTCTCAGTTGAAATAGAGCTATATAATCACAGTGATTTCCACGCAAATTATCCTAGACATCATTCTGACCTAAAGAAACCTAGACTGCAATTTTCAATTACCAGATCACATAGAAGTAATTGTCGCAGAGGCAGGCTCACGGAATAGTCAAGGATTCGGCAAAAAAGAGTAGTTTCCTTGGCTATGTGGTGATGGGATGTCTGAGGAGGCTGAACTGAGAGGAGAGAAAACAGAAAAGTCTTTGCTTGGGATTCCTGGAAACCAACTTAACGTCCTTGTCTGCATTAAATAAGATTCCTTTCATTCCAGCACATTTGGACCTTGACACAAACAAGTCAAAACTACACCATAATTTTTCACTTTCCATTTAGTTCATTAGCCTACTTCATTGTAGGATTTGATTCCATAAACAAGCACGATTTGCATACATGGCGAACGCAAATAGGAACCAGTCATAGACCCGCCATTACAATCTGGCAGAGAGAGAAGTACGGCAATGACTATGATACATTGTAGTATAAGATGTCTCAGCTATGAGAGGAAAGAAATTATAAGTAGAGAGTTTTGGGGTTGGAGATGAGGGTCCAAGGAGGGACTGATACTATTCAACTGAGATGGAATAAAACAAGTCGTGACATTTGGGCAGTGGGCCTTAGGACAGCCCCTCTCGGCTTGTTTCACCCCTACTGTTGCTCTGTCTCAGATGAAGGGTCACCTTCTCTGGGAAACCTTCCCTGACTCTTTCTGAATTCTCTGTCTTTCTTAAGTCATTTTTCTACACTATCAACATTTTATTGCACTACAGTATTTTATTATACCACCAACGTAATGTGAAGAAGGAGGATGAAGCCAACCTTGACCTCAACATGCCACCCATGGCCCAAGACCCAAGCATATGAACAAATCCCATAAACCATCAGGGTCTATGCAGGAAAAGCAGGTGACTTTCTCCGAAAGTTTCTCTATTGAGCTCTCCTCTTCACCCAAGGCATCAATCCAGGTACAAAGAGGAAGTCGAGAGCATAACCACCTGATCAGTGAGTTGAGGCTGGCCTGAATGTCTTCTAGAAGGGACCAAGGTGGTGTCATTGATCACTTAAAGTTAGGCACCAATTTCCATACCACCTTTTCTGAATGGATTTTTCCCAAGGCAGGGATAACTTCCCACAGTGTGTACATTGTAAGTCAATCATCCCTGTAGGATACCTTTCAAGAAAAAGTCATCTCATTCGGAGAGACCTTCCCCCCCAACTGACGGCTGCATAATCTACCGGTGGTGTTTCTTCAAACCCTTGAAGGACACCTGTGATCACCCTGATGATGCAACTTACCATATTGGGAGGAGAGAAGCAAGTTAATGCCTGGCTTTTGTACAATAAGTATAAAAGTATTGTCCCCAGTAGTGCATGTGTTGCCCCCGGAAAGAAAATGTTGTTTGCAATGGTCAGAGCTCTCCAAGTGGAACCCAGACAGGTCACATAGCACAGGGTGACAGTCCTCCAAGGCAGCCCCAACACATGAAGGGTCGCAATTTTAGATAAAGTGACAGGGAAAGACTGAGAAGTTAGAATAAGGCCTGAACAATGTAAGACCGGAAGAAACTTTTTGAATATCTGGAGTTGTATCATTCTCTTATTCATGCAGAAACAGAGTGAATAAAAGATTGCTAAAAAATACTTGACTGAAAACTAGGAAACCGGGTTAGAGAGCCAGCACTGCTCCTGACCATTTGTGTAAACTAGGGTCCAGTCAACTGGAATTTCCTGTTCTCAACATGGTCTACAGAATGAAGGGGATAGACGAGGTACGTGTGAAGACCTTCCTGCCTTCCATGATGATGTACACCTGCAGAAGTCTGTGGCACATATGAGTAAATCTTCAGTTCCTCAGCATCAATAACGTCTGTACCTGAGAATCTGGACCCTTCAAGATGACCCCCTTGGCTAAAATGGCTGGTTCCCATCACCATCACCTCATCAAAAGCTGTCAACCCACACTGATTTATTATTTCTCATAGTAATCTTTTCAATCTGAAAGGACATTTTTTATTGTTTATTTCTCTCAGTAGAACGTAGGCTTCATGAGGGCAGGGATTTTGAGTCTTTTTCGCTTCCATATTCCTAGCAAATAAAATAGTGCCTAACAGATAGATATGTGCTGCATGTTATAGTTTAATTATGAACATACTTGAGTTGTCAGATTTCCTACTGAGATGCATGCTTACCTACTTAGAATCCGTTTTCAAGTCAAATGGATCCCAAGAGTATTCCCTACTTATAATTTAAATATCATCCATTTCCTGAATTAGAGACATTTTGCTAAAGATAATGTTATTTTTAATCATATTTCTAACTAAAAGAAAACACATAAAGTCATTTGACTGTATTGCTTTCATTGCTTCAAACAAATACACTAATTTTTAAATTTGCTAATACTTAAAAAAAATTATCTGTTTCAGTAAGGTGACTTGAGGAGGAAAACCAGGTTGGATCTCCTAGATAATCTAATGAAATAATATATTAGTTCTTGGGATGACTGAGCTATTGAACAAGGAATTTATTTTAACTATCTACTTATATTCACATTTTCCCCCTCAGAAAAACATCAGCTTTGTTGATTTTGAGAATTAACCCGAATTAACGAATGAACAGACGTCTTCTTTTTATATAAATTTATTTATTTATTTATATTTTATTTTTGGCTGTGTTGGGTCTTCGTTGCTGTGTGCGGGCTTTCTCTAGTTGTGGCGAGTGGGGGCTACTCTTCGTTGCGGTGCACGGGCTCCAGGTGCGCGGGGTTCAGTAGTTGTGGCACATGGGCTCAGTAGTTGTGGCTCATGGGCTCAGGAGCACAGGCTCAGTAGTTGTGGCACATGGGCTTAGTTGCTCCGCAGCATGTGGGATCTTCCAGGACCAGGGCTCGAACCCGTGTCCCCTGCATTGGCAGGAGGATTCTTAACCACTGTACCATCAGGGAAGTCCCGAATTAACAGATGACTTATTTGTTAATTGTGATAACAACATTTATCATTTTTTGATATCTCACAGCTGTTCAATATGTCAAATGGAATAGATTTTTTTCAACTTTCCATAACATGACCAACAAAACAAAATAGAAGTATACAAACAAAAATAAAACTTTGGACAGGCCGTATAATGTGTGGTCAAGAACATAAATTCTGGAATTGTATAATTTGGATTCAGTTCTGACACTAACTCATGATCTTAGAAAAGTTATTTAACCACTAGAAGCTTCACTTTCTCCATATGTAAAAACTGGGTTAATAGTAGTATTAACCAGTTGGGAAAGCCAAAGGAGATAACATTTGCAAAGCATTTATCACAGTATCTGGCAAACAGTAAATTCTCACTAAACCTTTGCTATCATTACCATTTTAAACTTCAATTGGCTAAACATCTTAATCAAAATCTCTTCTGGCCAGTGTAAGTCTTTAATAAATATTCCACATGTGTTTACCAAGAATCTACTAAGTTAGCGATATCACAGTCATAAATATTCATAATGTTGCTGATACACCCTATTTTATCCCAGTTCCCCGGAAACAGAGCCCCAGGCCAAAGCAGATGTACTGATGCTGGTTGAGGACTGCAATCCAGAAAGGCAGGCGTGGAGGAGATCAAATACAAACAATGCTGGACACAGCTTCACCATGAGCTAGTCACCCATTTTCACAAGGTATCTCCAGTGGGCATTTACAAAGCTACTGAGCCTCTACTCAGTCTTTCTTTTAAAATTTATTTTATCGAAGTATAATTGATTTACAGTGTTGTTTTAATTTCTGCTGTACAGCAAAGTAATTCATTTATACATATATATATAATTCTTTATATATATATATATATATATATATATACATACACACATTCTTTTTCATATTCTTTTTCATTATGGTTTATCACAGGATGTTGAATATCATTCCCTGTGTTATACAGTAGGACCTTGTTGTTTATCCATCCTATATATACTAGTTTGCATCTGCTAATCGCGAACTCCCAATCCGTCTCTTCCCCACTGCCCTCCCCCTTGGCCACCGCAAGTCTGTTCTCTATGTCTGTGAGTCTGTTTCTGTTTCGTAGATAAGTTCACTTGTCTACACAGTCTTTTTATGATGGAGGAAGAGAGTAGCATTTATCCACTAACCTTCCCATGGTTCAAAATTTGCCCAAGGTCATTGACACTTATGTGTAACACATGCATGGGCTCCCAGTGATGCACTGTTGTCTTGCTTCTCAGTAACAGGGAAGCCACAGGGATAGAGCAAGAAGAACCGAGGAAGGAGGGCAAGCTGATGCTTTAGGGGCACATCCATGAACCACACGGGGAAGCAGGGAGCAGCTGCCATTGTAGGCCTATTGGCTTGAAAAGCAGGGACACCTCCTGTCAGAGCCGTGCACAAGCTGACTCTGATACACAAACTAGCTAAGGCAGCTCAGAGTTAAGGAGCTAGGGCTGAACATTCCTAAATGAATCAAATCATGTCTCTTTCCCTTCTAAATTATCTGGGCCTGGGGTATATCAACTTTCTCTGAATATCTAAAGCACACACCCGTGGACTCTATACGAGCATCTCCATTAGGCTCCAAAAACATCTGCTACTGTAATTAAGCTTCAGTCTTTTCAAATACCACTTCATTCTCTGGCATGTGAATGAGCGAAATAACAAAAAGTCAAACACAAACCAAAACCAAAGTAGCTGAAACCGTCTATAGCCACTCAGCTAGAAAATATGTTATGTGTGAAGAACAAAAACCATGTCAATTATTGTTTTCAAGAGTGATGCTAAAAAGTGTTCCTATTAAGTCAAGTGTAGAGAAAAGTATATTTAAGCCTTCCATACAAGTTAATATTTGACACATATTTTACTGAGATACTATGATCCCAAGATATAAACCAGAACTATTTGGGGGTGTATCATATAACTGAAGAATATCTACTTTACCACAAAGAAAATGTAAAATCATGGGAAAATTTTGAGGTGTATTCTGGTTTAACTTGAATGGAAGGATGGGGGAAGGATGGAGTGGGAGTTTGGGGCTAGCAGATGTAAGTTACCATATATAGAATGGGCCAATAACAAGGTCCTACTGTGAAGCACAGGGAACTATATTCAATATCCTATGATACACCATAATGGAAAAGACTATAAAAAAAGAATGTACATATGTGTGTGTGTGTGTGTGTGTGTGTGTGTGTATATATATATAACTGAATCATTTTGCTGTACAGTAGAAATTAACACAACATTGTAAATCAACTATACTTCAATAAAAATAAATAATAAAAATTTTAAAAATGTGAATGGAAGGAGAAGTTGGAGGGTGAAAAACATGAAGATTTTTAAAAGACGATGCTTAGCCCAGAGGGATTCTGCTTTACTCTGTTAGATCAGCTTCAACCAAAGGTAGATAAGTTGCCACTCTATCGAGGTAAGTTTGATCATAAAATGGACAAAAATAACATCAGTTTTAGGAATTATAAAGAATTAAAGGGAAAGTGGTAGACTAGATAATTTAGAGTAGTTCTCTGCTATGTATTAGGAAAGCTGGGCCAAACATATAAAACATCTGCTTTAAGGCATGGGAGAGCTAACATGTTAGTGAAAAGTTACTGCTTCAGGATCTTGAGGTATAAAAGGGAACCAGAAAAGTGAGCACAGCTCTGTGACCACTTTTCATCTTTTTTTTCTTAATTTGAAAGAGGAAGAATGAGAGAGTGAGAGGTGCTTTTGACAGAACAGAGACAGTCCAGAGCCTGCCCATGGGAGTTCCCAGTTGAATCCCGTCCCTTTTGGTTGGAAGGACCACACCTTCAGGTGATAAGGGTGAAGAATAAGATAAGAGTGAGGTGTGGGGTGTGGCACTTGCTGGATCTACAGCTCAGCTTAAAATCATCTCAATACAATGAAATACATCTCAATACAATGAAATACATCTCAATCTCAATGAAATTGGATTAACATGATCCCCACCTCACAAGTGCTCCCGGATGCCTGTTGGAGGGAAAAGGAAATCCTCTCTGGCAATTACAACATTATCTTCTTTTCCAGAATCTTTTTTTTTTTTTTTTGGCTGCACCTCAAGGCATGTGGAACGTCCCTAACCAGGGACCAAACCTGCTCCCCTGGAGTGGAAGCGCAGAATCTTAACCACTAGATCACCAGGGAAGTCTCATTTCCAGAATATTTTTAAAGCAATCTATAGACATTATGGGCAGGGGTTATTATGCAGGGAGCAGGCACAGAAAAGTGACACTACTGAGAAATAACAAAAATAAACAATAGAAACAGTCCCACGGGAACTCCAAATTTGGAGTTAAGCTTATTCTGTTCAAGGACATAAAAGATTAAGACTTCGAATTTTAGCAGAAAACTAAAATCAATTTTTTAAGATAGAAGTTCCAAAACAGCAACAGCCAAACAATTACCAAAGTTAAAATTTCAGTGAGCAGGTTTTATAAACAGTAAACTAAAGATATTGAAGAGAGAATTTGTGAACTGAGATGTAGGTCAGAAGAAAATTTTCAGAATGAAGCATGGAGAAACTAAAGAATGAAAAATGAAAAAGAAAATAAGAATTATAAAGGGATATAGTATAAAAGTCTAACATAAATGTAGTGGAAGTCCCCAAATAAGAACAGAACGAGAATGGAACAGCAGTTATGTATAAAGAGAAAATGACTGAGAATGTTTCCAAACTAATGGAATAAATCAAGCCCATATTCAAGAAGCCATCAAAGTTCAAGTAGAAAAAGCTGAAAAGAAATCAGTATCTGTTCACAGCACGATAAAACGGATGTTGAGAACCAATCCTAAGAGAAATCTTAAAAGCAATTAAAAGAAAAAGGAAGCAACAATTAGACTGACATCTGACAACTGCCTTCTCAACAGAAGCAATATAAGCAAAAACAAAAAAGCAAACAAAAATCCAGAAAGCTATAAAGTATTTAGATAAAATTAGTTTAAATTAAAATTATATGCATGGCAAAAATACCTTCCAAAACTAAAGATGAAATTAGGACATTTTTCAGAAAACAAAAACTGAGAAAATTTATCTTCAGCAGACTTACATTTAAAATCTTTTTCAGGCTGAATACAATTTACCTCTGAGGGAAACTCAGAAATTCAAGAGGAAATAAAGACTACAACCCAATAAATATGAGGATGAATCTAAATGAATTTAGCACCTGATACTCAGCCATAAGAAAGAACAAAATAATGCCACTTGCAGCAACATGGATGGACCTAGCAATTGTCATACTGAGTGAAATAAGTCAGACAGAGAAAGACAAATATCATATGATATCGTTTATATGTGGAATCTTAAAAAATGGTACAAATGAACTTATTTACAAAACAGAAATAGAGTCACAGATGTAGAAAACAAATTTATGGTTACTAAGGGGGAAAGCGGGGAGGGGGGAAAGACAAATTGGGAGACTGGGATTGATAAATACACACTACTATGTATAAAATAGATAACTAATAAGGACCTGCTGTACTGCACAGGGAACCCTTCTCAATACTCAATGACCTATATGGGAAAAGAATCTAAAAAAGAGTAGATAGATGTATATGTATAACTGATACACTTTGCTGTACAGCAGAAACTAACACAACATTGTAAATCAACTAGACTCCAATAAACATTAAAAAAAAAAAGACAAGAGAAAAAACAAAGACTTCTGTGGTGAATGTCTTTATGCTGTTGCTCTCCAAGAACTAAAAGCTAGAAGCATGTATCAGTCTCCATTGTACGTCTAAGCTGGCACACGTGATCATGAGTTCCGCTCTCTCACTTGAGTACACTGCTAATACAGCGGCCACTAGCCACATGTGGCTAGTCTAAATTCAGATAGGTTGTAAATATCAAATGCACACTGGATTTAGAGAACTTAATTTTTTCAAATATATATATTATTAATATTTGACATTGATTAAACGTTGGGATAATATTATGGATTTAGAGAACTTAATTTTTTCAAATATATATATTATTAATATTTGACATTGATTAAACAAACGTTGGGATAATATTATGGATCTATTCGGTTAAATACAATGTTATTGAAACTAATTCCACTGTTTCTTTTTGCTTATTCTAATGTGACTATTAAACCACTACAAATTTCAAAATGATATATATGACTCTCATTCTGTTTTTGTTGGGCAATGCTGCCTGAGAGCATGAATTCTATTACTTCCAAATGGAAAGTTTCCTATCTGATATCTACTCTCTGAAGTCCCTGTATGGAGTTTATTCATAGCAGAGACATAGTAATTCATGAACACTATGACTTCTCCTCTCTAAGATAAAGTCATGTCTTAAACTTATTTATCACTTTAAGAGCTACCTCCATCCTTCAAACAAGAGTCCTTCACAAACTAGATCTGCTTGCTTGTAAGGATATAGTTGTACACAAATATGCAGATTTGCAGGGGTAGGTGGATCCCCAGCACCACAGCATCTCTCCCTTGAATCGCTATGCCTGGTGGGAGTTAACCATATCCACACTGGTGGAAGCTCCAGTCACCTTTGGAATTATAAAACATTCAACCACTAAAAAAGGAAAGCAGTTATGACTTAGGGATGGTTCATGTTTCTTATTTATTACAGTCTCTTGGTAAATACTTCAAGGTTTTGACATGTGAACAGCACATGGGAAATGAAATGAGAAACGAAGACCAGCCCATAAACTGTGACTGTGAGTGTGCCCTGCGCAGAGAAACCAGACACACAGCCCCAGGTGCGTATATATGTAAGGGTATGTATATTACGTATATGCACAAGTCTCCCGTCCTGAATTTGAAAGGACGTTGAATGTGCTCTTCCTCACAGAGTGCTCAGTGATCAGCTGTCTGAGAGGCAGCTTGGTGTCCCTGACATTATCTTTTTTATCTACATTCCAGACTCTGTTCCCTTGGAGGTCAGTGTGTGCCCAAGATAAAGCAGTGATGCTATAGAAATCTTACCAGCTCTTTGTGGGAACAAAGTAGTTCTGCGCTTCTTTCAATTCATACCAAACCTGAAGCCAGGGAGATGATGCAATGGGCACATCGTCATCTAAACCTGGTAGAGGAAGAAGTTGAAGGGAGAGAAGTGATTGAGAAAACACTTTCATGTGCCCATAAATTAACCCCTGGAAGTATTCCAATGTCATTTCTTCAGATTACGAGTCCTAATATCTGTGCTTCTACTTTGCACGTTAAGGTCCTTCACAACCTGACTCCTGCTGCGGTGACCTCACCGCTTCCCCTGGTGGCTTACATCTATTTATTCCATATAAGGAAGCTCAAACCTCACAGCTCAGTAAACCTTCACCTCATTAAAAAAATGATTTTTGAAATCCATTTTAAAACAGGGCAATGGAAAACAGGGAGAAATAATGTCATTCAATCGAGAATAATTTTTTAATTTAATCCACTTCTTAAATTTTTATTGG
Organism: Phocoena phocoena; assembly: GCF_963924675.1. Lineage (NCBI taxonomy): Eukaryota > Metazoa > Chordata > Mammalia > Artiodactyla > Phocoenidae > Phocoena > Phocoena phocoena. Next base: position 7,173,687 of record NC_089224.1, read on the forward strand.
AGTATAGTTGATTTACAATGTTGTGTTAGTTTCTGCTGTACAGCAAAGGGAATCAGTTATACATATGCAAAGAAAGCCAAAGCCAAAGGAGAATTATAGAATAATTATAACATAGTATCATTATAATATTCTCATTCTGTTCTTTTTTTTTTTTAGATTCTTTTCCCATATAGGTCATTACAGAGTATTGAGTAGAGTCCCCTGTGCTACACAGCAGGTTCTTATTAGTTATCTATTTTATATATAGTTGTGTGTATATGTCAATGCCAATCTCCCAATTTATCCCACCCCCCAGAATAATTTTAACAATTCCATTAACATTTATTCAAATGCAATGAGTTTGTAAAAAAACAAAACAAAACCCCTAGACTATGCATACACACATCTATTAATATATATATATACTTTCATAATTTCTCTCTGAAGATGATATGAGGAATTCAGTGTACACACATGTACATAAATATAGGCACATACAATATTAATGTTAACCAAAAAGAAAAATTTGCCACTGTATTTGTTAATGTTTTGGAAACAAAATCATATTTAATAGTCACTGGAGATATATTTGCTCTTCTTTTGTTGTTAGAAAATTTCCTCACTAAAATGACTAAAAATGTGAGCTTATGATGAAAAACTAAATGGCGCAGTATGCAAAGGGACACCAAATTAAAATCTCAACTTCAGTCATGACAACAAAAACATGTTTCTCGGGCTTCCCTGGTGGCGCAGTTGTTGGGAGTCTGCCTGCCAGTGCAGGGGACACGGGTTCGAGCCTTGGTCTGGGAGGGTCCCACATGCCGCGGGGCAACTGGGCCCGTGAGCCACAACTACTGAGCCTGTGCGTCTGGAGCCTGTGCTCCGCAACAAGAGAGGCCGTGACAGTGAGAGGCCCGCGCACGGCGATGAAGAGTGGCTCCCCACTCGCTGCAACTAGAGAAAGCCCTCGCACAGAAAACGAAGACCCAGCACAGCCAAAAATAAATTAATTAATTTTTTAAAAATTCCTCCATAAAAATACCACTAAACTTTTAAAAAACAAAACAAAACAAAAAAAACCAAAACAAAACCAAAAAAAACACAAAACAAAACATGTTTCTCTTCAAATTTAATTTCCATGAGAAACTATTCTAAATTAAAACCTTCCAGTGCAGTGTCCTTCCATTTTTTGCATTTTTACTACCTAGAGATCAAACAGTTTGACACTGCAAAAATTCTGGTAAGTTAGGAAGAAATGCTGATTGGTTTGTTGGCTGGTGGCCGGGGGAATGTTATGACCGAGTAATTATGTGTTCTGGACAGATGCATTAACCAGGCTTGGGGCTGGAGCCACTGGATATTATTTTAGTCATAAGGGTAGAGGAACTGAATCATTTTCAAAGCATTGGCTGGCTGACATTGTCTCACTGATGCCTGTTCCAATGACTCTTTGGCAGTAACTTCCAATGCTGCACTTATGACATGGTAAACAAAAACTACATTAAAGGTTTGCTTTTTAATCATGAAGGAGTTCAGCATTTCCACTAAGCTCTCTTGCTATTCATCAAGTCACATTGAAGGCCATTGCAGATTTTCACAGCCCTGTCTTCCTACGGAAGAATTTTAACAGCGTAACAGGCAGAAAGGCTTAGATTTTTCATAGCGATCAAAAGGCCCATGATCAAACTTCAAAATTGTGATACATTTTTTACTATTGTTCTCAGCTATTAAGACTGACAGTTGACGATAACTTTCACTTTTACCAATGACTTATTTCAATTCATAAAATGCCATTCCTTATAAAGCATCTATGTTTAATGATTAGAAAAATATACATAATAAGACAATCATACAGTCAACATGGTAACTTTCTGCTTCTAGGAAAAGACAGTAAGTCCCATAATAATCAATTGGTTAGCTTTAGGCAACTTTTCTTTTTATGCCATCTACACTTGAAATTTTACTTTGACATCTGGTACTAACTATACATTTAGTAATAATTTAATTGGAATATTTTCATAATGATTATTTTAAAACAATCTTTTTAACATGATTTAAAATAGAAGAATTTTTACTTTTTTTAATGTGTTTGAATTATGAGGGCCTAGTGACATTTCTCTCCAATGTAGCACTACTGAAGTAAAATGCAAATAATAGTCAGGTTTCATCACATTTGAAAGACTTGAATTGTTTTTTCATATCAGCAAATGATTGATTTTGATAGATAGCAAGGCAGGTGATGGATGAATGGATGAATTAGTAGACAGACATAAGTAGGTGAGAGCCATAGATAAAGGTGGGAGTGTTTCACTGGGTTTTGGGTTTTTTTGTTTGTTTGTTTTTTGTATTTTTAGAATATAATGACTACAAACTTTAAAACTATTAAACAAAAGAAGTATTGGAGGATATTCTCCAAAATCAGATGTGCTTAAAAACATTCTTTGGAGATTCATCATTTTGTTTCAGTTTCATAATATTATTGTGATTTTTAAAATTTTGATTACTCACAAATAATCCACCTGGGGAAAATGAAAAATCACTTGCTGATAGAATTTTTTTCTTTCATTACACGTAAACCCTCAGCAAATTATAGTATTCGTGCATATGCTACAGCTAAGTTATATGTCTCAAGTAACTGCAATGGAAATTTCTCAGAAAAATACTTCATGCAATAATTATAAATTAGCAAGGAAATACATTACTGTGATCATTGTAACCATCTTATTATTTTTTATTAACAAAGTTCACTATTTAAAATGTTGTTTGTTTGTTTTAAATGAGCTCATCCAGGAAATGCTATTCCCTTTTACTAAAGAGTTATCAAAAGTCTGGAGGCCTCGGTTAATTGGAAGGTACTTAATTAACTTGTTAGGAAAAATTTAGAAAAACTCCCTCCTAAACCATCAAGCAGCTCCAAAAATATGAACTGACTCTTCTTGTTATATCCAGGAAGAATTTACTGAAAGAAAACTTTAAAATATATCTGAAAAGCAAAAGACATAAATGAAACCATGATGATGAAAACTGTATTTCATAGAAAATGGAGAATGCAGAAATAAAAAGGAGACGACTAGGTTGGTGAAGAAAAGGCAGAGCAAAAATCACTAGTTGAAATGTCTTAAGTCAAAATTATACCATGTTCTAAGAAATGGTTGTTCATGATTCAAAAATACAGGATATATCAAAATATAATAAATCTAATTAGATTAAAATTTGAAATATATAACAAAATATTATAATGATACTATGTTATAATTATTCTATAATAAAACATTTTAGTCCATTAGGATTTAACACATAACCAATCTAACAGAAAAGCTTTTACAGGGAAAGAATATGTGCTATAGCCCAACATCAAGAACACACTGTAGAAACATCTCATTTAAAAATTTCTATTTCCTTCTTTGCACTAGGAATCAAACATTTGCATAAAATAAAGGGTTTTTTTCTTACTATTTTAATCATTTTAATAAACTTATTTTGCTCTGAATTGTTACTAATTTTACTAATAGTGTTAATTAGTGGAACTAACTAATTGCCAATCATTGGATAAACGAGTAGAATATGAATTAGTGCTATTTTATCATATGTGGCATATTCAATTCCTTTCTGAAAAACAAAAAATCAAAATAGTTTGATAGTGTTGTTTAGGTTGTAAAATTAAAATATATAATGCAACATCTACCACATAACAACTATTTACAAAATATCACAAATAAATAAATCTGTTCTTAATAAATGGGTTTTTGTTTGTTTACAAAGTCTAGTATTCAGGACTTGTTGAAACACTTACTCTTCCCTCATGTATTGCTTTCATTCAGTATATATATTGGATATATGCATCAGTTATGATAATTCCTGTTCAAAAGTTTTTGTTTTTTGATTTTTAAAAAAGCCATACAATCAGATGTTCACCTAGTTGAAGTATCCCCACCTACCCACCCCCCCAACAAAAAAGGAAAGAAACTTTGAAAAAAGAAGTCTTTGAACAAGCAAAGTATAAAATATGGTGAAAATGTTGAAAGGTATTTTATTACCATAGAGTGTAGTAAATGTGAATTTAGCATAGAGTGACCTAAATTAAATACAGAAACTTATACAATATATTCTCTGATGGACCTAATGAAAATACAATTTTTAAGCAAGGTTTTAAAAAGAATACCAAAATTGCATGTTAATGTGAAATGATCCTTCACTAATGATTTCCTTTAAAAAAAAAAAAAGAAAGAAACTTTCTATAAAGCCTGAACAAGGCAGAAAAGACACACAGACACACATCTGTCATACGTTTGCTGCTTTATAGTTACTGCTTTAAGAAAGGATGTGAGTTATGAAGTGAGTCCTTTTGTAAACATTCTAATAAACTCTGAGTAAGATATACAAGGCATCAGAGCCCTTCAAGCTGCTGTTCTTTAAATAATACTAAGAATTATACGAGAGTCTCCAAGTTCTTTGTATAAATTGCTACACCAACTCAAAACACTAGGCTGCTTTATCATTTTTTAAATCTTTTTAAGAAACCTGCGTTATTCTTCCACTTTATAGAGAGGTGAGAACACAGCAGCGAAGAATCTACATTTTATAAGATGCTTTTTGGAGAAAGGTGGTCAGTACATTTAATTTCTGAGCCCTATTTCTTTCTCTGTTTTTTCCTCCTAAAACCTCAAGTCTTAAGCTCTATTGAGGGAGATGGCATGGGCACAAGCACATTCTAGGCATTTATTCTTAAGAAAGAGGTTCCTAAGGGGATACAGAAAAGCCAGTTAACCTCTGATTACTTTATTAACTGTAGTCTTCCAAAACTAAAATGAAAAGACACTAGATTTTAAAAGCTCAGAGCGAGCAGTAGACTATCTCCTCTTGTTCTCACCTGTCTTTTCTACTGAATACTTCTGAATCAAATCACTTAAATCCTTTGGGATTAATTTCCACAAAGACTGTTTGAAGAACTTATACCCCTTCCTGTCTTCAGACTGTAGTAATGCTAGTTCAGCCCTATTCCTGATGACTCTTTCACAGCTTATTCTTATCATTCACTTCCAAGCTAAAACCAACTCCTAAAAAAGAAAACGTTAAAAATCTAGTCCACTAATTGAAGACAAAAATTTTTTTCTTGGTTTCTAAAAATACCTAGGGAAGGCAATGTTAATATTGTAAGAAAATCTGAAGCTAAAAAACTGGACCTAACTCCAGTGAACAAGTTATTATCAAATTATTGATTGTTAACAAGCTTTCACTGTTTCATGACTAATTACAGTGTTACTACTTGAAAGCAACAAAGAAATATAAGCATAATGGCGGAAAAAATAAATTTAAAAAACAGCAACTAACAGATTTGTTTATGGGCTCATGTAGAATGTGGAACTGTAATCAACTTCCTAAGACACTCTAATTAGCGTTTACTGTTATTTCGTAAGGATTTGTGTTCCTTAAATTTACTGTTACATTGAGTCTGTGAATCTAACATTACGAATTTATTTCTCTTTTCTTCAATAGGAATTCCCTGTGGATAAGTGTGGCTACTGAAAAATTAGATGTTAAGAAAAGAAGAAAAATAGAGAGCAAAGAGTCTGAGATGATAGAAGTTAGAAGGATATTTTAATTCTTAACTTTCCTTTCTGTTAACAACACCCAGAAACTCTGGGACTCACCTTCTTTAACTGATGCTATGGAATATTTATGCGTGCATGACAACAAAATATGTTTCAATAAAAATATATTTGAACGAGCAAAGCAAAACTGCTTTAAGCTTTTGATCTGTCTCATAGCTCACATGGCTGAAAGTCTTTTCCTTTCAACAGTTACATTCAAAAAGTCAAAGATATACAGCTGACGATTCAAGCTGAATGACAGCACGATAAACTATGGTTTCTCCTGAAGATAAAATACATCATAAATCCGTGCAACACTTACCTCATTTTAAATATTACTGTCTCCTTTTATCAGGTAACACTATATGACCTCCCCTTACCTCCCTTCTTCCCATATTTTACATGGGATTTTAATTCTAGGCAATGATCACAACCAGAATTTTTTTAATTAAAATAGGATATATGGCTTTAAAGGCTTAGGTTATCTGATAGACAGATTTAATTAAAAAAAAAAAAACAAGGGCAGTCTGACTTCTGATGCCGTATAAAATGTGGCAATAATGGAATTTTATCTATTTTTAAATGGCAATAACGCTTTAAACTTAGCTGCAATTGATCACATGATATAAAATGATAGGCAACACGTTTTAATAAAATAGAAATGCATTCACGACTAAATGGCAAAGAGATATTTTTTGCAGGGAGTGTTATGACAACATAACGTGTAGTTTTTTCTCATTAATGTATCTACTCATGAACTATCGCGACCTTATCAACACCATATTTCCAGTGAACTGCTTGATTTATACTGTCCAGTCTCCAGCCAGAAGTCATCCTTTCTCTGGATACTCAGATCCGGATTACACTCCCCGAACTATTCAATGCATTCGGTGTACTAGTATAAATGCTGATTACCAGCTGCACAGCTTCACGATCGTATGCCGCATCCTCCCAGGCCTGCGGAGAGGTGGGCTGTCTTCTCTGGCTGCAGGGGAGAGGAAGGGGGGCTCCCCTGGTCAGGAAGGGGGGCCCCCAACAGCAGACAGTGGGGTAACCGGGCTGCTTTCTGCCCTTTTCCTTCCACAGCTGCTCCAGAGCAGACGTGAGCACGGCCCTTCCAGTCACCTCCACCTTGTCCATCACTGGGAAACATCCGTCTCAAAGACTTTTCCCATTTTCCAGTTGCTCTTATCTGAACCTGGGGTTGGGCATAGAGACCTGTGGACTCAGGTCCCCAAACTACTCCATCTTCTGTGTTCTTTTCCTCCAGAACACCTCAGACAGAAGCCACGGAATGCACTCTTAACCATATCCTTTCATCAGAAGGGTCACGCCACCAATAGCTGAGGATTATGTTAATATCACACGTGGAGGGAGATGCCCAAGATAGCTGAAAATCTCTTTTTTGATTTCACCGATCCATTTTAAAATTATTACCTTTTTGTTCCTACGCAAGGACTGCTGACTACGTGAGACCTTTGCATACACCGGTAAATAATGCATCCTATTTTCATACAATATGAAAAAGAAAGAAAATGCCTCTGATTCCATTCTATAGATTTTAACGGTTTCCATTGAGGGCATGCTCTGTGGGAGATTTGTGTTGATGGATGTCAGAGTGTTTCACACCCCAGGCTCTGTGAACCGTTCGCCTCCCCACTACCTCTAGCTGACATGGGCTTGGCAGTGCAGCCTTTACCCTTGCATCAGAATAAGGCCAGTTAGTCCCAGCATACTCCCCCAAGGGCTTCCCAAACCCATATTCTCGAAGCCCCAACTTTACCCCAAGGGTGAGGCACCCAGCCTTGAACCCTGCCAGCTCTGAACAGCATTATCTCTATGCTATAGTTTTCTTCCCCTTGCCTCAAAAAATCGACATCCGTCTTCTCCACAAGTAAACATCTCCACCTGGGCTTAATTCCATCTTCTCTTTTCTCCATGAGGACTTTGCACCATCAATTATCTGCCTTTGACCTCCCCACGGACTCCTCCCAACGTGCCTTCCAAGACACATGGATCCAACTGGAAAAACAAAATTATTTCGTGTGTTTCTACCACATTCCTCCAGTTATTTTTCCATTTCTATCCTTTTCACTGCTATAAACTTCCCAAGCACTCATTCTTCTTCTATGGCACATAATCTATACATCATTAATGACTGGTTTCCTGTGTATCTTCACAAGAGATCTATAAACTCCATACAGGCAGAGATTAAGTTGTCTTGTTCAAGGCTCTACCCTCAATGCATAATACAGATTCTGGCACATGGTAAGCATTCAAAAACCATTGATTATTTTTTGGATTATTTCACTTTAATAAGTGCTTCTTTTTTCCTCTTACCAATTTCACCGTAAATCTTGAAAATCTGGTTTCCACCCCTCCACTCACATGAAAATGTACACTTATCAAAAATACATGGTTTATACTTTCTCAACAGTTACTTACGAATCAATAAAAACAAAAGCATTGTCTCAGCCCTCTCTCTTTATGACCCTCAAGAATCGGAGGTTGCTGAGCACTGTCTTTGGGGACCCTCCAGTGCACTGGCTCTCCCTGCATTCCAGTCGCTGGGGCTTCATCTCTGTCTCCTTCGTCTAAACTTTACAAACCCTGGGAATTCCCTGGCGGTCCAGTGGTTAGGAATCCACGCTTTCACTGCCGAGAGTCCAGGTTCGATCCCTGGTCAGGGACCTAAGATCCCCTAAGCCGCATGACGCAGCCAAAAAAATTCAAAAAATGAACTTTACAAACTCACCCCACCGTTTCCACCACAACCTCCTTGCCTGGGATGTTGTCTTAGACCCCAATCTCCCTCGTGTCAATCCACACTGAACATTATTAGGAGACATTTCTCCTGTTCAAAATTTTCAAAGCTTCTCTCTGCCTGTATCATTAAGTCTAACTTCCTTATCCTGGCATTCAAGGCCTTCACAATCTGTATCTTAATCTCTCCAACCCAAATTACTTATAGTCACCCGGGTCTACTTACTAAGACCACAAATATCTTATGTTTTCCTCTGTAGGACTTTCGCTTAATGTCAGTTGAATTCAGAATGCTTCCCCCTCTTTTCAGACTATCCACATAGTATCCGTCTTTTAATATTTGGTCCAGATTACTATTTCTTCATTAAGAAGAGTTCATAATTTAAAAATTTCAAGTATAATGGTGTCCATTTGCACTATTGTTTTGGAAACCAACCATGTACTTAAATATTGATTTTCTTTTCTTTTTTTAGTTTTGGAATAATTTGGTAATACATTCTCGGTGTTCAAAAATCAAGAGGTGCAAAAGCATATACCAAAAAAAAAAAAAAGCCTCTCTCTCTCATCCCCATCCTTCAACCAGCTAGGCTCCCTCCTGGAAGTAACCACTGTTGTCAGCTTCTTGTGTATCCTTCTCGAGATATTTTATTAGAAGCAAATAAAATTCACTGCCTTTTAATATGTTTTACATTTTGTACCAAACAATATGTATCTACTTATCTCCTTTTATAGATATTTAACATCTTATTTACTCACATATTATCTTCCCGCTTATGGAGACTGTGTGTCTTGGCGTCTTTATACAAAAAAATCTGTCACACAAATATTCCTTGATTGTGCAATTCTTTCTTTCAAGTTTGGGATAGAGTGTTCAATGGTAAGACTGAATCTCCACCACCTCCTCCTCAATTAAGGATAAAAATGTAAGCAATAGGGTTTTTTAAAACACTTCCTCCCCATATGCCGCCATTAAAGGAACATTAAAGCATGACTAATCACATATGCAGATGTGCATTGTTTTACTGCGATAGTTTAATGCATTCCAGATACAAGCACATATTATCATATTTCCTTTGGTTCTGATACATCTGCTGATACAAAGATTAACAAAATCACTGATTTGCAATGGGTGATTCTGTTTCATTTTAGAAATCTTTCATTACTGCAGCATTCCCAGTTCACCAAAGGTATGTTTGCATTGAAATTTTTGTTTCAGAATTGTGTCCATCTCCATTTCACATTGCACATATGAGAAATGACATGAAAGCCCACCCACCTTGTTACTGCTTCCTAAATGCCCTACAGTTTCCTATAATTATACTAAACATTTACACCAAACTGTGAAATGATAAAGCCTCCAAAGTTTTAAAATACAGTTATAAAATAATACCTAGGAGTCAAGCATTGGAATCAAAGAAAGTTTCACTCATAGCTAAACATTGTACCTAGCAGTACTAATTTAAAGCATTACCTAGTACACAAGAAAGTACATGTTTGTAATCAAATGGTTTGTTTGGTCAATACGGAGACAAAGCAGATAAGCCAGAATCCCTCAGAATCCATTAGGTAAAGAGTCTTTAACTATGGAATTGGCTGTTTTTAATGGATCAAACTGAATAGATAGTTTCAGATACTCACTTTAGTTCACATCATACCAAACAGAAACTTAATGTATACCCCACACATGTCCCTTGAATTACGATATTTCTTTCTGATTAATCTTGTATTTAAATCAATATCCAAGGTTTAAGTATTAATTATAAAGCCCTAATTTTTCTTAGAAAAAAAGTGTCTTGAACCAATAAATAAAATTCTAGTTTAAAAAAATTAATCTAGATTATTTTTATCTACACTAGTACTGATGCTTTTTAAAATCTGAAATTGTTTTCCTCAGAGCTCTATGGAAAACACTAGCATCTCAGGCTTAAGAATTTTAGTAACTCATTAAATCACCCTAATTGTAACAGTTCTGGTTCATGTTTTTTTTCTTAATGGCATATGTCCTTCCCAACTAAATACATACAAATATTCATGTTTGCTTTTATTCCTATGGACCTTCTACCTAGGAGAGTCTCCTAAGTATGAAATTCATAGTAAGTGATGAAATACTCAGGTGTGAGTGAGATTAAGTGGGATTCAATAATTCTGATCATCCTCAAAAAGATTGAGTTTATTTTTTATCCTCAACTTGGATAAATTTTGTTTGGGGTTTTATTTTAGGACTTTTGCCAGCTAAGAAATGAAGTAACATTTAACAATTGAACATAATGCTCAAGTGAGATGTTAAGACACTCTGAAGGTAGGTTGGAACTACTTAGCTTTGATAGGCATGATATATAGCTAGGGAAGTGAGTGTCCCCAAATAATTACGCTGTCTTTGAAAGAGTGGCCTATTTATAAGTCAAACAGCCAATGACACTGAGGTAGTAGTTGTCAACTTTACAGGAAGTAATTAAAGGAGCAGCATTCTCTTCTTTTACTGGCTGTTTCTGGATTACATAGAGCTTATGAAGACAGACAAGAAAAACGACAGAGGAGCCTAAACAGCCCATCAAACTTTCTACTAAGAAAATTGTTTTTCTCCCCAGATAAACTTTGTAATTAGCAAACGCTTCCAGTTTTTATTTGATACTCTATCATGATTTTTCTCACACAAAAAATTTGATTTCTACATTTAGCAGAAAACACAGGGATGTTTATTCCTCAAAGGACTCCTTCCCTGTTTCACCAGCATTTTGTAATCTTCTCCATCCTCCCTTCCTTTGGTGGCTTGCCATGGGCATTATGCCTTTGATTTCATGAATAAGGTCCCCAATTGTTTCTGCAGCTGCTATCTGGGCAGTCTGACCTGCTGTGAATGGGGATAACAGAGAAAAGCATCTCCATGACTCTCACAGTGTTTCATTCCCGTGGCTCTCTTCTCAGACTGTGCGTTGTGCTTTTCTCATGTTCATTCCTCACCACAGATGGTGACAATACTAGACCCTGGGTTCAAGGAAAATATAAAACTGCACTCTAAAATGGGCAGAAGACCTAAATAGACATTTCTCTGAAGAAGATATACAGATTGCCAACAAACACATGAAAGGATGCTCAACATCATTAATCATTAGAGAAATGCAAATCAAAACTACAATGAGGGCTCACCTCACACCGGTCAGAAGGGCCATCATCAAAACAATAAATGCTGGAGAGGGTGTGGAGAAATGGGAACCCTCTTGCACTGTTGGTGGGAAGGTAAATTGATACAGCCACTATGGAGAACAGTATGGAGGTTCCTTAAAAAACTACAAATAGAAATACCATATGACCCAGCAGTCCCACTACTGGGCATATACCCTGAGAAAACCATAATTCAAAAAGAGTCATGTACCAAAATGTTCATTGCAGCACTATTTACAATAGCCAGGACATGGAAGCAACCTAAGTGGCCATCGACAGATGAATGGATAAAGAAGATGTGGCACATATATACAATGGAATATTACTCAGCCATCAAAAGAAACGAAATTGAGTTATTTGTAGTGAGATGGATGGACCTAGAGTCTGTCATACAGAATGAAGTAAGTCAGAAAGAGAAAAACAAATACCGTATGCTAACACATATATATGGAATCTAAGAAAAAAAAAAAGTCATGAAGAACCTAAGGGCAAGACAGGAATAAAGACACAGACCTACTAGAGAATGGACTTGAGGATATTGGGAGGGGGAAGGGTAAGCTGTGACAAAGTGAGAGAGAGGCGTGGATATATACGCACTACCAAACGTAAAATAGATAGCTAGTGGGAAGCAGCCGCGTAGCACAGGGAGATCAGCTCGGGGCTTTGTGACCACCTAGAGGGGTGGGATAAGGGGGGTGGGAGGGAGGGAGCCGCAAGAGGGAGGAGATATGGGGACATGTGTATATGTATAACTGATTCACTTTGTTATAAAGCAGAGACTAACGCACCATTGTAAAGCAATTATACTCCAATAAAGATGTTAAAAATAAAAATTTTTAAAAAGGGAACCCTTTCCAGTAATTGTTGTTTAAGTATATTCATTCATCTATGACTATGGAACCTATTCATTCCATACATAGTACGTACACATGTAGGATTGTTCACATTCATGGTTGCTGATAATCCTTCTAACTGTACAATTTCTCTCTCCTTCCAACCAGTTGTTTCTTATGTCCATGGCTTCCATATCCACCTAAGGCAAAGTAATCATTTTCAAACTGTTCTCCCCAAGAGCCCAGGGAGAAGAAGTGGAAGAGTTGTGAGGGACGGGCTGCTACCAGTCTAGTCGTCAGATTATGGGTCCAGCACCACCCTGTCAACCAGGGCAGTTCTTTTTGAATGTATTTCATGTATTGAGCTTCCAAGTAAAATTCCATTTGGAGAAGGGGTTTCCCTACTAATTTAGAAGGTAACTGAATTTACTCACTACTACAGGTGTCCTCAGGCCAGTTCAGCCCGCAGATGGACAATATGTCATTGTCGTTGAAAGGGTCTTTATTAGCAACCTCCCCCAGGACATCTCCCCTTGTGACAAAACTGCCTAGAATCTCTACTTCTAGGCCCACCCTTTTTTTAAGGCATCGAAAACATCAGTTTTAGGGGAACTAGAATAGATTGGCCAGGAGGACTCATTAAGTCATCCATTAGCACTTTCATATGTATAAGGTTGTTTATTAATTCATGGGACCTAATGGGGTCTGGAGAAAACCTGGTAAGTTTCAGGGGAGGGGAAAAGAAGGAAAGGATTGGAACCGTGAGCAACAGAGGGCTGTGATAGGAAACCTAGGCTGTGAAAGTCGATGTCTGTGAGCCAAGGAGAGAGGAAGGCTGATGGCTAGTCAGGGAAGGGGGTGGTCTTCACCTGCCGCTCCTTTCCCCACCTCCCCAACCCTGCCTTGGTCAACGGAGCTCCTGTCTCCAAATCAATAGAGTTTTTCTTCTAGGATAAAAATACTTTATTCTTCTGATCGTGTCAACTATAAAAATGTTTGTTTTAATTGAATTTTATTCTAAAAGGCTTCTGTTGTCACCAATACCAATAATAATGCCTAACATATATTCATCTTGAATTCTGTTACTTTCATAAAGCCTGTCTATTCTTCTCCACATTCAGGCAAGAAAAGTTCTCAGATCTATGCACAAGGCTTATTATACACACTGATGTTTAGTGCCCCTATTTTTGCACAGGAAGAGACTGATAAATACTCATCTAGGGTACAAAGGTAAGACGTAATGCCATAAATTCCCTCAATTACATTCTCCCTGTAGCAAGGTATGGGCAGAGTCTTGCACAATTTGTAGAATGAAGGAAGGAAAAGCCTACTGGGTCTAGTTTTTACATTACATTAAAGTGATAAGTAAAATTGAGTTACAGCCGCGACTCACTCCCTGCAAATTGCTAATCCCACGTCTCCAGGCCTGCACTGGAGGACGTTTCCCTGAAGCATACCCCTGTACACACAGTCATGCTGTGCTTCTGAATTGAGGGTGAGCCGTGGTTAACTCTAATGCCAAGTTTGCAGGCAGCTTAACTGTACAATGGAAGAGGAAGGTAACAGGATTGTATTTTGCAAAGATTGTGTAAAGTTTCAGTAAAAGTCAATTTCAGATGAGAGTGGAAGTGAAGGAGAGGTGGCAAAGAACTTCAATGAAATGGAACCAGAACTCTACCGAGAATTTCCTTACCAATCGTCCCCATATTTGTACATGGAAGTTTCAGATACACCTAGTAATAGCGTCATCTAATCCTTTACAGTTGAAGAAGTGCTTTCACGTGCATTTTCCCTTTTCTGCAGGCTGTAAGCCCTGGACATCAAAGAGTCATCCAGGATGCTACTTGAGGCTAAAGAAGAGCCCTCTGGACCTCAACTTTCTTCAGGCACCACCTGTGGGAAGGGACACCCACGCGGAGCGCCCCAAGGTCCGCGGGGCCCAGGACTGCGCATGCGTTGGCGTGCACACCATCTCTACGGCAGGTAGCATGGTCAAGGAACAGCTGTACCTTCCTGCAGGTAAGAGCCCTCTCTTCTGCAAAGTCTACTGTCCATCACATTCGGAAGCCACACCGAAGTCCAAACACCCCTCTAAAGCTCTCAGCGCTACCAACGATGCAGACAGTGATGCCTTGCTGAGTTACCCAGTCCTTTGATGATCAGATAAAATCAAGTCCTGTTCCTCGATGCTGTTTGATGTGCAGCTACATCCAGGGAGCCCTGCCTGTCGTTCACGCCTAGCCTCCCAGTCCCCTGGCATCTGTGAAGGGACCGATGGTAGGATGCTCGCGGCAGGCTCTTCCTGAACGTTCTGGGTGTCTTTTTCTAAAGCTCTATTTACATAAGTTACTTCTTCCTTTTATTAAGCAACCAGGATTTATTTTCTCTTCTCCTTGTATCAACCATGCACACACACATTCGGTGCTGGAGAACCAACCAACGTTTTGTGTTCTTATTTATCTTTATTTCTAATGAGGCAAGTTCAAATCAAACAGCAAAGACAGAGAAAATAATCACACAGCTCGAGGAGGGTTTTTTGCCTTTGTTTTTAGTCTTCTCTTTTGTGGATCATTTTCAACTCTCTTCTTCATCAAGGGGCAATTAAATCAGCATCCCTGCCCCCAGAAGGGGGGCAGGCCATAGCCCCAGGCTCAGGCAAAATCGCTAAGGCCCTGAAGCCTGCCTTACCTTGGTAGTAAATGGGCAACTTCCCAGGGGAGACTTTCAGTGGAGGAAGAGAGAGGGATTGAAAGACTTTCCAGCAAAATCAGACACTGCCTAGAAACTTGGTCAGTACTGGCTGCCCTTGAGGCGATGCTAAGTCTTCCCCAGGCAACACCTCTGTCCCCAGAGAGGAAGAGGCAGTGAGATCCCAGGTAGGTAGGGGGAGAAAATTCCCTCTGTCACTGAGGGACATGACCTGCTTTTTGTCTTGGAGTTGGCCTGGTGTCACTGAAGGTCCATGGGGCCAAGATTCCATAGACGACACTAAAAATATTGAACTGCTGACTCCATGGCTCGAGTCAAGACCAACACTAGTTGAGAAGCAACACCCTTCTCCCACTGCCTCACAGATGGAAGTGGGCTTATCGAGGGGAAAAGTGTAGAGGGTGTTGCTATCTGCTCTGTAACACGGCGGGTACGCGTTGTGGAAAGGCTGGGGAAAGAAAGGCAGTGTGACTTGACTTATTATGTAATAGGACTGCACACAATAAAGAAACCTCTTAGGTGACAAGGAGATAGGTTCCAACCAGATGGCTAGGACTGTGCCTTATGCTGCTATTCAAAACTGCATCCTCTCAGTGTCCAACCCAAAGTGAGTCCTAATATAAACCTGATCCTCCCCGCTAGAGTGGACGCTCTAGAAAAGGGTTTTGTTGTTGTTGTGTTTTTTAATTGCTGCGTCCGGAACACCTGGACCAGTAGGCATCCAATACATATTTGTTCACTGAGTGGTAGAACAGCAGAAGTGCCCCTCCCTCCCCACCGCCATGAAACAATGGGATTTACAAACCAAAACCAGTGAAAGAAGGAAGACGCTGGGACTGACATGCTCTCTACCCGCAGTTTTGGGAAGCAGTGGCCACCCAGGAAGATAAGGTCCTGACTCAACAACACCTTCACCTACTCTTTACAATAAAGGGAAGTAAAATCACACGTGGGAAATGAACACTCATAACGACCCTTCCTGGGATTCTTGGAGAAAAGCGATCCCGGGAACCGGGGGGCCCAGATGGAAGGCAGCATAAACATCAAATGTATAAACGCAAAACTGCAGACCTTTCAACTACGTAAAGGAAGTGTATTCGTTCAAAATACAGCTAACTGGTAAACGCCTTTTGGAAACGGCTCTGGTAAGAGAATTGTTGATCTTGGACCTTCGGGTTTAGACTCTTTCTCGGCTTCCCTCCTGTGGGTCCTTACGGAAAGGGGATCCTCCGTGGCCAACACCAGTGTCCTCTCGGCCGCTCAGAGATCAAACTAGACAGTCTACTCCCTCGACGCAAGGCCAACGGAGATGCCAGATTCGGTTCCCGGCCCCCCGTCGCCATCGTCACAGCCCCTGCCCCCAGCTACTGACCGAGGCCGCGTGCAGCTGCCATAATGTGTATACAAGAATCTCACCCCAGAGATTGGTTTCCTCTGTTCTTGTGATGCTCTTGGCAGATCTTCCACGGTTTCCGCGTCTCTTGGGAGTCTGAACAGACATCTTCTTGATTTCAGACTAGATGCAGAGTGTTAACTAGCTTGCGCCCTTCCTACACCCTCCCTCTCCTCCTTCCAGCCGCGGTCGCGCGGGGGCGCGGGCGCGCGCGCCCTGGCCGACGCCAGCCTTTTGTATCTTCCACGGGCACAACCTCCTTCAGAACCAGGACGATTCAAACTGCCCGTGGGTTGTGCGCCGCCCGAAGACAGAGGGGCCGGTGCGGCCACGTTACAGCTGCTGCGGACAGAGTGCTACTGTCCCCGGAGTGCGTGCGCCCAGGCCCCCGATCTGCGGCCAGCTTTTCAGACGCCAAGAAAGCCTCCGTTCATTGGAATTCATCCCTTCTACCGGTGGGGAGAGGAACGGGTGAAGCAGAGCCCCCGTGGAGGTGGGCTGCGGGGCAGGGGAACTGGGAAATGGGAACTACGCCTCTGCTGACCTTGGGGTACTCGGCTTTGATTTGGGGCGGCGGCGAAGTTGGCTAGTTTCGGTCCTGGAGCTAGTTACGGGCGATCAGCTGGTGCGCGGTTGGGGCAATTCATTAGGCAAGAAACGGATTCGTTGCTTATTATCTATAAACATTCTAACCACAGCAACCAATCATAAAACCGCGGAAGGGCCTGTAAAGTAAGGCAGCAGCAAGCCTCGGTGTGGGCAGTGCGGGCTCAGCCATCGTTCCTGGGAACGAAGGGTCGATTAGAGAGAGAGAGAGAAAGAGAAAGAGAGAGAGAGAAGGGATTTGGGGGGCGTGGAGTCAACAACAAAGCCATTTGTCGGAAAATCACTTCCTAGATTGGGAATCACGATTTTTTCTTTGACTGAACGGGGTAGCAGAAAATTTAGGGTGAGTAGGAAAGGGATGATGAGAGTGAGGAAGAAATAAGGCGTGGAAGGCAGCATTGGGTCATAAGTGGGGTTGATGCCAGCAATAAAACTATTGATTAAGTGGGGAGAACAATTTAGTCTTTGGTTCTTGGTGAAATCGTCACCCACCAGGAAAGCAGCCTAATAATATTTTATGGAGGGAAATTACATTTCAAACTGGCCTCTTTCTAGTGACAGAAATTCACTTTTGAGTATAGCTGAGATGCTTCTTAAAATTCTCCTTTGGGATAAAGCATTTTCTAATAAGAGTTCGTCTCAAACAATTAAATACCGTTTTAAAGTATGAAGTCTGGTTGTTGTTTTTTTAACCAAATAGCTATTTCGTTTCTTTAGCAATTCTCTTAAGACAAGATTTAAACTCTCATTGCTTATTTGATATTTTACTATATTAGAAAGTCATCCGATTTTTATGCTGGTTTTCTAATAACTAATTCAAGTACATTGTTCTCAATCTGATTTAGAACCTATTACTTAGAAATCAAGTCACTGGTAAGTTTCTTAATACAGTTTAACAAATATATTGGTTTGGAAATTTATTAGAAATAAGTTTTAGAAGGTCTAGTGACGTACACATATACCAGAGGTTTCCTACATCTTAGATGTTTAAAACTTAATGGAAGTATAACTATCTAAAAAGGGCCATGAATCATACGCAAAAAGCTTGATAAATTATTAAAAACTATACATCTTATGTAACTACCTAGATCAAGAAAAGGATTACTGGAAACCCCAGAAGTCCCCCTCACTTAAAAGAAAAATATTTTAGCTTTTTGTTTGGAGATATGCTATTTTTAAATAGCTGCTCATCACATGCTCAGATTTCTTTTCAGGACCAGTATGGTGGGTTCTTTTTTTCTAGGGGATTATCTTCTGGAAAATAAAAATAAAATGCTCTGCACTTTCCTGTGTTGAGGAGGGAACAAAAACAGGCTCCAAATCCATTTTCCCCCCCGGCAAGCCACAGCCCTTCCCCCAGCTTTCCTGAGTCCACACCGGGAGACATAACAAACAAACGATTACATGTTGAAAAACACATCTGAAAACAGAAAGGTCACGTTACCACTGAGTCCTGGGGAACATTAATCTCGTGTTTGGAAAACAGTTGACAGTTGAAGGTTGGGGGTTCTCTCTCTTCTACTGTTGGACTAAAACAGAGAGAGAGAGAGAGAGAGAGAGAGAGAGAGAGAGAGAGAGAGAGAGAGAGAGTCATTTGAATGAGAATAAAAGGGAAGAGATCATCACTGTGGCCTCTTCAGAAATAAATGCTTTGGGGGACTACCAACTTTTCAACACAGATTTAAATGAATGAATGAATGGATGGATGGATGAATAAATAAATAAATAAAGCCACAGGGACAAAGAATCTGAAATGGTTCGCCTTTCTCAAAGTGTGGAGGGGTGTATGTGTACTTTGCTAAAACAATTAATGCGAATAGTGAGAAATAGTCACGGGAGCGTCAAGTCCAGAACGCCTAAGGGCAGAGTTTGCTGGACGAAAACCAGTCCCTTCCCTAATAGCTTGTGGGAAGGTGAAAGCTGACTGCCTGACCACTCGCCTCGCTTGGCATTTCACTGCGCCTGCGCCCGCGCCCACTCCTGGTCGCCCACCTCCCCAGTCCTCTGGCTCTGCTCAGAATTCCTCTTTGTGGCTTTGATGGGCGCCCAGAAACCACTGCCCGGGGGCCAAAGCGGTGGGGAGGTGAATTGGGTGACTAGCACCCTGATATCTAAGATCGCCAGACATTCCTCGTATCTGAATTTGTGAAGTAGAATGAGGAAAGATCTGAAGTACATTCCTGGGATGATAACTGGAAATGTCACACTGAAAATTATACTGATCCATTGCAATGACTGCAAACAGTGTTCCCCTTTTACAAGCATCCTTACATCCTGCTATCTCTAAAACAATGAACTTGAGAGGCTGGACGGTGGAGGGACCAGGCAGTGATAGCGGGAATCAAGGGACTTAGGATCAAGCAGCAGTTTTCCTAGAGCTTTACGTGACCTTGAGAATGTCACTATAACCTTGATGGGCTCAGGCTTCCCCGTGCACAAAACGATATCTGATGATGCGCTCTCGGGCTCTCTGACTGCTGGACAGCAATCAGGCCCTGGCGTGCTGAGGCGGTCGGTTGCTAGAACCATCTCCCCGCGCCCTTTGCCTGTCTGATAAAGTGCAAGCGCGTATTTAGAACCCAGGAGACGCGGATGGGAAGTCTGAGGGCAAATACCGCGGGTCGGGGCATTTCGCGCAGAGCCCGGGCAGTGAACCAGCCTAGAGCCGGCGTGGTCAGGACGAGTGAGATAGCTGTGCCCGCTCTGTCCGAGCTGACAGTGATATATGCACCGGTGACACAAGCTGGCCGTGAACCTGGATGGTTGGACGGTACTTGGGGGTTGCGCGGAGTTAAGGCAGCACCGCGCAGCACAGGGCGGAGGGAGATCCTGCAACCCGCACGCCTCTCCCAGGCCTTCACGCCGGTGCTCACAGCTCCAGGGCGCGGAGATGGCAGTTCTTCCTGCTTCGTTCGATTCAGTGTCAAAGCCCTCGGTTCACTGAAGGCATTTCCACTTCTGGACGTGTCGCCCGCGGGCCCCGTGGCTCTAGACCCAGCTCGGGATGCAAGTCCCGCGCCGATGGTCGGAACCAGTCGCCCTAGAGTTCAACGCCAATTGCCTTGATGATGGCGGGCGGGGAGGGCGAGTGGGGAGCTTTTGCCTAGGGGAAGAACTATCCGTGATCATCTATTTTAAGATGTGAACTCCTGCGGAACCCAACAGCGGCTGTGGCCTTAGCCCCAGCGCCAGGCAAGCGGCCAAACCTCGCTCTCTGTGAAGCAGCGAGACGGTTCCATCCGGTTGCAAATATACTGTTTTTGTTTTTTGTTTTCTGTTTTTTTCTTTTTTTACAACCACCGTCCACAGCAGCTGCAGCACCGAGGCTGGCGGCGGCCTCCCGGGATCACGAAGCGAACGCCTCTGCCGGGCAGGCCTCCGGCGGGGCCGCGGGACACCTGATGAGTTCCTTGGATGCTGGCCTGACCCTTCCCGGTTCCTTTACCAACCCAGGGATTCGAAAATTCATTTTATAACCATCTCCGGACAAAAGCGCGCGACTAAGATTGCCAAGAGTTCAACTGAAGTCAGGCATCCATGTTTCGGGGAGATTTTCCCTTGAGACTGGGGCAAGGGGCTGTCCCCCTTTACGAGTCGCCCTATTTCTTCCAACTCTGTGGTCCATTTGGTTCCAGAGAGAGAGACGTGGACACGGTCTGGAACCAGACAGGGCGGAAAGTGCGACTCCTGTCCCTCGCTCAGGTGTGGAATCTCGAACCCACCCCCATCGCCCCCACCCCGTCCCGGAGGCAGGGATGCGGGAGAAGCGCGCATCTCCGGGCACCGGTGGGAAGATGGAGAGACCAGGATGCGACAGTCAGGCCTTAACGCTCTTCGGGGATGAGGTTTGGAATCTTGAAGGAGTTGCGCCCTGCTTCCCTGCTGTGCCTCTTGTTTATAGCGCGCGCGCGCGCGCGCACACACACACACACACACACACACACACCACACACACGACGCACACACCTAGAAGTGGATGGAGAGGGGCCTGGAGAGACACTCCCTCCGCCATCCCCACCCAAACCTCACCGCCGCCACCCCCAGGCGATCAGACTCTCCTAAGGCCACGGGATTCGCCCAGTTCTGGTGGAGGTCACAGAAGATGTTAATGAGAAGATTCAGGAAAGGTCCGACGCGGCAAAGCTCAGAAGGAGACAACCCTCCTTCATTCATAAATATTTTACTCTAATGTATTCAAGACCCTAAATGGCTTTTATTCTGTTTGGAGTCTTCGCTGAAAGGGACCTGGTACGGTTTATGCTCGTCAAGCGCCAGAACGGTTAAAGTGAAAGGAAAAAGGCAACTAAAAGAGTGTTTAAAAAGATGCACGTAACATTTTAAGACAACCACATACAAAATGCTCACATAATTCTTATGAGAACAGTTACAATGAAGAAAATCCATCTCTGATTTAGTAAAATGTAGTCCTTTTAGTCGTTTCCACAGTCATTCTAAGCTGATGCTGTTTGATTATACAACTTGACTTTGCAGAAAAAATAGTACCTTTGGCTTTTTAAACATACACAGTTATTTTGAAGCAAAATGTTTTTTAACTATCTGGCATGCACACAAAACGCTAAAAACACGGTCACTGTGTTTTAGAAATTGTCATAATAAGTTCTCCTCTATGAAATCAGAAGTTGCCCCATTTAAACCAAGAAATAACAACTAACTCTTTGGTTTCAACAGGTTTTTCTTCTTAATTCCTAGGTGTGGATTGAAAAGTAGTGAATGAATATTTGCAAGAAATCATTAAAAAGCAAGATTAAAATGGTGTATAATCTTCCTAGATTATAAAACATTAACATATTAAAACATAATTTACATACATTTCATCTCTGCCCATATGAAACTGTCATTTATAAATTTTACACTTTTATGAAACATAATTCACTTATGTTATATGTATTTTACAACAAAACAGAAGTCGTTTAGTTTAAGCACATATTGTATTAATTCTTTTCTTGATTTATTTTTGTCTTTAAAAAACCTCTCTCCCAAATGAGAGGACTTTTTGTTTAAACAGCAACTTATATCAAAATATAAAATCTGAAGGAATTGTCTATTTGAAAGACTTTCAACAACTTTAGAGATATTTGTTGGGGTTCCTTTCCCTCTTTCTTTCTAATTTCCGTAACTTCTCTATGTGAATATGCGTTTGTGTGATCTTCACTATCTTTTCCCACATAAGTCATGCATATCAGGCAGGAAAAGTGAATTTTGAAACTCTTATTTGCTTTAAAAATGTTACACACTGTGTGTTTGAGGCGAATAAGCCAAATTTAGAATATCTCTAGTCACAATGATAGAGCAAATGCAAGGAATACTAATTATTGCTGTTAAAAGACAAAACCTCTCAGGTAGAAAATCAACTACTTATCTTCTTTTAATTAAAAAAAATATGTACATTGAATTCTTTGGTCAGGCTCTATAAGTAATGTGTCCTCAATAGCTTTGATTGTCAGTAGTAATGTTGAGATTATGAGCTAGATTTAAACCAATTAAAGAGAATTTCTGAACAACACAAACATAAAAGGGAAAAGACATCTCCCCCCCCATACCCACACCCCGAACTTCTATCCCCGATGCAGTAAGAATAATCTTTTTATTCCATTAAAATTGTCACTAACCTTATAATGATAAAAGAATGTTTCCATCTCTTACCTGAAGGAGACTTGTCAGTATAACAGCAACTGAAATTGGGACTGTTTTGTGTTGTCTATTACAGTACAGGGCTCTGTACTGCTTTGCCTCTTTGAAGGCTGAAGTAACAATGTATGACTATTGCCTCCTGGGACCTTATGAAAATGAGAGAAATAGCTGGTTCCAATAAATGCTATAGACCTTGACCCTGCGACAGAGATGAGAAAAACAAATTATTTCACATACACTAAAAAATAATTTAAATGTTATTCTAAACTTTGTTTTTCTTGCATATGTTATTTTGTATGTGCATCTGATGTTATACTCGGTCACTCAAATATGTAAGAAATGATTTTACTTATAAAAATACTACTTAAACCTTTTTAAGAGGGGCAAAAATCACCTTAGAAAGCAGCTGCATTGCAACTTCCACTTTTCAAGTATGTAACATAAATGAGTTTTACATAATGAATATACATGCTTTCAGCTAAAAAAGAAAACAAGCTTTGTATCTCAACAATATATTATGAAAACATGTTAGGATATTGTCAACCTAAGATCAGCCTGATTTGAAAACAAAAAGAATAAGTTCTTTTAATGAACTACTAGTCTGTGTTATATGTATACTTATTTTGCTGATTTCAGAATGGAAATTAATTCTCCTGAGAAAGAAATTTGAGGCAGATTACCTATGAATTTTTTTAGCCTAAATGTTAAGGTACTAAAACATAGTCATATGTTTTGCTTTTTAAAATATTTGCAAAAGACAGTCTGAAAAATCAAAAAGACATTAGAGGAATACTGAATTTAAAAGTTATTCTGCTTTTTTAAATTACCAATCTTTACGCCAGGAGAAATATGTTTAAGAATCATTAACACTTTAGTCTCATTGAAGTAGAAGCATGGAATGTTATTTTGAAAAAGAAAAACATATTTATACATCTGCATATGTATTCTTTTTATAAAAAGAGGGCTAAATGGGTTTAATAATTTTTGGTAACAAAAAAGGGAATAAGAAGTATCACAGCCTAAAGCAAGAAGAAAGCCAGTCATGGTTTTTAGTCAAAGGAGAAAGGGCATTTTCCAGGGTAAATTTAGTTTTATTTGGAGCAGTTGGGGTGAAGGAGGGGTAGGTGCTTATATCAAGTTGAAACACCTGGATATCTGTCTACACAGAGCAATGACGTCCAGTGGTAACTGATCCTTTATTAAACAGCTATCTACTGATGGCTTACTAAGTGCCAGGCACTGTTCCAGGAGCACCAATGCACAAAACAAACAAAATCCTTGCTCTAGGTTGACTCAGGGCAATTCTTCCTGGAGGGTATGGAAATTAATCATTGGGTGGGGGGAGGGGAATCTTGTAGTTTTCAGGTTGTCCACTAGGTGGCAAAATGTGAAAAACCGACCGCAACGTGGAGCAAAACTTGGTGCAAAGAAGACAGTATTTCTCTGAAAATCTCACTCATATTCTGTTTAAAATGTCTCGTTTTGAGCACCACGGTTAACGGCAAATGGTCAGGATACATCTTGTGTTCAGTTTACAAAGCATTGCCAGCTGCTTTCCCCAGACTCACGTCTGCAAGATCCCGAAGCTTATCTTAAGAAATTTTGCTCTTTTCCTTCCCATATTTCTCAGTACCTTCAGGTGGGCGGTGTACAGAAATTTGCCTAAGGATATGAACATCTGGCTTTGCCTAGGGCCCCACGAAGGCTTGGATCAAGTTCATTCAACTTTACATAGATAAATTCAGGCATTCGACTTCAGCTTGCTAACTTGGGGAGTTACTGTCCAAAACACTAACATCTTAGCATAACATTCATGCTGACAAGTACCAAACACATTTGCTAATATATATACACGCATGCAATCATGCATAGATTTTGTATTCAGAGACCCCTTAAGTAAGACCTCACACTTACATTAAAGAAATACAATTACTTCATTTAATCAGATCTGTTCTTTGGCATAGAATCAAGATATTAGTTCCAAATAAAATCAGATCTGCATTCATTTTTAGATCTTCCAAAGACATGTTTAAGGAATCTCCCGTTCTTAGAAAAATGGTTTATACAGGATGTAGAAACACTTGTAGAGGGGCTTAAATGAAGAATTTGAGATTTTTCTCTGCTTTTGTACTTCTGTGAAGTCAGGATCTTTGTTTCCAGATGAGTGTTCTTTCGATCTAAAACTGAAATGTTAGAGATAAACATGTCTATGTGGAAAAATGCTCTGTCCAACAAGTCTGTGTGCTCTTTTCCTTAAGGACAGTATTAGTAGAACATTCACATTTTAATAAGTGTTGCGGAAAATTTTCTCCTTGCATTTTCACTCTGGCCTTGGGAGTTCTTCATGCATTTGAAATGCATGGATCACAGCAAAATTTATCAGTTTGGTCATCGGGTTTGATAACAGCTGTGGATAAGAAGGAAAGCTTATTTTATACGGAAATTGGAAGCGTGGGTAAGTTTTCTGGCAGATGTGGTTGGTTTTGAGTTCGTGGAGTTCTAGGGTAACCGCTATTTAAAGGGAAGTGAAAACATGCACATGAAGCTCAGGGCTTTCAATACACACCAGGCACCGGTTTATACCCGCTCTGCTTCCCTGGGGGTCCCACAGAAAGTTGAACTGTAACAACATGCATTCATGCAGAAATCATTTGTATAAAATCCATTTGGAGCTCTCAGTATAGCCAAGCTAAGGATGTGGTGCGGTATTACTACTGAACGATCTCTTCTTAACGTGCCTTAGCATGGTAACAGGATTTACCTGTCTGAACAAAAGAAGGAATAATTAAAAGGTGTTCACATATATGAAGCGCTCCTCACTGAAGCTGACGGTGAGTTGTAATCCATTCCCACTGACCGCAAAACAAGAAAAAGCCTCGAAGTGAAATATAGGGAGACTGGGGCCCTTATGGTAGAAAAAGGTGGGAAAATTCTAAAGAAATTAAGGTTATAACATATATATATGTGTATAACTGAATCACTTTACTGTACAGCAGAAATTAATGCAACATTGTAAATCAACTATACTTCAATAAAATAAATATTTTTAAATAAGAAAGAAATTAAGGTTATAAGTCATGGAATGGATTATAATGGGAGCTCATGGAATCTCCTTCTCTTGAGGACTTTATCAGTAAAATGTTATGTCAATAATCTGGGTTTGACTTTCTTGTTTTGTTTTGTTTTTGTTTCTCGCTCTCCCCAAATGTCCACATTAATTCTGCTTCGGATCTCAAGACCTGGGAATACAGCTTTTACTGGTTTCATAAAGATTCCATTACAACATTCTTTAATGAATTTATTATAATGAAATTTTATTCTGCATTGCAATCATTTTAGACTTTTCTCATAGACTTACAGCCTTTTACTAGAATTTTGCTTTTTATATTTCACAAACAATATTATAACAGGAAGAGTAAAGCTTCAAATGAAAATGTTTAAAACACAAAATTCTCAACAAATCAACGTCTTTATGCAACCATATTTTAAACTTATCTTTTTCAATATACAAATATATCCTCTTCACAACTGTAATTATTGTATACATTCTGACTAGGTTTTTTTTTCACTTAATATTTTATTACAAATAGTCCCCTCTATTCTTAACTAGTTTTTATATTTTTCTAGGTTAGTAGCTAAACACACTTGAATTTCTTTCCTAAACAAATTCTTCGTCATAGTAAATGGCACCATCATCTACCCAGTTTTTAAAGCCAAAAATCTCGGAGCATTCAATTTTTTTGTATCTCTGCGGCCACTGCCCTTTTCCAAGCCTCTGTGACTTTCCATCTGAACAACCTCAAAAGTCTGAAAACTGGCCTCCTTACTTTTATTCTTCTTCCACCCTATTGTCCATTGTTCACACAACAGTCAGAATGATTGTTTTAAAAACATAAATCACATCACATCACTCCTCTTTCTAAATCCTGCCGTAACACCCCACTGCACTTGAACAGAACCCCATTGTGTTACTACTGCCTACCAAGATCCACAAGCTATGACCTCTGCCTTCAGCCCTAAGACCATTTTCCTCTATGGGTTCTCCTATTCATTCATTCGTTCATTCATTCATACATTCCTTAAATATTTACCGACTTTTTCTTATGCTTCAGTGACTTTTTTAGGTGCTTGGAATAGAAAAGTGAATAAAATGTCATCTTCCTTCCTGAAGCTTCCATTCTACGGTACAGGGGCCAAACTTGTTCTTGCCCCACAGCCTTTGCATTTGCTGCTCCCTCTGCTTTGGCATACCCTTTTCCAGACCTGCTCAGGGATGGATGGATATATTTGGATAGATACAGATGCGCAAATATGTCACTATAGCCAGTATATCCAGAACTCACTAGCCTGTGACCTCTAAGTAAAGTCACGTTTATGTTCTCAGCCTGCACTTGTGAAGATTAAATGAGTCAGAGAAACATTATCTGTAATTTTGATTTTATTAAGATCATTGCCAAATAAATATCTCCATAATATTTCCAGAGATTTCTGAGACACAGTTCCTTAGGGTTTTGACCAAACTACAAAATGCGCTCCTCTGTAGAGGGATTCTAAGTTACAAAATGCATTTCCAACAAGCTGAAAGATTATTTCCCTCCAGAGCCAGAGCTCTGCTGTGTAGCCTGGTGCAAATACCCGCGGCTTAACGGTATGGTTTTTATCATGGATGCTGACTGGAAAATAATTTAGAGATGTTTTTGATTGGAAACAAATTTGGACCCATCGGTGCATTGCATCTAAAATGTTTCCCCTGCAAAGTGTTTAAACTTTTATTTTTGCATTTATCACATTGTATTATAGTCACGGGTAGAGCAACCACAATTCCTAGTTTACGCCTGTTGTCTTGAGTACCATCTGGATTAGCATTTTAGCACTCTCAGAAGTGTCCTGGTATAGACAATAAACTCTAGTCCCCCAGGTTATGAGGCAGGTGCCTGGCTGGAGAAGCTGAGGCGTGCTGGGTGGTCCTAAGCCGAGTGTGGGTCTGTTGGAGAAATTGGTGAGGCTGGTGACCCAGGGATGTCTGGCTGATTTGCATGCAGAGAAGGGCTTTGAGGGGAAACTGACACGCTGGAGGCTGAGGGCAGAATCAGTGGAGGAGAGTCAGGAGGGCCTCAGAGATTATGTCTAAGCCTGTGAGGAGAGAGTTTCTCTTCCCGTTTCTGCTAAGAACACATCATAATCTAAGACAAGGAAACTGCAGGGAAGAGTACCATCTTAGTTATTTATTTATTTATTTTTAAAGAGGACCATTCTTAAAGTCTTTATTGAATTTGTTACAATATTGCTTTTGTTTTATGTTTTGGTTTTTTGGCTGCGAGGCATGTGGGATCTTAGCTTCCCGACCGGGGATCAAACCTGCACCCCCTGCTTTGGAAGGTGAAGGCTTAACCACTGTACCTCCAGGGAAGTCCCCATTTTGGTTGTTTCAGAGCTTAGTTACGTTTGTATCAGGAACAGCATCCTGGCGGAGGAAATGAGGGCAATGAGACATAACCCGAAGGTACTTTGCAACCCTCAACCTCAGAGAGCTGTGAAAGCAACTCAACCTGGGCTTCTAAGGATTCTGAGAAATATTCAGGTTGGGGGTTGGGTAATGGATTTGCGTGGGTCTTAACCATCAGTGCAGGATTTAACTTGGTTTGGTATCATTTTAGTTTTGAGTCCTCAAGTTATAGGGCCAATTGCAGCCTATCCATTAAAAAAAAAAAAGGCTATTTGATAAATAGAGCCCTTCTTATCCTGGCAGGGACGTGGATTGGCAAGAGGAAACTTTTCTGAATAGATAGGACCTTGGTGATTTAGTGAAAGGTTCTTTCCATTGCAACAGGATGCTATCTTTCTCTATCCAAGGCTTGCTATTAAAGTACTCCGAGATTTTTGGATATTTGAGAACACTTATCAATATCAACTTGCTCATTCAACAAATAGTTCTTTAGACCATACTATTTTCCGTGCCCTGTGTGAAGTGATCATGACAACCTCAGTATATGGATCTATTCCTGTGGTTTCTTCTGTCGTGTGTATGCAGAGGACTCTCCCGAAATGTAAACTTAGCATCTATCTCCAATCTCTGCGCTAGATTAAGTTTCAAACTACCTGCTGAATTCCTTCACATAACTGTCCTGTCTGCACTTTAAATCTACTGACCTAAAGGGGATTCATCCTCTCTCTCTCGTCACCACCTTACCTCCAACCCAAGTCAGTTGCCCTGCACTTGTGTTCTCTCTGTTTATAACAGCAACGCCTTCTTCAGACCATTTGGAGTCTTTTTTTTAAAATTTTTTTATACAGCAGGTTCTTATTAGTTATCCATTTTATACATATTAGTGCATATATGTCAATCCCAATCTCCCAATTTATCACACTTAACTCCACCTTTATGGCCAACATTCAGTCTTTCCCCAAGAGGGTTTACTTCCAAAATGCCTCTCAAATCTTTCCTCTATCGTTTCCACTCCAACAGCAATACTAAAATTCAGATTTCCACCTTATTTCACTTGCCTAATTCCAGTAGCCTCTTCACTGGTTTCCTTATCCTACAATCTGTTGCATTTCTGTTTGACATTTTAGATTGGCTTTAGAAAGTTCTTCCCAAATCACAGATCAGAAATTCCATCTTTGTTCATGAACATTTCCAATTGCCTACAAAAATAAAAAGTCCCAACTCTCCATTTTAGCATCTCCTTTGTGCAATCTATATTTTCCAGCCCTTTCTTCCACTATGTCATTGCTCAGACCTTACCCTCCAATTCCAGCAGATTATTCACTTCCATGACCGCAGACACTTGGATGTTTCCAGGCTTTTGGTTATGCTATTGCCCTACCCGGGAGGACACCTACTGAAATCACATTCCTCCCTTTATACTCAGCTGGTTAGTACTAATTGATCACTCTCCTCTTCCTAAAATACTAGGTTTGGTTTTGTTTTAAGCTCTTTGAACACACTTCTTCTGCTGTACATTACGGTTAGTAATACACCAAATGTACCTGGGGGTCTGCCTCCCCTGATCCCTATAAATGGTCATGTGAATTTCCAAAGCTCACATAGCATCTCCAGACCTCTGCAAAGTTGCAGTGGTAGATATAAAATATTATAGAACTGTATGTGATTACGGTTGCCTTCCTCTCACTGAAGTCTTGGATGACAGGGCACAGTTTTTTTCATTTTTGTCCTCTTTCGCCACACCTGGTTAACTCCTTCCTTGCACAAAGTGAGCCATCTTTGAAGACTTAAATATTTATGTTAAAACTTCACTGTCATGTAAAATGTAATGCCCTAAATTTATGTCATATTATAGGTACTTGGGGGCTATAGTAATCTTGAATATGTGAGAAATGAGATTTCTCTGAAATAGAAAAGCACAGAATGCATCAGAATAACTTTAGGAGAGCAGGCCATGCCCGAAATGTGATTGACTATAGTAAGGTTTTAAATAAGTTGATATAATAATAACAAAAGTATTAGAGACATTCTGAGTCGATGACAAGGGAAATTGCTGAGAAGGTCAAAACACTGTTGCACTTAACAGCATAAAATAAAGAGACACACAGCAGCAAATACTGACAATATCTGGTGGCCAGTGACTTCAGTTATCAAAATGTATTCATGCATTTATGTATTTATGTCTATTTATTTATTTATGGCAGTAATCCCATTCAGGAGGGCTCCAACCTAAGACCTAATCACCTGCCAAAGACCTTACCTCTGAATACCATCTCACGGGGGATTAGGTTTCAACATATGAATCTGGGGGGGACACATTCAGTCTATAGCACTAGGAAGTTTGACTTGAACTAGTGTGGCTTGCTCTTTGCTGCCCTTCCCAAAACATCTGTGGCCCCCTCCATCCCATTCTTATCACAAAACCCACGGTAGTCAAAATGCAATTCTGATACGGGTTGGAGTCGTTCTTCGGTCTCAATGATACCCATCTCAGGTTGCCAACTGCCTGAGAGGTACTTCTTTTGGGGGTATTATAATGCGTGAGTATTATTTTACTAGTGTATTTGTATAAAGTGGAGGAAACTGCTGCTGTTTACCTGGTGTGCCATCTCCATGACGTACGCATCCCAGTCTTTGAACAAATACATGCATTTATACACATACACACGTTGAAAAAGGCAGGGCCACTAGCTCCAAGCAGCTAATGATGGGGTCCTGGAAGTGGGAGGGGATGGGAGGGACAGGGTCCCCCCTATCATGTCCTTTATACTTTTCTTACAATTTTTTCAATTTTACATTTTTAAATTTTAATTTAATTTTGTTTTCAACTTTCAACTGTGCAAAACTCATCTCTATTGAGAGAGAGATGCATTTGGATATTTTTGTCTGATGCAAAACACAAAGCATTTGATTCTGGTAATTTTCCCTGCTCTGATTCCATGACCATCAATCAACTTTCTGTAGGCTGGTAAAGAGAATGTACTGATCACATTCGGTAAGTCATCACAGTAACATCCCCTTTAGTTCTGGATTTAAAAATCAAAGCCACAAATAACCAAATTGAAAAAAGAGTGAGAGAGAAAAAAAATAAATCACACAAACAAAATATCAATGCCATGAAAAATATACTTTTTTTGAGGTGAGTTGATAAAACCAGATTTCTGAGGAGGTAACCAGACCAAGAACACATAGAAATTCAACCTGGTAATAAACACCACCTGCGAGAGCTGTTTGCATGGGCTTCACCTAACCCAACAGGAACTGGGCCTCATGCAAGAGTTTCTCATTTCTCTGGTTCATTATTGACAATGGCCATAATCTTTTTTGGATGTATTATTTTCTTTGTTCCAGAAAAAAGGAAGGAGATTAATTGAGGGAGGGAGAGAAATATATATATATTTTGATTTATGATGTCAGTAAGGACAAAAATCTCCAAAGTTAACTAAAATAAATAACTGTGAATTCCTTCATAAACGCAATTGTCTACATTAGGGGAAAAATATACAATATAGCGCCCAAACTGCAATAACACGAAAATTCACACACCTTGAAAATAGTGTCTATAGTTTCTGAGAATTTTGGAAATGCAATAAACTATTCGATGGCCTCAAGATTGCAAATACTCTGGAAGAAACTCACTGCAGGGCAACGTGATAGGTGACAGTGGTGCTGGTATATACACACAGGGCCTTATTTTGTTTCTTGTGTTGTCTTCTCGGCAAGAGCAGCAGCCTCGATCAGCTGTTCTAGGCCTCTCCACTTTTCTGTGATTTTCTCAGATTTCCTAGCACGGGAACGAAGCCAACAGTCAATGGAAAGCCCGGCCCTGGCTGAGGGTCTTTCTCTTCAGGTTGTGTACACGCACACAGCTCAGAAGAGACCACCATCCTGATGCTGTTTAACAGGAAAGCACTCTTTGCTAATTTTTTGCTTTGATAAAAAAAAAATTGGCAAATATACATTATGTTATATTTCTACAAAGATAGTCCTACATTAGTATGGTTTCCTTATGTGGTTAATTAAGCAACAAAGCAAAAACACATATTGTATTTACTCCTGATAACTGGCCACATTCAGTAATTTTGTTTTAGCTAATCATATCATTGAACATTTTAAAATGTAAGTTCATAAGTACGAAAGAGTGTATTATGTCAGATCACAAATTTATAGCTTATTTTAAAAACTTGATGACAAAATTAGGTCATGCTAATGGTTAAAAAAAAGTATTTTCGAAAGTAAAAAATAATTCTACTTTTTAAAAAAGTTCCACCTTAATTCTTTAAGCAAAAAAAGAAAAAGAAAAACAGCAAGTGAGCGGAGCTCTTGGAATTCCTTTCTTGTTTAATTTTTAAAATAATTTAGGGGGAAGGGACATACTGGTAAAGATTTTGTCTTTAAATAGTTTCTTTTGGAAAACATCAACAACTGAAATATTTAAAAAGTGATTAACCACTTGCAAGAGACTGAAAACATCCTAGGTATGTGCATTCCCAAAACATACATTTTCCAATTGAGACTTTTAAACTGTCGATACCCAGGAGACAATGCCATTGACGTGTACCTGGCACTAGTTCTGCCAGTTAATTTTTTCCCCAGAGAGTACTTTTGGGCGACAGAGTGGCGTCCTGGCTTCCCAGGTTGTTGCATTGACAAACTGCAGTGGAGTAAAGTCAAGGGGCCTGACAAAATCTCATTAATCATTTTAAATTAAATCCAACCCTCCTGTCCAACCAGGCCGAGAAGAAAGCCAATTTTTTTTTTTTTTTAAACAAATGAAAATTTCCTCTGTAAAGATTTGGTATCTTTCTCTGGTTGGTCTTTAATTTGATTAGACAAAAATAAAATAAAACAATCCACTTCTCTAAGCTTGAAAACAAAACATTTGTCCAGATATGATTTAACAGATCAGCCAAGTGTCTTTTAAAAATGAAACAAATTTTGAATAAAAATACCTGGAAACATTCTGAGGGGAAGCAGTACTAGTTAAATTAGGAACACTATCTTTATTTTCTGAATACTTCAATGAATTTATTTTGCTCTATCGAAAATACATCATCCTTAATAACATCTGAAAGAAGAAATAAGAGAAAAAATCCATTATCCATAATATCTTGGTATCTTGTATCCCAGTCTGTTCTTTCCATTCATAGGTTTTTGCTTTGTTTTACATAGTAACCATAATGTGTGTATATATGCAATTTAATCTTCTTTTTAATATTTATCATTATTTATAACTGTTAACTCACATTATTCATAAACATCATGGCATCATAATAACAGGTCATGAGGATGCGTTCTGGTCTACTTGACCAGTGCTTAGCACGCTGTCTGGTACCCCGCGTGTACTCAAACATTGTTTATTTTTTACAATAGCCCCAGGTTTGGGGCATTCCAGTGGTTTCTATCTTTTTCTTTTTTTGAAATTAAAAACAATGACGTGACTAAGAGTGTACGTACTGCCTTTCCTCTATTTGGGATTATTTCCTTAGGATGGCTTCCCAAAGTGGACATATTCACTTACAAATGCTTGTAAACAACTGTAGGGAGTTGAGCTATTAATAGCGATATTAAAGAAAAAGTTCACTTTAAACACAGGAAAAGACTCCAATTAGAATAAATGGGTTATTATTTTAAATATATAGACTTCTGAACAAGCTAGCTCTCATTGAGCACCATATTAATAATATCGCCAATCATGTAAGAGATCAGTTTAGAGAAGTAACAAGATCAATGGCTTAAACTCTCAAAATTAAAAAAAGGACAATCAAAGTAGCAGTAATTTATGCAAATATTTGAAATTAGAAGGCCCAGAGAAATGAATTTACATCCAGAACAATACATAGGTTGAATCTGTATTAGTTTTTTTAAGTTTGCTCTAAACATTCTGATTTGTAAATTGTGTACACCTGAAAGGTCTGGTTATATTTTTTTGAAATGCAAATAGTAAAGTCATCTTTCTATATACTTATATATTAGAAACTAAACCAGGGCTAAAATAATTCAGTTAGGTTTACTGAGAAACTGCTTTGGGCCAAGGTCTGTGTTAGGTACTGAGGGAGACATAAGAAGAATAAAATTTCCACCTGCAAGAATTGAGAATGTTGCCCTGGAGGGGAATGAGTCTGAGGGGACTTTGAAGGACAAATAACATTTCAACAGGTAAAGAGGCAGAGGGGTTACGAGCTTTCCAGAGACAAAGCACCACAGATGAGATTAGAGAGTGTTAGTTTGAACAGAGTGCGCTTAGAAAAAATCCTGTTGATGATCAATTTGGAGGACTCGTAAAAGTTTTCTAGCATTTTCTCTTTTCCTTTTCTTAAAAAAATATCTGTACTGTATTTTAAAAACATAAGTAATGATGGTGTATAGAAAGGATGCACTAGCAGTATGCAGTTGGTATGGTGTGTTCTGGGCTTGAAACAACACGGCCCTTACCGGGGAGGAAGGTGTAGACAGGTCTGAGTTGCAGTGGACCATAAATTCTCTTGTGGGTTTCCGCAGAGCTCAGATTACACACTGAATAAGGAGGTATTTGGGCAGAGACGATATAAAAGCCATTAGCGCTACTATGATTTTCTAGCCTCAAAGAACTCAGCCCCAAGTGGAAAAGGTAGACTCTCGAAAAGGCCTGAGTGTAGATGAGAAAGGAACAATCTACTTGGGCTGCAGCACATGCAAAGCTCAGCGTCCTTCTTGAAACTCCCCTTCCCTAGCTCTCGGGATGCCATTCTTCTCTGGTCCTTCTACAGTTTGTTTGTTTGTTTTTTGTTTTTTTTTTTGTGGTACGGGGGCCTCTCACTGCTGTGGCCTCTCCCGTTGCGGAGCACAGGCTCCGGACGCGCAGGCTCAGCGGCCATGGCTCACGGGCCCAGCCGCTCCGCGGCATGTGGGATCTTCCCGGACCGGGGCACGAACCCGTGTCCCCTGCATTCGCAGGCGGACTCTCAACCACTGTGCCACCAGGGAAGCCCCCTTCTACAGTTTTAAAGAGCCCTCATTTTCTTTCTTCTTTTTCTCTACAAAACCTGAAATGCTGTGTTTCCCAAGTATTTCTTTTTACTCCACATATTCCCTAGAGGAGGTGTCTTTTCCCATGCTTTACCTCGTATAACGACCCCCAAACTTACATATCTAGTCTTATTCTGTACCTGCAATGTTCTATTGATTCTTTCAAATTCAAAACATCCAAAAATTGGAAACATCATCTTTTCTATTTCATCCCATTGGTTGCTTCTCCTAGTAGCTACCTTTGATGATAGGACAACCAGATCCTCATATTAGAAACCCTTCCCCCAAATCACTAAATCCTATCAATTTTCAGTTGTTTTTAAAAATTCATTCCTCCTCTGTAAATCCTCTGCCACTCGCCTAGTTCAGGCCTTACAATAGAATCTGACAGGCTGGGAGCAATCCTTGACTTTAAGAAGATCACATTTTGATAAAGAAGTTGGACATGTAGAAAATTAACACCAGTAGTATGTGTGATAGAGACAGTCTTTGATAGCTTTGACCAAGAAATTAGATTTGAGGTGGCTCTTAGGTGATAAGTTGGGGGACTTTAAATATTTACTTGGTCCCACCGGGTCTTAGCTGAGGCAGGTGGGCTCCTTAGTTGCAGTTCGCCGCCTCCTTAGTTGTGGCATGCAAACTCTTAGCTGTGGCATGCATGTGGGATCTAGTTCCCTGGCCAGGGATCGAACCTGGGCCCCCTGCTTTGGGAGCGCGAGTCTTAACCACTGTGCCGCCAGGGAAGCCCAAGGGGGACTGTAGATACAGGAGGGAGAGGAGGATGCTACAGAAAGAACAGCTTGTAAAAGGCAAAGACAGACCAGACCACATTTGAGGAATGTTGCTGGAGATGAGGCTTTAAAGGTAAGCAGAGGCCATGGGCTTCCCCGGTGGCGCAGTGGTTGAGAGTCCGCCTGCCAATGCAGGGGACACGGGTTCGTGCCCCGATCCGGGAAGATCCCACATGCCGCGGAGCGGCTGGGCCCGTGAGCCATGGCCGCTGAGCCTGCGCGTCCGGAGCCTGTGCTCCGCAATGGGAGAGGCCACAGCAGTGAGAGGCCCGCGTACCGCAAAAAAAAAAAAAAAGAAAGGTAAGCAGAGGCCATGGGCTTCCCCGGTGGCACAGTGGTTGAGAGTCCACCTGCCAATGCAGGGGACACGGGTTCGTGCCCCGATCCGGGAAGATCCCACATGCCGCGGAGCGGCTGGGCCCGTGAGCCATGGCCGCTGAGCCTGCGCGTCCGGAGCCTGTGCTCCGCAATGGGAGAGGCCACAGCAGTGAGAGGCCCGCGTACCGCAAAAAAAAAAAAAAAAAAAAAAAAAAAAGGTAAGCAGAAGCCAGATCGTGAAGGGTCTTACATGCCACACTAGGGAGGCTACACTTAATTTTGTAGTGAGAAATGAGACATTGAAAGACTTTCTCTAAACTCTCCCTACTGATCATCTAAGAGCCACCTCAAATATAATAATGTGGGTAAATGCAAAAGAGCTTTTTTTCTTAATTTATTTAAAATATATATGACTGTCCACAGCAAATTATACCATTATATTGTGGAGTTTATAACATAGGCTATATATTAGACAGATGATAACTATAAGATAACCGACAGGGTAAATACACCTCTATGGTTACAAAGTTTATATTTTATATTAAGGGGTACAGTGTTAAGTGCATATACATTGTGTAAGGTTGCATATCTTGATATGGGCTTGGTTTACACAGGTGTATGCATTTATGAAGACATTGATTAGTACACTTATTAGAATAATTTTGTCATAGAATTCAAAATTATGCACACGTGAAATATATTTAGATATCTGCTTCAGAATCTTAGAAATTGTTTACTACCAGTCTGAAATTCCCTTTGAT
Organism: Phocoena phocoena; assembly: GCF_963924675.1. Taxonomy (NCBI): domain Eukaryota; kingdom Metazoa; phylum Chordata; class Mammalia; order Artiodactyla; family Phocoenidae; genus Phocoena; species Phocoena phocoena. Next base: position 7,210,699 of record NC_089224.1, read on the forward strand.
TTTCAAAAGTTGTTTTGGTTATCTTATGTTTTGTCTTTGAAAATTCTGTAGTACATCGTTCAGTTGTAATATCAGGGCTAGATCTGGAAGGCAGGACTACTCCCTGTTGTGGCCTCTCCCGTTGCAGAGCACAGGCTCTGGACACGCAGGCTCAGCGGCCATGGCTCACGGGCCCAGCCGCTCCGCTCCGCGGCATGTGGGATCTTCCCGGACCGAGGCACGAACCCGTGTCCCCTGCATCGGCAGGCGGACTCTCAACCACTGCGCCACCAGGGAAGCCCTACACTGTTCTTTATCATTCCAATGTTGTGTTTTAATGATTAAATAACTGTTAAGATATACATCATACGTTTGCTCTCCATTAAGCAGTAGTTTTCCTCTCATTACCCAATCATGTAACTTCTGTGAAGGCAGAGCCCATGTCCAGGTATCACTAGTACCTGGCACAATGCTTAGCACATGGAAGACCCTTGATAAATATATACTGAATGAATGAATAAAGACTGTTTACCATCATTCACAATATTCCTTTCCCAACTGATTCTGAACAGAAATCATCAAGATTAGGAGAGGGCCCTCTAGTGGTGCGGTGGTTAAGCATCCCCCTGCAATACAGGGGACACGGGTTCGAGCCCTGGTCCAGGAAGATCCCACGTGCCGCGGAGCAACTAAGCCCATGTGCCACAACTACTGAGGCCTGTGCTCTAGAGCCCGCGAGCCACAACTACTGAGACCGCATGCTGCAACTACTGAAGCCCATGTGCCTAGAGCCCGTGCTCCCCACAATGAGAACCCCGTGCACAAGGAAGAGTAGCCCCCGCTCGCCTCAATTGGAGAAATCCTGTGCACAGCAACAAAGACCCAACACAGCCAAAAATAAATAAATAAAATAAATAAATTTATAAAAAAAAATTAGGAGAATAGTAAGGTTTGACTACTTCAGATATAAGTTCTAATGACATTTTGTTCTTATGTGTGGAAACAGATTTTAACGTGTTTTGCTATGGTTTAAAGGACTTGAGACTTAACTAATGCAGAAATTTAAAAAATGAAGTGATTAATTTCTGTTATAAAAATAAGTGCCTGTTTGCATAGTAACAAATCAATACTCTTTTCAAAGTTCAAAGGAAAGAGAAGCTGGTACTGCTTTCTATTGAAGTCAGATCCAACGTTTATGAAGACAGTAATAATTTCATATCAGAATCAAATAAATTTCAGAACTCAGTTTGAGAGAAAAAGGAAAGGCTTTAGTTAAAATCTTTACAATAAAATAATTATGATTATAAATCTTTTTAGTTAAATATGTACACATTACATGGTATTTTAAAAAAGAATGGAAATGAATAAAGTTTTTCAGGCAAATCTAATGCACAAATATACCATCTTTTTTAGAGTATAATGTCAGTTTAACATTCTTAAACAGCTGTGTCAGACAATGGCTCTGCTTTGTGCAAAACATGATAAGCAAAATTAAGAAAAATTCTGCAAAATTCTTTAGTTCCCCAAGGAAATTACTAAAAAAGAAAAGAGTAAAAGAAAAAAGGTTGTACACTCAAGCTTGATTGTATACAGAGGCTAGAATGACCAGCACTAATGTAACCCCCATATCCTCTAAATAAGTCCTTGGGTAGTTTTAGTTTGAAGTTAAAAGTTAAAGTCCTAGCAATTGTGCTCTTATGCAGCCACATGGCCAATAAGGTAGATGTTGTCATAAAGGTGCCCCACAAAATCTTCACTAATGTTCTGAGCAGCACGGCGGGTATTTCGAATAAATTCTCTTTTTGACATTTTATTCTTCACATGAGGGCTAGTGAGGTCAATGGAAAGTAGAATCAAAGAGTAGCACAGTACATAGACAGCATCTGGAAGGAAAAAGAAACACCTTGAATTACTGGCTGGTTTTTAAACTGTGGTCTCAAAGGCAAAACTGTTCATAATTTCTAAAGCTCAAGATTAGATTATAATTAAACATAATTGCCTGGGCCTTCCCCAGTTTGGTGATGAAAGTCCTGTGTCCTAGGAAACTCCTCTCCTGGGCAAACAGGGATGTCGATCATCCTAACTGAACACCAATTCAGTAAGCATTTTCTTCAAATAGTTTAGGAGTTTATAGTAAAAAGTCATTCTAAATTTAAAAATTTCAGAATTGGCTTTATTTGTCTCTTGCTTTCAAATGTGATATTCCCATTCAACTACGCATTAAATACATTTGTACTGTCAGTATATCTTCCCATTAAAAAAAAGTCGGGGGGTTTCCATGGTGGCGCAGTGGTTGAGAGTCCGCCTGCCGATGCAGGGGACAAGGGTTCGTGCCCCGGTCCGGGAAGATCCCACATGCCGCGGAGCGGCTGGGCCCGTGAGCCATCGCCACTGAGCCTGCACGTCCCGAGCCTGTGCTCCGCAACGGGAGAGGCCACAGCAGTGAGAGGCCCGCGTACGGCAAAAAAAAAAAAAAAAAAAAGTCGGATGTTTATTTTCAAACGCTTTTACAAAGACCTAATTTAATTAGAAAGCATTTTTAATGACAATAAAATGTATTAACTTGGTACTAGAAAATAAAACGTAAACATCTCACAAGCTTATTAAATTACCCTTGTCATTTAAGATATGTATTTAAAAGGTCTATGGAATTTACATATTAATCTCAAAAGTAAATCTTTAGGGAAAAATTGCTAAACTTGAGCCCACGCAACAAAAACTTTCTTCTTTATATTGTTCAGGGCAATGGTTGATGTTTACTGTTAAAACAGTAAGGAACCTCATGATACTTGCTACTACTACTTGCTACTACTGTGGTGTTTATTTTTCAGAATATTGCAGTCTTAATAAAGATTGTCTTGCACAAGCATGCTCAGCAAATTTCATATGATAGGAAAAGGCTTTGCAATCTCTGCAGTAAGAGAAGCACAACAAGATTTTTTGATATGAAGAGAGAAATAAATCCGTATCACATGAAAAAAATACATAGGTGACTCAGGCTATACCATGCCCATATACACATACACACAAACAGTGAAAACTAGTTGTATTAAAAACAAATTTTAGTAGAAAAATTCTAGGTGTTACCTATGTAATGTGTGTATTATTAAAAGCTTTAAAAATAATCTCTCAAGTTTTTGATTAGACTAGTAAAAATATCCAATGCTTAAACAAGAATTTTAAAGAATTCATATACCTAAGTCTAACTTTCCTCCTAAAACAGTATATTTACTACATGTAAATAATAGCTATGACAAACTAGTTATTGCTAGAAGCAATAAGACAAGTATTTGTAACTACAGGAAGCATTTTTCCCCATAGTGAGAAAAATATCTCATCTACTACTATTTTTACCTAGAGATGGGAATGGGAGCAGGAAGGAATTCACTATATACATTCTTACCAGGACTAAGGCCAAGTTCCCTCATTAAATCAGGGTTACAAGCACAGAATCTATGTGAGAACTTTGTTATAAGTGTTTCAAGATACTCTCCGCGCTCTTCAGGGGCATGGATGTGACGAAAAAATTCTCTCAGTGCATTGGGCAAGAACTGATTTCTAAAATTATGCAGTGTTACAAGGTCATCCAAGACATCTCTCCTAGTAGAAAAAGAAAAAGGTACAGCTTTAGTTAACTTTTCTCTATTAAAAAAATGATGGGAAAAATCACAGATTATTCATTTTTTGGATGAAAATACTTTGTTGATTACCACATCAGCAATCCTATAAAGTATATGTGTCTTAAAATTTTAAAACATCAAAGTATGTTTATAAAATTAAGCAATTTAAAAATCTTCATGAATAGAATAACAAAACAAGGTGAAACTAGAAATTCTAACTATAAAATGAATTTTCAATATTAAAAATGGTAACTTTTTTCAAGTATCTTCTTGGCTAAATCCAAATGACAAACAGAATTCTTTATTTTTTTAATTATGAAAATAAGGAGAATCTTCACTTTCCATACCAATCCACATCACCAGAGGTAACAATTGTTTATGTAGACTTTTTTTAAGTGTCTACATATACCCTATATTGTTCTAGAATTTGCTTTTGCTTGTTTCATATAGTGTATTGTGAGCAGCTTTCTGTGTCTTTACACAAAGATCTAACTCTTTCATTTAAATGGCTCCACAGTAGCGTATCTTATGGATATAAGAATTCTAATGATATAGATTTAGGTTGTTTACAATTTTATAAATATTTGTGTACATATGTGCATATATACTTATCTTTTATCAAGAGCGTTCTAATAGTCACACTTTGTTATAATATGCTTCAATCCTTACTGAACTCAAGTGTGATTATATGACCATGATTATAGGAATCTTAATTTCTACCAGTTGCTTATGGCAGGGATAGGCAAACTACAGCTAGTGGGCCAAATACTACAGCCCACTGCCTGTTTTTATAAATAAAGTTTTACTAGAACACAGCTATACTCACTTGTTTACTTATTGTCTATGTCTGCTTTCATGACACAATGGCATGTGTTATAAGTTATAAGTAGCTGCAATAGAGAGCATATGTCCTTCAAAGCCTAAAATATTCACAGAAATATCTGGTTCTTTAAAGAAAAACTGCTGATCCCTAGGTACCTAGCATTTAAGGACAAAAAGAGTTAATGACACCATCTTTACGTAAGAAATTTCTTTCAATGACCGATATGCTGAACTATAAACCCCTCAAGGACAGGGATTATGTTTTAATCAACTGCATACTGCTACTTCTAGCAAAGTTCCTGGAATATAATAAATACAAATTGTTGTTGAAAAATCCTGAGAAATAAAAAAAAAAAAGAATTACAATGAAAAGACAAACACATTTTTGAGCCATTCTTTAGATTTCTATGAGATCTGTAATTTTTAAAATGGTAGTTCGGTGACGTCACATCAAAATATTTTCACAATATTTTTCTGTCTGTTGATACCCAGAATTCAAGAGGACAAATGAATGACTATCAAGTCAAAACAGCATACGAGGCACTGTCTCTGTAAAGCATGCTATTAAATCACGCTTCCGGGATTTTCAAGCTTTTATGTGACACTTTTGTGTAGTATGATGCAAATATACACACCTTATAGGGTTTGTGTTTCTGAGTACTATTTGTCCATTTGATTTGTATATGGACAATTTCAAAATTCAGAACTTTTAGTTACCAAACACTTAGATTTTATGTCTAGTTTCGGTCTGCGATCACAAAGATGCTGGACTTCCATTTTGCGTCTGTGCTTGGGCTTTTTTTTTTACCTTTACAATGCTAAATTCCTCATCAGCTCGCAAGAGAAATGATTTGCAAGGTATAGGAATCTTTTTCCTGTCTTCACTCAATTTTGCAACTAGATGAATGCTACGTAGTACAGTTTTTAAGGTAAAACTTAACTCATTAAAAGCAGTATTTAACTCATGTCTGATGAAAAATTAATTTTTTTTTACCTTTCATCAAGATAGATTCTGAGTTTTTTCCAATTTAGTGTTCTTGTACAGAAGATAAACTTTGCTATTTCCTTTGGTGAATCATCTAGGATGCCCTTGGACATAAAGTAGTTCACTCCCTAAGACAGAAAGACAAGTCTACATAAATAAAATCAGTCTTCCTTTGTAAATTTAACAATTAGGCAATAGCAGAACAATAGCTATAGATTCTTTCCAGCATTAATAGACTGTTTATAGCTTTAACATGCAAAATACAAGCTAGAACTTGAACTGAAACTGTTATTTGTGGTTGATAGTTTACATGCAATGAAAAGTAGGAAATTCAAAGTTAAGACTTCTAAGGACATCCTAATTCAATTTTCTGGCTCAGGTCAGTTAAAACTAACTATCCAGAAATATGACCTAAATTGGGGGTGGGGGGAGTGGGGAAGAACAATTACGCAGACTTTAAGAATAAGCCTTACAACAAACACTTCAATTGCCTAATGGAAAACATGATTTCTAAAGCTCAGACACATATTCTAACACACTTTTCAAGGAAATAGCTTCTTGAGAAAAAAGGATTCTCCAAATCAAAGACTAACAGGTTTTTTCTGGAAAGAATAATCATTAAATTTACTTAAAGTAAAAGGAGCAGAGTTCCAGACTGGTTTATGGGTTGTATACACTTTGGCTTCAATACATTCTGTAAGAATTTAGCTCCAATACACACTGAGGTTAAACATAATAAGACAAAACAATTTCAGTGTTTTTCATAGGGTTTATCTTTGAATTTCCTTTTCTCTGCATGCAAAGTTTTCCAGAGAAGCATTACCCGTAAGGTTGTACCCTACTTTAGATTTAAACCACCAACAACAAAATAGCAACAGAAAAATCAAACACTGAAACCAATGTTCTCTCATGTATATGAAGGTCACATTCAAATAAATGCCTTATGTGGATTTGAATGTGCAGTTATTGAAATAAAAGCAGGTGTGTTTATTTCAACTCACAGTTATCCAGATACATGCATTCCCATGAATGCTCATGTCTGGGTAATAGCACAATGCGTGCAGTTAATTGGTAGAGAAAATGACATATTATATACACACAACATACTGTTTTCACACATAAATTTCTTCCGCATTTCTTCCCTTTACAAACACTTACATAGTGATCAGAAATATTGCATACATTAGGAATTCAAAAAATTGGAAGAATTTTAACAAAAACTCTCATAAAATTTTTATATTACATTTTTTAAGCAATTTGGTACCATGAGGTTATGCTTTTGAAAGGTTATAATTATCTATAAAATGTAATTCAAAGATAAGGTTTTTATATAAAACTAATTTTATGAGGATAGCAGGCTATTAGCAATGTTATCAAATTTTCATAAGAATTTGAGAAGTATAAAAACAATCCTAAAGCACTGATTTTAAAAAGCATATAAAGAGCAGAATGTGAGAACGTGAAACTTTGCCAACTCAGTGGTAAGCCATATTTCAGACTGCACCCTGGATACAAGGCTAGAGCACATAACATGATCAAGATGAAAAGCCAAAGAACTCGTTTGGAATGAGGCTCTCAGCAATTGTCTGAGGGGGCAGGAACGAGAGAAACAGGAATGCTTGTTCCATCCTTTCCTCCATTCGTTTGAACAATCGAGAGTTGACTGTATATTTAATTGATCTACTCTGCAAAATTAAGCCAGGTTTTGATTTTTTTTTCTAAAACTCCTCCATTTAAAAAGCATAACAACATATTAGAAGTATTACCAGTGCTTAATTTTAATCCAAGTGATTCAAAGACAAAGGAATGTCAATTAAGTAGTAATTAATAGTTTCTTTATTCATGCTTACTTGTAAATCAGTATTTAAGAGACACAAAACTAATTCTAACTTACTTTTTAAAAATTTACAAAATGTAAAAAAAACACTAATGTGATCTGTTAAATAGCATGTAATTCTCTAATTATATATACCATTGTTAATATGGTTTGATGCTCCTCAGTTGTAAATTAACACTGGCATTTGCCTTATGCAAGCATCATACAATTGTTGGTCATTTCCTTTTTTTACGGAATACATGTTTGAGAATTTAATATGTAACCTCACTTGAGTTCTCCAAAATCAATCAGATGCAGAGGAGTAAGCAGATGGTTTTCAACCCAGTCCTGAAAACCGGCTACACAGGCTTGAAATCAGCCAACACTGCTGGTTTTGAGGAAAGACAGCATCAGTTTCAAGCCCGGGATTCCTTTGGAAAGGAAGATTACTTTTAGCAGGGCTTTCAGAGTGAAGAGTAAGGGATGACAAAACAGAAAAGGACATGGGACCAGATTATAATTGTCTTCAATAAGCAAGATGGCCACCATCTGAATTCCTATCTTGTTTTGTAAAAAGCAATAAAATACGAAAGAAACCATAGCATGACATCTGTTGAATAACTACGTATTTGTTTAATACATGTATGAGTATTTTTTATTTTTAATAATGTTTTACAAGAATGGTACAGAGGAATCCCTAGATCATATAGCATTAATTACAGTTATTCATCAGGACTAAAACTCTCAGCAGTATATGTGTGTGTTTCTGTGTGTGTACATGTGTGCATGCACGTGTGTCTCACAGGCAGAGAGGAAATCATGAACATTAATATTAGCCTATATTAACATCGTTTCCAGAAAAAGGAAGGTTTTAGCTCATTATCATCTACGTGATTCACTAAAAAGTGTCCAATTCTGGATGTCACATTTTATGGGGCATACTGACAAATTAGAACTATCTGAATAAAGGAAACCAGGGCCTGATTGGATTGTTGGAGGGTCTAGACTTCATGTTATGTGAGGAAGAGTTGAGGGATACAGGGACATTAGGTCTAAAGATGAAGCTATTTAGGAAAGAAGAAAAGATTAAGGCACTAAGACATCTGAAAAGATTAAGACTTATGACATCTGTGTCACAAGGAAAAAGGAATAAACACTGTGTGTGGTTTGAGTGAAGACCTTAAGCTGATGAAAGCTATGGAACATCTTCCCCAAATAACGCACACTGCCAGGTTTACAGTGATAGACACAAGTAGAAGAGTTTTGCTTTAAGAAACTTTTAAAATAATGTCTTTCAAGAGGTCCCTTTCCACAGAGTTATGGGAACTCAAGTCCAAGTAGAAAGCTAGGGGATGAGCAAGGTAAGGAAACTGAGCACAGCCAACTCACTTGAAAAATGTATTCGTATATAGGAGGGAAAAAATGGCAAAATTAAAGCGCAAAAAGATAAGAAAGAAGATAACTGGAGCTGCAAGTAGAGAAGAGGAGAGCAGGCGAAAGGAATGAAAACACAGGTGGGGTCTAACATGCTTTCTCAGCCTGGAAGACAGGATGGCGGTACTGGTTTGGAGACAGGTGCACGAAGAAAATGTTAAAAGACAAAAACAGAGTGCATGTTGGTTTTCTTTTTAGGGAGGATGAGCCATCTGGAGAGAGTTGAATAAGGGAGCTGGCTTGGCTCCTTGAGCAAAATGGTAAAGATTTCTACCAACAGTGGTGCAGGGTGTAACAGGAAATCCACTAGGAATAAAGAAAAGGAGGGCCAAGCAGCAATGAAAACCCAGGAGAAGTTAAGGTGAATTCATCTCATCTCATGCTAAGGTTTTCTTTAATAGAACACATGCTGTCAGTGATTCAAAGACAAAAAAAATCAAGAAATTCTGTAAAGCATTCTCCATGGATTATGTCACTAAAAACTGTTATGCAAATGACAGCACCAAGACTTAAACACTCCAATTAGAGCGGTAAGCTGTTTAGACACAATGTTTATTTAGGTGGCAAACACAAATAATTCAAGAAAACATATGCAAATAGCTAAAGCCAATATTAAGAAGGAATTCAGAGTGGAGAAAAGGATGTGTTGGAGCTCAGTCCCCTACCTAATGTATCTCTCCATTTGCTTACTATGATAAGAATGGCTCCTTTCACACAGCAATTCCTGTTTTTATATCTACTTTCTTATCTTTTATTATATAAATACCCATGTTTTTCTCTCCTCTTTTAATAAAACCTATTTTTTGGAGGCAAATCATTATTATCCACAGTGTGCTTCAAAAGTAAAATCTACCATATATATGTTCAGAACCAAAAAATATGTATTTGGGGACAAAGTGAATTCTAGTAAGCTAGGCATGCAAAGTACTGACTGCTGTGAAGCTAAAACTGCTCTTAATAAAAAAGTCTTAATTTTTTTTTTTTTAAAGTGCTGACTACTAGTACTGAAAGTACTGGCAACTGGCCCAGACACTTGGCAGACACACTGTGTAACAGTTGGTATCAATAAAAGAAATCACTAATAAAACAAAACTGACATGCTAGGGAGTACCCTTAATTTGTTTCCCTAAAGAACAACTTAGGAAAGAAATTTAGTTAAAAAAAATTTTGCTTTAGCTAGCTTTGTTCAAATTGGCCGTTGTATCAAATGTAAAAATCAAGTACCATGGCTACTGCTGTTCAGGTAATAAATCTGTCCTTTGAACATTATACAATAGAAAGCGAACTGGACACTGCATTTAATTTTCTTTTTAAAAGGACATTTGAAAACTTTTAGAATAACTATCCTTAAATTTTAACAATAAATATTTATAAAACAAAATACTTCAATCTAGATTTCTAATCTATTAATATTCAAGTATACATTTTAACCAGTGAAATGAACAATTGAAATGTAACATTTTCGTACTAAAAATACTGTAAAAATAAGATACAATATATATTGTGAAAGCTTTTATTTTAAAATCTTAATTATTTCTAAAAAGTTAGCACACCAGAGTGCAGCCCTCTACAGGTCAGAGTATTCCCATTGTCTTGTTTGAAAATAGCAGCAGCAGTGGTTAAGATGACATCTCTAATACTATTTCTCCTTTTTATAGTGCTAGCAGAATTGCTAGTGAAAATGTAAAATCTATTAATTTTTATCTAGTCCAGCAGTTCTCACTCTTCCGATTTAATTAGAGAACATGTGCTCTACAGTTAGAGGAAAAAACACATAGACCTTGAATAGGTGAAATTCTTCTAGGGATATGTATTCTGCAAATTAAAAAAAATCAACACCTTGCTTTTTAGCTGAAGTGAAACAAATGCAGAAGATTACTTAATGAGAAAGTTTAAGACTAGGTATCTATGCTTTTACGCTGTCATTTCATTTCATTCTGCCCACTAAGCTTTACCATGCAACTCTCCTATGTATATAACACTGACCTTCAGCACACAACTTCAGAAATGTCAAACAACAGTTTTATTCATGGTAATTTTATTCATGGGAATTTACTCTAATTATTCCTAATCTAGTCACTAGATTGAAAAAACTAAAGCAAAAACTATGCCCAAGTTTTTTAAGTCATCTATGTAGAAAGATTATTTTATAAGAGTAATAAGTAATGCTTTCCTCTGACTGAGGTACCCACAACTAGGCTATTCACTGGAAGGTTCTATGTGACTTATAACTAAGAGGAAAAGGGGGGTAATAAACGTTGGGAAAGATATGTAAAGATAATGTTGATGTCAGCTTCAAATCTGAGCTGCAGATTTCAGTCTTGTCAGTTCCCTGGGAAGAACAGAGCGCACACGCTGTCCACACTTACATGGAGAAGTGACAGTTGTGGAGAGAAGAGAGAGGGCCCATGTAGCCAGTTCCCTCTGATTCAGTTACTGAAATTGGTCAGAACACCACATTCTATCTGGAGGATAATGAAAAGTCATGAGTACGGACTGAAGTCAGCTTATTCATGGACCTGTTTGCATTGGCAAGGTTTTCAGCTTCCAAGAACAATTTATGGAAGGCTGTTCGTACGTGAAAGTGCACAATGCTGAGGAATTGCTAAGAACAGTCACACATACGCCCTAAATTATTTGTAGCTAGACGATGTCAATAGGAAATTCACAAAAAGGAGGGATAGTTCAAAAAACATCAAAAGAAAAATGGAAGATCATCTCTAATGGAGTCCAGGAAAAATGGAGGAGAGGCGTGGGACAGATCTTCTGCTTCTTTTTCATAGGAGAGAAAGCAATGACATCGGACAAACTAACATGAACTTCATCACCTAAGGTTTCAAATAACAATAAAAAGTCCCTATTAATTGGTTCTAATAGCCTCAAACAGAAAACGAGCCATGTCTGTGAGTTCTAAGTCTCCAAGGAGTCACACCCATAACTGGGCTAGATCACTGCATGAAGATGATGTTACTTGTGATAAATTACTACTAATAATTAAATATAGCAATCATTACTGCAATTAGTATTGACAATTGCTGGTTAGTGATGTAAGCTTCTAGAAAAAGCCCCATCTCTAATCTGTCTGTAAATTAGAAAAACACAGCATCCTAATCAAAATATGGAGATAAAACTCTATTAGGCTAAGGTATGATAAATAACACTTCAAACTAATGATAAAGTGACACATTTGAGCACAAATGTTAGTTTAGAATTCCCACTTTATAAAAACCACACACAAATATTGCATTGTAATATGTGCATTTATAGATATACACGTACATACCTACACATATGGCTATTTAAATGACTGACTCTACTTTGATAAATAAATATTACAATTTTATCATATTACCTAAATTCTAGAATGTACATTTATAAGTATGTTTTAACAGCTCTGAATCAATTTTTAAATAAACAAAATTCTTTTTAAGTGTTCTCCTAACAGAACATATACTTTCAAAGGGAGGTTAAAATTAAAAAAAATTTTTAAAGCCCAAATCTTAATAGTAGACAAGCAGAGAAGTTAGGATTTAAATGGTAGTTTCACTGCCAACACATGTGCATACTTCTTCATGTAATTAAAATATCTGTTCATCCTACCACCATTTCAGCCAAGACACATTTTAACTTGAACATAATTTTGGACCTCGATTTATTGCTTAAAATGTCTTCAAGAAGATTAAACCAAACAGTACCACTGAACTAAAAAGTTATTGTATATGCAAAGATTGCTCATCACATATCAGAAAATGAAATTAAAGGCAAAGTGTATCACCATCTAAAGCTAGAAGATGTTGTTGTGACTGATACATACTTCATGAAGGACCGTTACTCAGGTGTCAAATATGTATTTACTACAATCCAAAAGTTCCAGGAGAGGAAGAACCTCCAAGCCTAGAGCAGTGCCTTCTCCTGTGTGTGGTGTGTGTAGCTCTACTTCTAGTATAAATATAAGACTACATTTTAGTGAGCACTTAGAAACACTAAGCATTTAACACATATAATTTCATTAAATTTTCACAACACTACCATGATATAGGTACTATTATTGTCCCCATTTTTTTTTTTTTGGTCACGCCATGCAGCTTGTGGTATCTTAGTCCCCGACCAGGGATTGAACCTGGGCTCTTGGCAGTGAGAGCTCAGAGTCCTAACCACTGGACTGCCAGAGAATTCCCCTATTGTCCCCATTTTAGAGATGGGGAAACTGAAGCACGGAGAGTGTAAATAATTTGCCCAAGGTCAAAGTCATATAACTAGCAAGTGGAGAGATACTTAATAAGTGTCTGTTGAATGAATATTTGAATCTCTCTGTATAAAGCTTCCAGATGACTTTCAAGAGAAGCTGTAGATTTGTAAGGATTATATAATTCAAATAGGGGAAAAAAGAGAAAATAATAACATAACAAAAGAAAAAAATAACATAAAAACCTATGAGTTGGAGCAGTACACTGTAAATGCCTCAAATTATAAACCCCCAAAGGTCGAAGCAACCATTCCAAAAATAAAAAGCAACATGTCATTCTAATGATATATTTAACTGCTAGTAAGTGATTCAGAAAGATGTTAAGACTTTGATTATAAAGAAGGCATCTCTAAAAACTTTGATATGAAAGGAGAAAAGGTTACATAATCTTATGGATAAATGTACACTACGATTAGTTGGTCAAAAAATTGCATTTAATGTAGTGTTTCCTTCGAACTTCCATATTTCAAAGCTGTAATTAAATTGATGGATGCTGTACAAGTGATGACATCCAATAATTGAGGAAATATTGTCTTTTCAATTACTGAAAAAAAGCACTCATTGTGACACTGGCAGCAGCAATTTCAAATTCAGGAAAGAGATGTAGGAGAGACAACTACCTTGGACATTAAAGCTGAGAACTTAAATCTAGAAAGTGATGTCAAGTTTCACTGAAAATGTGGTCACATCAGATAAAGAAGAACATGGTGGAGGTGCCAAGGTGGTCAGAGAGGGTAAAGTAAGGAAACAAAAGGCAAACAGGTTTTTCTTTGAAATGTACTTAAAATATTAATACAATACTGCAAAGTCTTTAGGTACACTTATCTAAATTTGTAACAAAATTCATAAAGAAAAAATCTTGTTCATTTTAGCATTTCACATTTTAAAATTTGTAGTATGAGTGTTGTGGTGCTAAGATATTACAATTAAAATATTCTAATTTTATTCTTTCCTCTAGACCAAAGTCCTAGATCAGTACATTGTGCACTAATTTCAGTATGCTTTTACCCCAGACAATTTACACTTAAATGAGGTAGCAAATTCGTATTTCCTATAACAGACTTAGGAAAACAAAACCAAAGCCCATCAGGTGGTTTGAGAGATGAATAAACTATGGAATACTCCAGGCCTGAATCTTTTTCAATTAGATACAGACTAGCAAGCAGCCTGGGAAATTGATTCTCTTTGAAGCTTCTGAAAGGTTTATACTGAGTCTACCAGTGTCTTTCTATGGACTGATTCTAAACCACATGCTGGAATGCCTCTTGCAGACAAGGAAGGGTAAGGGAGGGTGACCACAGATATAGTATGGTCAGGGCAGAGTGTAAAATAAAGTTGACCTCATAGACACAGGATAAAGTTTTCTTCTTAATCATAAAATCAACACACGACAGATCAGATTGAAACAGACAGAAACATACATCCATATATACCCACACACACATCATGTTTCCCTGAAGAGAGTTAATGGCCTCTAGTTTAGTATGACTTGACCAGCTGTACCTGGATGAAGGTTATTAACTTATCGAGAGGATAATATTCAGTGTCTGAGAGGCATAATTTTGCCCTTTGACGCTAAGGATGATCAAGGTAAAGGGACTTTGCCGATGAACGTGAGCGTTTTAGGTCTTCGGGGTAAATAATCTTTATAGAGGAGAAGCTATATTTGGTGAGGGACTCCTCTCATTGTCAACTAGCTCTTTTTACTCTAAACTCTCATCAGCAATCTAGAGATAAAATTAAGTTGCTAATGAGAATTAGTGATGCTTATTTTTATGAACAAATTTTTGTGCAGGATTTCACATCAAACTCCTACGAGTTTGGGTAACAGCAGTGATGATGATGATGATGATTGATGATGCAGCGTTAGGATGTTTTGATTACAAACATAGGAACCTCAATGCAAAAAAAGTACAGGGATTTATTACCTTGTATAAGGAATCCCAAACTACTAAGGCTCCAGGTTTTTAGGCTCACACTTGGCATCATGGGACCCAATTCTTTCCTTCCAATGTGCTATTCTTGGTGTGTTAACAACCTGCATGGCTTCAAGGTGGCCGCAGGTGTTCCTGTCACTGCATCCTTATATACCGATGTCCAGAACTGTGTGTGTGCACATACAGTACTCTTTTGTCACAGGGTCTGTGTCACAGGTCAGAAATGGATTACATGGATCTCATGGAAGCCAAGGGGAATGGAAGTAACATGATTAGCTTGGGATAATCTATATTTAGCTCTTGAGGAATGAAGCCAGCCTCTCAGCTGGTCGAGATTCTTTATCTAGTGATGGGATTTAAACCCTGCCCCTACAGGACTACTGTGATCTTTCAATAACTTTCACAGTTGAATATAATGGAATTAGAAGAACTCTAGACATCTCCCGAGTTCCACTTGTATCCTTTTGTTTTTCCATGTTGTGTAGCAGTAACTATTTCCTTCTGGTAATCAGGTTCAGTCACTTCAACCACAACATAATTATCTACCCTCATACCTTTTTAATTTTTTCCTTTTGGTCTGTTTGCTCAGTGGCAGGAGGACTAAAATGGCAAGAAGGTAGCCTCCGCCAGCAGTCTGAATTGTTGTGCCTCTGGTGTCAATATTCCTGCCTTGAGTATTAAGGTGTCCAAGCCAGCAGAGCCGCAGAAATAAGGGAAGCAAAATCACACATTTTTCAAGTGGCTCACTAGTGAAAATAGTGTTGCAGATGCTTGGATGCCTTCCCAAAGGCCGTTTCGCTCCTTCACTGCTTCTAGCATCTCAGCCACAGTTGCTAAATCACGTTAAGCCTAAGCCAATCACATAACCCTTCTATCCTGTTTTCTACTGGTCTACGGGTGTTCACGTGATTCAGTTCTCGTGAACTGAAGGCTCCCGAAAAGAATTTTTTCTCTCTAATAAGCATAAGGAATTTGAGGAGGGAGTTTGCCCCCTTTCTTTGTGCTGAGGGTACTTTCATATGAGAATGTGATATCTCGAGTAGTGGCAGCTACTTTGTTATCAAGAGAGGGCAAAAGTCAACACACTGAGGTCCCATGATGAGATCACTGTATCACTGAAATAACTCTGGGATACCCATTCTGGGTGTCTTCTGAAGTAAATAAATTTATATGGTTTAAGCCTTTATTAGGTTCTTTGTTCTTTCAAGCCAAAAACACCCTAGATGAAACATACAGGGAAGGTGGGTACTATAGGTAGCAGATCATACTGAGTGCAGCAGCCTGGTGCAGGGCACTGAGGACCCAATTATTCCTATCTATACTTTTTATTTTTTAATTTATTTTTTAACATCTTTATTGGAGTATTTTTTATACTTTACAATGGTGTGTTTATACTTTACAATGGTGTGTTAGTTTCTGCTGTATAACGAAGTGAATCGGCTATACATATACATACATCCCCATATCTCCTCCCTCTTGCATCTCCCTCCCACCCCTCTCGGTGGATACAAAGCACCGAGCTGATCTCCCTGTGCTATGAAGCTGCTTCCCACTAGCTATCTATTTTACACTTGGTAGTGTATATAATAAGTCCATGCTACTCTCTCACTTCGTCCCAGCTTACCCTTCCCCCTCCCTGTGTCCTCAAGTCCATTCTCTATGTCTGTGTCTTTCTTTATTCTTGTCCTGTCCCTAAGTTCTTCAGAACCTTTTTTTTTTTTTTAGATTCCATAAAAATGTTAGCATACAGTATTTGTTTTTCTCTTTCTGACTTACTTCACTCTGTATGACAGTCTCTAGGTCCATCCACTTTGCTACAAATAACTCAATTTCGTTTCTTTTTATGGCTGAGTAATATTCCATTGTATATATGTGCCACATCTTCTTTATCCATTTGTCTGTCGATGGACACTTAGGTTGCTTCCATCTCCAGGCTATTGTAAATAGAGCTGCAATGAACACTGTGCTACATGACTCTTGTTGAATTATGGTTTTCTCAGGGTATATGCCCAGTAGTGGGATTGCTGGGTCGTAGGGTAGTTCTATTTTTAGTTTTTTAAGGAAGCACACTGTTCTCCATAGTGGCTGTATCAATTTAAATTCGCACCAACAGTCCCAAGAGGGTTCCCTTTTCTCCACACCCTTTCCAGCATTTATTGTTTGTAGACTTTTTGATGATGGCCATTCTGACCGGTGTGAGGTGATACCTCATTGTAGTTTTGATTTGCATTTCTCTAATGATTAGTGATGTTGAGCATCCTTTCATGTGTTTGTTGGCAGTCTGTATATCTTCTTTGGAGAAATGTGTATTTATGTCTTCTGCTCATTTTTGGATTGGGTTGTTTGTCTTTTTGATATTGAGCTGCATGAGCTGCCTGTATATTTTGGAGATTAATCCTTTGTCAGTTGCTTCATTTGCAAATATTTTCTCCCATCCTGAGTGTTGTCTTTTCATCTTGTTTATGGTTTCCTTTGCTATGCAAAAGCTTTTAAGTTTCATGAGGTCCCATTTGTTTATTTTTGGTTTTATTTCCACTTCTCTAGGAGGTGGGTCAAAAAGGATCTTGCTGTGATTTATGTCATAGAGTGTGCTGCCTATGTTTTCCTCTAAGAGTTTTATAATGTCTGGCCTTACATTTAGGTCCTAGATATATTTTAGTTCATAATATTAGCTAAGAACTTAGGCATTCTCTCTGTCTTCATGCTATGAGGCACTGTTCAAAGTACACCCATTTTATTGTTAACCTGCCTCAGGTTCTACTATCTACAGCTTAAGTTTATTCCTGAGAGACTGATCTAATTTTGGTGAAAGATAAAGTCAAATTTCTAGACCTGTAGAACTAAGGATAAAACCTCAAAAGGCAGTACGTTTGCCGAACTAAAAAGCATCTAGCGGCCTGTCAACCTTCCCTGGGAATACTCCTGTGTTTCAGGAGACGTAATAGAGTTAGTGTAGAGAACGAGATACCAAGAATATAATGATGAATGATCTGTTCCAAGTTATTTGACACGGATACTTAATCAATGTCTACATGTAGTTACTTGAATACAATATTGTTATTAGGTTTGTTGTCCTACTCTTACTTTCCAAACTAACGTTTTCCTTAAACATGTTAGACTACAATCAAAATACAGGACATGAATAAAGCTCTTGGTTGTCAAGACTCAACTCTGTTTTATTTTATCTTTTTGTAATTAATACTCTCAGACCAAAGGAAAGAGAACAAATAATTATAGATCCATAGACTTTCAATAAAAAGAAGATTACAGGTAAAATAAACATCAGGTAGCTGTCAGTGAACAACAGGATATTTCAATCATTCAAGCCAGGTGTCTATTCATTTAAGAACGCATATTCATTTACACATAGAAAGACTGCAGATAATCTACAGGAGCGTATCTCAGAATGTGTTCCCTGGAATGTTACTTTATACTCCCCCCACCCTGCCCACCTGCCAAAAAGACACAATGTCAAATAAACCTGCATAATACGGCATACAATACCCTCCCCTTGAGCCAACTAATCACAACCTATCATGGTCAAATTTATTAGACTTGGGAAATCCTTTGACTATGTCCATTATCCTGTGGAATAATTATTACAAAGAATACATTTGGGAAATGTGTAAATTCTGATGATATCAGGGTTTTGTATCTCCAGGAACAAAAGTTGTTTTTCATCATTGTTTCTATGCTATGAAGTAATGGCAATGAACATTTTGCTGCAGTATACTGGAGCCAAAAGTAAGATTTAATATATGAGATATTGTAAAATCTGAGTATAAACACCTGAGTTCTTTTCTATAATGGAGAACTCCTCCAAATTTCCTGTTTATATTTTAGCTGGTCCAACAACAAAAAGAAGATGATATCTCAAAAATAGTTTGTGCATACATTTCCATCTAAAACATATGCTTAGGTCAAATTTAAAATGTTTCTTCTAATAGATTCTATTCCAGATCAATCTAATAGAATGCATACGATTGTATGCATGTGGGTCTTTCTACATGAACAAGGAAAAATGTGCTTACATAGTTTTAAAAAAGACTTCTTTTACCTGACCCCAATGAGGACATAATTTAAAAAAAATATAAACATATTTATAGAAATATGAATAAATAAACCTATAATATAAAGTTAAACCACATTCACTACCAATTTCAGAAACTCTAGTTTTAAAAATAACTATGTCAAGAAAAAGTTTAATACTAAATGGAGCACAGGGAATATAGCTTACTGGTTGATAAGTAAAATTACTTTATTATAATACTGCTGTGGAATAAAATCACACACGTAACTTGTACATGCAGGGGAAATACAGCCTAATGTAAACAGATGGTTTTTAGCACATTCCTTTACTAGAATGTGGTCACCTGCCACAAAGTACACAAGCTCATGCATAAGATCAAGACTTTACATACAGCTGAGATCACAACATCATGCATATAACAGCAGCGTGCTAGACAATCGTACCACAAACTGTGCGGAAGTTCTCCCCCACCCCATAAGCCACTGCCAGCAGCTGCTGTGGAGTTTGGTTACCCATATCCGTGACATGAACGATGTCCTTTGGAGAATCTCGTTCCCTGTGGCTGTAAGTATTCTTATTTTTATAATATTTTAATGATGCTTGCTATCAAAATGTTAAGTACATAACTAGAAATTATGGAAAAGTAGACTTGTTACAATACTGAACAATTATATACATCTTATCTCAGGTACTTAAAATAAACACCACTTACATTTAAACATATCATCAAAAATAATTTACTTCTCAGGCTTAAATGAACCCAAATAACACATCTGATGACAGTGTTCCAGTGAAGGGGGAAAAAAAATCAACCTCCATAAAGTATTTCCTGACTGCTAGCACTAAAAAATCATGGCAAGAGTCATTCTAAGACCTGGCTAAAGTATGACTCATTGTAGGTAAGTTCTATATAAAAACATCTATTAGGATAATCTTTCAATTATATTTTGGTTGGATAAACAACCAAATTGATATTGATTATTTATTAGTCAATGAAAGCAAGTGTGGAATAGTTATCAAAATACTTCTCATTTCCCTGCACCTACAAGTGTACTTCAATGTCCTTCCATGCCTATTTATCTCCTAAGTATATTCTGGTAAAGAGAGAATTCTATTTTGTTATTAGGCGACAGCTGCTTGCTGAGTTACTGATGTTCATAAAAGCATAGAAGCAGAATTCTGGAACCAAAAGTCACTTTGAATGGTTCAGTTCCATGCCGCCTGGCAGCAGTATGTGCCCCCTTCAAAACAGTAAATTCAATACTTCTGGAATGCTCCAGGATATCCTTGAATCAGGCCAGGGAGTAAAGAAAAAAATACAGCCAACTCTCAATAACAATGGTAGGTAGGATGGATAAGTAAAAATCTGAAGATCTAAAAATCTTATTTTAATTAGTAAATTGAATCCCCTCTTTAAGTAAATATTTGACTGAAAAATTTTAATATTTTTTTGCCAGATAAAAAGAGGACTTTAATTTTGCCTCTTTTCTCTGCCCCCACCCCCGCCCAAACACTCTAGAGGAGGTGAAGAACTCTATAGTCTGATATATGTAGCTGCAAAGATGGAAACATATTTTGACATCTAGCTTTTCCAATTTAGATATTTAAAACTACCCATATCATATTCTAGTATATAAGGGCCTATCTACAGTTTCATCTTTGCATAATAAGGATGCTTTATAACTTGTTTAAAAATTAGTACTCCTTTAGCAAGGAATGACTACTTACCATAATCAACATGAGCAGTCACAGCCAACTTGTCTGACTTGGACAAGCCATAACTCAGTACTTACCAAGTTACACTTTCCTTAGAATGTAACATTTGCAAGTGATATGAAGTGAAGATGACAGTTTTACTCAACATTGGTGTTAATTCATGACTGGAGCCAGTAGGCCTTGATAAACTGGGCATAAGACAGGGCCTGTAATAGCTGCCTTTCCTGATTCCTGTGTATCTGGAGTAAATCACTGTACTACTCTGACCCAGTTCTTCTCCAGTAATCATCATTCAATTACCTCAAGATACTGATGCGAAATACTTCTTATTATAACGCTAGTCATATAACTGTTTCAATTAGCAACATCCATATTATATTGGTTTCAAATGTGTAATTTGAACTTTAACTTCTTATAAATCATTCTACTTTCATTAAAAGTATCAGTCTTCTATTCACTGAAAGTAAAAACTGGTGAAAGAGAACAAATATAACATATTTGTTGCGTATAACATGTTTGCTTTATAACATATATACTTTGTTGTATTTGGGCTAAGACTTAACTGATGATGTATATGTATTAGTAAACCTTTGTAGCAGTGTTATATTTTTATTCATGTACAAGAAAAATTTAACAGAGAAGTCATATATAATAAGCAAAAGTCAATTTAATTTCAAAATGTCATTTGTATTATTATGTGCATATTTATAAGATCAGTAGTTCTTTAATATGAATTAATATTAATTAAAGAATATTAATATTAAGGTAACTAGGGAGTCCTTAATACCTCTACAACAAATGAAGAACGTTGGTTTTTGAAAATTAAATAAATTAACATAACTGCCAGATAAATTTTTCCATAGAAAATGATCCACCCATAAGTATTAGTTCTGAGTGTTACATAATTTCTATTAGATTTCTAAGAGTGAGTCTAGTAGATACTTAAACGTTTCTGAAACTCTGAATCTTTCCAGAATATATTAAAATAAGAACAGGGGTAAAGGGGAATCAGAGAAAGAATTGTCTTCACATTTTGATCACTCATATGTTATGTTAAGAAATAATTAAATAATTAATTAATTTCAAACAGTTCTTTTTGCTTCTCCCACTCTCCCTGCTCTCTATTCGTGTTTGCTTATTGTCTTAAGAAAAAAGAATTAAAGAATTAATGCAAAATTATTCAGTTTTATAACAGAATCTATAAGTTGTTTCTATGCCATCATGTATTAGATTGTTAAAGGCATTATTTAAAGACATTTTGATGTGTCACAAACTAGAAAAATGTCCTTTGTGATTATCTCTGATAAAAATAGCATTGTTAGTAAATGGAAATGATGAAACAAAGAAAATGCTGCAGATAAAGTCTGATGAACATATTTTGTGCTCTCAACTTATAATGTAGTAGTATCTCAACCAAGTCCAGTGGCGGGCTGCATATATGTCATGGAAGCTGCCATACAAAGTGAGCAGTAGCAAGATTAGAACATGACATGGTAAGGTAAAAAGAAATGACTAAGTCACATAGCAATAACTTCAAATACCGGGCTTTGCAATGATTGAAAAGTCATGTTCAGTGACTTGTAATTTACTTGCAAGTTTATTATGTTGGAAAGCTGCAGCAAGACAACAATAAAGTTCGCAACTGTTACAAATATTCAAATTCTTCACTTACCTCATCTGGGTTGGCATTAAAGGTGAGGCTGCCTTCATCCAGCTGCATGTACAATTTTCTAAAAGAAAATCCTAGAGGTGGGTTCTTATTGTATATGGAACAGTGACCCCAAGTGGATTTACACAACCTGTAAGTAAGATAAAAGCAGACGAGAAAACATGACTATATTGAATTTTTCTAAGTTAAATATGTATATATATGATAAAACAGTGATATGAAATAACATAAAATTGGATTTTACAGCTCTAAAGTATAAAATGTTTACTTTTATACTTGTTTTATTTGTTTACCAGAGTAAGATAGACAAATGTCTTCAATTTAGCAATTTTGACAGCACTTAATAAATGTGAGTTACAAAGATTAGTAATATTTGTGAGTCCTACTGAAGTTAAACATAAATAATGATGATAATGATGATAGCCAACATTTACCAAGTGCTTACTCAATGCCAGGCACTATTTAAAGCATTTTAATAGTATTAACTTGCTCAGTCTTTACAACAAGCCCATGATTTGGTGCTGCAGATAAAGAAACAGACACCATAAAAAAGTTGCCCAGGGAAACACAGCTTGATCTGAATCCAAGGAGCTTACTCCTGAGTTTGCAAACAGGCTCCAGACGCGCAGGCTCAGCGGCCATGGCTCACGGGCCCAGCCGCTCCAAGGCATGTAGGATCTTCCCGGACCGGGGCACGAACCCGCGTCCCCTGCATCAGCAGGCGGACTCTCAACCACTGCGCCACCAGGGAAGCCCCTGAGTTTGCAATCTTAACCAAGAGTTTAAATAGAATTAAGCAAGTATGTGCTCTATTGTGAAATATAACCGAATTGGTGGAAGGAGGAAGGTTGCTGGGCAGAGGGAGAAATTGTAATGCTATAACTTCAATACTTAAATGAAAAGTTGCAACATTAAGTTTAGCAGTTTTTAAGATACTGCTTCAAAACGCTGGTTCTTTACTATCACAGCTATATATGATTGTTTACAAAATCTGTAATACTTAAAATGCTAATGGTTCATACCTCAAAACACACTGTTTCTACACATTGGTATACCTGTTTCCAACTCTGTTTGAGGCATTAGCTACTGGTTGTTATTTGAAAGCTAACGTTTCATCTTATTACAATGCCTGGAAATTCTGGATGTATTCATCCAGAAAGTGAACCATAGTTTCACTTTCTGATATTCATCATTGATTTTTGGCTCAAACTTCCTTCTTTTCTCACACACACAGCTTACAAGAAAACAAAAAAGTTACCGTCTCAGCCTGTAACATCAAAATTTCTGAGGATAGTGGGTAAAATACCTAATTTTGTATGGGAATATCTTCTTAATAGTTAATTTATATCCTTGCATTATTTTTACCAACCAAATGAAATCACTGATTTCGTAACAATGAGTTTAGTAACTTGTTAGAAAATTATCAATATTTTAGCAGTCTCTTTAATCTAGTCCCATAGCTTTTGATTTTATTACTAAGCTACATGAAAGCAACAGAACCTCTCAACATCCAAATTAAAAAAACAAAAAACTAAGCTAGCCTTTAATTTATCACTAAGAAAAAAAAAATCCAAGCATCAGATATATAGGCATAATTATGTGGTAAACACTAAAGGAAACATTTCTTTTAAAAATGAACAATCCAAATTTAAATCCCAAATGAAAACCACATTCTGATTGAGTTCATATAAGCATAGAAATAAACTCTTCTACAAAGTTCAAATATAGGATCATAAATTAAGTTTGATGGGAATACTAAAGTGTAGAAAAGAGGTTATAAATAAAAGTGAGCCAGTTTTAAAGTACTTTGTTTTTTAAGAAGATGTTGGGGGTAGGAGTTTATTAATTAATTAATTTATTTTTGTTGTGTTGGGTCTTTGTTTCTGTGCGAGGGCTTTCTCTAGTTGTGGTGAGTGGGGGTCACTCGTCATCGCGGTGTGCGGGCCTCTCACTATCGTGGCCTCTCTCGCTGCGGAGGACAGGCTCCAGATGCGCAGGCTCAGTAGTTGTGGCTCACGGGCCTAGTTGCTCCGCGGCATGTGGGATCCTCCCAGACCAGGGCTCGAACCTGTGTCCCCTGCATTAGCAGGCAGGTTCTCAACCACTGCACCACCAGGGAAGCCCTAAAGTACTTTCCTTTCCTCTTACACTGAACAATTAAAACTTAATAACTATACTTTAAATATTACTAATAGAATTTCCTCTCACTTCCACAGTAACTTCATTATGACAAGACAAGGGAAGAATAACAAGATGATATTGATGATTTTTAGCTATTTGAAGGTTGAGAAATGAACTACATAATTAATACTATAATTCTGTAGCATCGGGAAGCCTGAGTTAAAAATGTCATTGTTGGTAATACATTTTTACTAAAGTTTGGCTATTTAGATAATTGATTCTCTCCATAGATTTTCATTGAAAAATGGTTTTAAAGTCTCAAAAAACTTGTTTTTAGACATGTTTTACTCCGTTCAGAAGTTTCATTTTAAAATAATGAGACTTAAGTAAACTTTGGTAAAGAATGCTAGAAAACCCAAGATTCAATGATTCTTTCATTTTCATGACTCATGTATACAATCTGTTAAGGAGTAACTTAGGTTCCATAGATTCTATTGCACCAAAAGTTCTTAGATTTATAGCTTAAATTTAACCTGGTAAAAGAGCTGCTGAAATTTCTACAGTCTACTTTCACTTCAGCAAGTAGATTCTCTCTCTGCTTTCCAATACTTGCCTAATTCATTGAACAAATAGTGGTTAGAAAATATAAAAAGTAGATGAAATATTCACCAGTTAAAGTTTATGCTAACAAGCAGCACCAACCCCCCCCAAAAAAACAAACAAACAAACAAACACAAAAAACCCACAACCTGTAGGCAAGATTCTACTTAGAGCTTATCTGGATCCAACATGGTGGGCTGAACTTACCCTTGCCAGAGAAGTTCATCATTGGCCAGGTCCTGCCAAACACAGGAAGCTAAGCAGAGGTCAGTTGCATTCAGGTAGGACAAGATGGTAAAGCTTAGCTCGGGAGGCAACATTTCCAAATTAATGAATCCTTCCTGTTCTTTCGATTTCCTTGTCTTCAAAAGATGATATATATCAATGCCCCCTTGGACTTGTTTGCGATGACTGGTGTTAGAAATGCTGCTGGCAGCCATCCTCCTGCCCTGCTCTCTGCTGAGGTAGCCTTGCTCACTGTAGCCTTCCTGCTGTAGCTGCTGGTTTCTGGCCACTCTCCACAGCCCCTGACCCATCTGCAAGCCTGGGAGAAAGCCAGAATGGAGTAAGAAGGCGACATTACAAAAGTAATCCACCTCTCCCTGCGGTACAACAAGTCTACATGAAGCATTCATTTATCAGAATGAACATTGCTCATTAAAGCGTATTAAATGGAGTAGGAAATTACAAATAGTTGGAACATAGTAAGTATGAAACTTGGATGGAGAACTATTTAGTTTGATTATCACCTTTATCTCAGTTTGCTAACCACTTTTAAAGTCCACAGGTGACATAATCATTTTTCACAAGGTAAGATTTAAAAGTTACTGATGTCTTAAAGACTCTTACAAATTATAATTATGTGGACTTATGGGCCAGTATTAAATACAACTCTGATCAGAGCACAGGACTTCACTTAAAAGGCCTGTACACCCTGCTTTTTATCACAACCCAGGCTAAGCTAAGCTAGGCCCTTTTAACCAAATTCCCAGATGCATAACAGCTGTGAAACAGGCTTTTCATTTAATTCTTGCCAGTCTGCTCTTAAGTTGTAGGCTGTAATAAAATGTAACATAGGCCCTGAAGTCTAATTCAGAAACCTTATAAATTAGACACGTAGGACTCCATGATAAAAAGCTCAGTAATGACTATTTGGTTCTGTTGCTGCTTTAAATACAAATCATAATTTAGACTAATTTTCCAGTTCTTCTCCAGGAGCCCTATGGACTCCTCAGAGGTACCTGGGAAAAGGCAGGAGAAGGGATGGGAGTGCTCTAGCCTCTTCTCTCTCCACTTGACCTCCAACCAAAGTAGCTCTACATTTATCTCTTACAAATATCAGACTTCCTCATATACAAATATTTAGAAGACTATTGGCCTAGACTTTCTATTTCACTTGGTTTTGCAAATAAGTAACTTTTCCTGGGCAAATAAATTCACTGAGAAAAATGAAATCAGGAAGAGCTTTTAACTAACACAAATAATTATTTTCATGATCTCTTTTACAAACAAAATATTCTTGTTTTAAAAGCCCAAGTTGATTACTGGGACGTGCGTGTTTTAAAAATTTGGAGGAAGAAATGGATTTTTGTTCAAAATCATTAAACTAAATTTCATAGCGTGACCTAACCTTAAAATATGGTTTTGTTTTAATTGGCTGCTTACAATAAGGAGTAATAATCAAACAATAAAAAAGCAACCCCTCCCCAAGCCCACTGGTGACCAGAAATTCTGAAAATTATTAGGAATAATTTGAATACTGAGTAGAATTTCAAAGAATGTCACCGAGTATTTTTTCAGTATTTAAAAGGGCATGTATATTTATTGAATTATTGTCTGTTAGTTGGATAATGGCCACTGTAACAGGCTACTTGTTGATTAAAACAGAAAAAACAGTCCAGGATAATTTTTCTCTCTTTGTCCTTACTGTGAACTGCTTGGAAATCCACAAGCTTAAGCTATAAAGAGATGCGGGAGGGAGGATACAGAGAGAAGGAACATATTAATAATTTTTAAATGTGGGGAAATTTGTTTTTGCAAAGAAACCACAAAAGGTAGTAACTTTTCCTCCCTATGACACATACTACCATAACGGTAGCAGTTCCTGAAGTAGTGGTTAAGCTATTAATAATTAAATTCTTATTTTCTATTAGAATGATTGAAATCCCAAACTGACAACACCAAATGCTGGCAAGGATGTGTGAATTCAAAATGGTACAGTCACTTTGGAAGACAGTTTGACAGTTTCTTACAAAAATAAACATACTTTTACCATATGGTCCAGCATTTATGCTCCTTGGCATCTACCCAAATAAGTTGGGAACTCATGTCCACACAAAAGCCTGCACACAAACCTGCAGCTTTAGTCATAATTACCAAAACTTATAAGCAATCAAGTTGTCCTTCAGCAGGTGAATGGATAATTTACTGTGGTACACCCAGACAATGGAATGTTTAGTGCTAGAAAGAAGTAAGCTATCAAGCCATGAAAAGATATGGAAGAAACTTAAGTGCATATTACTAAGTGAAAGCAGCCGATCTGAAAATGCTATGTCATATGTGATTCCAATTATAAGACATCCTAGAAAAGGCAAAACTACAGACAGTAAATTAACACAGAAAAAAATACAGAATATCAACAAAAATTTGTAAGGAGCTATAAGTTTCCTTAATGTTTAAATATGCTATGTCATGTTACAACGTAAGTACAACTTAATTTTGACACAAAAGACTCATAAACATTTAAAAATTTTTATCATAGCCACTTCTCTGTTTATCTTAGCAAGAAAATATCTAGAAATTGAATTGATTGCTAAGCTCACCCAGTGTATCTGTCATCATTTTAGATAATTATATTTATTCTTCTCTTTTGCATTTGCAGCACTAAAGGTAAATAATCAAACGTGGTGACTGATGTCTGAAGTCTCAAGATTTAAGGCATTTAGTATCAATTTTGTATGTACTTTCCCTACAACATCTTTCTAGTGACATATGGTTAGGCAGCTGTTATTACTCTCAGGGATGTTGCTAGGGGACACAGAATCAGGGTGATTTCCCTAGGCTCTGGACTTTAATGGGGATCACTTAAATAGAGCACTGGATAAAGTGATTCGGAGAACATCCAGCAGGTAGAAAAGAGGTTAAGCCAACAGCCGGTTCTTAGGATTAAAAAAAGTTGATGGGGAGGGTGGAGGTTTGAGGCTCATCTACACGTGCTTCAGACAAAGAAAACTGCATTTTCTATTCTTCTACTGCTAAATAAATATTCTTCTATTGCAAATTACCCTTGCAGGATGTCTTTTTCCCTTTAAAGCAGCTCTTGATATGGAGCACGAACACAGTATGATAAATCACTTGAGAAGGATTACTATCATATATTTATCCTTCGGAGAAAGGAAAGGGTGTCGACAGTGTTCCACCCCACTCCCAGTCTTCCTTAGGGTAATAGTGGTGTGGAATGTGGACAGAACTGTCAGAAAAGTGATAAAACTCTCAAAAAGACAGGAGATCCACTACAGAAGCTGCGAAGCAAGTCACGGAGGGAGCATGGTGCTGTGGACTCTGAAGTTGAACAGACTTGAGTTCAAATCCTGACTTCACTGATGAGCACTTACAGGACCTTGGGGAATCTACTCGACTAGTCTAAGCTTTGGTTTCCTCATATTTAAGGTGATAATTTGCATATAATATAGGGGTAATACATATAGCTCAGAGGGCTGTTGTATTAAACATTACATATAAAGTGCACTTACAGCTAATAATAAAATGTTAGCTCATTTGTTTTGACAAAACCATATTTTCAGAGTGAAAATGATGAGCATTTCAGTAAAACTTATTGAATGATACTTCAATTATCACATAAAAAAAAGAAATCCATGAGTGAGTCTACACTGATGATCACTAAATATTACATGAAGAAAGGAAAGCTCTTCCTTATAGTAAAATTCTGAATAATGAGTTAGAAAAATCATCATTTAACTACCATCATAGAAAAACTAATTCTTAAGGCAAGAATTATCAGTGGGTGCTGAATCTGGAATTTGATAAAGAATGGAAGATTTACAGAGTCTCAAATATATTACTCATTAATCACAAAAAGAAATTAAGAAATCAGACAATATTTAACCAAGTGTTCAAACTTAACATTTACCAATAAGAGACAAACGGACATATATGCCTCTCTGGACATGATACCCTGAGAAGGATAGGACATATATGCCTCTCTGGACGTGATACCCTGAGAAGGATATAACAATTATACAGTACTCTGGCCAAAAATGTATAACCTTTATCTAATCATGAGGAGTATCAGAGAAACCCAAGAGTCTATAAA
Organism: Phocoena phocoena; assembly: GCF_963924675.1. Lineage (NCBI taxonomy): Eukaryota > Metazoa > Chordata > Mammalia > Artiodactyla > Phocoenidae > Phocoena > Phocoena phocoena. Next base: position 7,240,007 of record NC_089224.1, read on the forward strand.
TAATCTTTTTTTCCTTCAAAATTGCCAATGCTGTGAAGATAAAGAAAGGAATCGTTCCAGATTAAAGGACACTGAAAAACATGACATCTAAATGCAGTGTGTGGACTGGATCTTAGCATGAAAAAAAAGTGCTAGAAAGGACATTATTGGGATAACTGAAAAACTAGACATATGGGCTGTAGATTGGATAAAAATACTTATATGAATGTCAACTCTTCTGAATTTGATAACTGTACAGCGGTTTTGTCAGAGTATATTCTTGTTCTTTAGGAAAAAAACTGAATTATTAAGGCATAATGTATAAGACAGTCTCAGATGGTTCAGAAAAACAAACATCTGTCTCTATACAGAAAGAATGTTAACGCAATGTTGCAAAATGTTTAAAATTGGTGAATCTGGGTAAAAGGTACACACCAGTTATTTTTATTAATCGTACAACCTTTCTGTAAACAGAAATCTCCTGGTTGAGGAATCCAAGCATGTGAAATTTGAAAATAACTGAGTTTGATGTGCACTAAGTATAAGAATTACTGCCCTAAGAGCTTAGCGTCATACAGACTGAAAACCATCACGGAGATAAATGCTCAGCATGAGAGTTTAAGAGTAGTAGAGACCCCTGTCAAGGCAAACATCAAAATAGTAAGAATTATTCTTGCCAGTTGTGGTAGAAAATTTTCTTTTAAAGGCTGAAGAAGTATTTTTAAAGACAGTAGGGGAAAAAAATACCCCTTTAACTTTGCGTGTGCAGATTTCAGGCTTGGAATTCCTGGCTGCGTTCCCTCCTTTCATACATAATATTATGTGCACAACATTTTTAACATAATATTTAATAATATAAATATTAAACCATAATATTGTTTTTGTACTATAAACCACAATTTATTTAGTACTTACTCTATGCCAAGCATTGTGGAAGTTTTAATACATTTTCTCATTTTTGTCCTCAAAACAACCTTCATAGGTAGATATTATTCTAATTTTACAGCTGAAGAAATAGTGACTCAGAGAGGTTAAGCAACTTTGCCCAAGATCTCAGAGCTGGCAAATGGAAAACTCAGGATTCCATCTCAGGTCTATCTGAGTCCAAAGGTTAGCCCTAACCACCAAACCTTATGCCCAGAACTGGCAAAGACGATCCACCATCTGCTTCTTCATCACTAGCTCTCATCTCTTCTCCCTCTGTCACTGCTTATCACCTCCATGCTGCTCCCAGCTGCAGCCTCTCTTTAGGCTACTGTTCTTGTGGAAAGCACATACACTTTGACGTGAAAAAAGATCTGGTTCAGACTCCCACACAGAATCTGTTTAGCTTATAGTCTGTGGTACTCATTTTCCTCACTAGATAAACAGTGAATAAGTCTTATCCCATGGAACTTAAAGGGGTTAAGAGAACCTAAGCCATAGGGAATTTATCATAACAGGTAGTTTTGTAGTCACCACTCAGTCCCCTTTAAATGATAACTCTTATTTATTTTGGTTCTCCCATTTCAGAGTACACCTGGTTATTCTGGACCTAATGATCTGAGTAGTTATAATCCTGGTTCCAAATTCCATTAATTGAGGATCTGTGAATTCGGAGATGCCATTTACCTTCGCTAGGAGAAAAAAATAACAACTAGTAAATATATAAAGTTAGAAGAAACTAACTTTGCTTAGGCTGACAGCCTTAGCTTGGCAAATAAGGTCAAGTATTTAGTTATCAGTCAGTGATAACAGAGATACCTTTTGGCATTTAAGTACTACCATCATCTTTAATCACTATAGACATGTTTCTAGAAATGAAAACTTTAAGACTTCATGGGAAGATTCAACATATCAGGAGTCCTTATGGCGGTATCACAAAATAAATCGATTAATAAGAAAGTTCTACTCTAGATCTTTATGACATCTTCACATCCCAGGAACTTGAATTATAAAGAGCTTTATGGATAGAGTGTCAATTTCTTGGATCTTTGAAATCAATGTTACAACTGTTGAGATCTATATTTTTAAAGCATATTTCTTGATTATAAAATACGAATTAGGGGCTTCCCTGGTGACGCAGTGGTTAAGAATCTGCCTGCCAATGCAGGGGACACGGGTTCGATCCCTGGTCTGGGAAGATCCCACATGCCGCGGAGCAACGAAGCCTGTGCGCCACAACTACTGAGACTGCGCTCTAGAGCCCGCAAGCCGCAACTACTGAGCCTGCATGCCACAACTACTGAAGCCCACGCGCCTAGAGCCCATGCTCCGCAACAAGAGAAGCCACCACAATGAGAAGCCTGTGCACCACAACGAAGAGTAGCCCCCACTGGTCACAACTAGAGAAAGCCCACGCACAGCAACAAAGACCCAATGCAGTCAAAGATAAATAATAAATTTAAAAAAATAAAATAAAATACGAATTACTCAAACATATGTTCCTTAAGATGACAATAATTTTGGAACTCACCTATCATACTGTGCTTTATTATTGTTTACTAAAAGAAATAAAAATTTAAAAATATATACAGGTAGTCCTTGCCTTGTACAGTACCAAGCTAAATACTGGCTGACAGTTCCATGGGACTGTGCACAGCAAGGCCACAGTTCTAACACTCACGCATTTCAGTTTACATGGTACTGTGCAGAGTAAGAACTGCCTGTAAGTACTAAGATGGGGGACTAATTCAACACAATAGGCTACATGGAAAAATCCAATACCAAACACAGTGCCTTAGACCTACAAAGCACTCAGTAAATATTTGTTGACTGCAAGAATGGATGAATGGTAAACAATAAGAAAAACTGAATTAGATGAACCTCGACCTAAATATCACATCTTTCAAAAAGTCATCAGAATGGATCATAGACTTAAATGTAAAGCATAAAAGAATAAAACTTTTAGAAAAATAAAGAGAAGGAAATCTTAGGGATCTATGTCTAGGCAAAGAGAGTTCATCAAAAGTACAATCCATAAAAGTAAAAGTTGATAAAGTCGACCTCATCAATATTAAAACTTTTGCTCTTTGATAGCCCATGTGAAGACAAAAACACAAGCTACAGGCTGAGAGAAAATATTTCCAAACCACATATCTGACAAAGGACTAGTAGCGAGAATATATAAACAATTTTCAAACTCAAAAGCAAAAAATCAAACAATTCAATTAAAAAATGAACATAATATTTACAATAGCCAGGACATGGAAGCAACCTAAATGCCCATCAACAGATGAATGGATAAAGATGTGGCACATATATACAATGGAATATTACTCAGCCATAAAAAGAAACGAAATTGAGTTATTTGTAGTGAGGTGGATGGACCTAGAGTCTGTCATACAGAGTAACGTAAGTCAGAAAGAGAAAAACAAATACCCTATGCTAACACATAATACATGGAATCTAAAAAAAAACCTAGGGAAAGGGCAGGAATAAAGATGCAGACATAGAGAATGGACTTGAGGACACGGATAAGGGGAAGGGTAAGCTGGGACGAAGTGAGAGAGTAGCATTGACATATATACACTACCAAACGTAAGGTAGATAGCTAGTGGGAAGCACCTGCGTAGCACAGGGAGATCAGCTCTGTGCTTTGTGTCCACCTAGAGGGGTGGGATAGGGAGGGAGGGAGGGAGACGCAAGAGGGAAGAGATATGCGGATATATGTATATGTATAACTGATTCACTTTGCTATACAGCAGAAACTAACATACCATTGTAAAGCAATTATACTCCAATAATGATGTTAAAAAAGAAAAATTGAACATAAGACATGAACAGATATTTCACCAAAGAGGACATACAAATGGTACACAATCACATGATAGACGTTCAGCATCATTACCCAGGAGGGAGGTGGGTGTAGTTATAAAAGGGCAGCACCAGGGATCCCGGTGGTGTTTGAACTGTTCAGTGTCTTGACTGTGGTGCTGGATATGTGAATCTGTGCAGAATCTCATACACACAGATACACATTTGAGCAAAAATAAACTGGGGAATTCTGAATAAGATAGGTGCAATGTATTAATGTCAATATCCTGGTTGTGATAGTATATAATGGTTATGCAATATGTCACTGCCTAGGGAAACTAGGCAAAGTGTACAAGAGATCTCTTGGTATATTTCTTGCAACTGCATGTGTATCTACAATTAACCGGAAAAAAAAAAGGACAGAGTATTGTACACTTAAAATGGGTGAATTTTACGGTAAATGATACCATAATATAGTTTTTCAAAGAACTAGAGACTCTAATAAACACTCTGAAGAAGGTGACCAAGGACACAGCAAGCCTAGTGTCTGTGACAAATAGTAACTATTTTAGATTTAAGGATACCCAACTAATTATTAAAAATCTATGACCTATGAATCACCTCTGACTTCGTGGAATGTACTGTATAGATTAAAAGAAGACAGAATCAAGGAATACGAATACTTAAGGATACAGATCTATAATAATGTTTTGACTATTTACCTAGGAAGTATCAATAATGGAGTAACAGTATAAATGCAAAAGGACTGATGTGTGCCTGTTACTTGGTCTAATAAAAAAAAACCCAGCATAAATGCAAAATACATTAAAGAAAATTGGTTTAACTACTCATTAAAAATCAAAGTACATAAACTAATGTGATTTAATTTGGATTGCTTCAATTCCAATTTTATAATATTTCTGATTTGTGGGAATAATGATCCAATTTGGTAAAAATATTTTAAAAATCAGTAAGTTGTTTAATCTCCTTACTACTTAGATATCCTTGTTTCTATGAAAATAACAGCGACAATAATAATAGTACTTTTTTTACACATTGACCGGATAATTTAGAAGTCTGTATTTCTTAATCTAAGTATTTAGGCCTTTTGGTTTTTAAAATTAATATCTAGCTTTATTATGCTGAGACTAGAGAATGTGGGCTCTATGATGTGTGCTTGAGAGAAATGTATAGGTTTTCTTGACACTGCTACTTTGGAGAGTGAATTTAAAGTTGGAGTTCCAGTTATGCCATATGCTGTATGACCTTAGATATTTCAAACGAGGTTTCTGATCTTCGGTTACCTACAAAATAGGGGAAATCACTCCTATCTATTTTACAGGACTGCTATAAGCCTTAACTGAGATAACATATATAAAAGCATCTTTTAATTGGCAAAGCAGTATGTACGCCCTGACTCATTTCCTTTTTTCTAATGCAAAAATCTGAGAAACAGCTATATTTTTCTGACATATTTTGGATGCACTTTTCTCATTTTTTAAAAAAGAAATACAGTGGTAGTCTAAACAAATCTGTTGTAACATAGCACAAAGGCACTTCCACTTAGGACGCAGCATAGATTAGATTAATTACCAAGAACTCTATCAAGTTAATTATTAACGTTTATGAGAACAATACTTTTCTGTTATTGTAATGTCTTGTTCTCTTTTCAAAAGAGTAGAGTATTTCCACAAAAGAATGATAGAGATTACTTTATTAATACCTGTTGGTATATCTAATATAAAATTATCTTTAAAATATATTAAACAGCTTTAATCAAAACATCCCTATGTAACAAGTTAAACATCAAATAAAGTACTATTCTAAAAGAACACACTGTACCACTGCTTTTAGCAATTTTATGGCACTAAGCATTCAAATAGCACATGCTGTGGAAACAAATATATGTAATAAAGAATGGATTATGCACCATTTAGATGGATGGATGACACGCAGTGGAAGATGGGAAGAACACAAAGCAGCCTGGAGGTCTCAGGAAAGCATTCTGCTTTAAACACTTTTGTCTGAAGCAAACGAGATTCCATAAAGTCTCTTCCTGAGCAAGCAGTGTTAAATCACGGGTTTAACATGAATGAGCTACTTTATGAGTGACATGAATGAGCTACTTTAAACACTCATTATAAATGGTTAGTTTTTTTCAATATTTCTTAAGTGTCTAAATAGTGGGGTTTACAAATAAGAAATTTCCTATCTCAGATAAAGATCTAAAATGTGTACCAAAAGAATTATCTCTAACATGCAAATTCTATTGCCTTAAAGATGAGGAAATTCACTCATTTATATCTTCTTAGAGATTTTCAATTTTTTTCCAATGAGAAAGTAACAACTAGATTTTTGGTTACTTTAGGTTTTAAAAATCTTTTTAAGTGTTATCATGTGATATTACTCAAAGGCATAAGAACATGGGAGATTCTATGAGAAAATATTTTATACATATATAACCAAATTGGCAGCCCAACATTTACTTCTCTACTTCCAAAAGAGCAGACCACCAAAGTAGTTTAGAACAGACTGAGTAGAGGGGAAAAAAAGAAAAGAAAAAAACCTGATAACCAATCACACTTCTAACACTGAAAGGCAACAACTGTAGAGAAATGAAGGAAGGGTAAGTCCACAAGGAGGCCTTTTTCAGGAGAAAAGGGAAATAGCTAAGTACTAAGAGGTCACAGGGTACATTAAAAACATAAAAAAACAAAACAAAACAAAAAAAACCAGTCATTAAATTTAAAGATCTGGTCCTGCAAGAGCAGTTTTTGCTACTAAAAAGCATACCATTGTAGGTTTTTATTTTAATTCGAAAAAGATTTACAATATTACTTTGTTTTCTGAAGGTTTTTTCCTGTTCTTTGATTCTGTAATGAGTGTTACCAAATGGTATTTAAACAAATGTAAACATTAAGATGTCATTTAAAATGTAACCAAAAAGCAGAGAATTGGGGGCTTATTTAATTTCACTTATTTCTTCAGCTTCTTTTGCAAGAGATGTTCCACTGTCTGTTTTAACTTTCAAATAAAATAAATTTATTGAATTTCTCACTGGCATTATTTTTAATTACACTGATTCTTTAACTGCACTCTTTACTCAACCCAACTGCAATCAGCAGTGGTCATGGCAGCACATCCCAACCTACCTCCTCATGGCACACCACACTCCATGCCCACTGACTGCAAAGCCATTCCTATGAGAGTTGGGGAATTAAAAAACAAAACGATGTGTTTATTAATGCCACTGAACTGTACACTTAAAAATGGTTAAGATGGGGCTTCCCTGGTGGCGCAGTGGTTGAGAGTCCGCCTGCCGATGCAGGGGACACGGGTTCGTGCCCTAGTCCGGGAAGATCCCACATGCCGCGGAGCGGCTGGGCCCCTTCGCAAAGGGAGAGGCCAGAACAGTGAGAGGCCCACGTACTGCAAAAAATTAAAAAAAAAAGCTAAGATGGTAAATTTTATGTTATGTATATTTCACCATAATAAAAAAAATGGGAAAACAAAACAAAAACTGTAATTCTCACTGAATTGCTTTTACACAAATAAGACAAGGTATTAACATAAAATAAATATTGACAGGAGCCAATAGGAAAGTCAGAAGTGAGATGAGAAAACATCTAACAATGAAAACAGACTGACACAAAACATGAGCTTGATTCAGGCTCCTTCAACTAGTTGTGAGTAGAGGGCACAATACTCAAAGCCTCACTTTCCTCACCGGTAAAAAGCGGGTTTTGAACTTGATGATCCCTAAGTTCTCTTTTTGCTATAAAATTCTATGATCCTATAAAAATGAGAAAATCCTAAAAAATTAAAATAAAAGGAAGAGGTGATGGAGATGGACGTATGTGTGCCTGTGTATGTGTATTTAGCACCTGTCCTTTCCATCTCTTTCCCCCCATGTCCATGACTTCTACAAATCACTGCTCAGGATGAGCAGATAGGGGCTCTCCAAGCATGGCTCACTTGCTAAAATCTTGTTCCTTCTTTCAAATAGCTTATGAAATCCCCTGCAATCTGCTCTTGCAGAATACACAAACTGCTGATCACAGAGCTAAATTCCCAAACAGCCTAAACTTGAAAGCAAATATCTTTTCTCATCTCTATCTACATCACAAAAGCACTTGCCCTAAATAGAATATAAACTCATTCAAGTTTCACTGGAGAATCTATGTCAATAAATGTCAGTAAAACAAAACCACGAGAAAAAAATAAAGAAATGGAGAACATAAATTTCTAGAAGTGGATGTATTTCATTAAAGTTGTTTTAAAATAGTAAGTAAAATAATTCAATGGAAATGCAACGTGAGTTAATGTATAATTCATAGACTTCATGTTAATGATTTTGACACATTATCATAGGTCAGCCAATGGATTAGCCTCAGTTTCCAAATCTGAATCAAAATGTAGGAAAAAAAGAGAGTTGTATCAATACATAGCAGTTGGTTAAGTAATGAATGATAAAATCATAAATTTGAATGACTAATTTCAATGCTTTGTGATCAAAGAAAAGGTAATTTCTTGGTAATTCATGTTTTTGTATCGTGAAATAAGGAAAATAACTATCTTTTAATTTATGCAATTCTAAGCACAATAAACACACAAAACATTCCCTATTAAACTGATAATAAGTGTAATAAATTACAAGACATGGTTCAGCTTATCTAGTTATTACCATAAGATATTTTGTGAATGAAGTATTTCAACTGTGTTATTTTAGCAAGCACCTGTTTAAAATCTGGCAGACATCTAAGGGGCCAAAACTAAATTTAGCAGACATCTAAGGACCCAAAACTACACTAATTAATTGGTTGTAACCTACTATAAATCAACTATGTTAACCTGATAGGGAGTACCTATTTAAAAGCCAAATCTACAATTTGAGGATTGACACAGTCGGGCTGGCGTTAAGCACCTGAGGTATAAAAGATGACAACATCTTTCAAACCTGGAAGAAGCATAGGCAATTTTACAGTGGGTCAAGGCCAAAACAGTGTCACAATAAACCCGGAAGCCCGTACCTTTCATTTCCAATAAGCTCATTTGGTTCACTGACAAAAGCTGTGCTGGTGATATGCGCCCAGGTAATGCTGAAAGAAGGTGGTACCTGACATCTAATAATGCTTAAAAACAAACACACAAACACATTTCTGTTCTCAGACAGACCTCTCCCACCCGTGTGCTCTCATACCAACATACAGACTGCCACATTCTTTCTACACTAGAAAGGTTTACCTCTAGCCTTTCCTAACTTCTTTCCACCTTTAAAGCTATCTTTGCTCATGTTTATTTTGAAACCATTTCAACCATATAAAATGGCAATGGGTAAGGAATACACAGTCTCCAGTTGTGATATGCTCTGTTCACGTACACCTTAAAAACACAAACTTTCCTCTCACACATGTCATTCCTCAAGCAAAGCCTTCCAAGAAAAATAATAAGCCTCTCTTCAGGCATTTAGCAGAAAAAAAAAAGACAACCCCCCCCCAGGAAAAAAAAAACAACTTTCCAAGAAATAAAATCCATGTATAAGTTTGTCTATTTCATTACAATCAGGCCTATTTTTGCTCAGTTATTTCTATCTATTAACTCCTAAAAGTTATTAGCCAGGGTGTCTGTGTTAGGTCGCCTCTAAATGGCTCCCATAGGCCCTTGCGTCTTGGGACTCACGCCCTTGTGTAATCCTCTCCACAGTGACTGAGTTGGATTTATTGACTCCTATCAACAGAATATGGCAGTAGTGATGGGATGCCACTTCTGAGATTAGCTTACAGAAGACTAGAGAGAGTCTTGGGTGCTCTCTCTTGGATTGCTCACTTGAGCGAAAGTCAGCTGCCATACTGTATACAGTATCTCAGACAAACTGTCAAGTTAACTGGATAAAAATGGCGAGTTTCCTACTCAACGCGAAAAGAGAATAAAATTTATTCTTAATTCTGATATCTGCTCAAGTTTGTGAACCATTTTCGTAGGGGGTAAAAATTCTCCCTACCCCAGAAATATGGTCACCAGCTGCAACATTAAAAAAATATATGTAAAGCTGAAATGGAAAACATAAATTAGCTTCACTTTGCAATAATAAAGGTCATAATCTATTGATATGGAAATACCTGGGATCCTTGAAAATAAAGACTCCACTTGTTAAAAGAAGTAGATTCAATTATTAAATTACTAAATACATACAGAACCTAAAAATAAAACAAAACCCTTAAACGACTGAGGATTGGGATCCATTTGTGATTTCACCCAATTTTAATAATAAAGTGAGCACCCACCATATAAGAAACTAGAACCTAGTCACAGAGAAACAAGCAAGAGACAAGTTAAGAATCTGCCGAGTTTATAACCAAAGTTTAACGGCTGAAGCAACTGGCAATCCATCGTGACCTTAACTGGATATGTTTGCATTCACGTTACTGTAAAAAGTATGTTAAGAGCCAAAAACTCTGCCTATGCACCAAAAACACATTCTACTTGGAAAGCAACACCTGGGCTAGAAGAGCGTAACCTCTGCTGTTTCCCGGCTTTATTTCAGAGTGAAGCCGGGTCCTACCTGGGGTCCCAAGCTGACCTAGGGGTCCCCAGTGACCCAGGAACACAAGGAGCACACCTACTCCCGCCTCCTGACACGGATTCCTCGTTTTAATTAGCCAACACCGCTGTCACTCAAGGTGCTTCGCACAGCCATTGGCTCCAAAGTCTCGCTGGTTGGCAAGTTTCTGCCAACTGGAGCACCGATGGTCATCATTTCCGAGAAGAAAAGTAGGGGTGTACAGGGAAGAGAGGCAAGAACTCTGAAATATCTAGGAGGACACCCTTACCTGAGCGACCTGCGATTCCCCACCGCCGCCGCGACGAATCGGCCTCTGGGCGGGGGCTTTCAGCCAAAAAGAAAATGGTTCAGCCGGGAAGGGGTGCCCAGGCCATGGAGAAGCCGGTTCAAACTTTATTTGTTCACGCTGGTGGAGGTGAGGTCGGGGAGAATCCCAGAAACAGCACCTGATCCCTCCGAACTCAGCGTGCCCCAGGCTGCAGCAGCCTGAGCGGCCGACTCTCCGAGTTTTGACGTTTCCTATTGTTGCCGGAAGTGACGTCCGTATTCGGGGGCGCTTCAAGAAGAAGTATTTTTATCCCCTCGATCTACGATTCGCCACAGAGTCCCGGTCTCTCACTTCGCAGTCCGAGCCCCTGTGAGCCTCAGAACCGGGCAGACTTCGAATCTGCACCTTGGGATCGGACTGGACGTAGAAAAGACTCTCGGCACGGTCAGTCTTTCCAGGGCTCTGTACGAACGTGCTGTGGAATCTGCAGCGGGGAATCCAGGAGCGCAGGGGCGCCGGCAGCTTGGAAGGTCCTGCCGCGGTGCGTGGCGGGCTTCCACCCGCTGCTCAGAATACAAACGGTCGGCGGGAGAAGCGCGTCCCGGCATCGGCGTCGGGCCGCAGGGAGTCGTTGCTGGAGGCTGGGCTCCTGGGGCTCTGGGATTGCACATGCTACCACCTCCTCTGCCCGTTGTGCGGGGCCGGAGGCCTTTGGAGCCTGTTCTTTGCTCGGCCGCTGCTGGGTGAGCGCGGGGGTGCAGGCGGGGCTGCGCCCCGGGATGGGCCGGGGTCGCCTCTCTCTGCTGCCCTAACCGAGGCCCCGGCTGGGGCGAGTGACCAGGGCTGCCTTTTCATCCTTTTAAATCAAGTGCAAGGGAGGAGAGCGCTAGACGTGCCTTGCCCATGAACCCGACTGGGATATCCTTTTGATAACGAAGAAATGGGAAGAGCTCATATTCTCAGATCAGGTTGTAACTTAGGGTGGGAAGTCCTAGACGGACCGATTCTTGCTGTTGGAGCCTCTGAGCTGAGGGGCAGTCCGGCTCCTCGGAAATACTGATGAGAAGGAAGAGCTGAGAATAGTTGATGTTTTCCTTGCTTTACATTTCCCTAGTGTTTCAGTGTTTCTCCGCTTTTTCCCTTACCGTAAAAAAAAAAATCAATCTTGAAATTTGGATTCCGGAATTAGGGCTGTAGTAGACTGTTTTTCTAAAATTATCCACAAACCTTTTAACGGTTTTATATATGAACACAGCAATCCTACAGAGTTATATACTTGACCCTTACTCCCCGTTTTCCCCAATTTTCTCCTCTATTTTTTTTTTTTTTTTTTTTTTTTTTTTTTTTTTTTGCTGTACGCGGGCCTCTCACTGTTGTGGCCTCTCCCGTTGCGGAGCACAGGCTCCGGACGCTCAGGCTCAGCGGCCATGGCTCACGGGCCCAGCCGCTCTGCAGCATGTGGGGTCTTCCCGGACCGGGGCACGAACCCGTGACCCCTGCATCGGCAGGCGGACTCTCAACCACCGCGCCACCAGGGAAGCCCTCTCCTCTATTTTTGATAGATAATATTTAGCGTTATGAGCTGTCACAAACTCTTAGCCCTCGACCGTCATCTTTACACCAGTCGGTGTAGTTGCTTCATTCTGAACAAAAATCACTGAGTTCAATGGCATTCCATTGGAAGGCATCATTTAATGACCTCTAACAACGGTGAGATTCAACTAGATTAAAAATCTTAAAAATGCTATTTTATACCATTTCCACGATGTCTCCTGTAATAAATTCAGTGGGGCAGACCTAACTAGTAGCAGAGAACTCTCTGGAGGAAGCTAGGAAGCAATATGAGACCATCTTAATGGTTGAATCTGTGCTACAAGCTGAGTGATATATGCTTTTGTCTTTTAATTTCTTTTTATAAGGGTTATAAAGCGAAAATGTTAAGCGATTTCTTAAAAAGTTACTTTTCATGTCTGAAACTACTATGTTTAAATGTGCACAAGTCCTAAATTGGCTTTTTTTTTAATGTCTTAATTTCTAGGGTTTTTTTCAGTTTTATAATAGAAAAGTAAAGCCTTTCATGAAAGTGTAGAGCAGTAGCTGTAATTTTTTTCTATAATACTCAAAAATGTTTTAACCCCTTTGTTTTTTCTATCCTGTTTATCACTTATCTCTTTCACCTGCAGATCCCAGCTGTACCTGTATCTTACTCTTCTTCAAAATATTTATTCTGCTGGTACTGAAGAGGATGTGTTCCAGGGACATACTTTGTTGTCAGAAATTCCATTACCAAAGGTAGAAATAATGAGACATTGGTATATGTTACAGGACTTCAGAGAAAGGAAGGACGGAAAGATACCTTAAAGTGTTAAATAAGACAAAAATTCCATGTACCGCAAAGATGGAACATACATCTGAAAGGATTAAAGGAAGTCTGTGGGAAGAGATAAAATTTATATTAAAATTATAGAATGTCTTAGGAGAAAAGGTCCCCCTAGAAGAATTGTGTTACGATACGTGGGTCTGGAACTTAAAACGAGCTAACACCTACTATATTGGCCAGGGGCAACACCCAAGAATATATATTTTTTTGCATTCAACAGCCAGATTAGTTCCCACTTTGTCTTTCCCAGGAAAATATGACTGGTCTTGGGAAGTCATCTTCAACCGCTTCCATATGCACATAAATCCCCCAGTCATCCTAAAAGATGTTAAAGAAGGTTTACCCTTCTTGGCCAATATATTGTAGAATGTGATTTTTAGGATCACTTCCTCTTTTCTCTAGTTCCCTCCCATTTGACACTACTTGAAATTCCCTCTGCCTAAAAATGTGTTTAGTTGAAGTAATTGGTTGGCTGAAAAATATTGACTAAAACCCACGCGTGAGCATTTAAAAGTATATTCAATAACGTGTTCTTTACCATTTTGATAAAGGAGAGGAAGCTTGGAACAGGAATATTCTATGTTCTTTAAGAGGAGGAAAGGGTACAGAGCTGGGTGGCCAGTGGCTTAAAATAGAAAGCTTACTAAATTTAGGATTTGGGGAATTGCTAGCCCACCTCTGGTTATGTGTAGATATAGGGAAGGTGTGTAAGAAGGTGATTTGTATCCTAGGCAGCTGCTGGGATGTTGACTAGGGGGAAATGACCGTACTCACTCTACTTCACCTGATTTATGTGTTGTTCTGTTTTGTTTTTAATGTCAGTGACCTATTTTTCTATTTGTCTTACATTTTACATGTAGATCTTCAACAACATACCTGGAATTAATTATGAAGGATGTGAGGTACCCTTTACATCAAGGGGTCAGGATTTATTTATCCCATTTGGATATTCAGTTGACACAGTACCATTTATTGAAAAAGACCATCCATTTTCCAGGGCTACTCTGCATCAAGTTTGTCATAAGTCTAGTGTCATCGTATGCATGGTCTGTTTCTGTACGTTATTCCATTCCATTGTTCTGTTTGTAGATATTTTCAATAATTCTAAATTTAACTTTATACTGAGTCTCACTATCCAGTGGTTGAATTTTCCAATTTTGATCTTCTTCAGCATTGTGTTATTTATTGTTTATCTTTTGCATATCTATGCAAATTTTGGAATCGGCTTGTCAATTTCCACCTTTAAAAAACTGCAGGGAGTTTTGGGGAGGGATGGCATGGAGGGAATACATTGAATTATGGATCGACTTACTGAGTCTTTAAATCCTTGCTCAAGATGTAGACCTCTTATTTAGGGCTTCTTTATCTCAGTGAAGTTTTCTGGATTTTTTGTTTTGAGGTCTCACAGATCCGTTTTAGATTTATTCACATGTTTATGATATTGGAGGCTAGTGAATTATTTACACATATATTTTTTAACATATTTAAACATAATTTAGAAACTATTTGGGTAGTACAGAGAAATAACAATTGATACTTGTATATTGGCCTGCTATCCAGCAGCCGTGCTAAATCCATTTGATTTCTTTTGGATTTTTTCAAATACAATTATGTTGTCTGTGACTAATGACATTTTTATTTCTTCCTTTTTAGTCTTTATTCCTTTTATTTCTTTTTCTTGTATTTTTGTACTGTCTAAGACCTCTAGTACAGTATTGAATAGAAATGGTGAGAGTGGATAAGCTTGCCTTTTCCCAGTCTCAGGAAGAAAGCTTTCAGTATTTCACCTTTACATATGATGTTTGCAGCAAATTTTTTGTAGGTATCCTGCAGATAACTGCAGGCAGTTCCCTTCTATTCCTAACGTCCTAAGAATTATATCCTAAATGTTGAATTTTATCAAATGCCTGAGTTTGTTGTTGTTTCAGCTTTGACCACTGGAAGCTGTTTCATTTGGTTCCTGTGTCCCTATGACATACGTGTGGGATTGGTTTGTTTGTTTTGTGTGTAATTTCTTACTTTCTAGAATTATATAATGCCTCAGGCTCATCTCATATATTTCCTGACCCAGTCCTAGAATTGGCCATTTCTCCAGGAATCCAGCATTACACATATTCTGCATCTATACTAAGCTAAACATGAGTTCATACTTGCACGTCTAACTAAACCATGAGGCGTGGCTCATTCCAATCTCGTCCCCTTGCTTATCTGTAAACTCCCACCCCGGCAGTGCGAATCCTGGCTTCTACTATTTAGCCATCCATTTGCTTAACTGTTCAATTCCAGCATGTATGTGGAATTAACTCATATGTACACGGGAAACAACTTTATACACTGGAGTACAGTGTTTCTGTGCAGCTCATTGTGCCTTTAGTCTCACAGGCTCCACTCATTCCCAGAGTTACTTAGCAGCTTTTCCATCCACCCCCTCTGTGAGGTAGCTTTGCACATTACCTGTATGTGACCCTCCCTCTTACCTTTGAATCCTTGCAGCCGTGGTCTCTGTAGTTTTTATTGTCTCTACAGTTTTGCCTTTTCCAGAATATCATAAAATGGAAACCAAACAATATGTACCCTTTTCAGACTGGTTCCTTTTACTTAGCAATATGCATTAAGGTCCATTCGTGTCTTTTTGTGGCTTCATAGCTCTTTCTTTATTGCTGAATAATGTCCTGTCGTATGGATGTGTTAATTTTTTAAACTCATTTGGCTATTGAAGGACATCCTGACTGCTTACAGTTTTGGGTGATTAGGAGCAGAGCTGCTGTAAACATTTGCATGCAGGATCTTGTATGTGCATTAAATTTTCAAGTCACTTGGGTAAATAACTCTAAGCACGATTGCTGATTGTATGGTATTTAGCCTTGTAAGAGTCTGCCAAACTGTCTTCCAAAATGGCTATGCGATTCGCATTCCCACCCACCAAAAATGAGAGTTCCTGTTGCTCCATATGCTCATAAGCATTTGGTACTGTCAGTTTTTTGGATTCTAACCATTGTGATAGCTATGCAGTGGTATCATTTTTTAAATTTGTAATTACTTAAAGACATTCGATGTTGAGCATCTTATATGCTTACTTGCCGTCTGTGTATCTTCTTTAATGAGATTTTCAGATATTTTGCCCATTTTTAAATTGGCTTGTTTGTTTTCTTACTCTTACATTTAAGAATTCTTTGTATACTTTGGAAACAAGTCTTTTATCCAGTGTGTGTTTTATGAATATTCTGACTGCAGCCTGTCTTTTCATTTTCTTAACAGTGTATTTTGTAGAACAGAAGTTTAATCTTAATGAATTCCAAGTCAATTTTTTTATGGGTTGTGCTGATATTTTCTAAAAACTCATTGCTAAACCTGGGGAATCAGAGGTAGTTGCCTATAGCTGAGCAAGTTATATGTGTCTGGGAGTGGGGGGCGGGAGGGGAAGCAGAGGGAAAGTAAAAGTCTAGGGTTTAGCAGCTTCTTATACGGACTTTCAAATATTCGTTCTTATTTCAAGGCCATGGCCTTACCCTTCAGCCTTTCAGAAGTATCAGGTCCCCTCATTTCTGAACCTGTTGCTGTTGTTGGCTTTCCTCCTAAACAGGAGGATGGGATTGACCTACCTTTGCTCTGCTAGGTTGGTTATCACCCATCCATCCATTTTCCATCTTCCAAAATTTTGTTGACGCATCCTTTGTCATGTGGAATCCCCTCTGGTTTTCTTTACCCTGATGAGTATATATGGTTTCTAATCATTTACTTTCATTTTAGTGGTGTTTAGAAAAGGGAATGAAGGTAACATGCATTTAACCAGCTGCCATATTTAACCAGCTGAATTCTGAATTTGTTTTAACTTATCTATTATTTTTTTTTTAAGCAAACGATCTGATTTACAACTATGTAAGTTCAGAACCCTGGGAATACTGACCAAATCTGTGCTAAATTTCTTTGTCTCCATTTCTTACTGATTTTTATTACGTACCCTTTATAAGCATCCACAATACTCATTGATGGAGATTATTTTAGGGTGATGTGTCTTCCCAAATTGTACTTTGTTGTACCATTAAGTATTTGGGAGAGTGTCATATGATATCAGACACACTGTTAGAAGATGAACATAAGGCAAACTTATTTTTTTAGTGAAAAAATATTGAGGGGGGAAAAGTGCACCTGACATTCAGGAGTATATGGAAGGTACAAGACGTTACTACACCAGTAGGGAAGATGAATTAGGGGAGAAATAGCTGAGATAAATATGGTAAGTGTGTACGAGATTGAACAAAAGAGATTAGAGAAGCTTCAAAGATACAAAGAGTTGAGCAGTGTTTCATGGATTTTTTTTTTTTAGGTGAAAATTTAGATAATTTCCAAAGCTGGAGCTGAATCGAATGTTAAATAATGGCAACAGGTGACTTAAAAAGAAGCTTACGGAACCTAGAACAAGTGCTTCGCTCGCTGAATTATCCTAGAGAGGTGGATTGTGTAGGGTGAGCTACAATATCAAACGTCTTTGTATTATTTTCAGTAATGATGTGAGGTAATGCTTGACATGAGGGGAGTATCTAAATAAAAATCTGGATTTTATCTGGGTCCTTTACATTTTTTCCTTGAAATGACTAAGAGACTTTTAGAAAGCAGTCAGGAGTTTGTTTCTAAGTAGGAATTAATGACAAATTCCAACTCAGGAGATTTAAAACAACTTTTAGAAGTAGGAGCACAATATTGTTAGAATCAGGTGTGGTCTCTATACAACGTTTAATCTCACGGAAGTGTAATGGATTTCATTAGTTCTGTAATTTACCACCCTTGCACACTGAGTTGGGTGGTATTCCTTTTTGATCCGGGAGAGTCTAGTTAATAGATTTCTTATGACAATTTATACCATGTTTGAAGATTGTTATTAAGCTATCTCACTTAAACCTTTTGCTTTAGTTTCCACTTTCCAAGTGTGACTTACTCGCCTTTGTAGAATGCCACAAGGTACATTTCTTCTCTAATTCTGCCAACCTAATACGGTACTCCCATCATCCTCTTATCGTTTAATACCTCTTTTTCTTCCTCCCTGGGATGGCTGACTGGTTAAATGTTTCCCCCCCACTAGAATGCAGCCTGACATCTGGGGCTTTTTGTTTAGTTCACTGCAGCCCCCCACATCTAGAACTGCCTGGCACATCTTAGAAGCTAATTAGACATTTATTCAATGACCGTGTCGAGGGACAAGTCCAGATTAGGCATATGTTCAAGAAGTGAGGGAAACTGGGTTGGTTTAACCCAGTAGAATCCTAGATAGTCTTGTAAACTAGGGAAAGCTAACCAAGAGAAGGCTGCAAGTGAATGGATACTGAGGAGACTAAGGAAGGTTTAGCTCTGATGACTGTTATTACGAGCATCGTATGTGAGGAGCAGAAGGCATTCCCTAGTCTGCTCCCACAGTGTGTACCAGTCATATACTGGTTCCTCAAAACAGGGAAATCTCTACTATCCAGACTGGCAGGGGCTGAGTCAGTTTGAGTAGCCAAGTTTTCTTCTTCCCACTTTAAGTATTAACATTTTAACAGACATTTTGGTTAGGAATAATTCTAAAATATACTGATGATTCTCCTGTCTTCTGAATACAGCACTCAAACATTTGATTTTCTTATTGACCCAAGAGTATCATTAAGAACAAGTTTAGATTATCTTATAAGACAGTAATGTCTGCAGGGTTTATTGAGACGGGTAGTGCTACTTGCTGCTGCTTCAGGTTGCGCTCCCCGATCCGACATGCACACGTACACGTACAGATACACACTCCGCGTATTTTGATTCTGTATACTTTTTGCCATTTTAAAATTTTTTCCTGACATCTGCTGTTTTTCGTGTTGGCCTGTCAATTTATAATGTCTGTTTCTCTTACTGTTTCTAGTCTAAGTCCTTAGAAACTAGGTAACCAAGATTTTTGAGACTGTTTAACTTAAGAGGTATTAAATGCAGACCTGGCTGTTTTCTATTCATAATGTGGATAAAATGGACACATTTTGCTCTAAAAAAGTACTTTTTCAGTTCCTGTTTTGAAGTGTCTTACAGAGAGACAAGGTTGCTAGAGCAGTTTTCTCATTGGGTAAATTATAATTTTACCCACGAACATAAAAGAGAAACAATTTATGTTTGTCCTGCAAAAAAACAAAATATAATCTTATCATATTTGTTCTCTGCCTTATTGAAAAAAATTGGGCAGGGATGGGGAGATTTATGTATGTGTTTGAATTTTGTGGAAAACAAATGTTCTAAGTAAGTACATTATCGCATCAGTTGAACAAATACTTTCTGTGCCTTGTTGTGAGAGAATCAGTGAAGGCACTTCTTGAGAAACAAGATCTGTGTGTGGAGACAGTTAGACAACAGTACAAGGCAGAGCATCAGGTGTCAGATCCTGAACACCTGGGGAGTCGTTCTGAGAGAGATCCTTGTGGATCAGAAAGATGGCTTCACGGGAGGCTTGAGATTTGACTGATGATTCACAAAGAATGAATGACAGATAACAGAAGAGTAGGATACCTTTCTGGGCTGGAGGAATTAGCGTAAGCTAATAAGGTAGATTCCAAATGGGCCTGATGTCAGGGGAAGATAGTAAACTGGTCAGCCTGGTCACAGTTGATAGCTTTTCCAGCCCTGTTTTCCTCATCTGTAACTTAGAATTCCTAATGTTTTCCCTCTGCAGCTTTGTGATAAAGAGCAAGTGAGGTAATGTGAGAAGTGTTCGCAAAACTGTAAAGCCTACTTGTGTACTGTAAGACCGTACATTTGCTTTATTAGTAGGAGAAAATGGGCTAGATCGAGTAAGGCGAAGCTTTGGAAAATCAATAAATACTGTGGTAAATAGACTGTTGGTACTAAAGAGTTTTTGTTTCATAGTTACTTTGCCTATACTGGTTTAGAGTAGGGGATGGAATCTAAAGGGTCTTGTGCCTCACCTAATTATTATGGCTATTGTGTTAAATTATGAGTTTTTGACAGCATTTCTTTTATTTCCCTGATTATCCAACTTCGTGGCATTAAGCTTATTAAAAATCTTTTTCTGTTTTTCCTAACAGTTTGGTAAAGGGAGACACAGCAGCCTCTCTGCCCATCATCAGCTATTCCCTTACCTCATATTCACCTTATGTAGCAGAACTTCTGGTGGACTCCAATGTAGAGCTCATAGCAAAGAATGACTTACGCTTCATAGATACTGTCTACAAGGTATTTTGAATTTATGAAACAATAATTCTTTTAGAAGTCATTGAATGGTTTTCCTAAGATTAATGTTATTATAACTCAAATATATGCCACATACATAGTTGACAGAGTATTTTCAGATGCGTTTATCTCCTGTAAATGCAGTCCCTGTTATAATCAAGATGCCATTCAAGTTTGCTGTATGTGTCATACTCTAATGAATATGAGGACTGGTAATTGTCATTGGTTATCATTTGCCTTTTTTATATCAAATTTTAGTAAAATTTGGTATACTGGCAGAAGTTAGAGAGAAATGTGGTTTTAGTGAGTAAAGTTTGTGGTTCAGAAAATTGTGAGTTAATTTAGTTGTTTATAAGAAGGGACTACAACTTATGTTGGAACAACTTGTGTTCCTTGAGGTCTGAAACCATGTCTTATTATCTACTCTAGTACCTGCACTTGTACTATATGTATCCTGAACTTAATCTCATGTTTGATTTTTCAGAACCCTACTTTGTATCATTAATTTTTGCTCACGTACTGTGGTTTTCTTAACCTTTTTAAAAAAATAGTAAAGCCCATTTATCAAATCAAATCTTGATTTTTTTCTTTTTCAGGTAGAGTTTGATGAAATGGTAGCCTTTAAATATAGTCTCTGTTTAATCTTCCCTTTCTTTGTCTCTCACCCCAGAAAGCTTCCATGGAAGCCTGAGAGGCACTTCTAGGAAATCCCAGGGTCCACAGAGCACACAGAGCAGGTTTTGAAAATTGCTGGTTTAATCTGTATCTCTCATTTTATACATGAGAAATCGAAACTCAGTAGCCTACCAACTTGTCTAAAAATCAAGTCATGATTTCTATAAACAAATAGAACTGTGGTTTTCTGATATCTGCTATAGTAATCTTGTTCAGCGAGCTAAGGAGTTTTTTTTTTTTTTTAGTACCTATGAGGATATTTGAACTTTTTATATCTTTTTTCATCTCTCTGGACAGCTATCTATCCTCTGGTACATCCCTAGCTAACTGTTTCCTACCTGTTCTCCTACCTGGTCAGGACTCACAGCACCCCTACAGGTTTCTTTAGTGCCCTATATATAATGGCTTAATCCTCCCCTCTCGCCTCTCAAAAATGGCAGTATATCCCTGACCAGGTGGTCATTTATAATTTTGGATTTTTGAAAGAAATTGCTCCCAATTATTTCATTGATCTGTTTCCTCTTTACAGCTTCTTCGTGATCAATTTAATTATAAACCAATCTTGACGAAAAAGCAGTTTCTCCAAAGTGGATTTGCAGAATGGAAAATCCAAATTATATGTGATATTTTGAATTGTGTGATGAAAAAGCACAAGGAGTTGAGTGGTCTTGAGAAGGTAATTTTATTAATAGATTTTAACTTAGGCTAAGTTGCTATATTTTAATGTTAAAAAGTCAATACCCTAGTCAGCAAATTAATGCATAGTGCAATTACTGCACTATTCACAGGTCTGGGTAACCTTACAATGCCTGATGTTTGCTTTAAATACTAGTGACTTGTTTTTGCACATTTGTGACTTGGAGCTACTAGTCCTAAACTAATAGTTCAAACATAATACATTTCCATCACTTTGTAGTTTTCAAGAGACGTGTAGTCTCATTAGACTCGGCATTATTTGGCAGTCACATTTCATATGAAAATTTAAGTGATAGAGGAATTTAATATATACATCATGCTTTCCCACATAATTTATGACATCTTAATACCTTTTTTTTAGGCTCCATCACAACAAAGAAAAAAAATCAGTTCTGCTAAGTCAGAACCTTGTTCAAGCGCTGAGAAGACATCAACTGAACCTGTGGGCATTGACGTCACTGGCAGGTTTATGACTTCGGGAAAGGTGGGAAAATACAAAGAGAATGCATCGTGTAGTGTTAAGAGTTACCTACCTAGTCAATCCAACGTATAAGGTTCACTTTTCTGACTAGCATCTGGTAAAACATTCTGCTTAGACATTAGAGTGTAAGGATTTTTAACAGTGCATATCACATATTATCTGGGAACATTCCTAAAGTTATAAGAAGAGGGTAGAAACGTACAACTGAACAGCCTTTCTCTTTATATTTCTAATCTTTAATTCTGCCTCTTGCGATCATGAACATTTGCACTTAATTACGTATCTAGTCTTCCTAAAGACCCTCCCTTTACTTACAGTGATAGGTCACGATTTACGTACATTCATATTTCTATACCAGGACTGTGAATTATCCAATGATTGATAGTTCCTTAAATCTATAATCTGGTTTTGGGGTAGTGTTTTGAATATTTTCTCTTTGTTGGTAGATATCTTCCCTGCCCTTGTCTGCTTCAAGCACCTGTAGCTGAATGAGTCCAATGCCTTTAGGGATAGTTTTTCCATCTCCAAGGGAAAATGAAGCCAAAATATTATTTTATAATGGTAAATATACTTTCAGCTGTCTTCCACCTTGGGCAAGCCCTTTGAGATTGAAAGATAGACTACCAGATGAATAACCGATGTGTCATTAGATAAAGGAATGTGAGTATTTTTTGGCTGAAGTAAAATCTAGGGAATTATTTTTCCCCAATTCAAAATATGAGTTATATAAACAGAATCTGTGAAGATATTTATACTTTATGCCATTTTAAAAAGTAGTGACATTTAACTGTAAGAAAAAGGCTCTTATGTCAGTAACTTTTAAAAAAAATATGCCTGTTTTGCTCCAGGTGATGAGGGCAATATGAAAAGGAATGTAAGTGTCTTGTATCCTTTCCCAACTAGAATTTATCTAAACAGGGATTTTCTTACACTGATTTTTTTATATTCCTTGTGCTTAGCACAGGATTAGGTCCACTGTAAGGACTAAGTATGAGTTGATAGAACTGAATGCATTTTTCAATCTTCTATTTCAGTATGGGGGCTGAGGGGTGATCTAAATTGTCCTAACAAAGAAAGATAAAAAATTTGAAGACATCAGACTTTTTAATTTTCGTAAGATAAAGTTTCCTTTGTTATCCATCAGAATTTTGTAAATCACATCAAATTCTTAATTCTCAGAAATTTGAATAGTGATTGAAAGTATTCCAGTTTAGAAAAGTTGGAGTAGTAAGTGCATTCCTTTGTTTACATGAAAAACTGAGTCAATACTGAAGCAAGTTGTCTCCTCCCCAGTGCCTTCTCTGGGGTGGTAGTTGTGACTTCTATGTCACATGTGCTGAGTTCATGTTCATACGTGGATTGCCCGTAGAAAAGGAAGTAGGCAGAAGAGTCCTACGTAAATGCGGTTTGACCTGGTGCCTTTACTCTCAGGACTTTCCCTTAGTTTGAATTGTTATTGACAGTTTTATGTTTTGTTTAATTATTATTTAAATAATAATTTAATTTAAATAAATTAAATAACAAATTATTTAATTTGTTTAGTTATTATGTTTTGTTTAATACAAAAAAAAAATTGTAATGAGTCCTACTCATAAAGCCAGTTCTTGATTATCTACATGTGAATAGTGTGTTAACCTTTTAAAAATAACTTCTTCTTATGGAACATTTCACACCTGTACAGAAGTATCCATTCTGTGATTCAGCAATTTGTCAACTCTTTGCTAATCTTGTTTCTTCTTAATTGTAACCACTTTTCCCAACATCTTTTCTCCCAAACCTGAAACCATTTGAAACAAGTCCCAGACATCACTGAATAAATATTTCAATACTTTTGTAAAATATAAGAATGCTTTTTAAAAATCATGACCACAATTGTATCATCACACCTAAAATAATAAGTTTGTAATATTTGGTATATGCATATGTGGTAATTTAAACTTCTGTAAATCTTAAATGGAAGATAGGATGTTTCTTTTGAAAAATTACTACGTGTATGTTTAAAAATAATTGTGGAGAACAGGGAAGCATCTCTGACATGTTTTTCTCTGTGCAGAAGAAAGCTGTGGTGATCCGGCACCTGTACAATGAAGATGGTCCTAACATTCCTGAAGATACAGTAACAGATGTTAATGAAGCATTTGATATTTGTGACTTAAAGGCTGCTGAAATAAAGATTCCTGAATTACAGGTTCCTGAAATTAAGTGTGAGCGGCAAGTAAGAATCTGGGACTTCTTTAACAGATGCCAATATTTCTTGCTTTGATATACGTGATTATTTCCGCATCTAATCTTTGGAATGTTTCTAGCCTTTTAAATTATTGATCGTGACATGTTATCTTTGTTACCATTACTTAAGAATCAATAAGTCTTACTGAATATAATTCAGAAGATATTATTTGCTGCTTATATTTAGGGTACTAGGAGAGATGTCATGGGTAATGCAAAGATGAATAAGACATAGGACTTGACTTCAAGGAATTGACAGTCTGGTGAGAGATAGAGATATACTACTTTGTTTAGTGAAGGTTCTTTATCACCTCTTCCCCATATTGATGAATGGAAAAAAATGGTGCATTACCACCTTTTCATTTTCCTTTTGGGGCCCTTGCTGTCTTTTGCCTTCTTTCTCTCGGAATATCGTTGCTATTACTTTATTGCCACAGACCCCATTATAGTGTCTCGTCTCTACTGCTTCTGTTAAAACTTCTTTTTCTGTCCGTCTTCTCTGTCTTGTGACTTCTGTACATCTTGGTATACAGTGGCATTTAAAAACTACCAGATGGGGCTTCCCTGGTGGCGCAGTGGTTGAGAGTCCGCCTGCCGATGCAGGGGACACGGGTTCGTGCCCCGGTCTGGGAGGATCCCACATGCCGCGGAGCGGCTAGGCCCGTGAGCCATGGCCGCTGAGCCTGTGTGTCCGGAGCCCGTGCTCCGCAACGGGAGAGGCCACAACAGTGAGAGGCCCGCGTACCGCAAAAAAAAAAACTACCAGATGACCATTAGGCTTACTTCCCGTTTATAGCAAACGGAACAATCTCATTTCTCGGTCATTTCCTCTTAGCTTTCTGCTAGATCTAGTTAAAAGAAGCTAGTCACTTATAGTTTTATTATACAAACTGATACTGTTCTAAGAGCTTTATACAAATTAATCCATTTAATCTTACAAGACCCAAATGAAGTTGGCACTCTTGTCATGATAAGGAAATTGAGGCATCGGGCATCTCGCATGAGCTAGTTTAAGTGTCCAAGGTGCCTGCTCCAGAAGTAGCGCTCTTAACTCTCATGCTGTCCTGCCTGCTGTAACTATTGAAACAACACGTGGAAATGGGAATACACTGAATTACAGGTATTTTAATCTGTGTAATATTTTTAATCTTTCTGATCATTTTAGGATACAGAAGTCAATCCTGAGATTATTGCACTACAGACTATGCTTGCTGAATGCCAAGAAAAGCTGAAGAAACTGACTTGCATAGAAAGTAGATTAGAATCTTTGGAAGAAAAAATGAAAGGGAAAGTGATGGTGAATGAAAAAACCTGGGCTGATCTTCTAAGTCGTGTCACTCTTCTTGAAACAGAAATGCTTTTATCTAAAAAGGTATTTTCTTTCCTTTACATTTATAGAATATCTCAAGATACAATAAAGTAATTCCTTTGTTCATTATTATTCTCTTATTTGGAATGTTAAATAAGAGAATACTTAGGTAATGGGAAGTGTTCAGTTGGGATGAAGGCCTGTTTAGGAACACCCTGTTTGGTGATGGTTGTTGTGACTATTGCTTTTCTCTTCATCAAATAAGATGATCTGACAAACTTGTGAGCTGAGCTTTTAGAGACAGTTATGTCATTTCTGGTCCTAGTCTGTCTCTCCTTCCTAGAAAGTTAGTAGATTCAAGTTTTCTCTCTCCTTCCACATTTAAGAGATCATTTTTTATAAGTAGGAATTTTATGTTTTGCTTGTAAATAAAATAATCAAAAGTAAGTATTTATTATGTCATCTATATATTTTATGCTTAGCAGTAAGAGCATAAAAATGAGAACATATCTTTTTATTTTATTCTAAATACTAAACCATATCATTCCAGAATGATGAATATATAGAGTTTAATGAGATGAGTGAAGACTGTGCTTCTAGTAGCGACATGGATAATCTCAATCCGGGTAAGTTCTTGGCGTACTGGAATTGGTGATATGGTAAGGAGTTTTCACAAAAATGTTTTTATAGTATTTGGTCATTTTAATTATCCTCAAACCTTATTTTTTTAGAAATTGCAAAGCTCCTAAGAACAAAGAAAATATCAAACTTACAGACTATAAGTCAAGGATTGCTAGAAAAGCCAACTTACATGTCTTACATGTAGTAGTTGCATAAATTCCAGTGTACAAAATTGCAAACTTTTAGAGATGTTTTACTCTTTTAATTGCAAAGTGCTTTAGAATAATAAATGGACCTCCAAAGTTTCTAATTTAAACTTAAGTAGTAGCTTTTGCATATGTAAATAATATATGTAAGAGAAAAAAAACACATTTGTCAGTAACCTGTAAAGTGTTACAGACCTCTTGCATTTCAGCAGTTCACTGATGGTGATAAAATGAGAAGGACCTAAAATTAGGACAAATCTTCTCCGTGTCACTTAACCTCACTAGGCTACTGACATTGTCATCGTGACGGAGCAGCAGGGATAAGATTTCTGAGCGGCTTTTCAGTTAAAGCTTTAATTTTTTCGATTCTTACACTTTTTGAAAAGACAAAGGTCTAAATTTTGTCGTGTTTGTAATTAAATCATATTTGCAGAAGAGATATTTTGTCCAGTTGAGAATTCATAATGAAGCTAACTTTTTAAATCTGTGGGTGTTTAACCTCGTTAAGTCTTTCAGCTACTATGTGTATAACAATTTAACAACAACACATTGTAGTGGTAACTACAGGCCTGCACTGTTCCAACTGCGATAGTAAAACATTTAATTCTCAAAGCAAGATAAGTGCTATTATAACCCATATTTTACAGAGGAAGAGAGATTAAATAACTGCCAAAGGCCATACAGCTGTTGAATGATGGGACGTGTTTGAAAAGAGGCAAACTAGCTTTGATGTTTTCTCTTCAACACTACATATTCAGTGCACGTGCCAGTTTCATTGCACAGAAAACAAGTTCAATAATTAGGTTATTAAATAAAATTATTTGAGATGCATTAAATAAAATTATTTGAGATGCTGCTTCTGGCAGTAGATTTATTATAGACTACAAATTTCAGATTTGGTAGAAGTTGACTTTTTTCCATTTATCCTTCATTCATTACTCAACAAATTTCAAAGCTCAACTCTAAGATCCTTGAGAGCAAGAACTTTATCTTACGGTCTGTCTAATATAACGTCTGTGCTTCTGTCACCAGTATCTATCTGTATATGGTAGAAATCAAGTTTTTATGCATTGAAAGAATGCTGAAGTCTGCTATTTGCAAAACATTGCCTTTTCCAAGTTCGATTTCACCTGTTTGGGCTTAGTACTTTTTAAATAACAGGTTACAGAACATACTTTTAACACATTAGTCCTATGCTAGGACTTAAGAGTGATGAGCAGATAGACCATAGATTATGAATGATTTGAATACCTAGTCTCAAAAAATGTATAATCTGACCCTGATCAGTTGAGTCAAATTTATGAAGCCTGACACATTACACCTTACCTCTCCATGCTACCTGGAAGCAGAGGGTTTGAATTCCTTTTGATGTTGAGAGCGACAGTTCACCAGTCTGATCTGAGGATCATGTTAAGTTGGGAATGCTTTTGGTGAAGTTCATGCCCATTAGTAAGTAGAGGAATGGAGCAAACAGCCAAGAGAAGGAGACAGGAGAGACTGTGGCTCCATGAGAGACCAGAGTCCTCATGTGCTAACACTTTGTTCCCTGATTGAGGTTGTCTGTGTAGGCTTACGGTTAAACTATGTAAACCAGTTTAAATGGGTACCTGATTTCTTTTTTTTTTTTGGCCTTGTTTTTGCAGCCAAATGTACCATGACTAAAAACATAGGGCTTATGAGATTGGTTGGACAGGAACTTATCTCTGATGTTCTATATCCAATTTGATGGTAGGAAAGACTTGCCATCATTTTGTTGAATAATATCCAGATACTGGAAATGGAAAGTTGTTCAGTTCTTTAGAGTAATAAATCTGTGAACCTGAATTTTAAGCAATTTTTTCCCATACATATCAACTTAGGGTAGAATGTTTCCTGATTTTTAGGAAGTACATATAGTCAGTTTTAGTAATAGTTGCCACCATTTTAAGAAAAGAATATACACGGATCAGTAGCTTATTTAAAAATACATTAACCTGCATATTCAATTGATTGCTATCATGATAAAGATAATGTTACTTTTTGTGATCTTTATTGACCAGTTTTTAACATCCAGATCTCCATACGCAGGTCATTATCCTAAAAGAATATTAAAAACTCATCTAGACCTATACCAGTAGGCACTTTATATTGAGAGGTTTATGTTTCTTCCCTCTATACATAAAATTTTAGATATTTGACTCTACTATGAAAGGAAAAGGTAACCTAAAAATTAATTTCTCCACAGATAGAAAAAGCAAAGAGGAAAGGCAAGCAAATATTCCTTTGTCCTCTGGTTATAGTATGGTATCATCCGATTCAACTCCCAGAACCTCAACTATTAATTACTGTGGTTTGAAAGAGATTTCTGAGGTAAGAAGAACTACTTAGGTGATTTCCTCTGTAAGGTCAGGAGAGCAAGCAAGCATTAGATTTAGTTACAGCAGCCATGGGCAAGAAAAATAGTGAAACTGTAAATCTTAATCTCATAAAAATTCTTTGTGATAAATAAACGGTACTTAATGCAATGTTTTAGACTGTGTTTTATGTGTTCACGGTCCATCTTTGATTATGGTTTACTTTGAGAAATGGCCTAAATTTGTTGCTTTTAAATTAAAGGAAACAACAATCCAGAAAATGGAAAGGATGAAAAAAATGTAAGTAACAGAAAGGGGCAACAGAAATTCATTTCTCTATAGGGAATTGTGTTGGATTACGATATATAAAGAATGTGCATGTGTGTTTCAAACCTTGAAGGTCTCTCAATCAGGTGTGGAATTTCCTTCAATACTCCAGTGGATAATAAATCCACCTCCAGTTATGCGTTTGTGAGATAAGTCACTGTTTTTGTTTCCAACAAGTGATGTAAAACATTGTTAATGGAATTAATTGGAGGTTAAAGAGTGCAGTGATGTTTTTGGTTGATAATCAAGAAGTTATCTATTTTTGATAACTACTTTATCAAAATATTAAATTGTGTATGTAGATGGATGGTTTGGAGACATTTTAAGTATTGTGAAAGTATTGCTAGTCCTTTTCAGAAAATTGTTGGTATGGTAGTACTAAATGTGATACTTTTATCTAGTACAAATATGAAATTACATGATTTTTTTTAAAGAACAGTTGAAAGAAAATATGAAATGAGATTGTGTAAGATTATCATGTAGCCTACTACTTTAAAAAACTATATATATATTTTTTTTTTTTGGAAATTGAGATGCGCCGAAATAACTTATGCTTCAAGAATTAAAGACACATAATTGACTCCAGTTGTTTTTCCTCCCCTTCTGGCCATAGTATACTTATTAACAGTAACTACCTATAAATAATCACTGAAATTTATTTAAGGCTCAAAAGCATAACTGCAGCAACCTAGTTCCTATGCCTCACTATGAATTTGTTATTTACTTAATGTATTATTTATGTATTATATTCCAGGTTTGAAGAAACTGCAGAGTTACTGAAATGTCCAAATCACTAATTATAGAATTTTCTGCATGAACCTCTCTAGGACTTTGGCTCCTGTACATACAGTTCTCTATACAGTTTTAATATACTGTAGTATTTTTATGAGAATTTGAATTCCATTTGGTATATTAGCTTTTTCATTCAATGTTGAATAAATACTTAAATATTTTTGTGCTGTGCTTATACCGCTTTACAGTTTTACTATTCTTAGGAAAGCTTAGGTGCCAGTACATTTCTTTTACAGCGTGAAGTCATTCCAGCACTGTATTTTTGTGTTGACATTTGTTGGCAGCGTGCTAAGTAGTTTTTTAAAGTACAGGCTTGAGGACCATGGTTTACATCCTGTTGGAAACACTCCACCTGGGACTTGCATGTTGTCCCCAGGAGGCTCTCATACATACCATCTTGCCATCTGTACTGACGAATATCTTGCAGTGAAAAGTTAAATATGCTCATTGAGATTGAAATACAACAAAAATACAGCTATTTCACGCTCAGTCAAAAGGCAGCAACACGCTTTCAGTTAACGTTGAGGAAGTTAGGGCATGGTTCTCCTTTTGTATTTGAAAGCAGGTTGGACAATGGTGAAGATGTGCCGGGTATTTTAGTGCTCTACTCTGTAACACATTTTAAGGGCAACAGCTCAGACCCAGATGGTGGCCATTCCTGTATTACAAGTTACACAGTGAGGGTTTTTTTGTTTCTTGTTTTTTTAAATGATGGGAAGTTATATATCTTTCTAGAGAGAGAAAAAGTCCTAGAGGAAGTTAAATTAAAAGAAAAATGAAATTCATTTTAAAATACTAGATAAATTCTCTTATTTATTCCTGTGCTTATATAAATGTAATTTGATATTTGTCACCCATGGAACATTAATAGTAAGTTAAAATTCTAAGTAGAGATAACTTTTAAGAAGGCATTTTTAATATTCTACTACAGGTACATGTGTAGTCATCATACTTTAAAATTATGAACTTTTGAAGTTAGCATACAACTTTGAATTTAGTAGTTTCAGTAAATATTTCTAGAATTAATGAATCCAATTAGCTTAATTTTTTCGATTGTAAAAAATTATGAATCGAGATTATAAAAGAAACTACTTTGTCAATTAAACTTCTAAAAATTCAGCATCAGCATGGAATTGTAGCACCACCTTGTGGTTTACATGCCAGTATTTTACTTTTATTGAGATATGTGATTTCCTGTAAAACATAGGATCATATTTTCCCTTTTGAAAAACTCAATTCCAATTTTAAAAAGAAGTGTTTTTGAAATTTTCTTTTTTGTGCAAGAGAGAAGAAAAAATCGTCTTCTTTTCTCACGGTCTCTTTTCCCCCTCCCTCTCCTTTTTCCTTTATGTTAGTGTACATATATACCAATTAGATGATTTTAAACATTTTAAATTTCCTGATATACATTAAGTGTGCCAAGTATAAGTTTCTATTGAAAATACAGTAAAAGATGTCTTATATTATCTAGTGGAAATTTGGAATCCAAATTTTTTTCATACTTTTATCTAACAACTTAAACAGGAACTAATGAAATCAACACAGAACGCCACCAGACATACTTACAAAGAATCTCACTGTGCTACTTTGACAACGTAATCTTTGGGGAAAAAGAAAGCAAATTTGACTTCTCTGAAGTTATTGAAGAGAGAACAATTATTTGTTATTCTAATTCTCTTAGAAATAGTAGAAAAAAAGTTTCCCTCTTAGGTAATTAGTAGTTGGTAACCACAGACCAGCCCCTTTTGATTAACTTGAAGGTCTTGAGAAGGTAAGGGAGGGGTGTCCTGGAGAGATTTGGAGCTACATAATTAAACCCGTAGTTAACTGGAATTTTCACTAACTCCATCCCCTTAATTCTCCCGTAAGTGGGATGAAAGGTAATGTATTATACTGCCCACAAAGGCGTCAGCAGCTGGTGTGGCCCTATTTGTACTATGCGCTGTGAATACAGCTGCACAGAGGTCAAATAGAAACACTAAGAATGCATAAGGTGAAGTAAGAAGAAGTAAAGTCAACCGTATGAAAATTCTAGGCAAAGCCAAGGACTATTAAGTTGGAAAAAGTAGTTCTATATTTGTTTGTTTTACTTTAACGCTTTGTAATGTAATGTTTTAACATGTAATACATTCCCTAAAAAATGGAACTTCAAGCCTTTGGAGCTGCGTTTCATGCTACTCATTCCTCACAGCTTTACATCATTGACAGGCACTTGGGGAAGCATTAAAGCGCAAGAGAACCTTGTCAATTTTACAAGTTACAACACTTTTTGAGCTCCAATAACATTATAGATTTAATTTTTACTTTTTAATAATCCCAAAGTTCTCCTAGTAAAAACGTCAGGTTGTTTATACTACTCATTCAAAGGTGAAGAAAGCGGTAGCGACACTGAGAACGTGCAGATTTATTGGGGTGGGAGGGGATTTTTTAAAATCCATACTCATTTTATCATGGTTTTTATTTATTTCTAATACATGTAGGAATGGGTACTGTATAGTATGTATGTCTTATTTTTCTCTGAAGTCCACTAAATCACTAATAGAAATTATTCGATTAAAAACATTTTTAACGCAAAGCATTTTGAAATTAAGAACCAGGGCACTTATTCAATAAGTATCCCGAATGTATGTTATTTGAATTATACGTTATAGATGGGTGTTAAGAAAAAGGAGAGAATCATAATTTTAGTTACCCAGGAAGGTTGACAGGTGGGGATTAGAGTGATGGGAAGGCTGAGTATTTTGGAACACTAACTGGCACCTAGTAAGTCCTAATCTGTAGATAGAATCCTTCAGTTCACTTAAATTGCTGCGTACTTGGAGTGTAATCAACTTATTAAATCATGGGGCAGAGCGCTTCCATTCGTTTGGTGTTGAAATCCTCAAAGATGTGTGTCTTGACTGTCTCTGTGGATGGGCCTCTCGTAAATCGTGCTTTTGCATACCTTCTTTTGCTGAGAGTGACTTCCCCTCCCATCTGGAAAATTTCTGCTTATCCTCTAAGACACCGTACCTTCCTTGGAAAGACTTTTCACAATTGCAGAAGCCAAATTATATTCTCTCTCTTTGCTGCTTTATAGTACCTTTTTTATATGTCTTATTTTTACACCGATTTCATAGCTCTTACTTGTTTATATGAAGTTAATATCCATTACTTCTGTTTTTGAGGGTTTTGGTTTTCAATCTTTCTTCCAATGTTTATTTCCCTTAGTGCCTAGCATTTGTTCAAAGTAAGTGGTAGTTAATATTTATCTGGTGGCCAAATTAATATCAAATTATAATGAAATTATAATCAAGGTTTCCTGATAAGTAAGATTTTATCAGGTTGAAGCTGTGGTCTGGTCGGTCCTGCTACATCCTTTCTATGGAAGGAATGTGTTGACAGAGGAAAGATACAATCAGTATACGTTCTAGACAAGGGTTATCATACCTTATATGTATGCTGATGAATACATTTACAATGACGCTTCAAGTGTTTACTAGGTGCCAGTTAGTGTTCCAGGCACTGGCCATAAGGAGAGTACAGGTATAAGCATGATTCCTGTTCTCCTCAACTAACAGCTGAGCAGGAGAGACAGATAAGCAATAACAGTGTCTAGTAAGTTCTAAAAGGGAACTATCATGCATCTGAGGAATCTGGGGTAGAGGAAGCGGCGTTAACCTGAGTCCTGAAGGATGAGTGATGGGGGCGGGTAGCCAGGGAAGAAGGGGTAAAGCAGAAGGCCTAGCATGAAAAAAATCAAAGGCCGGAGAGGAAGGCCGCTGGGACGAAGTCCACTAGGGCCGATATGCGGAGTGTGTGTAGGTGTGGGAGGCGGCGGTACAGTAGCTGAAGATCAGTTTACCCAGGCCCCAGCAGAATATCAACCAGAGTTGGGTTTTTGAAGGATTTGATTTAGCTGTTTGGTATGGAGAATGAATGAGAGGTGGCAGGCCTAGAGGGAGAGGAACCATTTAGGAGACTACTGCAGTAATCTAAGAAACGTGGGAAGCAGGACTCCAGTTATGATGGCAGAAGAGATGGAGGCACATAATGGGGTTTGAGAGCATGTATTTTTTCCCTTGAAGGCTGTCTTACATAAGAAGCTCAGTAAGTCCAATTTAAGGACTGTCCGATTTGGTATCTGCATTGGGGGATGGGGGATGATACCACGCTAATGTTTAGTTTAATACTTTGCCCAATTAGTCCTGGATCTACAATCTTATTAGAAATACAAAATCTTCAGCCTCTCTCCTGACCTACTGAGTCAAATTCTGCATTGCACTGAGAACCCAAAGTAATTTGTAGCGACCTTTCATTTGAGGAACTCTAATTTACATTTACAAAGCTCTTGCTTCATTATCATAATCAGCATTTGGTCTGAGCCTTAAATTCAGATTCTTTTGAGTTGCTTTCTTCTAAACACGACGTTTTATAGTCCGTGTTCAATATCTTGGACATTTTCCCATTTGAATGGATGGCTTTAGGCTTTTGAATGCATTCATCGAAATGATTTTTTAAAACTCAGTTGAATTACATGTAACTATAACTATAACATATAACTATATATAACTGAATTAAAACATCCTTTCTCTAAAGTTAGGTGTAAACTTTATACAAATTAATGTTTGGTGTCTCATCAGCAGTGGTCCCTCACTAAGCATGTGTGGGACATACCAGTATCTTCTGTCTGAAATACCTGCATGTGTGCTGAGAAATTCCTAGTTTTTTACCTTTATTATGTTGCCCAAAGTGTAATGGGCAATCTTCTTCTGCATACATAGAAACTTTTCAGTATTATGTCACAGAGTCACCTTTTTGAAACCATGG
Organism: Phocoena phocoena; assembly: GCF_963924675.1. NCBI lineage: Eukaryota > Metazoa > Chordata > Mammalia > Artiodactyla > Phocoenidae > Phocoena > Phocoena phocoena. Next base: position 7,274,603 of record NC_089224.1, read on the forward strand.
AAAGTGATTATTAGCGATCTATATTTTACATGTAAATTTATATTCAGTGATATATGTGATATATGGTCTTACGAATTTTTTTTTTTTTTCCGGCCACGCCATGTGTCTTGCTGGATCTTAGTTCCCCAACCAGTGATCGAGCCTGGGCCCCTGGCAGTGAGAATGCCGAGTGCTAACCGCTGGAACGCCAGGGAAGTCCCTTACAAATGCTTAAAAAAAGTCCCTTACAAATGCTTAAAAAAAGAAAAAATTTATTAAGTACAGCCCAATTTGAGAAGTGTTAAAATGAGAGAGGAACAAGATACAGATTTAGATTTAAGAAACATATTTAGGGAGCAGTCTCAATAGATGGATCGGGCCTGAGGAGAGGAGAGGAAAGGAAGGTGCAAGCCACTAGGAGTTCATCAGCTTTACCGTGCCCTCTTACTAGTCTAGGATCTCATTTGTGTTTTCAAATTCTGTTAAGTGGTAGTCTGTTGATGTTCAAACTAGAAAACTAAACACCACAGCTGAAGACTTTAATGACTGTTTAAAAGTTGAAAGCTTCTCGGTATTCCATTATTCTTTTCTCAAATTTGCAACTTTCTGGAATCACTGTGTTCTCTACTTTCCCTCTTCACATACTGTGCTGGCCTTTCCACGACTTTATCCATTCTGTTCCATCCATTTGAAATGCTCCTTACCCACCTCTCTGTCTCCTGCCCTCTGCACCAGGTCTAGCTTACTTCTTCTCATCCCACAGCTTTCAGATCAAACATAACTTCCTTCCGGTCACATCCCCTAATTCCCTAGCATATTTTAGACTCCCTATGACATACTGTTAAAGCACCCTGTAATTCCCCTGCATTTCAATGTGTACATTATTAAAGCCCTTATATGCAGTTACTGCATGGGGTCTCTCCTCCCTGCTATGTTTCACGTGAGAAAGGAGGTGAGTTTTGTTTACTGATGTGTCCTCCATCCCCAGCACAACACCTGCTACATAGGACATTCTGAATTCATTTTGTTGTTTGTTAGATGAACACTTTAAGACCCCCCCTAACCGCTCCCCCCTGTATTTATGTAATTTGAAATTGGAGGCAACTTTTACTGATTTCTAAATCCGACATCCTAAATTAATTTCATTAATATCAACTCTTTATTTAGATGTTATATCACATTGATCTCTCTGGTAATATATTTAAATGTGGAAAAAATATGTAGCATTAATTTCTAAGTTGGTAACTTATAATTTCCCGTACTTTAAGCAATAATAATTTTGAGCCTTAATACAGTGAGTTTCTCCTAATAAAAGTGAGCAATTTTTAGGAACTACCACGTTTTTAAAAGTTTGCATAAAACTACCTAGGTCTCATTTAAAGCACTAAAAGCCAGCGAATTTTTACAGAAAGTGAGATTTGTGCTTGCAGCAATACAGCAGACAGGCTATTAAAAAATTTTAAGAACTCCTGCAACAAATCATCAAATATTCTGGAGGAAATACACTAAATACTTATCATAAGAAATTAAAAGGAAATTCCTAAGGACCCAAAGAAGAGGAAGCAGAATTCCAAGTATTAAGCTTGCAGCTGCCCTGAGGTAGTTTGCTGACAGTAGGAACCTAAGGCCTTGAGGGTTTTTTCCTCCTGTTTTTCCCTCAGCCTTACTGTGGAATAATTTACATACAATAAATTCGCCAGTTTCCATGCATAATTCGGTGAGTTTTTACAAATACATACGTTCATGTGAAGACCTGAATCAAGATCTAGAACGTTCCCCTCTGCAGCCAGTCCCCTCCCTCCATCCCTGGCCCCTTAACAACCACTGATTTACATGCTGTCATTTTAAGGTTGCCATTTCTAAAATTTCATGTAAATGTAGTCTCTACAGTATCTTCCTTTTGAGATTCACCCACGTTGTATTAGTTCATCCCTTTATATTGCTGAGCCATATTTCATTATGCGGAAATACCACAATTTCTTTATGACTCAGTAGTTGATGGACATTGGGCTATTTCTGGTTTGGGAATGTTACGAAGAACGCTGCCGTGGACATTAGGATGCAAGTCTATCTGAACATACACTTTTGCTTCTCTTGGGTAAATAGTAAATACCTAGCAATGGAATGGCTGGGTCATGTGACAGGTTATGTTTAACTACGAGGAGCTGCTGCTACACTTTTCCCAAGCCGCTGTGCCCTGTTACTTTTCCCACCAGCCCTCTGAGAGTTCCACTTGCTCTGCATGCTCGCCCACACTTGGTTTTGTCAGTCTCTGAGTGGGTGTGTGGGGTGAAAGGCGGAAAGTTAAGGCTTAACCTTGTGTGCTGCCTTGACACCTGGTAAGACTGGGAGGGTCTCACACGGCCCCGCCACAAGCTCCCCTCCCCATTCTGCTGCCGCGGGAAAGGTTCTCTAGCCAAATGAACCTCCTTATCGGGGGGCAGGCACAGTTCCTGCTTGTCCCTGAGTGGCTGCTTTTAGTTCCATGCCAGCCACAGAGTTATTCAAAGAAACCAATCACATCTTCCTGCAGCAACCAGGGGTCACCTCACCCTCATAATGCTACAAAGCATGCTTCCTACAGCCCCCAGCTGGCCGCTGTGCCCAAGTGCACCCCCCACGTGGCCCTGCTTGGCCCGTAGCATTGTCCTCCCACAGGTGGTGAGTACATGTAACTTATAAACTGTTCAGGGATCTCCCCGTCCTGTGTTCAGCCATCCCCGTCACCCTACGGTGGGACTCTGCACCTCACCAGTGAATAGTGAATAGGAGGTGACAGTGTGTAATGGTATCTCATGGTGGTGGAAGTTTACATTTCTCTAGGATGTTGAGCATCACGTCCTTATTTGCTATCTGTATATCTGCTTTGGTGAAGGTTTGTTCAGTCCTCTTCCCTATTTTGTGATCTGGGTTGTTTGTCTTCCTACTGAGTTGAAAGAGTGCCTTGTTGAATACACGTGTTGCGAAGATTTTCTCCCACTCTGACTTCCCATTCACTTCCCTCACTGTGTACTTTGAAAGAGCAGAAGTTTTACGTTTTAATAACATCCAGTTGATCAACTTATTGTTGAAAGACGGGTGTTGAAATTTCCAGCTATGATTGTAGTTGGAAGCCACAAAAAATTCTGATTTTTTTTGAGTTTTGTCATGTATTTTGAATCTGTTATTAGATGCATAAACATTTTGGACTATTATTTCCTCATGATAAATTGACTCCTTTAACATTATGAAATGGCCCTCTTTATCTCACATAATTTCTCTCTTCTGAAATCTACTTTGTCTGATGTTAATGTAGCCACTCCAGCTTTCTTTCAGGAAGTATTATTATGGTATTACTCCCGATCTTTTTATTTTTAATATATCTGTGTCTGTATTTGAAGTGGGTTTCCTGAAGATAATATATACTTCAGCCTTGCTCTTTCATCCGATCTGAAAATCTCTGGAGTGTTTAGATCATTTACATTTAATTTGATTATGGACGTGGTTGGGTTTAAATCTACCATCTTATTTGTTTTCCTTTTTCCTGTTTGGCCTTAGTTCTTTTTTTAACCTCTTTTTATGCATTATTTTGCATTAGTTGACTATTTTTTGTATTTCTATTTTATCTCTTTTCTTGGCTTATTAAGTACAATATATCTTATATTTATAACGCGGGTGGTTGCTACAGGTTTGCAGTATACATCTTTAACCTACCACGGGCAACCTTCAAGTAATATTATACCACTTCAAGTATAGTATAAGAGCATCGTAACATTATATTTCCATTCCCCCTGAAGCCCTTTTTTATTAAGCATTTTACTTCTACGTGTGTTATAGCTCCACAAAACATTGGCATTATTTTTGCTTTAAACATTCCTTTATTTTTTTAAAGAGGTTTCCTATAAGATATTTGAAATTATTATAAAACTATAGTAATATAACAGTAATTACAGTTGTCAAGCAGTTGCAATAGTGCAGGGCAGACAAATAGGCTATTGGAGCAGAGTAGAGAGCCTGCTACTGGACTCTACATAGAATAAGGAGTATGACAAATACTGCATTGCTGACTAGTGGGAAAAGGATGGATTAGTCAGTAAATAGTTCTAGGAATACCTGGCCGTCAACGGCGGGGTGGGGGCCGGCAGTGGATTAACTTAGAACCTTATTTTACACCACTCAATCATTTACAGGTAGGTTAAAGACACAAATATGGAAATAGAAATGGAAGTGAGGTCTGTGAGCCACAGCGCGGGCATCACCCACGAGCTAAATCTGCATTAAAAATACGCATACGAACACTGGGGGAACACTGGCAAAGGAGATGATCTTTGGGGAAATAGTTGTCAACTCAAAATGCACAAGCCATGAAAGAAAACATAAATTTGGTATGCTGTACTTGGATTACTGGCTAGAAAGATGGTGGCTTCCTGAAGGGTTGGCTGTTCGTGCAGAAGGTAGCCCTCCCTGCGAATACGTCTGCTGGAAGGTGCCTGGAGAGCAGCCCCAGCATCCTGCATCTCCTGCACACATGGCTTAACTTAAACCGGCTTAAGCAGGAAAGGGCATTTACTGGCTCATCGGTGTGATGGGTAAAGGGAACCGTAGACATGGCAGAGCCCAGAAATCTCACCAAGAAGGAGGAGGAAACAGCTGTGGCCGTGCAGCCATTCCAGTCCAGAAGGGGATGAGAATCAGACATTGGGGCTCAGGCCAGCGTGGGCAGCCCCGGTGTGTGTGAAGGAGATGCAGCTGGGGCTCGTGACTGCCTCACCGCCTCCCCTCCACCCCCGACCATCCCACAGGACGTCTGCCCACAAAGCCCAGGTATGTATGCTGAGGGACAACTGTCTAGACCTGTCTGAGGAAATGTCAATATTAAAGGGGTTTAACGGCTCCAAAGCCAACACGCTTTGTGTGTCTCAGAAGATGATTTCGATGTTCATGCGGACAAAACACAGGATGAGTTCAAAGAGGAATGAGTTAGTGCTGGTGGTTCTGGCCTGACTGTCAAGCCAGACCTCCATCCCCAGGGAGCTGTTCAGCTGCTTTATACCAACTGGAGATGCACCTGCAACCTGGAAAGCCTCTTCCACCTCAACCGGCGAGAGATCAAACTGGCAGTCATGGAGAATGGCCATTTCACATCTATATTGACTACTTTGTCCTTAGCCACGCCGCCCACTCTGTGAACCCTGATCGTCCCCAACAGAGCACGTGAAGTAAATGGTTCCAGTGCTCATATTTCTTCTTTGATGTCGCTTAAAATGTCCACAGTGGAGCCAGTGAGATTGCAAAGGTGAGCTGGCTACCTGGATGCCAAGGATGCAAGGTCAGCTCTGGGGTAGCACTGGCTGAAACCCTCAGTTTGCACATCTGGGAGCCAAACAACTGGAGTGGCCGTGCTGGAGAAGGAGAGCAAGTCGTCCGAGACCGAGGCCACCATCCAAGCACCCTGCCACTCCAGAATACTTCCCCATCCTTTCCTTCCTGATAGCAGTGGTGGAGGGGGCCACCACCAGGGTTCTTGGGGGCAAGTAGCTCAACCTCTAAGCTTGGTTTCTCCCCCTGTGCAGGGAAGTTTGGCCCAGGGCGGTGGTCCTCAAACTTGGCACCACGGAACTTTTGGAGGTTCCAGAACTTACTGGAGGGCTTTGGTAGGAAGCATGGAAGTTCTAAGAGGAACCCCAGGGGCTCTGAGCACTCATCCCTCATGACTCCCAGCTGATGCCTCACTCTCCATTTGTAAATTTTATTTTTATATGATTTATTCCCATGTGATTTCATCACTGAAATAAGCCATGGGGACCAGAATTCCGTTTTATGAAGATTACCCTGGTGGTGTTTTAGAGGGGAAGTAGAAGAGGACAAAGCTGGAGGGAGGGGTACTGGTTGGGGAACCCCATAGGGTCCAGGAGATAAACAAGGCTCAAGGTAAAGAAAGAGCATCGGAGATGAAGGGGGGACAGAAAAGGAGAAAGAAGGGATGTTTCTGTCTCAGATAGATGATAGTCACCAGAGGACATTGACAGTAGTCCCGTGGAGTCACTTTAAAGAGCCCTATCTTCAAATGGCTCCAACAGGATTAATAACCTCCAACCTAGAATTTCAGATAAATAAATACATTGACTTGTTGGATGGACTTGTTTATACGTGGTTGATATGAATTTAGTATAATGTCGAGCTCAAACAATGCGTAGCGGGGGCTACTCTTGGTTGCGGTGCGTGGGCTTCTCATTGCGGTGGCTTCTCCCGTTGTGGAGCACGAGCTCTAAGTGCGCGGGCTTCAGTAGTTGTGGCACACAGGCTCTAGAGCTCAGGCTCAGTAGTTGTGGCGCACGGACTTAGTTGCTCTGCACCATGTGGGATCTTCCTGGACCAGGGCTCAAACCCGTGTCCCCTGCGTTGGCAGGCGGATTCTTAACCACTGCGCCACCAGGGTAGCCCCAAACTTATTTCTTTACTTCCTTCCTCATGGCAAAGAAGAACTATTCGATACACATTCTTTAACTGTAATATTTTGACACATGTAAAAGATACTATTATACAACTCAAGCTAATTAAATTCTACACAGAAGGTATCAATTGTTCTTAACCTTCCAGGTCCAAACCATCATTTAAGAACAACAAAAAAATTAAAATAGCTTTTAAGATCTGAAGTTATATAGAAAAATTTACAGTGAACCATTAGCATTTAAGGTTAGGATGTAAAGAGTAATGGCAACTATACTTTCCCATTTTATTAGCAAAGTGAATCAGGATGAGTAGGAAAATACACAGGAAATCACTTTGCTCAAACACAAAAAAATTACATTTTAACAAGAGCTGGTCATAAGAATTTTCAGAAAAGTCGCTACCTCTTCCCCTCAGTACAGTTTTAGTTGATTTTTAAGTTGTAAAAGCTAAAGTTAAAGGAGACATGTGTTTTTAAATTGTTTTTGGTGTATCTTCAAAGTTATAAAGTAGTCAGTGTTCAAATATATTTGGTAGTTTAACAATAACATTTTGCTTCCAGGATAATGTTCTCACACTTTATAGCTTTAAGAATGTACTTTACTCATGGGAACTAAGGCGGTTATGAGAAACTGAAGGGAAAAAGTTCAAAAGGTAGTCCATGACTTTTTTTTTTAGGTTCTGAAAAAGGATAAGACTGTTTGGATTATGTTGTTCTCTGATTTAGTAAAAAAAAAAAAAATGCTAATGAATATATGTTAACCTTGAGGTTATCAACATTCTTGCTCCAGATAGATTTATGGTAAAAATAGACTACTGAACTGTCTTGTTAAATTTTAAAAGATGAGTTTGGAGGAGTTACAAATAACATCCTTTACCCTGAGGTCAAAAAGAATATGTAAACTCAAATTTTTTAGATAAGAATACTTATTATAGTTTCAACTTTCATACTTCCTATTAAAATGACTGTGTAAGAATATACAATCTTTTATGGTTTTATTCTGAATATATACCACTCTCCCTTTTTAACAAATTCAAAGTAACACATGTTCATTTTATTTTCATTTTGAAATTTTTTAAAAGTACAAAGAGCACATTGCACCCAGAAATAAACTTTGTTAATAGTTTGGTGTTATCTTTTTTATTTTTCAATCTACGTTGGGTTGTGTGGGTTATTAAAAAAATGGAGATTATATTTTAGACATAATTTTAATTTTTTCATGGAACTCGCGAGCATTTTCCATGTCATTATATACGTTTCCGAGTGCAAAATCTGGATTTTGATAGCTACACTCTATTCTCTCCTAGAAGTTTAATAATCATTTGACCTTCTTCAATGTGTCAGGCATAACACCATAATCTTCTAAATAATTTCTCTATTGTGCATTTTACTGGTTTATAAAGTTCCTAAATATAAAAAGCACAATGATAAACATTCCTACATGTAAATCTTTGATGATATGTATTATTTCCTTAGGATATGTTTTTAAAGTATGCACTGATTAAGGTAATTGTTATCTATTTCTGATTTTATGTCCACAAAAGTTATATCTTCTACAGGAGTCTTTAAGTATACACTTGCCACAATTGAATATAGTCACTTTGTAAATTTTTACTAATTTGTACCTACATTATTTCATCATTGTATTTATTACTAATTTTTTGTTGTTAGATTAAGACAATTGCTGAGGTTTCGTATCCCCACGGCTCTTCACCTGAGTCCCACTCCCCAGAGGAAAAAATCTTGACCATTTTAACTGTTTGTACGGTGTCTAACTGTGTATTTCAAAATAATATGGTTAGTTTTTTTTTATTTGGTCTATTTTAGGCATTATCTCACTACCTGTCATGGAAGAGTAAGAACTAGCGCACTAACTCCTATGTACCCATCCTACTAATCTGCTTATATACTATCGTAATCTATCACGTTGTGTTTTCTTCCTAGAACCTTCCCACGTGGAGTGTCCCGTCCTCTTGTTCCCACCCGGGCCGGCTGCGCTCTAGGCCTGCTCCATCCCATTCATCCTGGACTCTCCTGGGCCCCTCTCCTGGGTTCTGTCTTCGTTTCTGGGATCCCATGTCCCCCTTTCCTTGCTGCACGCGGATGTGTTAGTGGAGCTCCTCCACTAAACCCAGAGTTCCTCTTCAGCTGCAGCTCTCTCACTGGGTGGATCTCCATCCACGGCTTTTCCTTCCTGCTGCATCGCACTTGTCCATCTGATTTCCATTTCCCAGCAGTTTGTTAAAACCTCTGCTGACAACCCCTCGCCCATACTCTTCATGTGGGTTTATAACGTTCACACCCCTTTGTCATGGTACATGGGGGCTATAGAGGGCGGAAAAATACATGCTTTCTGAAAATAGAAGACCTGCTTCATTCACTTAAATATTTTCCTTGACTTTAGAAAAAACCCCACAAAATTAGTGCAAGATCACTAGAGAAATATTCAGATGTCGCCAAAGTAGCCCATCCCTACTTTCCTCCCATCACTGATGAAGTCCACAGAGAGGTAAAGTGTTATGTACCCAGAATAGTGAAAGGGACGAACATGGGCTGAGGAGGTAGGAATTAAGACGTAGCTCAACAGTGAAAACTAGGAAGAGAGCTGGGCAGGGCAAATAGGACAGTTTTCTGTAGGGTTGGTAGCCTAAGGGCGCAGTGTTCACTTAAGCCGGGGCAACAAGGAGAAGACAATTGAGTTCCTGTATCTAAGATCCCTGCTCCTGGGTTGATTACATGTTCTAAGCTACACCATCTCACTGGTTTCAGTGGAGCAGGAGAAAGCAGCGGCAAAGGAAAGAAGGGAAAATTATGGGGGTAGCATCTGCTCCTTGTGTGCGCCTGGAGCGTCGGCAACACTCGCTTCATTCTGTTAATTGCATCAACCGCATCTTGTAAACACATTTCCAGAGACCACATGTGATGGGCCTTGGTTCCATTCAGCCCCTTTTGTTTTTGTTTTTTTTTTTTGCGGTACGCGGGCCTCTCACCGCTGTGGCCTCTCCCAGCGCGGAGCACAGGCTCCGGACGCGCAGGCTCAGCGGCCATGGCCCACGGGCCTAGCCGCTGCGCGGCATGTGGGATCCTCCCGGACCCGGGCACGAACCCGTGTCCCCTGCATCGGCAGGCGGACCCTCAACCACGGCGCCACCAGGGAAGCCCCCAGCCCCTTTTTCGACTCCTCAAATAGTTAACGTATAATTTTTTTTCACATCATTTTCATCAAATAAAATTCACTTTCATTTTTATGACCATTTTTAAAACAGCAAATGTCTCCCCAAGCAGTCTTGGGTTTCAAAGTGGCAGCGATTTTATGTGCTGAAGCATGTGAACGGCCAAGGAGCTCCCGCGATGTATGCGTTAATGACGACCACTTGGAGTTCTTGTTCAGACGTTTGCTCAAAGCGTAGAGCTACCGTCAGAGAGTACCTCAGCCTAAAGAAACAATTCTTCCAGTTATGCAGATCCATAAATTCCAGCTCAAGCAATGTATTTTGCGGGTAATAAACACGTTTGTTCCTAATTGGAGAGAAATAATGCTTAGGCTTGGACCTGTTGCCTTCCTGGAACCGAAGTCTAGCACACATGGAGACATTCCTCTCTAAAGAACACAGTCGCTAATAGAAACAAGCAGTCCACCAGGATGTCGAGCCAACACTTCCTGCAGAGGGCAGAGTTCTCTGAATTTACTGAAAGTGGAAAATTGATTACACTGGGCACAGAGGACATTTATATTTATAGAAACACTTTAGATAAGACAAGACTTTTAAAAGCCAGAAATCACTTTTAGGGAGATTTCAGAAAAGTGTTGTAATCTTTTTTTATTATTAATAGGCATAAAAAGGATTGTTATATTGATATTGACAGAAATTAGGTGATTAATTGAAGATTTTAACTTGAAAGGATGAATTGCCCCAACATTGGTTTAGAATTTTTCATTATATACAGTTCAATCTTGTGGTCTGTCAAATGCCCAATAGCCATTTATCTAGTACACATACCTTTACGCTGGATTTCCAAATATGATTATAAAATTCATATGATAGAGTGTCCTGAAAGTAAATATGTCAGCAGGCTTTGCTTTATTTTATGCATTTATTCTGGATGTAACATAACTTGATGTTATGTAACACAGACGATGCTCTAAGACATTTTGCCAGAGCTATTCAAGTACAGCATTGTTTGAGGTTGTGGAAGGTGATTTAGATACACCTGGATTGAGTATTTCTATCCATGCTTTAAATCCTAGAAGCCTTGCAGTTTTATAGTCCTTTCGGGGAAAGACAGGAACTACATCAACACTTGTTAGCATAACAGTTAATATACTTCTGAGAAAGATTTTGTAAAAATTTTGAAAATTATGCCAAAAAATTAAAGGGAAGATTAAAAAGGATTAGTGTTTGATCAGCCTCTGTAGGTTTAGGAATATTTTTTAGAATATATATTTTTAGAAATATTTACATCTTTTATACTTGGGGGCTTGGGAACATGAAGGCAACACGCGTTGGAACAAAATCCTAAATCTTACATTCAGATGAGCATCATCATTTGTGGTAATATTCATGGAATGGAGCTCAGCGTCCCAGCTAATGTCAAAGCAACAGTCGATGAGATTACTGTATTCAAGTTGCTCTGTGTGGTCCACTTGGAACCTCTGTCTCTTTGATAGTATTTGGACGCTCTCCTCTCTCCCTCCCTTACACCTCGGTCCAGTAGGACGCCACACAAGACAAAAAGCTCACGTAATTTGATAGAACGGGAGCTGATAGATTAGTAGGGAGAAGAACCATCACGTTTCTTCCTCTCTGAACCAGCAACATATTTGTATTAACAGCTGTGGTCTGGACAAGCGCCTCCACCTTTCTTGTCAAGAAGGGTAATTTTCAGCCAGTGTAGTAGGAGGGCTACACTGTAGCTCCTGATGTAAATATTTTTTCAAAGTGGGAAGTTTCATAGGCTATGAAATAACATATTAGCCACATGAAGTGTCAGACTTTTGAAAAAGTCCCCTCTCCCACAAGCTAAAGATTATGATAATAACAGTAACTCTAATCATGGCTAACCTATCTGAGTACTCACTCTGACCGGCCAGGGTGGATTATATATATTATCTCATTAAATCTCCCAAGAATAGATAACCAATAAGGACTTACTGTATAGCACGGGGAGCTCTACTCACTACTCTGTAATGACCTGTATGGGAATAGAATCTAAAAAAGTGGACAGATGTGTATGTATAACTGACGCACTTTGCCGTACAGCAGAAACTAACACAACATTGTAAATCAACTAAACTCCAATAAAAAAATTCATTAATAAAAATAAATAAATCTCCCAATAGTCCTATTAGGTAGGTAACTTCTGTTATCCCATTTCACTGCTGAGCTATCTATCAATTATCTGTTGTGATTAACAAACTCCCTCCAGAATTATCGGCTGAAACTATCAACCCTGAATGTGATTCTGTGGATAGTGATTTAGGCAGGGCTTCGCTGGCTGATTCTTGGTCTTGACCTGGTCTAGGTGATCTGGCAGAGCTGTGAACTTGTGATCACAAGTCACTTTGAGGCTTCCTAGTCTAGAAGGGCCTTAGCTGAGACAACAGGGCTCTTCTCTAGCCTAGAAACCCAGGCTTGTTCATGGGATGCCCTCCAGATTCTAAAAGCTGCAGAGTGGAAACTCCAAGACCTCCTGGGACCCAGGCTTGGAACTAGCTCAGCCTCATTTCTAGTGCATTCTGTTGGTCAAAGCAGGTCACAAAGCCTGCCAGGTTTCAAAGTTTGGGGGAAAAGACTCCACGTCTTGGAAGGAGCTTCACTGTGACTAGTTTTGCATTCTACTGCTGTTTCTGAGTCTGAGAGATGTGTCGCGACTTGCCAAAGATCACACAAATTAGTAAGTAACTTGACTTTCATACACTGCAGGGGGGCTCTGTACGCCACCTTGGGAAACAGTTTGGCATTTTCTGAGTTGTTTGTCTTCTTGTTATTAAATTGTAAGAGTTCTTTCTATATTCTGGATACAAGTTTTTCGTCTGACATATGTGTCATGTATATTTTCTCCCAGTTTTTGGCTTTCCTTTATTTTCTTAATAGCGTTATTTTTTTTTTTAAAGAGCAAACGTTTTTCATTTTAATGAAGTCTAATTTACCAATTATTTTCTTTCATGTGTTGTGCCTTTGGTGTTCTGTTTAAGAATGTGTGAATGAGAAGTGTAGCCCTAGAAGTCTAAGGGTATAGCTTGAAGTGGTCCAAGTGTTTTATTTAAAAACGAATTTTGGGGAGTTCCCTGGTGGCACAGTGGTTAAGAACGCGCCTGCCAATGCAGGGGACACGGGTTCGAGCCCTGGTCCGGGAAAATCCCACATGCCACGGAGCGACTAATCCCGTGCGCCACAACTACTGAAGCCCGCGCGCCCAGAGCCCATGCTCCGCAACAAGAGAAGCCACCGCAATGAGAAGCCCACGCACCACAGTGAAGAGTAGCCCCCGCCCGCCACAACTAGAGAAAAGCCCACGCACAGCAACAAAGACCCAAAGCAGCCATAAATAAATAAACGAATTTTGCATTCTACTTAATAAAGTAATCTTACTTGCCTTCACATAAAAATAATGCCTTACATAAGAGAGGGCTTATCTAATGCTCCAGGATAGAAACCCACATTTATATTCCATGGCACAGAACTGCACATCTTCAGAACATAAGCACTCTAGGTGCCTCAGCGACTAACATTATCATTCATAATAAGTTCTAGTACAAATAGAAGCGATAAGGCTACAAATAAAAGGGGAAATTGCCAAATGTATATATTTGTACACACACACACACACACACATATAATAAACTCTGCGTTAACCTTTTCCCATCATTGACTGTATTATTAGCTTTCCATATAGATTCAACTATTCAACTGCTTATATATGTCTAAGCTACTAAAAATCCTTCCTGAATGAATAGCAGATGAACAACTGAATGTAAATGAAAACAGATGCTTCAAAGAAAAGGATCCAGAATTGTCATCAACTCTTCACAGTCACTCCATGTTTTCTCTAACAAGCACATATGCCCACAGCACATTGCCAAACTCTATTGACGTCTTCCAAAATTTCTGTACGAAATTATGATTATGATCTCATAGAGTTCAGGACTTTTGGCTAAAGAGCATGCCTCCCCAGGATGTTTTTTTCAAAGAAGTTGGTACCCCCAGGAGTGCTGGGGGAGGGAAGCACACACAGGTGTTGGAGGATGTCCCTAACCTAAAGCCTGCTGTATGATCTCAGAATCTCCAAAGTTTGACTTCTTTCAAATCTGAGAATCTGGAGTCATGCCAGATCTAGAGACACAAGGCAAGCAGAAAAGGAAACCCACTGACCCTGTATTTAGTATCCACATTCTTGTGCCTTTAGAGTATGTATTTTCAAATGTAACCTATTGAAATATCAATAGTCCTCTGAATATACAGATACTAGCACAATAAATGCATTCATGCTGTATAAGAAACGATGGGTTCTTACACACCATAAAACACAAAATAACGTAAAAAAAATAGTTGCTGCTCTAGAGGTATTTGCTTTAGACTTAAAGTCTGTTTAAATGTGTGTATAAAATATGTTTAAGAAGTGATAATAGGATGAAGTGAGAGAGTGGCATGGACTTATATATACTACCAAATGTAAAATAGCTAGCTAGTGGGAAGCAGCTGCATAGCACAGGGAGATCAGCTCGTTGCTTTGTGAACACATAGAGGGGTGGGATAGGGAGGGTAGGCGGGAGATGCAAGAGGGAGGGGATATGGGGATATATGTATATTTATAACTGATTCACTTTGTTATAAAGCAGAAACAAGCACACCATTGTACAGCAATTATACTCCAATAAAGATGTTAAAAAAGAAAAAAAAGGAAGTGATAATAGATTAGGCGGTCAATTACTGAATGTGGCAGCTAGGACTAAGGAACATTACTGAGTTTTTATCCTCATTGGACAAATCCTAGAAGACAGAAAATTCACTTTATACCTCATTTCTGCGCACACATCAGATTTAACTGCGAAGAAAATCTCATGGGTCTATAGCCCTGATTCCATCTATCTCTTTTGTCCGACTCCTTTTCTGACAAAAACTGTTGATTTTCAAAGGTGCCTTAGGACAGGAAAGATGTGTTCAGACACGTGTGCACACGCAGATGGTGGGGTGAGGGGGTTGGTGGTGGTGAAGGAAGCGTGGGCTTGTGAGAAGCATCCGTCATATTTTTCTTTTTTGCATAGAAGCAGATACATGTGTTAAAATATATGCCTATTATAACAACTGCTAAAATTATGGTTCGTTTTGATAGAAAGACGTCCTGCTCAAAATCTAATTTCAGGCAACTATTCAGCAAGCAGGATCAGAATATCTTATCTGTACTTTTTATGTGCATAGTTTCTGACAGGTTGTGCTAGGTATAGTAAGCCTTTACTAGCGCTGTACAGAATGTATCACAACTTGTGACTTGAATAAGAACAAGTTATTCAGACTTGCTTTGCTCTGTTATTCAAAGTATCTGAAACTTCAGAGTGCTCATTCCTTCGTTTGCAATGATTCCTGGCTTCATCTTATTTATGCCATTGGCCCTAGAATCAAGCAGCTCACCAGATTTGCAATAAAGTTATTCAAGTTTACGTATTATGTAAGAATATATTATCATTGCATAAAATCTTAAAGCACCAGATTTCTTGGAAAAATGTCCATGAATTTAAAAGCAGTAGTTTTAAAATTATGTATATTTGGAAATATCCTTAATTCTGAAAAATGCACCGCATAAACTGCTAGATTTTTTTTTAAGTATTAAAATTTACTTTGCTTTTTCTCGGTTTAAAATATAATAAATAGTTCTACCTCCCAAAGACAATGTCTTTTAATACAAGTTCCCTTCTAAGCTTTTTTTTGGATACGCTTTTACATAATTGGGACCATACTCTCTATAGTTTCTATCCTACATTTTTTTTTTAACATCTTTATTGGAGTATAATTGCTTTACAATGGTGTGTTAGTTTCTGCTTTATAACAAAGTGAATCAGTTATACATATACATATGTCCCCATATCTCTTCCCTCTTGTGTTTCCCTCCCACCCTCCCTATCCTACCCCTCTAGGTGGTCACAAAGCACTGAGCTGATCTCCCTGTGCTATGTGGCTGCTTCCCACTAGCTATCTATTTTACACTTGGTAGTGTATATATGTCCATGCCACTCTCTCAGTTCATCCCAGCTTACCCTTCCCCCTCCCCATGTCCTCAAGTCCATTCTCTAGTAGGTCTGCGTCTTTATTCCCGTCTTGCCCCTAGGTTCTTCATGACCATTTCTTTTTTTTTTTTTTTTTTTTTAGATTCCGTATATATGTGTTAGCATACGGTATTTGTTTTTCTCTTTCTGACTTACTTCACTCTGTATGACAGACTCTAGGTCCATCCACCTCACTACAAATAACTCAATTTTGTTTCTTTTGATGGCTGAGTAATCTATCCTACATTTTAATCTTAAGCATAAGCTTTTCTTATACTATGACCAAAACTTCACGTGTAGACATCTAACCAGTGACTGTGCCATAATTACATCAGTTGAACTCACAATAGTGCACGTTTAGGTTTGCTATTATAAAAATGCTCTTGTGGTCACCTCATTACATGAAACTTTCACAAATTTCAGATTATTTCTTTTTCGAGTGTCAGTCAGGGCTCACCCAGAGAAGCAGAAGCAGTAGGAGTTGTATGCTAAGAGACAGAGTGCAAGGAGCTGGCTCACCTCGTGGAGGCCTGCGAGGCAAGCATGGAATCTCAGGGCAGGACGTTCAGAAGAGCCGGCCGGCACCCTCTGGGCTGGCCTGAAACTGCCGTCCGTCCACAAGCAGAATTGCTTCTTCTGAGAAGCCTCAGCCGCATTTCAGGACTTTTAGCTGATTGAGTAAGGCCTACTCAGGATATCTAGGATAATCTCTTTTCCTCACAGTCGACTGAGTTTTTGCTTTAATCACATCTAAAAAAAATACCTTCATAGCAGATAAGTGTTCGTGAATAACTGGGACTGTAGCTTAGCGAAGTTGACCCATCAAAAGACCATCAGGGTTAAATTTTCGGAAGTAGAATTACTGAGTCAAAGGGAATGGAATTTTTTTTTTTTTTAAATCTGATACATATATTGAAATCCCTTTTCTAAAGGGTGGTCACAATTTTCTATACTTTGCCACTCTATCCCTGCATTTTCTTGGGGTAGGTACCAGACTGCCTACCCTACGATACTCCGAATCAATAACACAATCGAGAGGGCCCCTAAAATAAAAAAAGCACTCGGGTCTCAAGATGAACACAAGGTTTCCTGGCTGTAAGTATCTGGTATCTAAAGATCTGCTTTCCCAGGACAGTTATTCTGCCCTGAGCCCTGTATGAGCCTCGCTGAGCAGCTGCCAGACCTATTTATAGGTGGGAATATAGATTCCTATTTATTATTTACTCTTTATAGGGAGTGTGTTAGGCATTTTGAGAGGAGATAGAAGTGTTTACCCTGTCCTCAAAAAGTCTAAAGTCAAGGCTAAGTTTTAAATAAATATTTGATGTTCTTATATCCATGTTAAACTTCATTTTCATAGATTTCCCTGGGAAATGGGGCTAATCATGTCTTTAAACTCTACATAACTATAAATAAAAGGCAGACCTTTCTGAAGCCTCTTGCTGTTTCAGTAGATCTACATAAAGGTCCATATTATTTTATCTTTAGAAAACTTATCATTAGGCAGAGTTTAGTAAACTGATTAATTGGGTGGATTTGGGGATGAGGTTTTTTAGTTGAATTCTTACTTTTATTATGTACTATTTTTTAAAACTTGGACAAATAACTTAATCTCCCAAAGGCTCAGTTTTCTCACTTGCAAAAGGGAGATAATATTCTCTCGTGTGGTTGTATGAGGTTTAAATGCGCCAATACATGTAAAATGTTTGGCATATGTGCTGGCACACGATGTGCATGTGTGCTTGCGTGTGTATGACTATCTCCCCGCTGTATCTTCTACTTTCTTTCGGTCCTCCACCCACCACACCAACATTTCAAGCAATTTAGAGCAGGACAGAGAAATGCAACTGGCTTGAAAATCATTCTTTTATTTCTTCAAAGGCTCAAACCTTCCGAGAATTTAGGTTTCGAAGGAAGCAGGAAGTGAGGTCGGGGCGGGGGCGGGGGGGCGGGGAGGTTGTAATTTGAAGACAGAGATAGATTGCCTTGAAAAAACATAAAGGAACACATGCTCCTCCAGAGGACACAGAAGGTCCCCAAGCAGAGGGAGAGGAGGAGGGGGCTGTGAATCCTGAGAGCAGAGGGGTCTGCATGCTTCGGGGCAGAGCCTGAAAAGCTGGGAAGACCCCCCAAGAGGAGGGGCCTCACAGAGCCTCGGGCAGGGGGGCCTGGACAGGATCACAGTGGGCTCCTAAGGATGAGGAAGAATAGTAAAGATCGGCCAGAGCTGAAGGAGGCACACCGACAGGCTCAGGGGATCACTCTCGCCATTGGGAGGATGGTCGCAGATGGCCAGAACCTGTAATATCCTTTCACGTGACCCCAGAACCAGAGCAGTACTCTGGGTGGGGCAGGGAAGGACTCTCAGAAGGACCGGTAAGTTTCACAGTAGCCCAGTGGGGCTTGGAAACTGAAATTAAGTTGATTTATAAAAAAAATAATAGTGAAAATAAATAGAGCAGGTGCAACTCAGCTGGTAACATGAGATTCACATCCAATACTTACTCAAAAAGTGTCATCAGTGACAATTATTTAGCTCTTACTGATATGGAAGAAAGAGGAAAACGGAACATCCTTTGGCTGACATCTCTTAATACTTCCTGCCTACTTGTGGGCCTTGCTTGACCAGTTGTAGCCAATCTCAAGAATTTTGGACCTTTCCTTTCCATTGGCATCTGCCTGAAAACAGGCTAAAAATTCCTCTTATCCTTAAACAACCACCACCAATTTCTCTCGATCCAAACATTCCACCAAGTTCGTGTAACCTCCCTTCTCTTCGCTATCACGTTTCTCAGGAGTGCAGTCACACTTGGTGTGCCCACGTTCTGAACTTCCATGCACCCCTCAACCGATTGCAGTTGAGCTTATTCTCTCCCCGTTGAGGGAAACTACTAGGTTTCCCTAGTATTTCACTAGGAAGACAATGAATGATCTCCGGCTGCCAAATGTAAGATTTGTTCTGTATTCCATTTAATCTTTTTTTTATCCTATTTAATCTTTGAGCAGCGTCAGACACTGTGTGCCTTCCTAAATGTCAAAAAGATTTGTTTTTTTCAAAAGACTTTATATATTTTTTAGAGCAGCTTAAGGCTTACAACAAAATTGAGAGGGAAGTACAGAGATTCCCATGTACCCCCCCCGCCCCATACATGCACGGTCTCTCCTGTTATCAACATCCTTCACCATGTGGTACATTTTACCAAGGATGACCCTACACAGACATGTCGTAATCACCCAAAGTCCGTAGTTGACCTTAGGATCCACTCTGTGGGTTGTACATTCTATGGTTTGCATAAATGTCTAGTGAAATGTATCCATCATTATAATATCAGATAGGGTATTTTCACTGCCCTAAAAAGGATTTGTTTTTTAATCCAGCATTGTACAGGATGTTTTTAAAATTATCTATAAAGCAATATTGCTCGGGGACTTCCCTGGCGGTCCAGTGGTTGGGACTTCGCCTTCCAATGCAGGGGGTGCAGGTTTGATCCCTGGTCGGGCAGCTAAGATCCCACATGCCTCACAGCCAAAAAACCAAAACACAAAACGGAAGCAATATTGTAACAAATTCAATAAAGACTTTAAAAATGGTCCACATCAAAAAATATCTTTAAAAAAAAAGCAGTATTGCTGGAAATAGAAGTCACAGTATCCCTCCTTCTTGAGACCTGCTCCAGTGTTTTATATTCTATGCTTCTGTTAATGCCTCTATTATGCTCCTGTTCTCCTGGGCTAAGACTTACTTTGTCCTTCCTCATTTCTTTCTTTATGGCGACTCTCAAATCCAAGAGGATGTCCAATCCCATTGCTTCTACCTAAGACATATTTCTTTGCCATTCTTCTTTATTTCAGTTTCTACCAGGATAGGAAGCTCTCGGGAGTTCCCTGGTGATCTAGTGGTTAGGATCCGACACGATCGCTGCCATGGCCAGGTTCAGTCCCTGGTCAGGGAACTGAGATTTTTGTTTATCTCTCAAATTAGAATATTTAGTAATCCCGTATTGATTTTCCCATTACCAGACTTTCACACTTGGGCAATACGCCACACAGTAAACCAAAGCCAATGATACGCATGTCTCTCCATTCATAGTGCTCTATGGTCTGTCGTTGTGGTCGCTCCGTCGCCCTCAGGATGCAATCAGAGCACCTGATCTCAGTGTTACCTGGCAGGGTGGTCCCTGGCTCTGCAGAATTAGCAAAGTCTTTCCTCACCCCCGTCCTCACCTCCAATCCGAACGCCCCATCTAACCCCCCATCTCCCATCGACCTACCGAAAGCAAAACTCTTAGTTCCCCTGCCCTGTGATGGATCAAGCCCTCCTCTAGGTGATTCAGATTCAAGTGAAAGCTGCAGAAGCACTGCCTGGGCAGGCTGGGAGAAGGGCCTTTTGCTCTGGCTCCTCGCACACTTGGCAGCCTCTCTTGCGTTTGTATCTGCCACGCACTGTATACTCTTCTCTCATTGACTGTCTCAGCCTGCGGCACTGCTCTTCCTGACTGGAACATCACACTTGCATTCTTCTTGCTTCTTGGAAAACTGCTGTTATTTCTTCAATTCCCATCTCAAATGCCGTGAGGATTCCGACCTTGCCCTGTCCTCCAACCGCGTTTTATCCGCATCTCTGTAATAGCATTTACCATGTTACATTTTAATTTATTTTTATAATATTTTCCTCCAAAGACTGTGTGCTCTGTACGTACACAGACCTTTTTTTTTTTTTTTTTTTGTCTTTTTTACCCTTGTGGCCTAGCTTACCGTTTTCTGTTTTTCTCTTCTTTTTTTGCTTCCTCTTTACACACAGGATTTAAGACAGTCCGGAAAATATCTTTGAAATGAAATATTTCTACTCGGTACGGTAATGGTAACCAAGAAACCTGGCCACTATTACAACCTTGTAAAGGTCTTTATCACATATCAGAGGAATCCATTTCCTATTTGGGCCACTTGAGTAATAAAAGGACAGTAATTTTTTGACTGGCAGCCTGATTCCTCCCACATTCTTGCCAAATGTTTTTTTCTAGTCCTGCTTTATCCCTGAATCCCAGAGGCCCCTTGATACAACTTCCTGTGTGACCCCAAGTTTCTGACAACAAGGATAATATTTCCCGGTGATTTCTCTCTACTGTTCAAAAATCCTATTGCTTTAGCTGCAGCTATTTTAATTCCCTCTCCTGGTTTTTTTGTTTGTTTGTGTGTTTTGACTTGTTTTAAATCTGATTTCTGTTCTCAGGTGAGGGGACACTGTGGGTGAAGAGAAGGAATTGAGCAAAGGAGGCCTTACTGCCCCACCTCAGGGTTTGGAGTCTGTTTGCTGACCTCTTTCCTCAAAACACAGCCCTCCCCCATTTCTCAGATTTAATTCCTTAAGATGAACATTTGGGAAAAAAAGAAAAAAAGAGGCAACTTTAGGTGTGAAAATACATCAGTTTTCACAAAAAGGGAGCTGAGATTTGCTATTTGCAGGTCAGCTGGGAGGTGGCTTCGCCAATACTAGTGATTCATTGTAAATGTCTCTGTGTTCCTATAGCTTGATGTCAAACTGTTCACTCAATTACTGTATCAAAGCACCTAATTTAATTCAGTAGCTTAAAAACTTAATGCAGTTTCAACTGGTAATTGAACTTTTACAGAGAAAATCATGTGCCTTGTTTCCAAGAAATGAAATTAAAGAATTAAGTCAAAATAGATGATATCAATTATCAATAAAGCAGGTTGGAATTTTTTGATTAATATCTAACAAAAAATAAGCTAATAATTATTGAGTGATCTTTTTATTTCATCACTGGGTAGTGGATATTCCTTGATTTCTTCCACAGATTCATTTTATAGGACATGGAGGAAAACACATCTGCAAAGGCAGAAGCAGAGTGACTCCTTAAATGCAATCTTCACCGTCATTGAAAGTGACAGACTTTTGACAAAACTCAGGGTTCGCTCTGAGCTATTATAGCAGTTTATTTTCCAACAGCAAGTCATTCTGACCCGATACATGGTTAGTGTGGACTTTTAGCTCATGAGCTAAATCTTCGAAACCCCTGACTGTTCAATGCACTTACTTCAAGTTGGGAAACTTCAGGGTCACCTGCTGTGATTTCCTACAGAAAAGAAACAGAACTGTTGCAATACTTTGAACTCCAGATGAGTGAGAGACATAAAACTGATGTGTTTCTGATGTTCCATTTCAAGATAATAACAGGGGATCTGTTCTTAAAGAAATACATAAAACCGAAGCTATTGGAGCCACAGCAGCTGGGAAGAGGACGCATTTGGAGACAGCTGGAGGTACTGATTAAGATCAGTACTGATCACCACACCAAATGTCAGCTGCTCACGTGTCTGGACCTGCCAGGGTGGCCCCTGAGGCCGGATAGCACAGTACTTCTTTCCCGGCAGACTCTGAAGCATCCTCTTCCATCTGTCAAAGGCAGACAGAACCTCATTCCACAACAGCTCTTCACTTGAGTTCCTTGCCTCCCCCAGTGGCCAATAGTTGTTAACCAGTTATAAATGTGACTTCTCTCAGCAGATTCAAATGTTTGCCCCAAAGTTTGCCTATTCTCTTGGTGTATCTTTTTTTTTTTAATTTTTAAAATTAATTTACTTATTTATTTATTTTTGGTTGTATTGGGTCTTCGTTGCAGCGCGCGGGCTTCTCATTGCGGTGGCTTCTCGTTGTGGAGCACGGGCTCTAGGTGCGCGGGCTTCAGTAGTTGTGGCACGCGGGCTCAGTAGTTGTGGTGCATGGACTTAGTTGCTCCGTGGCATGTGGGATCTTCCCGGACCAGGGCTCGAACCCGTGTGCCCTGCCTTGGCAGGTGGATTCCTAACCACTGTGCCACCAGGGAAGTCCCTGGTGTATCTATTATGATTATTCTGATGCAGGAGAAGAATCAGCCTCCTTCCTAACCTTAAAAAATAGAGGTAGGAATTAGGCTAAGACGGTCTGCCTGGGAAGCACAGAAGGCGGCAGCTTCTCTTTTCCCGGAGAAGCCTTGTTCATGGCTGTCTTTTCCAGCCTTGGAAAGAGGTCATCAAAGTCAGTGATGAACGTCAGCCCAGAATCCTGCTCTGACTCGTTTCCTCCCCGTGGTGCTCTGAGAGGGGCGCGTTCCCCAGACAAAGCGCACACCCTGGGGAAAAGGCAATGATCCTGGCAGGAGGCTGAGCTCTGCTTCCTGTGTGTGAGGTGGGGCTGAATGTTTCTAATCAACAGCCTTTCTCCGTTTTCATCACTTGCTCTGCAACCCTCGCAGTTTAGCTCAGAAAATCAGGTGAGGGTAAGAGAGCTCCTTGTGGTCTTTCTGTAAGCATCGGGGTGGCCCAGGTGTCATCCGGTGCCCTGCGGCATGATGGAGAAGGTACACGTCCTCTGCTGAACGACCTCCCCACGAGGAAGACTTAGTGGCAAGTGTTCACTGATGAGATGTCTGGAGTCAAAATTATGGAAACTGGCCACAGTTAAAAATGATAAGCTAGGGACTTCCCTGGAGAGCCAGTGGTGAAGACTCCGGGCTTCCACTGCAGGGGCTGAAAGCCCCATCCCTGGTCAGGGAACTAAGATCCTACGTGCTGGGAGGTGCAGCCAGAAAAAAAAGACCCAGGTAGATAATCGGTCTGTTTTGGCCTTTGTTTTAGAAAACAGTTACTCAGAGAACTGCCCATTCCTCTCCTTCATAGCTGGTCAAAGATTTGGGGTTGATTCTGATCGACTTTGACTAATTCTTATCACTGTTTCAGGGAGGATGAGGCCAGATTGGCTTAAATGAATGAAAAAGTGTTTGTATTTTTAGGAGTTAAACCCCTCGTGCTTTAATTTGTGCATTTATTCTTTCAGCGCATTTTAAGTAATCATCAGCTATGTCCCAGGTACTCGGGCGGGCACCGGGGATGCTCTTTCTAGAAAAGCTGAGCATTATTCTTATAATCACAGTGATGAACTCGGAAGCTCGCTTTACTTCTCTGAGCTGCATGTCAATCAAGAAATTATTGTGAAGACAAATTGGTCTAACCCAACCAACGCAGACAGTTTTTGTGGCTATGGGAGCATATGACAGGATTTAGGGGAAAATTATTACTAAATAATGAGGATTCACATTCCTTGGGGGTAAGTTGATAACACAATGAAACATGAATGTAAGAGTATGAGATAGACATACTCCTCCATTTGGACTCAAGATCAACTCATTCTGATTCATTCAACCAACGACTTTGGTTGAATATTAAGCCTGTAGAGGAAAACTGAGGAGTTTTCTTTAGTAATTTCACTAAAATAAGATTGCTACTTACTTCATTATTCCGGAAATATTTTTTGAGAAAACAATTGTGTCTAGTAGTGGAATATGTCTAAACCAGTAAGTGCACTACAGGTTCTCAGTTACTGAGCCCAGGAGGGTAGAGGAAAAGTTTTTTCTTCCCTACACTTGCTAAGGATTAGATGGGATAAACTGTTGAGAAGTCACGTGTCCCATTCTAATGATTTTCAACATCACCACACCAAATGTCTTTCATTCAAATACAGACATAACATAATCCAGTTAGGAAATATTATCCTAACATTTGGTCCAGAATTCTTCTCTATGAGCCCTTTCTGCTCAGAAAACAAGTTCATAAATGCTGGGAGTACTCCAGCTGGTGACATCAGAGGCCAGGGAGGTTGCTAGGCATGAGGTAAGGGAAGAATGTGCTGTTTCCTAGCGAGAAGGACAGGGTCGGGGGAGAGGGAGTAAAGAGGTGGGCAGAAGAGGAGAGACAAGCCAGCCAAACAGAGGAGCAGGTGCTGCAGAGAAAAAGCCAGGAGAGAAACTTCTGGTGCTGAGCGGTAAAAATGGGCCTGGAGAACAGGGCAATATAATAAGTGATGTGTTTTTGTCTCCCAACCTTTCCGATCATCAGTAAAATCACACGTTTACAAATGCTTTGGTTCAAATTTTGAGGCAGACAATACAGGAGCAGTTTGATATCCAGGTCAATAGGAGGGGGCACCCAGTCAGCCTTTGTGGGACAAGAGCCCAGGAAGCCATGAGAGAGCGAATGTCCAGACATTCACCAACGGTCATAGAATGACTTTGGACTTCTTCAACAAGTGGAAATGTAGGGTTCAAGTCCAGGTTTACCCAGCTCACCAAGGGTCAGATGAACTCCCATATGGCACATGACTTACACCAATTTATAAAGACACCAGGAAAGAGTCACATTGGTTCGAAGTTGGCTCCATTACTGGGCAGTTATTTTTAACATCTAATTGAAAACCTTCCACTTAAACCAATCGTATTCCAGATCTTCTTTGTTCACCTACGGTACCTCAGCTTGACCTTTCCTAAGTCAAATACATCCCTGTGGATCTATGATTCTCGCCTACATGGTCTTCAGAACAGAAAAGTAAAATTGCTCTACCAGAGATCACAATGATATAATATTCTCTAAATGGAGATGGCTTATAAAACTATTTTTGCAGCATTCTCACACAGGTATTTTTTTTTTTTTTTTTTTTTTTTTTTTTTTTTGTGGTACGCGGGCCTCTCACTGTTGTGGCCTCTCCCGTTGCGGAGCACAGGCTCCAGAAACGCAGGCTTAGCGGCCATGGCTCACGGGCCCAGCCGATCTTCCCGCACCGGGGCACGAACCCGTGTCCCCTGCATCAGCAGGCGAACTCTCAACGACTGCGCCACCAGGGAAGCCCCTCACACAGGTATTTTTAAAGTTATAATTCACCGGTCTGTTCTTTGCCACTTCAACTATAAAGTCAAGTGTTGTCATTTTTAAAAATTTTATTCAGGAAAAACTTTTCTTCCTGCGTCCAGTGATGTTCTGTCTTTTATTTAGCCCGCTTTCCTCCCTTCTTCTCTGAGATCTCCCCGCTGAATTTTGCTCCAGGCTCCTGATTCCTTATCTGACAGTCTTTGTAATTAGAATTGGAGGTGTGGGAGAAGCTCACATTCAGAGCAATTCCAGACTGAGCCAGCTGCAAGAGTGTAAGTCTTACTGTCGTGAGCAACTTTCTCCCGTGGACAGTCCTGTGATGATACTGCAGTAAAACGCCCACATGCCCTTGGTTGAAGCTGGTCCCTTCTCTTGCTTTACGAGCTGTTTTCAAAATGCCAAAGACAAACAATACCCCTTCATCCCACAGAAAAACAGCAATCTTGGATCCAATTCCTACATCCCTTCTCCCTCCAAATTGGTTATGATCACACTTCCTCAGGTCCATAAACTATATTTAGGTGGAAAGGAAAAAGAGAGACAGGCTGTCACTGATCAAAGGAAACAGATGCACGGGCATTTCAGGTCACTCCCAAAGTGTTTCAGGACAGTTCAGGGTTTGCACTGCGCCACTGAGTGAATTCTCTTTCCTGCTCCCCTGTTGAAAATGGTTCAGCTTCAGGGAGCCATTCCAGTCTTGGCTATGTTACTGGGACTTTCTTTTGAAAAGACACGGACATGATCCTGAAAATAAATAAATAAATAACAATGCTAAAACTTCTTGTCTTCAAAATACTAAATACACAACAAATTAATCCGTAGGAAAAAGTACCGTGTTATTATGGTTTTTCAAAAAAAGTTAATAGCCTAGGATGGAGAGAGTGATGTTATAAGGTCAAGAGGAGACGTTGATTTCCAAGTTGAATCTACTTACTTATTGCAAGAATACGAACAACTTTTTTTTTTTTCAATCCAAACTTGCTAAGCCACTTACGCTTTCGTTGCAGCGATTGCTCCCCTGAGCGGGCTATGGCTTTGCTTACAATGAGTTCAGTTGGCTTCTCTGAGACCTCTTGCTTCTCTGGACGAGGGAGGCATTTGCCATCAGTGAGGTGGGCTGAATCAGCAAGATGTCACTCTCTATTTGCTGAAAATGGGTGCATTGTCAGGAGGCAGCGGTGGTGGGAACAGTGAGTGATTTGACTCACCCTAGGATGTCACCAGAGGTTCCAGGAACTTGAAGACAAGCAGCCTGTGCTAACTTTCTTTCAAAATAATGATATATTTTAAAAATAATCTTATGTATTAGGTCATTATCTTCCTGAGAAATAAGTATCCATGGTGCTTGAATGCACCACACAGAATTTTCTTTGTCGCTGATTAATTCTCACGTACGCTAATTAAGTTGATCAAACTCTGCTGTGCTCCTGTAGCTGGAGATGTCCTTAATCTCTGTTTCTCTCTCTTAGGAGAGCAGAGAAACTTCATCTGCATGAGTTTTCTACAAAGTTGGTCCTGCCTTTAAAAACTAGGTCAATAGAGTTGCTGGAGTTGAAATTCCCCAGCCCTCCGGCCACATTTGGGCTTGATGGATACTGAACCTGGTTAGTCTCATAAGCCTCTGGGAACTGTAGCTTCCCTCCCTTTTCTATTTTGAATGCCCTACTTTTGCCTGTGAACGGTAAGATGCCATCTAGCATGACTGCTTTTATTGCTTTTTAACCCTAGTGGCCACCACAGTACTTTCTATACACATCAGGGCTCCAGAAACACTTGATATTGTTGATAACAGTAAATGATGATAACCAGTATTTTATTATTTTATTTTTTTAAACATCTTTATTGGAGTATAATTGCTTTACAATGGTGTGTTAGTTTCTGCTGTATAACAAAGTGAATCAACTATACGTATACATATATCCCCATATCCCCTCCCTCTTGCATCTCCCTCCCTCCCACCCTCGCTAACCCACCCCTCTAGGTGGTCACAAAGCACCGAGCTGATCTCCCTGTGCTATGCAGCTGCTTCCCACTAGCTATCTATTTTACATTTGGTGGTGTATATATGTCCATGCCTCTCTCTCACTTCGTCCCAACTTACCCTTCCCCCTCCCCATGTCCTCAAGTCCATTCCCTACGTCTGCGTCTTTATTCCTGTCCTGCCCCTAGGTTCTTCAGAACCACTTTTTTTTTTAATTCCATATATATGTGTTAGCATACGGTATTTGTTTTTCTCTTTCTGACTGACTTCACTCTGTATGACAGACTCTAGGTCCGTCCGCCTCACTACAAATAACTCAATTTTGTTTCTTTTTATGGCTGAGTAATATTCCATTGTATATATGTGCCACATCTTCTTTATCCATTCATCTGTCGATGGACACTTAGGTTGCTTCCATGTCCTGGCTATTGTAAATAGAGCTTCAATGAACATTGTGGTACATGACTCTTTTTGAATTATGGTTTTCTCAGGGTATATGCCCAGTAGTGGGATTGCTGGGTCGTATGGTAGTTCTATTTTTAGTTTTTTAAGGAACCTCCATACTAGTTTCCATAGTGGTTGTATCCATTTACATTCCCACCAACAGTGCAAGAGAGTTCCCTTTTCTCCACACCCTCTCCAGCATTTACTGTTTGCAGATTTTTTGCTGATGGCCATTCTGACCGGTGTGAGGTGATACCTCATTGTGATAACCAGTATTTTAAATCTTAGGAGTAGTCTTTACTAAAGCAGTAACTGACCATGGTAATACAATCTCCTGCTACTTTAGCTCATTAGTTCCTTGCAACCATCCCATTTTACAAGGAAGAAATGAACTTAGAGTAGGGAAACTGCTTTAGGATTAAGGTTAATACAGCTCATCTTGAAAGATAGATTTGACTCATGCCATTACTAGAATAATCACTTTTTATGTCAGATCTGATTCATGATAGCTGACATTGATTGCATTCCTAATATGTCAAATGCTGTTCTAAGTGTTTCACATGTATTAATTCAGCCTCACAGCAGCACAAGGAGAGACATGGATTATTACTTATATTTCAAAGATGAAAAATGCAGAAATTGAAAGGTTTAGTTGCTGGGGACCCGGGGTCCTGTGGCTGGTAAAGGGCCTCCAGGATTTAAACTATGGAAGCCATTGCAAAGCCCTGCTCTCTACTGTTTGGTTATACAGCTTTTCATTTAAAATTAGATTTTAATTCAGCTGGCGAGGTTAAGATTACATAAGATTCCATTCCTCATTTTGAATAATTTTCTGTTGTATTCCTAGCCAAGGTCATTTAATGTTATTGAGCTTCCCTTTTCATTTTTATCAAATTGTCTCTTTTCATTTTTTTCGTATTAGTTTCACCAAAAGATTGCGCTTGGGAGTCCTCATGTAATATATTTAACTATAAAGCAAAATAAAAGTCCTATGTTATACACAAACTGACTGATTTTTGACAAAGGTGCAGAAATAATTCCGTGGAGGAAGGATATTCTTTTCAGCAAATGGTGCTGGAGCAATCGAACATGCTAAAAAGTGAAGCTCAACCTAAACTTCACGCCTTATTCAAAAATGAACTCAGGGCTTCCCTGGTGGCGCAGTGGTTGAGAGTCCGCCTGCCGATGCAGGGGACACGGGTTCGTGCCCCGGTCCGGGAAGATCCCACATGCCGCGGAGCGGCTGGGCCCGTGAGCCATGGCCGCTGAGCCTGCGCGTCCGGAGCCTGTCCTCCGCAACGGGAGAGGCCACGACAGTGAGAGGCCCGCGTAACGCATAAAAAAAAAAAAAAAAAAAAAAAAAAAAAATGAACTCAGGGGGCTTCCCTGGTGGCGCAGTGGTTGAGAGTCCGCCTGCCAATGCAGGGGACACGGGTTCGCGCCCCGCTCCAGGAGGATCCCATGTGCCGAGGAGCGGCTGGGCCCGTGAGCCATGGCCGCTGAGCCTGCGCGTCCAGAGCCTGTGCTCCACAATGGGAGAGGCCACAACAGTGAGAAGCCCGCGTACCGCAAAAAAAAAAAAAAAAAAAAATGAACTCAGGGCTTCCCTGGTGGCGCAGTGGTTGAGAAGCTGCCTGCCAATGCAGGCGACACGGGTTCGGGCCCTGGTCTGGGAAGATCCCACATGCCGCGGAGCAGCTAGGCCCGTGAGCCACAACTACTGAGCCCGCGCGTCTGGAGCCTGTGCTCCGCAACAAGAGAGGCCGCGACAGTGAGAGGCCTCCGCACCGCGATGAAGAGTGGCCCCAGCTTGCCGCAACTAGAGAAAGCCTTTGCACAGAAACAAAGACCCAACACAGCCATAAATAAATAAATAAATTTAAATCATATGGGCTTCTAAGAAGACCTCTGCTTAAAAAAAAAAAAACAAAACAAAACTCAAAATGGATCAGAGATTTAAATATAAAATGTAAGAATATAAAACATTTAGAAAAAAAAGCGGGGGGAATATCTTCAGGACACAGGGCTGGGCAGGGCCCTTGGACATAACATCAAAAACATGATACATAAAAATTATTTGCGAAATTGGACTTCATCAAAATAAAAATATTTTGCTCCGTGAAAGACCCTGTTAATAGAATGAAAAGACAAGCTACACACTGGTAGGTAATATTTTCAAACTGCATATCTGACAAAGGAATTACATCTAGAATATACAAAGAACTTTCAAAAGTCAGCAGCAAAAAAAAAAAGAGAGAAAAGTTAGAAAATGGGCAAAAGATATAAACAGATATTTCACAAAGAGAAGATGTACATAGCATGTAAGCACACGAAAAGAAATTTGGCATCGTTAGCTACTAGGGAAATGCACCTTAAAGCCACAACGAGACATCACTATACACCTATCAGTATGTAAAATAAAACACAGTACTAAGACCAAATGCTGGGCAGAATGCCGAGAACCTGAATTTCTCACGCACTGATGGTAGGGATCCAAAATGGTACAACCGCTCCGAAAAGAGTTTGGCAGTTTTTCCATGGGAATCTATATGCTATTATTGCAACATCACGTGCATCTCTATCCCATGACAAAAAGTTAAAGAAGCCACACGTTCAACATAGTAAGATGGGAATGGGCCATCACTGCGTTCATTATCTTCTTGCAGTGGTAAACATGATATTGTTGATAATAATGTACATATAATAGACATGCAGAGTTTGCTTTTTAAAGTTTTTATCTCTAGTTGTTTCAGATTAAAATATCTAAAACATTCTAGCAGTTTAAGGGGAAGAATCCTTTTAAACTGCTAGTCATGGCTTGCTGCACCAGAGATGTTTTATTTGAAAAAAATTCAGAGCCACCACTAGATGGCAGTAGAGGTTCGTATTTTTGTTCCCTTGGTTTTTTGAGGGGGGTGTGGGATGGGAGGGCTGAGAAAATAAGGGACAAATTTGGTTCTGCTCTCAGACCCAAATAAAAAAAAATATCTGTAATGATAGACATTATTGGTGATTAGCAAGGTTTAAGCTGCAAATACAATCATTAAAAAAAATCAATATTGGTGTAAGATAAATAAAACCTGCAATAAATAACACACACTGTGAAAGACCATGGGCAGAGTACACTTTGTAAAATAAATCTTGGACTAACAGTCTGGATGAAAATGGACAATTTTAGAGAAAAAAAAGTTTGGCATTGAGCTCTGTAATGACAACTGGGATTTCCTGGTTCAAAATCTTAATGGCTTTCAGAAATTTTAAACAACTCTTTTATTTCTGCCTCTTCCTACTAATAACTACACAATATTCAGCTGCTCATCATTTCTTTTAAATTTAATTTATTAAAATTTTTTATTTTATATTGGAGTATAGTGGATTAGCTACTATGTTGTGTTGTGTTAATTTCAGGTGTACAGCAAAGTGATTCAGTTGTACATATACATACATTTCAGATATTCTTTTTCAGATTCTTTTTCCATTTAGTTTATTACAGAACATTGAGTAGAGTTCCCTGTGCTCTGCAGTAGGTCCTTGTTGATTCTCTATTTTATATATAGCGGTGCATGTATGCTAATCCTAAAATCCTAAATTATCCCCCCCCCATCATTTCTAAACTGGAAAAGTCTTCCTTTTTTAGATTACAGATTAAAGCCATATGAGGCAGAAGAACAAAATCCTGCTGTTTTTCTGATATCACATTTCAAAATACTCAATATCTTTTCGTCTTGATAAAGCTGAGAGAAAATCTCTATATCATTTGCTGGATTTTCTGTGAAATTTACTTGCTAGAGACAAATTGAAACACTGACTTAATATCAAGTTTCAAGGGATGGGGCAGTGCCGTGGGGAGGAGGGGGCAGAGGGGACCCCTGAGCTGTCCATCCTGGTCTTTAATTAAAGGCTTTCTAGGTTTAAAAAAAAAAGAAAGAGAGAGAGAGAGAGATCCTATGCTTTTCTT
Organism: Phocoena phocoena; assembly: GCF_963924675.1. Taxonomy (NCBI): domain Eukaryota; kingdom Metazoa; phylum Chordata; class Mammalia; order Artiodactyla; family Phocoenidae; genus Phocoena; species Phocoena phocoena. Next base: position 7,306,356 of record NC_089224.1, read on the forward strand.
CCTAGAGGTTAATTGATGGGGTTAACCCATTCATGCCTCTCATTCTAACTATATATTGTCATCAAGAATACTTCTAAGAGGACAGCACTGGTGGTCCCGTGAGCCATGGCCGCTGAGCCTGCGCGTCCGGAGCCTGTGCTCCGCAACGGGAGAGGCCACAACAGTGAGAGGCCCGCGTACAGCAAAAAAAAAAAAAAAAAAAAAAAAACGGATATTTCTGAGGTATTTATTAGCATATGTTACTATTCTCCTGTGTCACCTTAATGTCAGATGAAGTGAAACAATGTGTATTATGTCTGGGGCTCTCTGTGTAGGAGAGACACATTCAAAATCTTGATGGAATATTCACGGAAGTGTCAAAACAAATTTCCACATGAGTCAGGCATCAGAACAATTTTTACAAACAAATGGTGCAGCTTTTAGTCAGCCTGCTACAATGTCACCTAAACCTTATGGATGCTAGGTGATGAAGGAGTGAAATTTCTATAATGAGACATCCACAGTGAGACTGGGATGGTAACAAAGGACAGCGCCATCGTGGGGTTGGAGTGTGAAAGCGCCAGGAAAGAAAGGGCTGGTATTCCCCACCCCAGAGCAGGTGATCAGTAAATCCTATTGTCTGTGAACCTGGGTGAGATCAGATGATGCTAATTCATGGTAGATTCTCAACACAGTAGATTGTTTAAAAATAAAGAGGTATTCTTAATGCCTCAGTAGAGAGAAATATCTAACATTCTCTCATTTACTTTATCCACATCAGCAAACCTTAAGAATTATTTTCATGACATAGTAGTACTTCTGTATACCCACCTTTGGTATAAATAGCAAAACAAGCTTTCCAAGGAATGTGGGTGTCTGTAAGGTCTATATTTCAGTAGAAGAATAAGATTTTTTATTTTCTCTTTAGTTCTGTAAGTCAATAATAAAATAGTTAATTCTTGAATGATATGAGTACGTTTCCTACAACTGTTAGATAATGAGATGAATGAAGCATTTAAAATGTTATCACCCCTTCAACGTTTATCAGTTTTCTACTTTTTCTTTAGCTTTGATAACAAACAGGATCTTGGATTTTGAAATTAGAATGTTTCCTGAAGAAAATTCTCTGGGGCTACTGAGGCTAATGCATAGAGATCAATAATTAATAGCGATTCTTACAAATCCACTGGGCTGTATACTTTTTATCACATCTCCCCTCAGTTTTATTTTCCTCAAAAACATGACACAGTCTAAGGCACTTGGTAATCTTGCATAAAATGTATTTTTCAATTCTCTTCACTGTACTGTCTCCAATCCTTTCAATCCCTGCATTTTTCTGTTTTTTCTTTGCTGATGACGTTTCCACTTGAAAAATCTATCCTTGATCTGAGTGAATGTCTTGGAGGATATATGTAATACAGATAGCGACAGACAGGCATTCAGAGAATTTGGCCCTGGAGCTCAGAATCTCGGTGTTGTATTTTATGAAGATGAATATATATCCAACTTGTCAGAGTTAAATGTCATCACATTGAGATAAAACTTTGACCTTACCCAGTTGATTGGAAGTTGAATTTTGTTTCTTGTCGTGGGTCTCTAGAACCTCCTGGCAACAGCTCTTAAGTGACTTGTTTTTTAATATTTTTAGGAAAAGCACCGGGGGATAGATTAATGTTTTATTGTAGGAGTGAATTTGGTTCATGTACTCAGCATTGATACCCAAAGCAGCACAGTCCTGAGAAATTGCCTGAATATTTGTAGGAAAGAAATTGTCCACTGCATCATAAAGAAGAGGCTTTTTGGAACCAATCTCACTGCAAATTTCAATACTTTACGCTTTAAAATAGTAAGAGATAAGTCACAGTGCTCTCCTCCAAGCATGCCCACAGAGTGACCTGACTGCCACCACTTGTGGTTCACATGGAAACTTTCTTTAATTGCTCAGATCAGGTTTTGAGCAGCATTACACCCAACCTCGTCTCTGCCTCCACAGCAGGGTAGCAAGACGTAGATACTGCATTTTTATGAATGCCGACATTAAACCAGAGAGTTAGAAGGTGCTGGGGTCGATGGTTCCCAACCCTTGAGAAGCATTTGGCTATACATACCAAAGTGCTATCTACTTCTGTGAGCAGACGATTAATCTGTGCTACCCAATTCACAACTGAGTGGAAATCAGGGAAGGTGGGAAGAAAAAGGAGAAAGAAAGAAAGATCTACAATTGTTTCAATACCTAGTACATGATTGGCGCTGTCTAGGCACTATAAAACCCTTTTTTATCATCAAATCTTTACAACCCTATGATGTAAATTTCTTTTTACACACAAGGAAGGGGGAATTCAGAAAGGTGATATGACTTAAGTTCACATAGCTTGGAGCAGGTAGAACACGGTTTTAAACCCTGATTTGTCTGCCTCAAGACCTAGTGCTTTTTGGAACCCTTGTGCACAGTTTACACGGAATGTAAACTGGTGCAGCCACCATGGGAAACAGTGTGCAAATACTTCAGAAAGCTAAAAATAGAACTAACATGTGATCCAGCCATCCCTTCTTGGGGTACATATCCAAAGGAAATTAAATCAGTATCTGAAAGAGATATCTGCACTCCCAAGTTCATTGCAGCAGTATTCACAATAGCCAGTGTGTGAAAACAACTTCTGTGTCTACTGACAGATGAATGAGTAAAGATAGCGTGGTATAAGAAAACGTATCTGAAGGACTTAGTATAGTATTCCTCAGGAAGTGAATTACTGCCTTTTCTGTAGTGCACTGATTTTGAGGTATTTGTTGTGTTAAAAAACGAAACCCAACTGAGTACATTTGAAGATCTAATTAGCTTTATCCAACGATTCATGGATCGGGGAGCATCCCATCTAACAAGCAAAAGGGAGTTCTGAGGAGCTGTACAAAATGGAAGCCTTTTATAGGCAGAAGGGTATAGAAAGAGGAAGTTTCTAACAAAGAGTGGATTGTCTCAGACAAGGTCACCTTCCTTTGGAGACAGGCAGGGTTCTATTCTGCCGGTGACCTCACCAGTACTGGTCAGGTAATTCCAGATTGACTGGTTAAAGGTCACTTTTCTGGGAGTGGCTGAAACTGTAATTAGGTTGGATATTAAATCTTGGTTTGCTGTTGTGGGGTAAGTGACCTCATTCTGGGCTTCTCTTGCTTTTTCTTTTTCTTTTTTTTTTTTTAGCAATTCCCCCCTTTTGATCAGACTCTCAGCTTCACTGAGAGATGGCATTAGGGCCACTTCCAGCTACCATTCTGAAGTTCTTGCAGTTTTTATTGATCCTTGTGTGTTAGTCATAGGTCATGATGTTTTTGTGCTTAATCTCTGTGATATTCACAGGCCATGATTTCAGGTTCCCTTTTTTTTTTTTTTTTTCTCCCTGCAGTGGGCTGTTCCCTAACCAGAGATTGAACCCATGCCACCTGCATTGGAAGCATTGAGTCTTAATCACTGGACCATCAGGGAAGTCCCCAGCTTCACAATTTTTAAGTTGGTCTTTCTCTTCATTCCTTTTTTGATGTTCCAGTCTTAGGGAGATCACTTGCTTGGTGGTTAGTGGCTGTGGACATGCATTGGAAACTTTTGAGAGCACTTAGCATGCCAGGGAGACTACTAGGACTATTATAGGTAGGGCAATTCCCAATGTCTGGAGTGCATGTCAGAAGCACAGGTTCCAAGACCCAAACTAATCTAAATCAAGTAAGTCCAAGAAGGACTCCATTGAAGGAGTCACCTTTCTAAGCCCAGTGGCTTGCTCAGTCATCTTATGTAACTGAGCTTCAACTTCCCCAGAAGTGTTAATCTAGGGGCAGCAGGTGGTGTTGGTCAGGAAAGTAGGGCCCAGCCAGAGGAAGAGAGTCCTGAATCACAAATGCCTCCTGGTTATTCCTGTTTGAATCAGGACTGAAAAAGTGACAGCCATGGATGCCAGTCAAAATTTTAGGGTCTGTAGACCACACAGGCAGTTTTATTCTTGTCTTTTGGTCCTTTTCTTTTCATAGAGCCTAGATGCAATGTTCACCAAGTTTGGGGTGTTAGCCAGAGAGAGGAAAACAGACCAAAGAAGAAATGGGGGACAAAGAAAGGATTTGTACCTGGGAGGGACCCAGAGAGTCCTATCTGGTTTCAATCCTCCCTTTTCTTTGATACTCATCAATCACGAGGAGAGCAAGCGTTGGACAAGAAAGGGAATAACGGATGGAGAGGTTAATCGTATACTCGGCAGAGGAGCTCGGTTTTAGGGGGACTCAGTTGCACAATGGGTCTGGACTTGGAAAGGAGGAGACAATGGAAATTTTAATTTTTCTCGCTAGACTGGGCACTGAGACAGACATCTGAGGGAGCTGACTTTGGCAAGAATTTTAACCTTACCTGGCTTCTGCCGGCTTTCCAAGGATATGCAAGATTTTTCATTAATTTTAGTTTCTTTGGCTATTTAAGGGAATAATGTAACAGCTTACTAGAAAATTCCTGAGTCCCATCAACCCTGGGAGAGACCCATAGGAGTGCCCTCCTTCAAGGGTATATCTAGGGGCATCTGTAAGACCACTAACTTGACGGACTTCTGTTTATTGTCACGCAGTCTCCTCAGAGTGGAAAGACAATTCAGACAGAGAATTGCTAGAATGAGTACTTAAACACAGGAGGATAGAGGGGGGCAGTAGGAGTTATGTCAGTCTTTAATCTTTCATTTTAGGTACCTCTTGTGTCTTTCATTTTTCATTAGCCTTTAGCAACAAAACTTTTATTTTATTTTTATTTTACTTTATTTTATTTTATTTATTTATGTTTTAGGCCACACCACGAGGTATGTGGGATCTTAGTTCCCCGACCAGACATTGAACCCACACCCCACTGCAGTGGAAGCACAGAGTCTTAACCACAGGACCACCAGGCAAGTCCCAGCAACAAAATTTTTAATGAAGCTATTTTGGAATTTTGAAGCCTTTCTGGAGGCTTCTGTATGCCGATTAAAACAGGCATTCCATTCTGTTTGCTTGATTTTGGAGTCCTTGCTTTTGAGTGCACTTCTTAAGTAAAGGATCTTGTCTAATTGGAATGTTTCCCATAATGGCCTTGTAATTCTAGGTTGTTTTTAGTACGATTTTTGTCATTTTTGTAGATATCTACAGTTTCTGGGACCACAGTTCTTAGACATAAAATAAGTAGGCGTGTCAGAAGGCGATATGCTTAAATTTTTAGGATTTGAGGATCTACATAAAACAAAACAAACAAATGTATGCACCTTAACACACCAGCAGTGACCAAGAAATGTTACTGTAGAGTATCCAAGAGAAGGCCCTGTGTGCACCACCGGCAGGAGCTTGGGACAGGGGAAAGGGCCGAGCCAGCAGGCCCCCCGGAAACAGAACTGCAGACTAGTCTGGGTTTCCAAAAAGGGGAACTGTGGACTGGAAAGCCAATTAAGTAGGGAGCTCAACACAAAGAGATCATCCAATTTAGCCAGTGTTAAGGTCTGATGAGCAGTCTTATAAAATTAAAATTAAAAATATATTTCCGTGAATTTGGGGAATCCTGTGAATCTGATGATTATCAGTTGAATCATTTGACTCAATTCTTAAAGCATCTTGGTCTAGATTAAGTTTGTTTGATAATGAGCTCAAGGAGCTCATCAATTTTTCAACAGAGGATTCAGTTTATATCTTGCTTTCCTAATCTGTGCTAAGATACTGGAATTAAGGACTCAAAGTGAAGCGTGTTAATTAAAGCTTATTTATCAGGACCTCATAATCAGACAGATTTGTGGATGACTTTCCCATTCCAAGATGTAATAAAGCTAAAACCCTGAGCTTCCTTCAGAGGTGCGATTGTTGGGTTGATTGTTCTGTCGTCTGACAGCACAATCTCTTATCCCAGAAGTACTGATTTAGTCATTTTACCAAGAAGTCAGATTTAGTACTGATTTAGTCATTTTACCAAGAAGTCAGAAGTACATAACGAGTTCTGTAAGGTCTTCCAAAATAAGTAGGACTCTGTCTCATATTACTTTGAAGCAAAAAGTTTGTTTTTTTTTTTAAACCTTTAAGATCAGAGTGATCAGGGAGCCAATTTGCTAACCTGAGAAAAGTAACCTTTTCGCTGGGCTGACGAAGTTTGGGAAGCTGTCTCTGAGCCTACACTGGTTTACTGGCTGATCTACATGTTGGCATTTACTTTTGATGGTGTGGATGTTAAGGTTTCCTTTTTCTTTATAGCTATACTTTGCTCATAGCAAAGCATAAAGGCCGGGCTGAGGAGTGCTCCTTTCCAGTATCCAAGTGTCCTACCTGGATGTCATACCATCACATCACAAAAGGAGAAATCCTTCCATAATCCTCTGATGTCTGTACTCATCAGAGGTATTATCTACACTTTTCAGATGAGTAAACCATACCTAATGGTATTTATCACGAGAGTTTGTGATTAAATATTTTCCCCAATAGAGGGTGCATAGGCCAAACATTTTAATAGATCCAAGAAAGATTCACATAGATTAATTAATTGCTCTTTAGCCAGTCTGAAAAGGACAATAAGATAACCTGATTTGGGGGGGAAGATATTTTATTTTTCCACATTTTATTCTCTCATACACATCTTTAGATATCAAGGACAGAACATGTTGTCCTAATTAGTATGGCACTGAAAAATGTTAGAGAAACTTGTTCTGATTTACTTTAAATCCTGAATATAGAATATGATTTTTTTCCTTTTTATTTTGATAGTTTAAAAACATTTTTATCTTTGATTATCTTACTTAAAGGTAACCTACTTGCTAGCTATGTAAACCTGAGCAGGCTACTTACTAGCTCTGGGCTCTAATTTCCTCATCTATAAAATAGGAGAAAATAATAATAAATACCTCCCAGGATTGTTATCATAGTAATGGGTTAATTTTCAAAAAGTGACTATAGTAAGGCTTGGAACCTAGTAAGAGCTATGGGTTTGCTAAGTAAAAATTAAACAGGGATAACATGTCCAGAGAAATAAGCCTATTTTTTTCCCCAGATAATTTCTAATGAACATTCTTCAATTAGGAGAAATAAAAATATAAAAAGGTGACCCCTGAGTAGAAAAATCAGCATTTTCTTTCTCAGAAGTATTTTCAGGTGTTGATTTAGAGTGTGCTCTAAGGATTGCAGCTCATCCTCTCTAGGCTGTAACCAGAGTATCAGCTCTTCAAGGGCTGGAGGGGTATCTTACTCATTTTTATCCTCAAGCACAACAAAGAATCTTCCAGAATGCTGGTGTCCATGAAATATTGGTTGAATTAACAAGCATTTAATGTGTTCTTTTTTGGTAAGTTTCCTGGAATTTCCAGCTTGGTCAGACACCCCCTCTTCCAGACATCTCTGGTTAGTTCGGGTCCCTATGACTACGGCACATCGACCACAAAGTTGCCGTGGTGGGAGAATTCTGACATAACCAGGAGTGCCTGGAAGAGCTCAAGGTTGATAGCACAGAAGTAGAGGTTGATAGCTTATAAAAACCTTACTGTCAAGTTCATCGTCCTCCCGTTAAATACTTCTAAAATAAATTTTGAAAATAAGGCCATGGCTTTGGTGTCCTTCCGTTTGCATCAATGTGGGGAAGCATGTAATCAAAGTATCTCATGCAAAAAAAAGAAAAAAGAAAATGAAAAAGAAGAAGATTTTTGATAATGCCTGAAATTTTAAAACATTTTGTCTGATGAGTAGAATAGTTTTTAGAAGAGATCACTTTAGGGAAATTCAATACCTTAAAAAAATTATTTAGCAAAGTGTTTATTGAACAATCAGGAAAATAAAATAATCTCTTGTCCATATTTAAACCATTTCCTAGAGGCTGCAGAAATGCACTTAAATATTACCATTGTTTTTTTACATACTTATTGATGTCCTAGGTTCTTATGGAGACAATGTACTAAGCATGAGAGTGATCAGTTTTAGTTATCATCGTCATTATTGTTGAATTTAACATCTTTAATACACTTCACTCCTCACCCCCTCCTCCCAATTCCCACCACCATCCACTTCCTTCTTGGTCTAATCTAATCTTCCTCAGACTTGATCCCAGCCTGACTTAAACGAATTCACGCTGCTCTGCTCCACTAAATCCAGCAAGAGTTATGGTTGTGGAGTTTGCTGCCAGAAACCAAGCCCCAAATCTCCTTCATCGTTTCCTTGACCTGCTAGAAATCCAGTAGCTAAATGGGAGCCGCAAAACTGACCCTACAGCCACTTCTGCATACACTGGACCTCCTCCGAAGTTAATAGCAGCTATTACTGCAGCCTCGGAAAAGCGTTTGCTTAAAAAACTGTGTAAGAGGGTAGTGGGGGAAGACAAAGCGATTACAAGAAGGAAGAAGTGTATGAAAGCTGGTGAAAGTATGAATGACTACAGAGCCAAAGTTGATGGATGAGCTCGTAGGGGAAGGGATTCGTCTGGACTGAGGGGTCAGTGATGGAGGAAAACCTGTGCATCAGAGATAGTACATAGTGAAGTAACTATGGAGACAAGACCCTTTTCTCCCAAAACTCTTCCACATCTTTCCTTAACGATTTTCTTTTTGATAATATCATCTCAGGAAACCACCTTGTTTTAACCTGCCAGGATTCTAGAAATCCATGTTTCTTCATGACACCCTTGTTATGGCCCTAGGATGCGATGCTGCTGGCAGTAGATATATTTAAGTGAGATGTCTTCCAGAACTGAGGAATCCCAGTGGCTTGTTCTCAGGGCCTGCGCTAGTCTGCTACGGCTGCCACGACAAAATACCATAGACGGGGTGCCGTAAATAATCAAGATTTACTGTCTCACAGTTCTGGAGGCTGGAAGTCTGAGATCAAGATTTCAGCAGAGTTGGTTCTTTCTGAGAACGGAGAGGAAGAATCTTTCTAGCTTCCGCTGGTTTGCTGGCCGTCATTGGTGTTCCTTGGCTTGCAGAAGCTTCAGCACAGTCTCTGCCTTTATCTTTGCGCGCTGTTCTCCCCGTGTGTGTCTGTGTTCAAATTTCCCCCTTTCGTGAGGATACCAGGCACGTTGGATATGGTGCTCACCACCCCCTCCCCCCCAGTATGAACTCATTTTAACTAATTACACTCGCAACCGCTCTGTTTTCAAACAGGTCACATTCTGAGGTATTGGGAGCAATGACATCATCCTATGAATTTGGAGGGGGGGTGCATAATTCAATCCATAACAGTGCCGGTTTGGGGAAATTTCTCTTAATTTACTGTTATTGGAAAACTATCATTTTGATTGGGTGTTCCTTCTTGGATAGGCTTTTTCTTAATGAACAAAATCCATGAACTTAAAGACCTTTAATTAACAAAGTACGATTTCCAAGCTACTCAAATAGAAACTTTCATGTGTGTCTCACATGGAAAAACCTACCTCTATGGGGTGAGAGTGGGGCACTGAGGTAATCTGGAGGTGGGTGAGGACAGGTGCAGCTGATCACTGGGGTCCAGCTTGCCTCTCTGCAATCACAGAGCCCTTCTCTTTCTTTCTTTCATTTTATTTTTATTTATTTATTTTTAAATTTATTTTTATTGAAATATAGTTGATTTACAGTGTTGTGTTAGTTTCAGGTATATAGCAAAGTGATTCAGTTATGTATATATCATACATATACATATCCAGGCCCTTCTCTTTTGAAGTCAGGCCAATTTATCCAAAAGAATCCTAGCAGTCTGTTTTTAACAGACTGTTTCTACACTAACTGGAATGAATTCTGTCCAAACACCTCTTCACCCCTTCGTCTGTTTGTTAAAGGAAGCCCTTCACGATGACTGCTTGTCTTCAATCTCTGGACATGGGGTCTAGTGACAGAGAACTTGTCCAGACCTTTTCTATATCACTCAGTCAATGAGGAGCAATGGGGCTGGGGAGAGGTCATTCTGTTTCTGTTTTGTCTCTGGAATAAATTTACAAACCCTGTGAAAACGTTTACCAAATTTACTCTTCATGTATCACATCCTCCCTGCTCTCTGCATGTATATATACACACACACACTCTCTCTCTCTCTCTGCTGTGGGAAAGTCTTAGGGCTATCATTGCTCATGGAATCTTCATTAACTCCCCTGAGAAATTGTAAGGTATTGGTTTATACTCAGAAATGAAGAGTATCTTATTTTTAACTCTGAACTCCTAGTACATGCAGGGAATAACACTGTGAGTCTGACTAAAAGAGGATGATTCAGGAAAAGCCATAGGGTTAATTCAAGCAAAAACAAGAAGAGAATCACAAAAAGAATTTTATTGGGGATTTTTGAGTATCTAGAAGCTCTAATTCATTTTTTAAATACTGTGGAGAAAATATGCAACCTGCTTTCCCACCCACAAAAGCTGATGTCAGAATTCTCATTTATTATGATTTTTATTGGAAAAGGATTTCCATTATCCAAGTAGGGATTCTCAGTATTACACACATGTGCTTGGGTGGTATAGAGAACTTTGAATCTAATTTTTATAAGCATATAAAATATGTGTATTTATAAAAGGGAAGATAAAGTAAAATGTGATTATTTGTTTTGAGCACATTCTAGTTTTCTTTTCATATTTCAAAACTAAGAATTTTTTTCAGGGAACTATACTCCATATTTTGTAGTAACCTATAAGGGAAAAGAATCTGAAAAAGAATATATATATATATTCAGTTAGGTATATGTATACCTAACTGAATATATATATATAACTGAATGATTTTGCTGTACACCTGAAACCAACACAGCATTGTAAATCAACTATACTTCAATTTAAAAAAAAGAATGTTTTAAAAAGTATTTGTCCAGACATTTTAAGATTCCTTCCAATCGTACTGTTAAATTAATTAAACAAGGAAACCATTAGAATGAGGGTGTCTAATGCCTTAGCAGCCTCTGTAAGCCACCAAGACCTAAGCCACCAGCAATTCCTGTGAATGCCTGCAGGGCAAGAACTACCAATCGCAACCCGCCAGCTCCACTTTCCCAAATAATGCAAGCGTGAAGCTGTAGCAGGTCAGATGAGTTATTTACTTTGCTTCTGCATTTTCTCCACAAGACCCTTGTCCCAGCTCCTCTCTGTGGAGTACTCCTAACCACTTCTGGGTTGGCACTGCCCCATTCACACTGATGTTTGCTCAAATAAACTCTTAGCAATGTTAACATGTCTCGGTTTATCTTTTAGCAGTACCATTGAGGCACTAGTCTTCTTTTATTAAACCTTGTTCCTGATTTCTGTGGCACTACGAGAGAGTGACTCAAGAGGGGCAAGTGAGCATACACAAACACACACACACACACACACACACTATTGCCGGCATCCTTCTTTAAGGAACGTGTCTTGTCCTTAAAGAGTGTGTTAAGGATTGTTCTGGAGACAGAGTGCTAACATTTCTCAGATTCTTTGCGATTACGCAGGACTTTGTGACTAGTTGTGGTCAATAGTTGTGGGTGGAAATGACGTGTAATATTTGTTACCTTAGCATAACGGCCTCTCTCTCAACTAATACAAAGATCTGCACAAGATACATCACCACACACTTTCATTTTTCAGATATCAGCAATTTTATCTTCCCGGCGTGAGAAAGATGGAGAAGGTGTATTCTGACAGTCACGGGCTCTCAGTTTGGGATCATCTTTACAGCTAGGAAACAGGAGGGGACCAACCCATCTTTCTAGCTGACATATCAGATGAAAGATCAAAGGGACTGTCTTATCTTAAGAGGAAATGTCACCACTTAAAAATTCATGCTGCTAACTGATGACTTTTCACTTACAGGACACTCAGGACTACCCAAGATACTGTCTTTGCTTAATTTAAATACATTTTTAACTTCCAACTCCAATGTGTAAACATTTGAATCCTTCTGTTAATCATACATTTTAAGTAGCAGAGCCAACACTGGCAGCTGTTATATTATCTCAAAAAGACAATGTACCCTAAAATCAATTAGGCTCATCCCGTTTGAATATTCAACTTATGATCATACAAAATTTAATCTCTTGAAAACGGGTTTTTGACAATAATCAGACCTACTAAAATTATCTTCCAAGAAAGTAATTGCCTGAAGACATGGTATAAACGAAAGAAGCTGGCCTTACCTCCATATCGCCCAGAACAATGCACCCTCTCTCTCTGCCTTGATATTCTGAGATTGTAGCTGCCATAACACCCAAGAATGGGGAATATAATTGTTCCAATTGACATACTTAGGAGTATGAAAAAAGAAGAGAGGAGAGCGGAGTAAGAGAGGTTGGGATGCAGGGGCGGATAGGATGGGACGTAAATGTTCACAGGGTGTCCGTGTGGGTCTCGTTGAGAAGGTGTGATCTGAATAAAGGTTGATGGAGGAGAAAGAGTGACCATGAAGGGATCTGGGGAAACAGTTCGAAGAGGAGGGCTCCGAGAAAGCCAAGTCTCTCCGTGGGAGCGTGGGGATCACGAGAACCGGCAGAGAGCTGTCCACGGCTTTCCCTCCATTGTGATGCCAGACCTGGGACTCTTCTGAGCTGTAGAGCTGTGAAGCCCAGTTTTCACGTCATGGCCAGAGGCAGGGATGGCACACACTCTGCCCCGGATTCCTTCCCTCTATGGCGTAACAGCACGCACTCTGCCATTTTTGTGCATGACTTTAAATACGTGAGTCAGTACTGCAAGCATTAGCTGTGCAAGTTCTTGGCTAAGGAAAGATTAATTTTTAACCTGATCTGAGCCTAAGCCTGAGGAATGAACTCAGAAATGGGGCAAATGAAACTTTACTTTGGGATTTGGATAATCGGAAGGATGGTTTCCTATCAGTATGAAATGTGTCACTAGGATTTTAAGTCTCTATTGGATAGTCAAAGTGGCACATATGATTACTAGTCACCCAAAATATTCCAGTAACAAAATGTATTCTTAGTGGCTGATATGAGAATTCTTCTAAGGGAGAAATGCAACTTTTTCTTCTAAAACACCCGGCTGGATAAGCCCTTGAGGGTTCATAGGTTTTGATGAAGAGCGTGAACTGTTAGGCTATAAAATTGGAGGTCTGAGTCAAGATTGTTTATTGCTGCAGGAGACTTGGATCTGATTGTATAGGAGTTACAGGTGGAGTTAAAAGGCGGATGGATAGTGTAAACACTGGTCGTTTGTTGGTTATGAGATTGCACATTTTTTATTAAGCATTATTGACATATTCAAACCTGGCATGGAATGATTCCTAAAGCACAAGAACTCTTTGATAAATGTTTCCTAAGTTTCTATAATAATGAAACACTAAAGGACTTACAAAGATCACAACAAGCCTTTTAATCAACGATTAATTCCAGGAACAAATTGTAAAGTTAAATTCATTACAGGAAAGCCTCGTTTACTTTATCATTGTAACAAATGAAAAATTTGCAAGAGAGTTTGAGGAAACTTATAATCAAAGACAAGGATGAAGCTCAGAAGCCAGGGTGTGAGTGACAGTGTCATTTGATAAAGTTCCCTGAGATGTCTGTAGTCATTTACTTATTGGGTTGGAGAAGCTCAGCTAAGAAAGTTTAATTTACCAAACAGATTTATCTTTTCAAGATGTTCTTATAAACAACATAAACACCATATTGTCTAAGATGAGCTTCTGGCCATACATAATTAGGAATTGACACTATAATTTTTCAAGCCATATAGCTAGTGAAGTTAGAATCAGATAATTTCCACTAGCTGGTTAAGGTTATAAAGAATGGTCAGTCTGACACTGGGTATTATAAGTGCTCTCAGCTCCTGCAGGAAAGTCTTTGATTTTCTCTCACCTGCTGTGTATTAGGATGACTGTTTAGAAGTCTAATGTGTTTGCTGCCTCTCTGTGAATTAGAAGAGAAGAGGAAAGGAGAGAAAAGAAAAGAGGATAAATGTCTTAGGCTGAGTGACCTCAATAAAGGGAGAATGCAAATCCAAACCCACTGCCATCCGAGTGCTAGATATTCAGGAGAGAAAAATTTCCAACATAAACCATATAGATGGGAAAGAGACATCACCGGCCATTAAGCTGGGGCAGAAGGAATTCATTTACATCTTCACCGTGTCTGGAAATTAGATGGTGGAGGTGGTGCTGATGAGTAGGTGGACAGTATAGAGGTTGTGGGAAGATCAGTCCGTTCATTTATCTAACGAGGACCAGCCTGAGTACGAGACCAAAGTTCACGAGAAAATGCTGAAGGAGAGCGACAAGTCTCTGTTCCACAAATTGGGAACCAGTACGACCGAGAATGAGAATGAGTGTGTGGACAAATGGGAGAGCAGGTCAGAGAAGAAAGAAACCGTTTCAGGCGTGGTGCCTCTGGACTCCGTCACCTGTACCTCTAATAGCAACAGCAGTCGCCTCCAGACCAGCCAGGTCAACGACAGCTAACCTTCACTCAGTCCTTTCCGTGGGCCAGGCACGGTTCTCAGTGCATTATATGATTTTATTCTCACAATAAACTTATGAGGCTGGGAAAAAAATAAAGAAGGCCTCAGGGGAGAAATGGGAAGGATTCTTATCCAAGTGAACTTGAACTTCCAAGGAGGTACAGGCCGTATGCCTAGAATGCTTTAATTAGAAATGGGCTCTGATGTTGGGAATGAATTTCCTGACAAAATACCATCTTTCAATGATCTGGTTAGTTACTCATCGCCCGCTACACCCAAGCAACAACCCTGGGCCACCACACTGGTGAAGAATTATGTAATCCCATGATTGCCTTAAGTGAATACTGAAGACATAAGCAGTGAATCCTCCAAACTCTCAAGTGTTTTCATCCATACCATAACTCCTGGTCATGGCCGTTACTTTTTTTCTTCATGTATTTTCTTCATTCAGAAAGAATGATTCAAAAAAATTTTAAATGATGCCATATCATGCCACTCTCTGATTATATGCTTCAGTGGTTCCAGGACTCTGTGTTTCAAAGCACTCAATTTTACTTGATAGAACTTTCCTCAATCACGTGTTATTATTTATTTAATCTGTTTATTTGCTGAATATCTGTTTCTTCTATTAAACTATTAGCTTTACGAGGACAGAGAGCATATCAGTTTATCCAGCCATTATTTTTTATTCATACTTCTTTTTTTTTTTTTTTTTTTTTTTTGCGGTACGCGGGCCTCTCACTGCTGTGGCCCCTCCCATTGCGGAGCACAGGCTCCGGACGCGCAGGCCCAGCGGCCATGGCCCACGGGCCCAGCCGCTCCGCGGCACGTGGGATCCTCCCGGACTGGGGCGCGAACCCACGCCCCGTGCATCGGCAGGCGGGCTCCCAACCACTGCGTCACCAGGGAAGCCCTATTCATACTTCTTAAACAAGATAAAAATGTTTCCTGACCACATGGACCTTACAGTTCACTAGGAAAATTTTTAAAAAATCAAACAGGTAGTAATATAAAGTATGAGTTGCAATTTTAGAGACAGCAACGCCATGAGGGTGCTTGGAAGAAATAGCTAGCCAGTCTGAGGGATTGGATTAGGTCAGAAAAGAATTTCTGGTGTAAATGATACATAAGCCGAAACTTAAAAGGTGAACAAATGCTAACCAGGCAATGAAGATAGCTAAGAATATTTCTGGAAGAGGGGAGAGATGGTAAAAGAATTATGCTATGGATGCTTTTGATACGGTTCAACATGGATGTGCTTGGTGTGTGAGGTGAGTGACAAAAAAAGGAGACTAAACAGAGAGGAAGGGTGTTGTGAGCC
Organism: Phocoena phocoena; assembly: GCF_963924675.1. NCBI lineage: Eukaryota > Metazoa > Chordata > Mammalia > Artiodactyla > Phocoenidae > Phocoena > Phocoena phocoena. The sequence continues at coordinate 7,322,007 of NC_089224.1, forward strand.
ATCTCTGAGCTCTTACGAGCATCAGAAAAACCATTGAAGTGTTATAAATTAGGATTCAAAGGATCACAGAAACTCATCCAGGTACTTGGGCTTCTTTTTGAGAAAGACCTAGGAGAAAGGATAGAGGTAAGCAAGTCAGACAGTTTCAGTAAGCCAAGTGAGTAGCTAGGATGACTTGAAATCGGACGGGAGTGGGGCCGTTGGGAAAAGAGAAAAGTCTAAAAATGATTAGAAAGTAGGTTAAACAAGATTTGATTTTTGACCAAACGTGGGAATGAAGGACAGAAAAGAGTCAAAGGAGACTCTGAAGTTTCTGGCGTGGGCAGTGGGGAACACATAGGAAGAAGCTGGTTGGAGAAAAGGTGAGGATGATGGAGTTCAGTTTGGGATACATTGAGCTTAAAATGCCCAGAAGCCAGCAAAGTTGCAGTGTCCACTAGGCAGGTATGCACACAGCTGGGAGGCTTCAGAGAGAAACCGGGCACAAAGATTTGAGACTTATAACCATGGAGTTGATAAAAATCACCAGGAGTGCCTGTGCAGAGCAAGCAGAGAAGGTGGCCTCGCTAGGACTAAACCGTGAGGAAATGATTCATATTTAAAGGGCAAGCGTGAGAAGAGGACCTTTAAAAAATATCTGAAAGGAAAAGAGGTTAGGATTATGGAAATCAATGGAAGAAAGTGTTTCAAGAAAGGAATGGTTCACAAGTGGTGAAAAGTCCCCAGCAGATCTGTCAAAAGAAATTTGCCACTCACCTTGACAGTAGTGGTTTCAGTAGGGAAGAAAGCTGGATTGCAGTGGGATACCAGGGATTGGGGATTAAAATACATAACTGTTATAAGACGCTTAGTTGAACAGGAAGAGAGATAGGGGGATAGCTGGAAGGGAGTGTGCCGTTAGCAATTTTTTTAACTTTTAATGGAGGAGATGCTCAAACATGCTTCATACTTACACAAAACAATCAGTAGAAAGTGAGTGGTGGAAGACACCAGTGTAATTGAAGAAAAATGTTCAAATCTTTATATTCTGAAATATATGTGATTTTCTAACATGTGGGTAAAATCAAACATCGGGAAATCATGCTAAGTATGACAACAGTATTCTATTTTCAAGCAGTTTCCATTACCTGTCAAACATTGTAGAACATTTAAGTTCGGCATGAAATTTATTTTGGCTCGTAATGTCCTTAATATAAACTTTGTTTGGATTTCACTGTTGACAAGATGTTTGAAATTGGACATTTTGGAGCATAGCCATCCATTTGTTACGCATTTCGTGGTGAAAGTCTTCAACTTTCTGAGGAAAAGTATTGAGGATTATGTTAAACAGCTAGAGGCGGCAAAGCAAATTTCTTATTCTGGGTCAAGTAAAGAAGTCTGTGGTATCAACTAGTTAGATATGTTACACTAATGAGAGCAAAATTAGCCTTGACCCATTTCTGGCAGGTCTAGAAAAACATGAGATATAATTGCTACCACACACAAAGTGTTGCATCAGAATAACATAGGGTATCACTGTTGAGCCTACAAAGGGCCAGGCTTATGCTGTACTTGGACAGACCCTGCCTCCCAATGGGACCAGAAACCTCAATGACTCTCCAGGTTGAATCAATTCAGAGATTTTGGAACTATGTGGCGATTCAGACTGGAAAGTCAGGGGCCACCATTGATGATCTCAAGAGGTGACAAATTCCACCAGGATATGCAGTTGGTGAAGACTTTCCATGTGAGCAAACACAAATCAGCTCTGATACAAGGTGCATAAAAATCACAGAGAGCTCTTATGAGGATCATTGGAAAAGAAAAGAGAGACGAATGTCACTCTCATTTCGTCCACATTTTCTTTTCTCTTCCTATAGATAAATTTGCGAGAATCATTCCAGAAAAGAAAATGAAAAATGAAAATGGTTGCTAGTCCAATAATGGAAACTGTTGTGATTAAGTTTTTGGAAAGTTTGAAATGGAAAGAGAGTTTAGTGCAGATAGGGTAAACAAATCAGCCCACCACCTGTTTTTGTTAATAAAGTTTTATTAGAACACAGCTTCACCCATTTGTGTCTGTCTTGACTATGGCTGGGGCACACTTTAGTAGTTGTAACAAAGACTTTATGGACTTCAAAGATAAAAATATTTTCTATTTGGCTCCTTAGAAAAAAACTTCCCAGCCCTCTAGTCCAGTGAATCAGTTTAGTTTTTCAAAACTTTCTTTCTGTAGGTTCCTCTTTTTCCCTGCCTATGAAAATATGCTGAAGCAAATAGCAAGTGCAAATGATTTAATTTATAATTGTGTATATGAGACTAAAGACATAACTACTTCTCAATCAGACTTCTCTGATTTCAGTGGAAACGGATGGGGAGCAATAGGAGAAAGTGAGTGTGTAAAGATAAAGAGTGACAGGAAAATAGCTAAGAAAGCATTGGTTCATAAGGTCAAATGCACTTCCAAAGAAAATATCTTCAATTTTCATATCCTTTCAATCCTTCGTCAGATAACTCATAGACTTGGCATTTAAGAGGCTTAAAAACAATCAGATCAAATGGGTCTCATTCTTCTTGGTTGTCTTGCCCTCATCAAGTGGTAATTTCTTTATAAGGAAGGAAACAAATTTAGGGGAAGAAAACACGGTGTGTATTGAAGTGGCTTTTTTTCTACTTGGTAGGAGTGACATTAAGTCAAAACTCTCCAAATAAAAGCTAGAATGCTATTTCCTATTATTTGCTCTGTCAAACTGGGGCTCTCCTATGTCCATACTCTTCAGAAATCTTTTTTGTGGTAGATGATCATAGAATTTGATAAATGAAGTTGGATTAATTTCTATTACTTGTTCTTAGGCAAAAATGATATCAAATGCTTAAAAAATACACTCTGCCCTAGTAATTCCTTTATTTCAAAATCATTCTAAATAAATTATTAAGGTTATAGGCAGCTACTTAAATATAGAATGTACAACAGAAGAAATCTTTACAGCAAGTAAACATGAAAAATATCTAAATGACCAATAATAAAGGATTTGGTTAAGTAAATTATGGTGTATACATTAAATGGTCTACTTACAGCCACTGAATGATATTGTATGTAAATATTTTTTAACACAGAAAATGTTCATAATATCATCTAAGTGAAGCAAACAGGATACAACATGGTATGTACATTTTGGTCCAATTTTTATTTAAAGCTATACTTTTACACCTATACCCCAGCTTTTTAATTTAAATTTTTATTTATACCCCAGTTTTTAATTCTAAAGTGTATAATTTTTGTTATGGTCTAATTTAGACATATACATATCACATTTTTAATTGTGATTATTTTAACAATAAAATATAGATATTTTAAATGTTAAAAAACTATATATTCTTATTTTTCTTAAATTAATTTTTAAATATAAGAATATTATTTTACATTTTGTAAAAGGCTAATACTGTCCAATAATTAAATGTAGAAATAAAATTACAGTATATTTTACTTTCACTTGGCTAATTTTTGTTCATTATTTAAGCTTTCACTTAAAATATTTGTGAAGTTACTTTAAAAGTTTCTGAAATTAAGGTGATATTATGTTTGAATCAGACTTATTTGAGTAAAAAGCTAAGAAATAGACCTCCTTTTATCTTAGCAGTCCTCACTGAGACATGACCAAGGGCACAGAACTAGATGAACTTTGAAGTTCATTTCTAGTCTCATAATTCACTGAAAGTGCGCCTGAAGATGTGAACTCAGCTTCTAATTTACAGTACATCAGAGACTCTGCTTTTAGAAGTGTATGGATACTGGTATATGTAAAATATGGTGGTTAAAAAATTCAGTCCCACAAATCAAGCATCAGGATTAGAGGTGATCATTTGTCAAAAAACAGGTCAGTTTAGCTTAATAAGGCTGTCCTCCAGTTCTTGAGTTCACAGTGTTTTAGTAAAGAATTGGGGGTTCTCACATCACACCACAGTTGGGGTCTGGTCAGGAATCTAGGGTTTCCCTTTGAAAGGATCTAATCCATGTTTATGTAACTATGATTTTTCTATAATTTGTAATCTGGTCACTTATTTGTTAGTATAAATAGTCAAGATTTAAATTTTACTGCACTTGTAACTAAACAACTTGTAAAACAACTTGAATTTTTTTCTAATCAGGTTTTCTGATTTTGGAGTCTGCCTGGTTGACTGAACATCGGATGAATGACTTGGGCTCCCCTGTCTTTGGTGAGCTGGACAGATGTGGTACTTGTGAAACGTTATGGGGAAAGATCTCAATTTCATCCTTTCCACTTAAAACTAAACTCAAAAACATTTTATTTTCCCTAAAAGTATACATCGCAATTTACCTTGGAAAGTCTTGGAATACAATATTTTAGTTTCTCTGGGAATATAATTATCTGCAATGAGTTTTTACATATTGTAGGAAATTAATATTTCCCAAAGGATAGAGGGTAAACCCAGCTGCCATTTTGAGTCTTGGATGCATTGGAACACGTTTTCCTGCTGCTACTTCTGATAGAGCTGGTTTGACTCCAAATAAATTGTCAGTAAAGGGAGCATTGACTTATACTGGCTTGATTTTACATATTCTCGTATATGAAATGAGTTTTTTTGTTTTAACAAAAAGTAAGTCAAATGTCTGACTTGCTAGTTATATTTGAAAAACTTGGAAAGAAGAAATAATAAGGTAAAATTTTAATGTAGAATTAAAGTGTCAGATTGGTTCCTAACAATATATCGGTATTCACTCATTTGATTACCAAATGTAATCAACATCGAAATTCCAAATCACTACCAATTTTTTGTTGTTGTTCATAAAGCCTTTCATTATTAGCCTTAAAGCCAAGGCAAAGATGAACATGACTAGGTATTTTGCTTGCTGCTGTGGTCTTTTGCTACATACTGATGTGATAGAAATTGTCTTCCTGGGTAGGCTGCCAGAAGTTTTATGTTGCTTTATCAAAATCACTTAATTACTGCTGGGACTGGATTTTAAAGCTACATTTTCCTCTGACATTTGGGTGCTAAACTGAGCCACTATGTATATTTTTGAAATGTAAAAAGCTATATTCTGAAATATTTTTTTGGTGTTCAACAAAAGTGCCTTGTTCATTGTTAATTAAAAGTATTAACCTCAATTATCTCAATTGTAATTAAACTTAGTATTAAATTAATTAGTATTCAACCTAATTAAACTCAAAAGCTTTTGCACAGCAAAGGATACCATAAACAAAACAAAAGGACAACCCACAGAATGGGAGAAAATACTTGCAAACGATGTGACAAACAAGGGATTAGTCTCCAAAATTTACAAACAGCTCATGCAGCTCAATATCAAAAAAACAAACAACCCAATCAAAAAATGGGCAGAAAACTTAAAAGAGATATTTTTCCAAAGAAGACATACAGGTGGCCAAGAGGCACATGAAAAGATGCTCAACATCGCTAATTATTAGAGAGATGCAAATCAAAACTGCAATGAGATATCACACCAGTCAGAAAGGCCATCATCAAAAAATCTGCAAACAATAAATGCTGGAGAGGTTGTGGAGAAAAGGGAACACTCCTACACTGTTGGTGGGAATGTAAATTGGTGCAGCCACTATGGAGAACAGTATGGAGGTTCCTTAAAAAACTAAAAATAGAGCTACCAGATGATCCAGCAATCCCACTACAGGGCATATATCCAGAGAAAACCACAATTCAAAAAGACACATGCACCCCAATATTCATTGCAGCACTATTTACAATAGTCAGGACATGGAAGCAACCTAAGTGTCCACCAACAGATGAATAGATAAAGAAGATGTGAGATATATATATATATATATATATATATATATATATAATGTAATATTACTCAGCCATTAAAAAGAATGAAATAATGCCATTTTCAGCAACATGGATGGACCTGGAGATTATCATATTAAGTGAAGTAAGTCAGACAGAGAAAGACAAATATATGATATCTCTTATATGGGGAATCTAAAAAAAAATGATGCAGCTGAACTTATTTACAAAACAGAAACAGATTCATAGACTTAGAGAAGAAACTTATGGTTGCCGGGGGGGATAAGTGGGGAGGAGGGATAGATTGGGAGCTTGGGACTGACATGTACACACTGCTCTATTTAAAATAAAATGCCTTCTCATGAAAAAAATAATAAAAGTATTTCACATTAGATGGTGAATAAACCAGGGCAATCATCTCCTTTCCTGAACCCAACTCTCAAGATGCCACAAAAGTGAGAGGGTGAAAATGTAATATAAAATCAAAGAGTATTCATCTGGGAAGGCATATATGCCTCGTGTGTGACTGAAATTGAAGCCCAGGACAGCAGAGGACCTGGCACCATGGATAATAGGATAAGATTGAGAGTCCAGGTCTTTTATGTCCTACCATTGCTCTGGAGGTGGATGGTTGCCTGTTTAACTGCTTACAAAGCAGGAAAGCCAGAGCCCGCTGGGCTAGGGAACTCTAGGCAGGCCAGTGGTACTCCAAGCAGGTCTTTATCATTCCTTCTCACATCTGCCATACTCCACGGGTAAGATTACAAATAAAGAAGAAAATTGTCCAATGGAAAAACAACAAAAATAAATAAAAAGAAGAAAATTGTGGAATCTTTGGAAAAGAGCAGGAATTGGGATAGGGGAGTGGACTGAATTAATAAGAAATGAATTCGTGACAAGGAAAATTAGTCCAAGGAACTCTCCCAGAAGGCATCCCGCATAGATAAAGAGGTGGAAAGTATATAAGGAGAGGTAAGTGATAGGGGGGTGGAAGTAGACATGTTAAGAGCCTTGAAGGGTCACAGAGGCTGAAAATGAATGGAGAGACGTTAGCTTCTGCTCAGGATGTAGAAAGCTGGAAAGAGCATCACTCCTACCCTAACAACAAGAAAGACAAAACTGTACAAGTGATACGTGGTTTTTGAGTGCATCATAAAACTGAGAGAGCAGGGTGACAAACTGGCCTGAAATCTAAGGAAAGGAAGGCACTTCCAGGGATGTGGAGACAGAGCTAGAAATTTCTTTCAACACCAAGATGTTCACGTTAGCAAAGTAGGCAGCATTTCAGAAGCTAGTGTAGTACAGTGTGCTGTGGAGGGAGTGTGGATTAGTCACGAGTGGGATCCTTACAAAGCAACTTTCTAAATGTGTACTTTAACCTATTTTACAAATCTGAACGATCAGAATAATAACACTTATTTCCTAAATTTGTTGTGAGATTTATATGCGCCCATGTGTGTAGCATGTCTTATAGATAACGGTCATTATCAGAATGATTTTTCATCTCTCCCTTAGCAACATGTTCTTGGTTACAGTATTTGTACTTTCTTATTATCTCTCATATCCATTTCCTTATTTCTTCTTCTTCTTGTCACTTCCTTGGTTAATTTCTCATCTAGATTATTTCACTAATCTTGACAATTTTAGATAAGAAATTGTCTTCCTGACTACAAAGGCACCACACTCCCGCATCTCCTATCTGTCCCACACACTGCAGGAAAAGCGATAGGAATAAAGGGCAATCCCGATTTTATCGCATGGCTCTTTTAAATCCCTCAGCTGTTTGCAAAGATTAAAGATGACACTCAGGGCTTCCCTGGTGGCGCAGTGGTTGAGAGTCTGCCTGCCGATGCAGGGGACACGGGTTCGTGCCCCGGTCTGGGAGGATCCCACATGCTGCAGAGCGGCTGGGCCCGTGAGCCATGGCCACTGAGCCTGTGCGTCCGGAGCCTGTGCTCCGCAACGGGAGAGGCCACAACAGTGAGAGGCCCACGTACCGCAAAAAAAAAAAAAAGATGACACTCAGTGTTAGTAAGAATGCCAGAAAATAGCATTCATCCATTACTAATGGGAATGAAAATTGTTATTTCTCCAGAAACAATTTGCCCTGTGAACCAGACACCTTTAAACAGTACTTGTTAGCCCAGCAGTGCCACTTACATGTACTTACTCTGAACGAAAACTAGAAAATTTGCTCTGGATTTCCAGCACAACTGCTTCTACGAGCAAACTTCTAAAAACCCTTCTCAACAACTGATCAATCTGTTAGAAGGAAAACAAGAGGAGAAAACAATAACGGAAAAAGAAAACTATGTTTATTAGTGCCAAGAGAAGAAAACGGCAACTACGTACCACAAAATCAAAGAAATCTCTGCAAAGTCTAGGGAAAATTGAATCAACCTGAAGGAACCAAAACTGAGAGAATTTGTTGTTGTGGAAAATAAGTGGACAAGATATTTAGAAGCGGGGCTGTGGCATAAAATGTGTGTCAAGTCACATGATTATTTACCAATAGGATGTAAAGTAGACTTAATTTTCTTCTTTATGTTTTCCCCGTTTAAAAACATTTATTAATGAATGTGAACTACTTTTTGATAGCAAAAAAATCAATGAAAGTATTTCAGTGGCCCCTAAATACCCTTAATATAATGGGTAAATTGTTAACTTCTCCCTTTCATACTCCAGCTCTGCTGAAACATTTAGCTTTCCAAAATATTGTATGCTCTTTTTCTCTTCCACACCTTTGCAAGTGTTCTCCTTGCAACTGTCCAGGGAGTTCCTTGTAGTCATTTGTTACTCAGCTAAAATGTACCTCCTTCATGAAATATTCTGTGGTATCTCCAGGCAAGATGAGATTTCCACTTCGGTGATCGCATTGGACCCAGACCACACCTCAGCTGTGGTACTTACTTACGCAAGTGTGTTATGAGTGTGTATGTCTCTCTCCTGTACCATGAGAGCTCCAGGAATGCAGGGACGGTGCCACTTTAAACTTTATGTGGAATTTAATACACCTTTACTGAATCAACACACAGGAAATGCGCAGTAATACTTCATTTACTTCAGTCTCTTTCTTGGGTTTAGTGGGGACATTTCTCACAATATTGCCTAGAGGATGTGGTTGAGTAAAGAAGTATTTTTCTTGCATAGTGTTTTCTTTTATATTTATTGTTATATATTCATTTCTAATGAGAAAGTATTTAATTACTTTTTATTTTGTTCTATGTTTATTTATTTTCTGTTTATTCTTCCAGAACAAGAAGATCGTGTTTCTTGTGTTGGACTTGCTTCACATACACAGTAAGCTGTATGCACATGAGTTCGCTTATTTTGCAGTAGCAGGAACATATTTTCATTCATCAGACATAAATGTCATTACAATTACTAATTGTGTTGCTCAGATGTAACAGGCTTTACGATGTGCTGTGCAGGGGTGGTGCATTTATACAGGCACAAGAAAACAAACTCATTGCTTTCCTTTTTCTCTGTACGAATCTGCCAAGAAAAACTCTGAGCTGGCTTTTAGACTTTAGTAGATTAGATTTATGGAAATTAAAAATATGTTCCTATGCAAAATGTTTCGTTAAAAGATTTTATGCTGACATCTAGTGAATTTTCAGCTTATTTAACCTAAAGTAAACCACAAAGTTCTTTCCAGAACCTGAACTAAACCCAATCTTTGGAGAAGAAAAGAAAGGAAAACAACTTTAATTTTAGGAGAGAAGTTAATTTTTTAAAAAATGATGAAAGGTTTTGACTTTATTATAACATTTTCATTTCTTTTTTAGCAAGACCACTAAATTGGTCCTTTCCGTAATTTAGACACTTTTTTTTTTTTTTTTTCTGGTACGCGGGCCTCTCACCGTTGTGGCCTCTCCCATTGCGGACCACAGGCTCCGGTCGCACAGACTCAGCGGCCATGGCTCACGGGCCCAGCCGCTCCGCGGCATGTGGGATCCTCCCAGACCAGGGCACGAACCCGCGTCCCCTGCATCGGCAGGCGGACTCTCAACCACTGCGCCACCAGGGAAGCCCCCTAGACAAACACTTTTAATAGTCCTCCACCTCCTTGACAAATTAGAAGGGTCTAGATTTTCATAAAGTGGGGAGCCCTGTCAAAACACTTCTATGTTTGCATTTTTTCCCAGGTAAATGTCACAATACCCATAGGTCATACTTAATTTTGGATTCTTATCTAAAATTGCCTTGAAATAACTGGTGACATGGCAAAAGCTTTTCTCAAGGTATGTAACATTTAACCTTCAAACTTTGGCTGAAAACTGAAACCAATGCGAGTTTTTTTTTTTAATAAATTTATTTATTTATTTATGGCTGCGTTGGGTCTTCGTTGCTGCACGCAGGCTTTCTCTAGCTGTAGCGAGCGGGGGCTACTCTTCATTGCGGTGCGTGGGCTTCTCATTGCGGCCGCTTCTCTTGTTGTGGAGCATGGGCTCTAGGCGCGTGGGTTCCGTAGTTGTGGCATGCAGGCTTAGTTGCTCTGTGGCATGTGGGATCTTCCCGGACCAGGGATTGATCCCGTATCCCCTGCACTGGAAGGCGGGTTCTTAGCCACTGCGCCACCAGGGAAGTCCCCAGTGTGAGCTTTGGTAGAATAAAAAGGAGAGAGAGGAAGAGGGGAAGGAGTGGAGGGGGAGAAAGGAAACACATTAAGTAGAGGACAATACCAGGTTGCTAAAATGTGATCTTTGCATTTGATTAAATCATATTTTATCAAAGCCTACTTTTCCAGTTTTAATTATGATTCACGGTGTTATCTATGAATCACCGGCATGACCACATGCACACATGCTATGGATTACAATCAATACAAATGACGCAGGTTGCATTTCGAGTCTTCAGAACTTCTGGTTTGGCAGTTTGCCAGCTTTTTCAGGCTCCGCATGAAGGAGAAACAAAATTTCTGCAAAAGCATTTCTTTCAAAAACATGGTCCAGACTTGCATAGAACCATGGAATTTGCTAGTCAGACTACTTAAGAAATGCAACTTTTTCTGTTTTGTGCAATTTTGCGTTTGTGCTAAAATGGTTGGCCTGTACAGAGTGTATTTTTCCCCATGTGTTCCCTGAAGCGATGAGTTAAATAAGACAAGCTGTGGGCATGTTATGGTCTGATCCTGTGACTCATGTATTGGCAGTGGTCGTGTAAACAGAGCTACTGTGTCTGAAGGTGATGGGTAGCTAGTTAACTTCCTGACAGTTCAATACGAAAACCAACTTTAAAGACTTTCAAAACAAAGACTATTAACAAGGATTTGATTTCTCAATCTTTGAATCTCGTTATGAGATTTTTTCATTGAAATGGAAAAAAGATCTGAACTTCAAAATCAAATATACAGTATTTGGGGCTTTTATTCCTCTGCCCCAGTCCATCCTTTTAATTTTTCAAAGTTAATTACTCTTATCTATTTCTGGATTTCCTACATTATAGATTCCTCTAGGATATTAAAAGTCTATTTTCTTTTTTAATCACAGCTGTCCTATTGCCAGGATACATAAGAGTGCTTGTTTGTCCAGAGCCCATATTTGAATTTTATCCACTATCCCCGTAATGTCGTATAACAGCTAACTGTTTTTTCCCAGCCTAAGATACTCAGAGTTATGAATTACACTTAATTGTCATGTGTCTTAAGTGTCCTTTTATCTGGAATAACACCCATCAGTCTTCCTTTTTCTCTCGTAATGCTGGCAGTTTCAAAGAGCACCTATTATTTGTAGAACGGCCATCAATTTGAGTTTCCCTGAGGTTTCCTCTGATGAGATTCAGGTTATACATGTTGTAAAAGCAAACAGATGTGACATTATATCCTGCTCAGGGCATCATATCAAGAGGCACTCGATGTCATTTGTTCCATTATTGGTGGTGTTGGCTGCAATCAATATGGCTGTGATGGTTCTGCCAGGTTTCTCCACCGTCAAGTCACTATTTCCTCCTTGGCTAATTAATATATAATTTGAAAATAAATATTTTAAGGCAATGGAAATATCCTTTATTCCCCAAACTTTCACCTACTCTAAGCATTCATCGATAGCTTCTGCTTAAATCAATTTTTATTATAATGGTTGCAAAATGGTGATTTTTCTATCGTTCCTCCCATATTTACCAGTTGATATTCTAAAGGAGTAAGACTTCCTCCCCCACCTCGCATTTGTTTAGTTTTAATTAATTAATTAATATATATATGGATTCATGGACTCTTACTGAATTCAATGTATACACTGAATCTGTTACCATCAACATCAGGTTTCTTTCTTCAATATTTTCACACTTAAGGATACACGTTCTTTCTTTGGGGGTGCCTTTTTTGGTTTTGGGTTTTTAGAAAAATAAAGGTCTAATTCACTCAAAATTCTTCAGTTTTTACAGAACCAACAGGGTGGAGTAGGGTAGGGAGAAGCGGGGCAGGCAGCCGGGAGCCGGGCTGGGCAAGGCCACACTTCTGCCTCCACCTGAGGCTGGCCCCCTGCCACATGGTTCTTCTGCCCGTCCTTCACCTCCGTGTCAGCGGGCTGGTCTCCTGCAGCGACCGTGGCCTTGGCCTTGCTCTCCTCCCCAGCTAGCCTCTCAAATATGTTGTCATAGAGCTTCTTCTCCCATTCGAGCTCCTTGCGGATCCGCTGCTGGGCCTTGGCAGCTCTGTGGTTGGGGTAGAGCTGCAGGACCTTCTGGAAGTCAGCCCGTGCCAAGTCGAAGTCGTTCACCGCCTGCTGGGCCTCTCCCTGGCGGAAGAGGCCCTTCTCATGGTTGCTGTCCGGTTCCAGGGCCTTGTTACAATTTTCAGCGGCAGCAGAGAAGGCTTGCAGCTTCAGATGGCCAGGTTGAGGTGTGAGGCCAGCCGAAGGGCCTGTGTCTTCTGTGCGTCCTCATTAGAGAAAGCCGACTCAAATTCCAGCCAGGACACGATCTCGTACCGCAGCAGAGCTTGTTTGTACTTGCCTTCCTGGAAGTCCACGGTGTCCTGCTCCTTCACTGTGGTGCTCTGCTCCAGCTTCTCTGAACTCATCTCCTGGGACTCCTTGGCCTTCCCCAAACTCTTGAGTTATACTTCATACTTCAGCTCAGCATTTGGGGGGATCTGGAACTTTTCCTTCCCAACACTGCCAAAAGCATAGCTGGGCTTGAGATACACAATGGGATGTTCTCCTTTTTCCTTGCGCTGAATGACTTTCTCCACCCCACAAGGCAGATCCACACACTCGGCCTCGCCGACCTCCCGGCGGTAAAAGATCTGGTCTTTGGAGTACCTTCCAGTGCAACCTCCCCGATGGCGCCACTCCACCTGGAACACAAGCGTGGCCTTGGGGGGGATCTCGGGAGGGCTGCCCGCTGAACCGTAGGCGTATTCTGGCTTTCAGGGGATGTGACACACTTCCGCCTCCTTCATGGTCGCTACAGCAATATCCCAAGCCTTGATGACTTCCCCTTTCCCCAGGTCGAAGGATAATCTGTCCTTGCGGTCCAGGCTGGAGTCGAACTTGCTGCCATCGAACAGCCAGCCCGTGTAGTGGACAGAGACTCGGTCCCCGATCATGGGCATCCCTGTGCCTGTGCCCTCTCGCTTGAAGACCTGAAGCACGCCCTCATCCTGCTTGGGGCTGATGTCCACCCCCTCAAGGGACAGCGGCGCCGACTGAGCCCCACTCTCGGAAGCCTTCGTGCCCGAGGCGGTCTTTGCGCCGTTTCCCGGGCAGCGGACGCAGGAGGCGGGTCTTAGGCGGCCCGGGGAGTGATTGGTCCCACCGCCGCGGAGGGGGCGGGGGGAAGAGGCTAGGAGGAGCCGGCCTGCGGCAAGGGACGCGGGGTGGGGAGAACTTTCTAGAGGCGGCAGCCGGTTTGGGATTTGGAGTTCATTTCTGCGAAAGGTGGTTTCTCGTTCGTTCCTCCCGCCTTCCGCCTGGCCCTGCCCCGGTCCTGGGACCCTGGGAATCCCGGGCCAGCCCTCGACCCCGCCACCGCGTCCCCAGCCCGTCTCCCTGGGAGTGGTTTTATCTCAGTCTTATCTTTCTTGTGCATTTTTTTCAGAACCCCTTTGCTCTCTGTGAAATTGACTCTGCTGGAATTTGGCGCTTCTTTTCCTACTTACAGGTAACCTGTAGTGTATAAGATTGTCTGTTTTCTAGTTATGCCAAAGGTGTGTTTTGTGTGGTGTTATTTATTCTTCTTGTCGTTTGGAGGTTGTTTGACGAGATTTTGCATAGGCAGTTGCCATTGCCCCAACTGCCCAGGACTCTTGGATGCAAAGACTTTTAAAAGCTGTCACTGAATTTCCTGTGAGGAATTGTCTTTTGCATAAAATGATAAAACTTGAGAAGCTATTTTTTAGTATCATGTGAAAACAATGGCATGGATCATAAGAAAATACAAAGAGGGAGAGGCAATATTCTCTCAAAAAATAAAGAACAGATGTTAGGAAAAGAATGGTGAAAAGAGTGAGAGAATTGAGGAGAAAGGAACAGAGAAATGGCCCAGTAACATGACAGACGGCCATGAAGGAAAATGGACAGTGAGACAGTGTTGAAGGCAGGTCAAAGGATTATAAAGATTGAGGATGTTTAATGTTAAATGATAACTTTTTTGAAGCCATGTAAATACACTTTTGTCATTGCAAATTATAAGTTAAACATATTACAATGGGTCCGCGTTTGTAGGGGTGTTGAAGCGAAAGCTGTTGCTTTCTGTGTCTCGGTTTGTCACAGAGCAGGGGACAGAGAATAGTTATAGGGGATCAAATGCCAATGACATCAACAGTCCAGGGAGGCAGGGAGGCAAATCCAGAGTAACCATGAAGGTATTAACACTGGGGAGTTCTCGGAAATCTTGTTGAGGGCACTAGATTCTCACAGAACACGGGATACACGGCTTGACACAATTTTGCCTGACTTTCAAAGGTTGAGATGTCCTCAATAAATATATTTATCACACTGTGAGGTTTTGTTCTATAATCGACATTGTAGAGCATCTCTTTATGAAGTCAACACCTATCTATGATGTGTCAACCCCATGCCAGGTACATTCTCAGAAGTGGAAATATGATAAGAAACAGAGTGAGTACAAATCCTGTCCTCATGAAACTTTTGTTATAGTGGAGGAGACATACAGTAGACAAGACAAACAAATAAAATGTGTATCATGTTATATTTGATGGCTCTAAGAGCTAAGGAGAGAAATAATGCATGGAAGGAAATGTGAGGGATAAATGTGACATTTTAAGCAGGGTGGCCCCCAGGAAAGCTCACATTGAGAGAATGTGAGTTTTGAGTGAAAAAAGAAAGACATGAGATAGTTAGCCACATGTGTATTTGAGGTATATATGGTAGAGGGAATATCAAGTGCAAAGGCCCTGGGGTGGGAGTGTGCCTGTAAATTAGGGGAATGTTAAATTGGCCAATGTGCCATGAACAGAATGAATTAGAGGAAAGAATTAGGACGCGAAGTCTGAAAGGTAACGGGGACCAGATCATGTAGGGCCTTATAAGTCCTAGTAAGGACTTTGGCTTATGTTCTGCTTGAGACGGAAAGTCTCAAACCTTTATAGGGAAGGTTTTGAGCAAAGGAGTGACATGATATGATGTACATCTATCAGGATTGTCCTGGCTGCTCTTATGAGACTAGAGTGTGTTTTGGAGCTGGGGAGGGGGCGGTAAAGTTGACCAAGTGCAGGACTAGGGAGACCATCAGCAGGTTATTGCAGTAATTCAGTAAAGAGATTATGGTGGCCTGGGCCAGTGTCGTGGTAGTTCGGAGTCTCAGATTCTAGACATATATTGAAAAAGGAGCTAACAGGCTTCACATGGGGGGTGTAACAGAAAGAGAGGTGTCCAAGAGGACCTCAGGAATTTTGGCCGAGTAAGCGAAAAAATGATGAATTCCTTTACTGAAATGGGGAGACTGTATGAGGAGCTATTTGGGGAGGGATTATCAGGAACTCAGATCCGCACAAGTGTGGTTTGAGATGCCTGCTGGACCTCGTAAAGGAAGTGTCAGGAAGTTAGGTGCGGGTTTGGGTGTGTGGGTTTGCGGTTCAGCATGTAGATGGTATTTTTAGGCAGGGAACTGGTTAGGACCACTTAGAGAATGTGGATAGGAAAGGGAAGAGGGCTAAAGAGGGCTGTGAGACACTCTAATATGTAAAGGTTGAGGAAATAAGAGAGAACCAAAATGGCATCATGGTATCCTGAAAGTCAAGAGGAGTTTGTTTCAGCTGACTCTAGTTATAGAATCCAGTGGGGCAAGGAGGGATTCACCATGAGGACTGGCTTTTTCACCATGAGGACTGCTTCAGATCAGGGCGCAGCAACATTTTCAAGCAAGAGAAGAACATCTTTTTAAAATTTTATTTATTTATTTGGCTGTGCTTGGTCTTAGTTGCGGCACGTGGGGTCTTCTTTGCCTCGTGTGGGATCTTTAGTTGCGGCATGCGGGATCTAGTTCCCTGCCCAGGGATCAAACCTGGGCGCCTGTATTGGGAGCAGGAAGTCCTAACCACTGGACCACCAGAGAAGTCCCGTGAGAAGAACATCTTTATAACACAAAGGTCTAAATTTCGATTCCATGGACAAAAGGAGGCTCATTGGGTGGTTGGAGTTTCAGGGAGCACACAGGACTCCGAATTCTGTATAATCCCATTTCAATTCTCTAGTGCTCAGTTAATCCTGATCCATGTGTTGTATTATGTATGGTTAGGAATATGGACTATGGAATCAGTCTGATTGCTTTAACCGTAGCTCCACCATTACCAGCTATTTGACCTATGGCAATTTACTTAAATTCTCTGTGCCTTTGTTTCCTAATCTGTGAAACAGAGAAGACAATAATACTTAAAAGGATTCTACTGAATGTTAAATATGATGATACAAATATAGCACTTAGCACAGTGCCCTGAACATAGGATTTTCTAAGTGTCAGCCATGACGATCTTTCTTTTTTTTTTTTTAGTTTGTTTATTTATTTATTTATGGCTGTGTTGGGTCTTCATTGCTGCGCACGGGCTTTCTCTAGTTCCAGTGAACGGGGGCTACTCTGCATTGTGGTGCGCGGGCTTCTCATTGTGGTGGTTTCTCTTGCTGAGGATCACGGTCTCTAGGGCACACGGGTTTCAGTAGTTGTGGCTTGCGGGCTCTAGAGCACAGGCTCAGTAGTTGTGCAGACGGGCTTAGTTGCTCTGCTGCATGTGGGATCTTCCTGGACCAGGACTCGAACCCATGTCCCCTGCATTGGCAGGCAGATTCTTAACCACTGCGCCACCAGGGAAGCCCAGCCATGACAATCTTTATGAGACTTGGCTGAGGGAATTCAACTGATATTACGATCTGACAGCCCACAGGATAAATCTTTGGCCACTACAGCCCTGCAACTGCCTGAGCTAAAGAATCATTTTGAATGGTTTTAGAAAGTCCCTGGGTTTCTGAATGTCTTTGAGGTGAGCCAAGAATTTAGGCTTTTAAACTCTTGGGTGAATGGATATTTTTCTGTTTACATTCTATTTCAGAACTGAAGAGGGTTATGATTTTTTTTCATTATAGGAGTGATATAGTTTATTGTAAAAATAACTTATCACTACAGATACATGTAAGTAGAAAGGAAAAATAATACAAAAGCTCTTTACCCTGAGCTAACACTGACATTGGTGAATACCCTGTCATGCATCTCTGTGTATATCCATGAAGCTTTGTGGGTCTGCCTCTTGCTGGGGGCCCCCAAAACTCCATGCCCGGTTCTCTCATCTTCAAGTCTCAGCTTCTCCTCTGGAACAACAGGATCCAAGTCCTGTTTCAGAATCCTCTTCTCTTCAATAAACTGTCTAGTGACAATAGATTAACCTTTCTCACCCTCGGTCTTTGTAGTCTGCATGCACTTCATGGATTCTATGGGCTGAGCAATTTGATCCCCCAAAGCCTTACCCCAGGAGGTACTTCATCCTAGAACACCACAGGCTTACAGATTTTCCTCCTAACAACTGTTTGTTTATAATTTTTTTTTAATACCATCTCTTAAAAAGTTTACCTCTTTGTGAATGACTCCTTTCTTTTTTAGTGCAATGACTATTTTTTCCCCCAAATGTGCTAAAGATATATACTACAAGGAATGTTTACACAGTATATTTTCAAAGATACACTCATCCATAGACTGACACAACAGTTGAGTGTCTGAGAATATTGTATAGAATATTATATAGAACAACATTTAGATGAATTCAGAATCGTTCTTTGTGAACATACGCCAAGGGAAAGGGGGTGGCTCATGAGTCTGTTCTCTGCAGGTGCTGTTTCTGTTCTTTAAAGAGCTCTCATGCACAAAATGTTGGTGTTCTGAAAGTGGTTTCTATGGTATAAGATAATTTTGCAGTGCAGTTTGACATTGACAACTAGTGAATAAAATGGCACAAAAGAAGAGTGTCCCTTCCAAAGAATGGCTGCCTCAAACCCTTCCTCCACTCCTTGCCATCCGCATCCTAGTCTGCTCTTCCTTTTGTGGTGAGGATACTAAATCTTCATTGCACTAATTTAAAAATAAACTACTTTCAGTTTTTATCATTATGTAAACTTGTTTTCATTGTGCAATTGATACATCTTTCTATCAAGTGAAAATTGTTTGGGTGTCTTAGTTTGGGATGAAATAAATCATAATTTGTTCCATTGAAATTCATAACAATTAAAAAAATTTAAGGGCTTTATATTTAGCGGCAAAGTTTTCAGGAATGAATTGAAGCTATCAAGAAAGGTATAGATGCATTTATTTAGCTGTTTCACCACTGTTTCCCATGGGCTGCCAGATTCCCATTCAGGAATATTAAGGAGACTGCCTCTCAATATTCTCCCCTCAGTTGGATAGTAAATCCTAGATTCCCCACGTTTTCATTTCTTGAACCCCTCTTCCTATTATTCATATCTGTATTGGGATTTTTTGCTCATAAGAGAGATCAAATCTCTGTGTTATGGCAAAACTGGGACTTTCTGGAATAATGCAAGGGGTTCAGAGAATTGAAGAGAGCCTGACAGATGGAATCAAAGCTGCAGGTGAGTCTGTTTTGGAATTACAGACCAGAGCTTCTGGGACCACGGCCACTGCTTGGTTGTGGCTGGTGCCATTGGGTCTAATTTTTGCACCATGAATCCTAATCATCCCTTACTCATTGTCTCATTTGGTCCAAATTAAAACTAGTAGGTAAGACAGTCCACTGATTGGGACCCTTGTGCCTGGGTCCCAATCATCAGTGTGTGAAGTGTCTTCTCCCCTTTGGATTCTGTAGTGGGAGGTTGGGTACTACCTCTTTTCACTATTGTAGCCATGGGGGCTTCTCCTGAAAGAGAAGAGATTTTACTTCTTCAAATCTTCACTCTCAATTCTGGGTCTTTGTACACACACTACACTATCTACTTTAAGCACCTTCTTCCTTCGCCTAAAGTCTATTATTCTTCATTCTTAGTTGGCACTTCCTTCTGGAAGAATAAGGCCCCAGTCTTAGCATTTGTCACCAGGTAATTGTCTATTTGTATTTCTCACGTGACTGCACGTTGCCCGGAAGTGTGGTTTGCATTTTTGCTTGTCCAGCACTGTATTCTCTGTGAACAGCAGTGTCGAACACATACTTCTGTTTATATTTGTTCCATAAATGAATAAAAGGTTTATTAAGACCTTGGAGAGATAAATTGGAATAGTAAAAACTTCCAGTTCTTTCTCTGGATTAAGTGTGATTACCTCGATTAGGAAACTTGTAAGGAAAGGAAACCCTAACTGTGAATATCGTCTCTAAATCCGTTTGCAACTGACTTTCCCCATGTCTTTCTTAAGCTCATACACTGATTTTCATTGTGAAATATCCTGTTTTTCCAGTTTAATATCTTTTGGTCCAAAAGATCCCCAATGCAGAGCAAACATATCTATTACTGTACTACTAGCATGAAGCCAAGTTCACAATTTAAATAATTACATGTATTCAACAGAGTTTCTCAAAGAACTTTCTCAGAAATTGCAATTTAAGAGATGAAAAATATTTTTATAAGCTGACACATTTAATTATCATTTTAGATAAATCTATTTTGGAGTCTGATATTTTTGTATTTATTTCACCAGTATGATCCAGACTCAATGTGTTTACTGGCAACAGAGTCCAGGGATTATACTCCCACATTGAAACAATAATCATATTGCAACGTCAGTGCTCTTCATAATGCATTTCCGTCAGCATTTATTTGGCACCAAGTATGCACCAGCTACTAGAAATAGAAAAATCTCTGGGACATTAGGAATGCTAAGTAGCCTTGCTTTGGGATGAATAAAACAGGGTGTGGTCTGCCCTTCAGTGGGGAGAATCTAGAGTGGGGTAATGTGACACTGGGTCATCTTTTGGGGTCTCAGTAAAAATGGTGCCAGTCACACCCCAGCATGGGACGTTGATGGCCACTTTTGTGGGGAGATGGTATGAGTAGGAAGCAGAAGCGGCAGCAGCAGGGATAAGGCATCTCAGCTTCAGGTGCATGCCCATGAGAGTCCGGAGCCAAAGGAGGAGGGGAGGGTCCAGCAGCAGAGATGGATGGCTCTCTCAGGAGAACATCGGGGCACAGCTTGAGACTTTAAGTAAGTGTAGTGTCTTATTCACATTTCCAGTGAACATGAGAATCAGGGCGAACTTACTTGTACCAAACTTGTTACTTCACAGTTGAAACACTAGGTTGTAAGGCTCTGCAAAACACAAGTTATTATTGTTGTTTTCTGAGAACACTTCCCCCTGAAGTTATATGCTTTCGATTATATGCCATAGATATTTTTTAATTCTGTGATTTTATTTATTATTTAAAAAATTTTTTAATAGATCTTTATTGGAGTATAATTGCTTCACATTACTGTGTTAGTTTCTGTTGCACAACAAAGTGAATCAGCCATATGTATACGCATGTCCCCATATCCCCTCCCTCTTGTGTCTCCCTCCCACCCTCCCTATCGCACCCCTCTAGGTCATTGCAAAGCACTGAGCCGATCTCCCTATGCTATGCTGCTGCTTCCCACCAGCCAACTATGTTTTACATTCCGTACTGTATATATGTTGATGCTACTCTCACTTCGCCCCACCTTTGACCTCCAACCCCATGTCCTCAAGTTCATTCTCTATGTCTGCCTCTATATTCCTGCCCTGCCACTAGGTTCATCAGTACCTTTTTTTTTTTTTTAAGATTCCATATATATGCGTTAGCATATGGTATTTGTTTTTCTCTTTTTGACTTACTTCACTCTGTATGACAGACTCTAGGTCCATCCACCTCGCTACAAATAACTCAATTTCGTATCTTTTTATGACTGAGTAATATTCCATTGTATATATGTGCCACATCTTCTTTATCCATTCATCTGTCAGTGGACACTTAGGTTGCTTCCATGTCCTGGCTATTGTAAATAGTGCTGCAATGAACATTGTGGTACATGTCTCTTTTTGAATTATGGTTTTCTCAGGGTATACGCCCAGTAGTGGGATTGCTGAGTCATGTGGTAGTTTTATTTTTAGTTTTTTAAGGAACCTCCATACTGTTTTCCATAGTGGTTGTATCAATTTACATTCTCACCAACAGTACAAGAGGGTTCCCTTTTCACCACACCCTCTCCGGTATTTATTATTTGTAGATTTTTTTGCTGATGGCCATTCTGACTGGTGTGAGGTGATACCTCACCGTAGTTTTGATTTGCGTTTCTCTAATAATTAGTGATGTTGAACATCTTGTCATGTGCCTCTTGGCCATCTGTATGTCTTCCTATGTGAAACGTCTGTTTAGGTCTTCCACCCATTTTTTAACTGGATTGTTTGTTTTTTTAATATTGAGCTCCATGAGTTGATTGTATATTTTGGAGATTAATCCTTTGTCTGTTGTTTCATTAGCAAATATTTTCTCCCATTCTGAGGGCTGTCCTTCTGTCTTGTTTATGGTTTCCTTTGCTGTGCAAAAGCTTTGAAGTTTCATTAGGTCCCATTTGTTTATTTTTGTTTTTATTTCCATTTCTCTAGGAGGTGGGTCAAAAAGGATCTTGCTGTGATTTATGTCATGGAGTGTTCTGCCTATGTTTTCCTCTAAGAGTTTGATAGTGTCTGGCCTTACATTTAGGTCTTTAATCCATTTAGAGTTTATTTTTGTGCATGGTGTTAGGGAGTGTTCTAATTTCATTCTTTTACGTGTAGCTGTTCAGTTTTCCCAGCAGCACTTATCGAAGAGGCTGTCTTTTCTCCATTGTGTAGTCTTGCCTCCTCTCTCATAAATTAGGTGCCCATATGTGCATGGGTTTATCGCTGGGCATTCTATCCTGTACCATTGATCTATATTTCTGTTTTTGTGCCAGTACCATACTGTCATGATTACTGTAGCTTTGTGGTATAGTTTGGAGTCGGGAAGCCTGATTCCTCCAACTCTGTTTTTTTTTCTCAATATTGCTTTGGCTATTCAGGGTCTTTCGTGTTTCCATACGAATTGTAAAATTTTTTGTTCTAATTCTGTGAAGAATGCCATTGGTAATTTGATAGGGATTGCATTGAATCTATAGATTGTTTTGGGTGGTATAGTCATTTTCAAAATATTGATTCTTCCAATCCAAGAACATGGTACATTTCTCCAACCGTTTTTGTCATCTTTGATTTCTTTCATCAGTGTTTTATAGTTTTCTGTGTACGAGTCTTTCACCTCCTTAGGCAGGTTTATTCCTAGGTATTTTATTCTTTTTGTTGCGATGGTAAGTGGGTGTGTTTCCTTAATTTCTCTTTCCGATTTTTCATCATTAGTGTATAGGAATGCCAGAGATTTCTGTGCATTAATTTTGTATCCTGCAACCTTACCAAATTCATTGATTAGTTCTAGTAGTTTTCTGGTGGCATCTTTAGTATCATGTCATCAGCAAACAGTTACAGTTTTACTTCTTCTTTAACAATTTGCATTCCTTTTATTTCTTTTTCTTCTCTGATTGCTGTGGCTAGGACTTCTAAAACTATGTTGAATAAGAGTGGTGAGAGTGGACATCCTTGTCTTGTTCCTGATCTTAGTGGAAATGCTTTCAGTTTTTCACCATTGAGTATGATGCTTGCTGGGGGTTTGTCATATATGGCCTTTATTATTTTGAGGTAGGTTCCCTCTATGCCCATTTTCTGGAGAGTTTTTATCATAAATTGGTATTGAATTTTGTCAAAAGCTTTTTCTGCATCTATTGAGATGATCATATGATTTTTATTACTTAATTTGTTAATGTGGTATATCACATTGATTGATTTGCATACATTGAAGAATCCTTGCATCCCTGGGGTAATTCCCACTTGATCACAGTGTATGATCCTTTCAATGTGCTGTTGGATTCTGTTTGCTAGTATTTTGTTCAGGATTTTTGCATCTGTGGTCATCAGTGATACTGGTCTATAATTATCTTTTTTTGTGATATCTTTTTCTGGTTTTGGTATCAGGGTGATGGTGGCCTCATAGAATGAATTTGGGAGTGTTTCTCCCTGTGCAATTTTTTGGAAGAGTTTGAGAAGGATTGGTGTTAGCTCTTCTCTAAATATTTCATAGAATTTGCCTGTGAAGCCATCTGGCCCTGGACTTTTGTTTTGTTGGAAGATTTTAAATTATGGTTTCAATTTCATTACTTGTGATATGTCTGTTTATATTTTCTAATTCTTCCTGGTTCAGTCTTGGAAAATTGTACCTTTCCAAGAATTTGTCCATTTCTTCGTGGTTGTTTACTACAAATAACTATATGCCAATAAAATGAAAAACCACGAAGAAATGGACAAATTTTGTATTTCTGCAGTGTCAGTTGTGATTTCTGCTTTTTCATTTCTAATTTTATTGATTTGCGTTCTCTCCTTTTTTTTCTTGATGAATCTGGCTAAGGGTTTATCAACTTTGTTTATCTTCTCAAAGAACCAGCTTTTAGTTTTATTGATCTTTGCTGTTGTTTTCTTCGTTTCTACTTCATTTATTTCTGCTCTGATC
Source organism: Phocoena phocoena (assembly GCF_963924675.1). Taxonomy (NCBI): domain Eukaryota; kingdom Metazoa; phylum Chordata; class Mammalia; order Artiodactyla; family Phocoenidae; genus Phocoena; species Phocoena phocoena. Next base: position 7,345,748 of record NC_089224.1, read on the forward strand.
TTTATGATTTCTTTCCTTCTACTGACTTTGGGTTTTCTTTGTTCTTCTTTCTCTAGTTGTTTCAAGTGTAGGGTTAGATTGTTTATTTGAGATACCTCTTGTTTCTTGAGGTGGGATTGAATTGCTGTAACTTCCCTCTTAAAACTGCTTTTGCTGCATCCCATAGGTTTGGGGTCATCATGTTTTCATTGTCATTTGTTTCTATGTGTTTTTTTTATTTCTTCTTTGATTTTTTCAGTGATCTCTTGGTTATTTATAGCACACTGTTTAGCCTTCCTGTATATGTGTTTTTTACAGTTTTTTTCCTGTAATTTATTTCCAATCTTATAGCATTGTGGTCAGAAAAGATGCTGGATATGATTTCAATTTTCTTAAATTTTCCAAGGCTTGAATTCTGACCTAAGATGCAATCTATCCTGGAGAATGTTCCATGTGCACTTGAGAAGAAAGTGTATTCTGCCACTTCTGGGTGGAATGTTCTATAAATATCAGTTAGATCTATCTGGTCTCGTCTATTGTGTCATTTAAAGCTTGTGTTTCCTTATTTATTTTCTGTTTGGATGATCTGTCCATTGATGTAAGTGGGGTGTTAAAGTCCCCTATTGTGATTGTGTTACTGTTGATTTCTCCTTTCATGGTTGTTAGCATTTGCCTTATGTATTGAGGTGCTCCTATGTTGGGTCCATAAAAATTTATAATTGTTATATCTTCTTCTTGGATTGATCCTTTGATCATTATGTAGTGTCCCTCCTTATCTCTTATAACAGTCTTTATTTTAAAGTCTATTTTATCTGATACGAGTATTGCTACTTCAGCTTTGTTTTGATTTCCATTTGCATGGAATATCTTTTTCCATCCCTTCACTTTCAGTCTGTATGAGTCCCTAGATCTGAAGTGAGTCTCTTGTAGACAGCATATATATGGGTCTTGTTTTTGTATCCATTCAGACAGTCTATGTCTTTTGTTTGGGGCATTTAATCCATTTACATTCAAAGTTATTATTGGTATGTATGTTCCTATTACCATTTTCTTAGTTGTTTTGGGTTGGTTTTTGTGGGTCTTTTTCTTCTCTTGTGTTTCCCGCTTAGAGAAGTTTCTTTAGCATTTGTTTTAAAGCTGTTTTGGTGGTGCTGAATTCTCTTAGCTTTTGCTTGTCTGAAAAGCTTTTGACTTCTTCATTGAATCTGAATGAGATCCTTGCTGGGTAGACTAATCTTGGTTGTAGATTTTTCTCTTTCATCACTTTAAGTATATCCTGCCACTCCCTTCTGGCCCACAGAGTTTCTGCTGAAAAATCAGCTCATAACCTTATGAGGATTCCTCTGTATATTATTTTTTGTTTTTCCCTTGCTGCTTTTAATATTTTTTCTTTGAATTTAATTTTTGTTAGTTTGATTAATATGTGTCTTGGTGTGTTTTTCCTAGGGTTTATCCTGCACGGGACTCTCTGTGCTTCCTGGACTTGGGTGACTATTTCCTTTCCCATGTTAGGGAAATTTTCAACTATAATCTCTTCAAATGTTTTCACAGACCCATTCTTTTTCTCTTCTTCTTGTGGGACCCCTATAATTAGAATGTTGGTGCATTTAGTGTTGTCCCAGAGGTCTCTGAGACTGTCTTCAATTCTTTTCATTCTTTTTTCTTTATTCTGCTCCTTGGCAGTTATTTCCACCATTTTGTCTTCCAGCTCACTTATTCGTTCTTCTGCTTCAGTTATTCTGTTATTGATTCCTTCTAGTGTATTTTTCAGTTGAGTTATTGTGTTGTTCATCTCTGTTAGTTCTCTAGTTCTTCTAGTTCTTTGTTGAACATTTCTTATATTTTCTCAATCAGTGCCTCCATTCTATTTCCAAGATTCTGGATCATCTTTACTATCATTACTCTGAGTTCTTTTTCAGGTAGATTGCCTATTTCTTCTTCATTTATTTGGTGTTGTAGGTTTTTACTTGCTCCTTCATCTGTGACATACTTTTTTGCCATCTCATTTTTTTTTTTTTTTTTTTAACGAGTGGGATTGTGTTCCTCTCTTACTGGTTATTTGGCCTGAGACTTCCAACACTGGAGTTTGTAGGCTATTGGGTAGAGCTGGGTCTTGGTGCTGAGATGAGGAACTCCGTGAGACCTCACTCCGATGACTATTCACTGGGGCCTGAGGTTCTCTGTTAGTCCAGTGATTCGAACTAGGAGCTCCCACTGCAGGAGCTTCGGCCTGACCCCGAGCTCCTTAATCCTGCAAGCCATGTGATGTGGCCAAAAACCAATTTTTTTTTTATTATAAAAAATAAAATTAGACTAGGAAACTAACAGATATGTTAAAAGGATAAAACTAAAAATATAGATGGATGAACAACCAGAGAATATATCAGTACCACAACAGTAAAAAAGAGGAGGTGGGAAAAGAAAGAAAAAATAAGGGGGGGGCAATGCCTTGACTGTGGAGGGGAGGGCCTAAGTAAGAGCGAGTTTTGGGTGGTGGGTGGGGCCAATGCTCAGGACCCACAGGGCTGGAAAAGCCCCTGCGGGCTGTGGGGAGTGAGGCTTAAGCTCAAGGGACAGAAGAGGGCCAGGCGTGCCCCCCACTCCTGGTCTCAGAGAGCAGGGGACCTCACCTGGGAGCCCAGCAGGCTTCCTGGGCTCTAGTGGTGGGACAAACACCCTCCTCTCCTTTCCTGCTCCTCTCATCTGGGGTCTGGAGGGCCCCTCCCGCCTGCCTCTCCTGATCTTCCTGGCCTCCATCCTATGTCCCTGGGACCAGTGTGGCCGGGGGTGGGGGTGGGGGTGGGGGTGTGGGAGGGCCTTGGCGGGCAGGGGATCAGCCTGGGAGCTCAGCAGGCTGATTTTTTTTTTTTTTTTTTAATAGAAAACATCCTTAGATCCTTGCTCTTCCCCGTGCCCAAGTGGGTGGGGCAGTCGCCCTCTGCTCCTCTCTGGCTCCTCGTGCAGGGCCCCTCCCACCTACCTCTCCGGATCTCCCTGGCCTCAGGGGCAGTGATCCTGTCTGGCCTCCACTTCTTCTCCCCGCTCAGTCCCCGTACGTCCTACTGGTTCACTTTGGGGTTCCTCCCGTCTCCTTGGGTGTTAGAGTTCCCCACTAGTGGCCAGCAGGTGCCCTAGTTATGGGGAGACGCTAAGTCTATGCCTTCCCACACTGCCATCTTGACTCTGCCTCTAATTTATTTATTTTTATTGAAATATAGTTGATTTACAATGTTCCGTTAGTGTCAGGTGTACAGAAATATGCTATAGATATTATCTTACTGATTCTTGCAATAGTCCAAAGTGGTTGGAATTGGCCAGAAATAATTGTTTTTACTTCGCAGATAAACTGATGCAGACAAAATCTTTATATCCAGTCCTGCAATAATCAGTCAATCCAGGAACAAAGCCAAGTCTCTCCAACTTCTGACCTTACTTTCTCTTGACCATGACCCTCCAGCCTTGGAGGGGAGAGGTATGGACAGATGTCCAAAATCATGATTGTTTGTGGTTATTTAAATTCCCAGTAGGGCCCACAGGGCAGATTCGGACAGTTGCTAATCAGGGAAGGGAAGGGATGCAGAGACAAGGGAGGAGCAGTCAAGAGACAATAGCACAGCCTTGGGGCAGGTCCTGGTTCTGCCTCGAGGTCTATATGTAACAATATCCTTGAGCTCTTTACAGAACTAAAACCCCCCAACAAATGGAAGATGTTAGCATTCTTCAACCAGATTAAAGGAAGCACAGAAACTCATCAGACCGCCTGAGGTGAGAATAAAGGAGTGCAGGCCCTGCACACACCCTGATCCTTATCAACACCCCATCCTTGAACCATTGCTATAAAACTTCTCACCAAATTCCTCCAGGTTGAGACACACAGTGTTGAGGGTCCTGAGCCTGCTGTGTCCCCCTTTTCCTGGTGAAGAAACAAAGCTATTCTTTGCTACTCCACCCACTAAATAAATAAATAAATAAATTCCCAATAGGTAGTAGGAATGTGTGGGGTCATGAGTTAGTGAGGAAGTTCCATTTCCACGGTGTCTCTGCTGCCCTTTTGCTGGGTGACTTCTATTTCAGCCTCTCTGGGTTTCATTTCTTCCTTTACAGGTAAGATGCTTGGGCCAAATCAGAGATGGCTCACCTGAGGTCCATGGATCCCTCCCTTCCCACCCTAGCAGTTGCATCATTTATGAAGAGCTTTCAGGGAGTTGACAAATCTAAACTTCTGTATGACAGACATGTGGAATACATGCAGTTTTCTAAGCAGAGACTTGAGAGATAATATCAGATTTCCAAAGAAGTCTGTGATCAAAAATGACTGACAACAAACGAATTAACAAAATTAGAATATATAATTTCAAAGGCCCTAACTGAGTTGAATGCCTATGTATATAATCCTAGTATTCTAGGATTAAATGTCACATGTATTAAGAAAAGCCTTTTCCCAGTGTAATTTCCAAGCACTAACAGTTATAGGATTTCAAAACAAATAGCCTCAAAGCCAATCTGTGAATAAATATGAGAGGGGAGCCCATGATATCACTATATCTGAATGTGTCTGGAATTCTAATACATTTAAGTCTCTTCATTTGTTTTTATTTCATGTGATAAGCCTACATGTCCTTTGTGAGAACTCCTGAGGAATGGTTGAATCATTTGTTTTGCAGACATGTGGGTGCTCTCACTTACCACAATATGTTAATGCTTTTTTTAAAAAGTGTTCCTGAGAAGACACATTTGCTTGGGATCCCAATATATAAAGCTCGTGTTTTTGGCTGCAAACTCAATTAAGTGCATCATGTTGAAATCGTAAAATCATTTCAGGAGCTCTTTATCACTTTTTTGGGGAAAAAAAATATTCTGGCAGCAAATAAGGGAGTTTCCTTAAAGTTTCTGAATGCTTATATTATTCTCAGTGGGAATTTGCCAACAGGACACTTGGAACTTGTCTGTTTTTGGAAAGCTAGGGAATTCTTATCATTATGCACATGGGAAAATATAACAACTTGTTATTTGGAGGATGCAAGGAAATGAATGGTGGTCTAGCTGGTTGGTGGTCAGGGACAGGTTGAATGATTCCCAAGTTAATTTTTCTTTCAGCCCCAAGATGTCTTACATGCACATTGCAGTGCAAATGCCCTCAAAACTCTCTTTGTAGGTGACAACAGCAGTGACTATGACTGCATTACTGCGAAGGCTGAAACCATTGCCCCAAGGTCACGATATTCTGGTCTGTTAGCGGCAGCTCCATCTCATATCACTGTTCTTACCTTCTCCTTCATCATCATGTCCAACTCATTCTTCATGCAGATATTTTCTAGATTTCTCTTTTTCCTTCCACAATCACGATCTAGTCTTAATTCCATTTCATCTCTACTACTCTTACTTCTCTAAATGCCCTACCATTTTTTCCCATAATCTTTCCTCCTGTGAGTTCAGTTACACTGAGCAGTAAGAATGATCTTCCTCATGCATTCTTAATCTGTTACCCACCTATCTATCTACGTACCTACCTACCTATTTCACGATCCTTTAATATTTATCAGTAAATACAAAGAACCTGTAAGTAAGCCTTATTTTTTTCTGTATCACAGTAAATTTATCCAACACTTATGTTCTGTGAGGCGCTTGATAGTAAAAAGAGAAAGATGACAGAAATGAGCCTTTAACATTGCAAGGAATCACAGGTTTGCAGATTAAATAGACGTTAGACAATTATACTTTTCTTCTTAGCACTTGTCAAAATGATAAGTAATTGATTTAGTGTTCAATTTTATCTCCCTCACTGGGGAATGGACGATGGCTGTCAGTTCAATCTTATTCCCACCACCTAGCACGATGCCTGACACATGATAGGGGGAGAACACATATTTGTTGAATTAATTACTGAATCATAGCTAGGAAAATGTGGCACATTCAAGCTTCAGTGAAGACAGCTAGGGTCTGTTTTCTTCTGCAGAGAGAGATCAGAGAATGTTCCACAAAAAGGACAGTGTCTGAGCTGAGACTTTTAGAAATCAGTAGGAGTTGAGGAAAACAGGTAGGTTGGCTAGTGCTGTGGCAAAGCATAAATATAGGAACTGTTAGGAGAGAGAATGGAATGGACTCTGTAGGTCAGCATTTCTGGAAGTGTGTTCTGAGGATGCTGGTCCTGCCTGTTGTTCAGAGAAGATCGTTTTCCCATGGGCAGTAGTGAGCTGGTAAATGGTTAACAAGTGGCTTTCTTGGAAAAATTAAAAGTCTGATTCATAGCATTTGTTGGGAAGAGATGCAGTGTAGCGCCCCATTGTATAGTATTTCTACCATATAGATAACAGACACCAGTAACTTCAAGATCAGAACTGTATGGGAGGAAAAACACGTTTCCCTCTACCTTATGAGCTTTACCACACAGATTAACAAGAGGAAAACACACAGAAGTTTATTAACATGGATACCTCAGGAATACATGGGAGATACTCAGGGAATAATGAGTCACTCCCTGAAATGGCTTAGCCTTAGGTGTAAATGCCATCTCAGTAGGGAAAGGGGAGAGGGGATGTAGGCCTCTTAAGGGAGAGGAAATAATTGTTAGGAAAGATGAATGGGCCCTTAGAAGAATGGGTGGGAGGTATGAGAGTTTGTGACAAAGTTTGACTCGGTGTGGTGTTGACCTCTGTTCTCTCCTGTGAGAAGAGTCCCTCCTTCCTAGTTGATGAAGCTCCCTGGGAGGATGGTCTGTGGCAACTGAGTCCCTTTTGGAGGCCCTGTCTTTTGACAAATAAGGGGGGTTCAGAGAAAGCCTCTCCTTGCATTTGCTGTTTTTTGAGAGCCTACAGCTCAAAATAATCAACACACCAAAGAGGCGTATTTGGAGGTGCATATTCTCCCACCCTTCATAAGATAATTAGAAAGTGATGAATTTTGAGTATTCATGACCTTAGTTTTTAATATAATTTATTTACTTGTAATTTTATATGATTTAATTTTTATACTGGCTGTGTATAACAACTGACCTTCAAAATTCATGAAACTTCAACAGTAGGCTTTTTTTAAAAAATTGAAGTATGGTTGATTTACCGTGTTGTGTTAGTTTCAGGTGTATAGCAAAGTGATTCAGGTATATATATAATATATATGTATACACACATACATACATACATACATATATATATTCTTTTTCAGATTCTTTTCCATTATAGGTTATTACAAGATATTGAATTTCGTTCCCTGTGCTACACAGTAGGTCCTTGTTGATTATCTCTTTTATATATAGTAGTATGTATCTGTTAATCCCAAACTCCTAATTTATCCTCCCCTCCTTCCCCTTTGGTTACCATAAGTTCGTTTTCTATGTTAACAGATGGCTTTTATAAGCTAATAGCTAGATCCAACATCCTGGTTAAGTATTCTTAATATACCATAGTTTCCTTTAAGAGATTCACCATGAATATTTGTTATAAAAAATATTTGACTTCTGAGAAACTTTGAATCAAAAACACATATCTATCTTAGTTTACCGATTGGACAATAAACTTATTTTTAGAGTAATAGGTACTAACAAGTCTCAGAACAAGAGTGACAGGGTGTCATATATCTCGGGGGCATGCTGACTCATTCATTACCCAATTTGCTTATCTCTGTTACTAGAAATAGTGATAGAATTTGCTGTTTCCTATTTTCCTTTTCCCTTTTTTCCTAATTCCTTATAAATGTAATGTATCCTCACTGGAATGCCTACTCCAAATCATATTCTACCTTCTCAACTTTCTGCTTGAGCCACATTTCTTCCAAGAAGTCTTTCGGTTTGTTTCCAGATAACTGTCTGCCAGTTGTAGTTTTGCCCATTACCCTGATTTTTAATTTTGGTCTTTTCTGCCTCCTACCTTTATAATTTCTACTTTTGTCCAACGGTTAATTATTTGTTTCCTATTGTACCATTTCTGTTGGATATGTGTAGCTATCAACATAATGTACTTATAACATGGATTTGTGTTCATGCTTTTCTCACCTCTGGTAGTAGATCACCATCTCATAGAATGGACTCTGTACCTTCCGTATTTGTATAATTCTAACAATGCTTGGTGCAGAATTCCATCAAGAGTGTTTGCCCATAATAGTATTTCTAACCTCCGAAACAAGTGATTATAGAGAAGCGGTTCTGACACCTTCAGAATGCTCAACTTTTGTTCCCAGCATACACAGCCTTGTTAACTAGAGCTGGAAGCCAGTTGGTAGCACCTGGAAAACAATTCTGAATCTACATAATGGTTAGCTAGAGCAGAGAGGGCTGGCTGTCACCCTCTTATTTGTCATCTGAACCTACCTCTGGAAGTGTGCCAGAAGAACAAACAAAAGAACCTTTACTTTCCCATTTACTTTTTAATCTCTTCCTCCTCCCCCACCCTTTCTTCTGCTCCCCATTCTCTTTTTTTCCCTTCCCCTCTCCTTCCTACTTCTATTATTATTACTGCCACCCCCTTCTTTTTCTTCATTAATTTCAGGGTTACACTAAATAATTTTGCAATTCCAGTCATACTCTGGGAATTACAGAAATAGACCTGTCAACTTTAGAAATGTAAAGTGGAAAGACTTAAAAAATAAAACTGAATTGTTGTCATATTTTTTGCTTTGGCCGCTGTTTTTCTTACCATCAGACTTTTTATTTCCCTAGAAATGTGAGAAGCATGGCAGGTAGCTCCATAGCTCCCAGTCTTGCCTAAACTCTTAGAAGAGCAGACAATCTTCTATAATGCTCTTGTACTTAATAATGCTACTGAGAAATAATCCAGCCTGTTTATGTTAGTATACTTTCATGTTGAACATGTCCCTATATGTAGAATACACTTAAGAACTTTTCCTTTTAATATTACATTATAGGACTTCCCTGGTAGCTCAGTGGTTAAGAATCCGCCTGCCAGTGCAGGGGTCATGGGTTCGAGCCCTGATCCAGGAAGATCCCACATGCCGTGGAGCAGCTAAGCCCGTGCGCCACAACTACTGACACTGCTCTAGAGCCCATGAGCCACAACTACTGAGTCTGCCTGTCAGAACTACTGAAGCCCACTTGCCTAGAGCCCGTGCTCTGCAGCAAGAGAAGCCACCACAATGAGAAGCCCGCACGCTGTAACAAAGAGTAGGCCCCGCTAGCTGCAACTAGAGAAAGCCTGTGCAGAGCAACGAAAACCCAATGCAGCCAAAAATAATAAATAAATAAATAGATTTTTAAAAAATATATTGCATTATAATATTAGAATATTTTACTACTGAGTAAATTTATGTATTATATTAGCTCTAGAGGAAATCCGAGAAACCATGTTGTTTAACTGCATCTACAGTATTATAAGGAAGAAAAACTTAAAGGCACATAACAGGCTTGCTGAAGTAAGAGGTAGAAAGCAGTTCTATTCTTTCCTTAGAGCCATGGCACTTTTTTTGTAATATAAATTAGTGTTTTTATGGAATATTCATTCCTTATTCCCCAAGAGAGTCCTGTGATTCTTTCACTTGACTTTTGGAGCCCTATTCCTTTACTTCACACTCTTTCATTTTTAAGAAATTTTCTCCAAAGAGGAAGAAAACCTTCCTTGGTTCTGAATGGCTTCCTGGAAGATGAGAAGTTGAGAGGACCTCAGGGGTGACTGGGGAAGAAACCTGGCTTGTTCCACAGAGAAGACTCCTGAGGAACTAGCTTTAGAATGAGATGTCTTCTCATTGTTGGTCAGCTTGAGTGGACAATCAATGTCTCTTGGAAAGTGACCCAAGGCATTTTCACCTGGGAACAAACTTCAAGCAAGAATAGCTAAAGGACCATCTTAACCACAAGAATTTTCAATAAAATACTGCAAGATTGTCTAACCTAGGCCATTATCATTTCAAACGAACTTCTCTAGATAATTATTGTAAAATATTTTTCCAGCTAACTGCATGATGGAACTTTCCCATTGGTTAACCATAAACCAGTAGGAATTTGAGAATTTTTATCAAGTATGATGCTCTGGTTGTAAAAGTATTGGTCTGAAACGAGGCTTTCTGAAGCTATGTAGAAAGGGGGGCCAGCCTACAGTTTGAGAGATCTGAAGCTGCCTCATGTTGATGGCACTTTAGGCTCTCCATTTCTCCTAGTTCAGGCTGGTTTGGTGACAGTAGCAGAGTTGCTTTCCTTAACAAAGCTCAATGTAAAGGCCATAGCAGTTTACGCAGAAGTAGTACATAAAATAGAGTGTCTGGACGTGAAGGCACCAAGGTGGGGAATTTGGAGAGATGATAACACAAAAGAAATCTCCTAAGAAATCTCTCATTGAAGAATCAAAATGATTGAGTAAAGCCTGTGAGGGAGACCTAGGAATACCATTCAGACAGAGTAAAACTAGGGCAGTGAAGTAGCTTGGAATCAAGCCATTAGGGAAGAATTTACTTGAGATTCAAGAGATACCTTATAAATAAGGAGGGAGAAGAGGCAGGTGAAAATGGGGTTGTTAGGACAGGTGAAGGGATTAGTTTTGAAAATGGGAGCAGGGTATTTCTTTCTTTGTGACAAAATTGAAGAAGTGTATAGGAGGAAATAAGGTAAACTTTTCGGATTAGAAAAGAGAGGAAGTCAATCAAGCTTATTAATGACTTAAACCTTTTCAGTGAAATAGCCTCTGGGTTTCGGTGTAGAAGACATACTAGGAATTTGAGGAATGTGAAAATTATTTAAAATAGACTCTAGGGGAAATAATGAAGAAAAGATTGACAATTAATTTAAGCCTGATTGAATTTAACTAGCATGATTTTAAGTGAGTACAATCAACCGTCATGGGTATGAGAATGATGGAAACCATAGGATTAACCCAAGACAGGGGATTATCATTGCTGGTACAACAAAATGCCAGAGGAACGAAGGATTCTACGTTGATTTTGGGGCATCTCTGAAACGACTTACCATGAAGGCTAGGCTGGGACAATAAAAAATAGGGCAGAGATACAAAAGGACTGTGGAAGGAAAATAAAAATGGGAGTTGGTGTTGCCAAAAGAATCTCCAAAATGGAGCCAGGAGGCCATTAATACTGTGTGACTTATGTATGTCTCCGGCTGGATGGATCTGACCTTTTGACCACTTACTGTCCTGATGATGTCATCCAAAACATCTGCCAGAAACTCAGGATACTTACTGGACTCTTATTCTAAAATACCTTGGAACAGCCTATATACTTATCAGACCCCTACCCTAAAATAACTTGTGATTCTTAAGGACAAATATTTCCTGACTCATATCGGAGACAAACACAATTCTCACCAGGCAACTCTTTCGGTACGCGGACCTCTCACTGTTGTGGTCTCTCCCGTTGCGAAGCACAGGCTCCGGACGCGCAGGCTCAGCGGCCATGGCTCGTGGGCCCAGCCGCTCCGCGGCATGTGGAATCTTCCCGGACCGGGCCACGAACCTGTGTCCCCTGCATCGGCAGGCGGACTCTCAACCACTGTGCCACCAGGGAAGCCCCCTCTCACCAGGCAACTTTTAACAACCTTGTGGCATTTTGTCTTTATAAGCCCCTGATTATTTCTCTTCCCTGGAACACTCTTTCAGGGTTACCTGAATCTGTGCCTTCTGAATTGCAATTATTTACACTCTAAATAAACTCTTCTTATTTGCAGCCTCCTGCGTTATTTTTTTGGTCAACAGGACATAGGAAGAGCTTAGATGGAGCTCTCTGAGATATAGTACCTTCTTTCTATGGGGTAAAATGTTCTGGTTTATCTTGTTATGCTGTCATTTAATGTATGCACATACCATATAATCTTATTTCTTTAGCTAAAAATTAATATTCTTTAAAATATTCTGTTGCCTTACAGAAATATTCGATCTTGCTCAAAAGCTTCAAGGAAGGTAGCCAATTACAGTAAATAGCATCCCTCTCTCCAATATTCTTTATTGTAAATGTAAATTGTAAAGGTCCTTTCTTTAAAGGCTAAGCCCAATTTTTCCTTTAATGTCCTCAATGGAGAGACCTACCAGTTGTTCAATCACTATTCAGGCTTCTCTTCACCAAGATTATGTGGCTATAGTCATATCGCGTTTTTAATATTCTCCTAACAATCTATTAGATTGAACCATATGAGACTGTCATTTTTGTAGGTCATAACTTGTTATGTATTCAAAGTTTCAATGGTTCAACCTACTATTTCAAATTTCTTTTCTCTAACTTTGAAAATATTAGAATTAGACGTAGAGTCTGGTTGTTAGTGAGTAAAGAATTACAGTTTGCTTATGCCACAAACTATTTTAAATATTAAACTTCCAATAATAGTACAATAATAGCACCACTGACTTTCAAAGGAAGTAGCACCAGTAGTTTCTTAAGACAATAAAAACATGGTTCATCTTCAGAGCCTTTCAGTCACACTTACTCAAAGCCTAATCCCTGTCTTTCGTTTCTGTTGTTTTTTGTGTGTTTTTTTCTCCTTGGTTCTCTTATGCAACTCCTATTCCATTTTATTTCTTCCCCATCAACTTCAATTTTATACTTAAAGCACCAAATCAGCTCACAAACTTAATGAAAATGTGTCAGTATTTCATTATTCAAATAGATAAAAAATTGTATAGCCTCAGAGGCAGACCCTAATCTCTTGTTTGCTTCCTCTAACATTGACATGATGAGGGGCTATCTGTTTCCCAGGGTTGTGAATTGACAAGATGCTTAAATGAACAGTTTGGCTCCCTGGGCAATAATGGAACAAAAGGACCACAGCTAGCACAGTTCTGTAAATCAACATCCAGTGTGGCATGGCTGGGTTCTCTGTTTAGAGTATCACAAGGCTGAAATCAAGGTGTAGACTGAGTTGAGTGGTCATCTGGATTTTTCTGGGGGAAAAAATCCACCTCCTAACTTCATTCTTATTGTTGGCAGAGTTCAGTTCCCATGATTGTAGGACTGAGGTCCCTGATTACTTGCTGGCTGCCAGTCAAGGATTGCTCTGTGCATCTACAAGCTGCTTGCATCCCTTGACACACCACCCGCCTATCTTCAAGCCAGAAAGGGAGCATTGGAATCTTTCTCCTGCTTGTAATCTCTGACTTCTGTCCACAACCTTCTTTTTGTAAATACAAAGTATAATGGGGATTGTGAACCTGCTGAAAGCCCTATAATACATCCCAAAGTCCCGAATAAGTCATTTGAAATTACATACGGCTTTGATTGCCCTATTACTGTGTAAATTTGTACTTTAAGTGCAGCTATTCCAATGTAATGATACTGAAGGATATAAGAAAGAATCATCTAAACTGGTATTTTCTAAAAAAAAATAGTATACAATCTGTAGTTTGTGCATAACCCTTTGGATGACTAAATTCAAATTCTTTGAAAGATAATGACCATCTTTTCCTTTTTGTTATATAATGTGTTTTTCTAATGTCTGTCACAGTAAGTTCTAGATGCATCATAGAAGAAATATCCATCTTTTTTTTTTTTTTTGCGGTACGCGGGCCTCTCACTGTTGTGGCCTCTCTCGGTGCGGAGCACAGGCTCTGGATGAGCAGGCTCAGTGGCCATGGCTCACGGGCCCAGCTGCTCCGCGGCATGTGGGATCTTCCCGGACCGGGGCCCGAACCCACGTCCCTTGAATCGGCAGGCGGACTGTCAACCACTGCGCCGCCAGGGAAGCCCATCCATCTTTTTTATACACACTGTTACATCTACTTTGACTTTGTATTTATGACTCATACTTTCAGTCATTATTTATGCCATCTATGTCAGAGAGCACTTGCATTTCTTTTTGATTCTTTTCTATCTAGTGTTGGCTTATGAATATGCAATTATATTTCCCCATTTCTGTTGTTTTCCTTAACCTGTTTTCTCAGAACAAATTTTTTTCATTGCGTAAAAATGCCAGGTTGAGTCAAGCTGGATCTTACTGATAACCTTGTGAGTGCTTATCTAACATATACTATCACTTTCTACAGCAAAGATGTTAGTTGAAAGCATCAATTATAAAATTAGTAGGGTCTAACAATTTAACAATATATTATTTGCTTTTGCATGGATTGATAAAACAAGAAATGATGTTAACTTTTTGCTTTCATTTCAGAAAAGGGATGAATTTCTAATTTTTAACTTAGAATGTACCATCATTAGATACCTTTAAGAAGTTAATTTGTATAGCTGGTATTTGTCACTTAGATTTGCCATGTGTATAATCCAATCATCTAGATATTGTGCGAACGTCTCTGAAACTTGGCGATAGAGCATGATTTTCCATATCCGGTATATCAGCCAAGTCCCCGAATTCACATTGTTTATAGAAATATCTGTCCTCCTGAGACAACTCTGACTAAAATGAAACGCTTTCTGGTGAACAATTTTCCAGGCTTCAGGAATCTGTGCACTCTGTTCAGTTCATCCCAAACAGTAATTCAAAGGACTTGGCGTTAGGGAAATGATTGTAAACCGTCAAAATCATACATTAAAAAAATTTTTTTAAGCGGCCACAAAAATGGCAGTATCTGTGCAAGGGAACATTGGTTTATTCTACCTGCCAAATATATGTGTTTACCTCTTGGAAAAGAGAAAAATGTATAGGTTAAATAAATTTTAAAATATTTTTATCCTGTAATGTCATTGACCCAGCATTGGGGAGGGTTTTTCTTTCCAGGTGAAAGATGTTCTTGAGTCGTCGCTCCCTGTTTCATTGCTAGGCAACAGATCTCCCACTGGCTTTTCCTGGATTTTTATTCTTCTGCGTCACTACCTGGTTGTTTGTCCCAGTCTCAGTCTCAGAGATGCGGGATGTATGTGAGGAGCTAGGTAAAAGTTCCAGAAGCAATCTTGTTTTGCAAAATGTATGCAATTATCAAGTGCGTTAGGCTACATATCTCTGAAATGTGTGGCAAGTTACAATTTCTCAAGAATCAAATTGATTTTATTCCACTGATTTTCTTAGGAAACAGTCATATCTTGATTGCTCAAGTTTTACATCATCACTCCCTGGAAAATTGTGCTTTCATTTTGTGGTTGAGAAACAAGAAATACGCCACTTCACTAATTAAGTCAGATAATAACTGGAGAAGTGGAGATGACTGCCCAGCAAGGAATGGGGTAACCAGAAGTTGAGCAGACGGAGAGCTAAAATGACTCTCCAGCTTTTCTGAGTTAGTTTTCTATGGTCTTTTTATTACTTTGTCTGAAATGCAAATTCCCAGAATGCCAGACACACCCGTATTCCAACACAAGCACAAAAACAAAATTGAAAGCCAACCACAGTTGAGTTTATTGCCTGTCACTTTGATTGGTCCTGTTCCCTCGCCCCTGCTTCTCACCCCAACTAACTTGGGTAATCAAAAGCTGTCTCTCTTTAATGGGGAAAACACATATATTAAGAGGGTTAATATATGGGGCTTTCGTGTGTAGATAGATACTCAACTGATCAGAGCCCCCTCTTCTTGCTGACTCTGAACACTACCAGGTATTGTTGATATGGTGTTTTTGGGGGGCACAGCTGACCTTTACTGGGGAAGGTAATAGAGACGAACCCTTATATCCAACCCTTGTTGCTGTTGGGTTTGTTTTCTCTTCTCACACAAGATTAAGGGGTAGGCTTACTTGAGATTCTACGTTCTGGCAAGCCTTATTGCTGAACTTGGCAGGAGCATGAAAATATCTTTATTAGAAGCCATGAATCAAGTTCCATGGCAGAATTCATAACCTTCCAAATCTGGCTGCCTTCTTTTGTCAAACTTCATAGAAAAGTGTGGCTTAAAATAAAGTTTATTTTCAGGTGCAGACATCCAGTGATAATGGTAAATCTTGTTCTATAGCAAATGTGGGAAGTTATCATTTAAATGAAAACACATCAACCTGTGATTTAAAAGTCTGTCTATGGAAGTTCTGAATATAAGCCAGAGAATTTTGCCTAGGAAAAGAGTTGGGTTGTAAAGGAACTCTGATGGATTTTGAAAAGCACCAATATTTTCTTTGAGCCTGATGAAAATCCATTGGCTTTGGTTCTTTAAAGATGCATGTTGGAATAGTTATAATGGGAAATTCTGTTAGTTCTTTCTTAGAACAAAGGTTTGAAATTGCTTTCTCAAAATTGCCTCCAAGTTCTAGAAATCTAGCCTGAGGGAGCCTAAAATCTCAGAGATCTACAAGACTTAACCTGCCACTCAGGCGTGGGTCCAGCTATCAAGGGAAGCTATAGACAATGAGGGGATTTTTAAAATATTAGCAAGAGAGTTTAGCGTGTGACTAGGCTCTCCTCTGTCACAAGTAAAAGGTGACATAAAACAGACAAATCTGCAGAATGGGTCCCAGAGAATCCCAAATGCTTCTTTGATCTTAGACATGGCGGTGGGAGTAGTGGGGAGAAGAAACTAGTCTCTTGACCAAGGGGAAAGGTGGGAAAAGATAGCCTGTCGGTCCACAGAGATCAAGAGAAGCATCTTCAAGTTTGCTTTTGGTATGCACTGTTATTCTGTATGAGTGACAAGAGTTAGATTAGAATAATCATCCTGGGTCAACTCTGAGAATCATAGAATTGTCCAGATAAATAGGCTTGAATGGCATTTTTAAAAGACTGTTAGGTACCAGATCATTGTCTTTGTATGCTACAGTTGTGGACATGAATGCTTTACAGACCCGTTGCTTCGTACAAAGTAAAACTACTCTGTTTATGAAAGTACTGTTGGTGAGTGGGAGGCATTAGCTTTATATTTAAAAAATGGTGCGTTTTTAAGATTGGATGTGATTCTCTCATAGAGAATAATCCTACGTTAGCGTGGATTAGGCTATTTCAGCTCCTATGACTGATTCTTTGATACCTTGATAACTGAGCCGTGGATTTAGTGGGCTAAACGATTCATGTATATTATGTCCCTTTACGTCTCAGAGGACCCAAGAACGCATTTTCTTTCAGTTGTGTAATAGCAGCTGTCTGAAAACACTGAAATAGGTTGATTCCTGTTACCTCCAGTGTCTGTCTGTTGCTTTTAATTGTCCAGAGCACTACGCCAGGGTGTGACCCTGTTACTTTGAGACACGTAGATTAGGAAATGGAACACCTTAGCTAAGTATGAGTGTATTTAACACGCCACCTGGCACGTCTCACAGCCACTGTGTGCTGTAAACACACCTTATTTATTAAGTCTTGTAGTACAAACTTGACCGAATGGCTGAGGAAACAACACGCCATTGTTTCTCCCTCAGTTGGCATCCATTAAGAACATTTGGCTTGGAAGCTTGCTTGTCCTTCCCTTTCTATATATCTAAACCCTCTGTCAAAAATTAAATGGAGTTTGAGCAAACTCTCGAAGATCTGGGAGGTGTTTGATGAAACTCTGTGTGTTTTTGGTTTTCTTTAGGTAAATTGCTATGCCATTCCTCTCTGGTACAGACTGTCACAGAAATTCCCAGAAATTAAACTTCTTTCCATGAGGTGGGGAGATGAGGAAAGAACACCTCTGTTTTTGTTTCCTCCATAGAATAATGCATATTTGCTTTATAACATGCGAGGCTGACAGGTTTGGACTCTGCTTCCAGATGTCCAGGTGGTTTAATAAAAAAGGAATAATAATACATGACATATTTTCTTTTTCTGATCCAGAAAGAAACAGCTTTGTGTCAAGTCAACTTGTAAGTTATAAGTTGAAGGAAACTGTTATGTAAATAAAGAAGACTGATAGGAGAAAACAGGGCAGGTGAAGGCACTCTGCCCAGAAAAAAAAAAGGCATGTAATAAAAATGACCTTTTTTTAAACAAAGACTGAAATGTTTATATGATTTAGCACAGTCTGAATTATATGTAGCTCTAGCCTCTGAGGTCATCTCAAATCCAGTATATTTGCAAACAGCTAGTGTCCTAGAGTCTTTGCTATACACTTCAATAAAACTATGTTTAAAGTTAAAAAAAAAAAAAAAAAGAGGAAAGAAACAGTATGAATAAGCAAGTTAAGACTATGACGGCTTACCTAAGGCAGACATTCATCAATCCAGATACATACTATGTGGAATAAATTTATAAACATAAAACTTCTAATGCCTAAAGATTAAAACTTTCCTTTTCAATATAAAGTTTAGTATTTTTAAAGCCTCTTGACTTTATCTTTTAGCAAAAGCATGTATATGAATTTCATACTTGCTCTTCTGTTTTACAATATCCACTTTAAACAAGGAAGACTGAAAAAGCCCTTAGTTAAAGGTTTTGCAATTCCATCTTGGCTATATCAACAATTTAAAAATAACAAGCTAGTGTTTCCAGAGAAAAAATGGAATGGAAAATGTTAGATATATGTATTGAAAATGGAGAACTAAAAAGTTCAGTATCATACACTATACATAGTATGCGAAGCCATATTTAACACTGAAATGTTGAAAGGAAATCCATTTAACCTTTAAAACAAATGCTTCTTTTCCTTCATAATCATCTTCTGCCTGCAGTAATTTAAACATACTCATTTTATTCCTGCTGAACATTCTTAATTCTTGACAATTTAATACATGGAGATTTCTTTCACATTTTTATTGAATATATATTACACACATATATACATATATAATACATATATGCATGTAATATATGAATATACAGTCACATAATCTTCAAACACCCATATTTTGAAAATATTCTGAATATTCTGAGAATTCAATAGAAAAATTCATGAATGAGTTTTACAACAGTTTATATATATATTTAGATTCAGGAACAGCCAGGCTATTCACAAATAATTTCAGCTTTGAGTAAATGTGCTAGGATGACGGCAGTCATTCTGCCGAAATTTCCTAATCATTTTTTTGGAGGGGCAGGGTAAGGTAGGAGTAAAGGTCTGTGCAGGCTGCAATGGGGCCCTGACAGTCCCTGACCTGGCCAGCTGGTGTTTCTGAGCTCAGTATTGGACCTGTCGGGATAAATCCTAATCAAGATAAAAATAAATGATACAAATTAAAAAATAAGAATAAAATAAAATTACTTGAGCACTCATGAAACTTACACATACATATAGGTAATATACTACATATACTATGTTTTATATATATGTATATGATATATGGCATATATATAATTTCTCTTTAAAATTCACAGGAATCCTGTGAGATAGTTATTATTAATTTGATTAACCCAGTTTTCTATATTAAAAAAAATTAAGGTAGAAAGAAATTAGTTACTTATAGTAAATGGAAATTCTCCCATTCATTACTACCGAGACCTGGCTTCCTGGCCTGGATTGTGCTAAGGTCCTTTTGCTTATCTGTGTAGGAAGAAATGTACTAAAACGTATTTGGCAGACTCAAGGCCATATTAGGCAAGTGATGGACTTGAAGTTAGACCCCAAGGCAACAGCTCAGACAGTTCTTTCTTTAGATAATAATTATGCAGGGAAAAGCAAGGAGCTGATTTTAAAAATCAAAATTAGCTCTATCATGAAGGAACAGAGCTCATACCCAGAGGGAAGGAAAGTAACCTTAATTGCTATGACCTTCTGCTGTTATTCAGAGGCCTTTGGACTCTGTCTCTCAGGTGGCTACCTTATGAATTGGCCAATATATAACCTAGTGGAATGAACCTTAGACATCCATGTGGGAGGCTGAGGTTCGAGACGTAGCTCTACCGGTGAGTCAGGTAGCTTGAAGTATGTCATGGGAACAGTGGGTAATCTATTAACAGGACAAACAAAAACAACATGCTCAAATGCTTTCAAATAAAGACATTTTAAACACAAGATGTTATCATTATTGTTTTTAGAATAAGAAAATAAAACCCATTGCTATAGTCCTAAAATATTTCCTCTGGAGCTTAATTTTCCCAGTGTTTAATGAATGTTTTGGTCCATTTCCTTGCAAATGTGTGAGAAAGCCAGAGGAGAAGTACAAGAAGGTAGGTACCTGGGTTATCCAAGAACAGCACGTTAGGAAAATGCAGGAGCATTTAGATATTCAAAACATAAAGGTTGCCGTTGAGTTACATTTATTATTTATCTGTTTTTTAGTATTTAGAAGTTGTCTACCGATGTTTGGGTAGCTAGAAAGGTAAGAATAATAAATTGTTTTTAAAATTTTAAATATATTCAGTATTTTTTCCGTATAAAATCTCATGACTTCTGTAGTTGTATTTTGTTTTTGTTTTCTTCCTCTTGGAAATATGACAGTATACTGAAGGTTAGAAGTCATACTGAGGAATTACTTCTCTAAGATTTTAGCAAATGTCATATTTTAAGGCTATCATTTGCACAGTCAAAGCTTCTATCTTTGAGGTAGACATTTTCAGAGGGAAATAAAAAATAAGTTCCTGAGTTTGCCTTATACCATTATTTCAAGTTCTTTCTGATAAGTACTTCACGTATTTTCTAGAAGTTGGATTCAGATTCTTTGGCTATAAGAATAAAGTATAATTATCAACTGATCACAGGGGCCATCGCGAGAATGGTGTACTAATGAACTTTCTAAATATTAATTTTTCAGCATCATTCTTAGAAATTTTTTTTAGAGATTTATAAACCAATTTAAATAGATCTTTCTGCTGAGTCTAGGATTCTCCGCTACCCTCTACCTGATTTAGTAACTTCAAGGTTCCCTTCTGGAATGCATTACTAATTTCTAGGGTGGGAGTGGGTGGGTGGGTGGATTGGGGAGAAATGAGGGAAAATTAAGACTCTGTGGATCCTGTGGCTTGATAAACTTTGATATTCTACCAGGCTTCTACCAGAACTATGGAGGAGAACAGCCTGCTGGCAAACCAGCTGATGTGAAACCTAGAAGCCTAAACAGTGTAATTTAAAATATTTCCTGATTAAACAAAATAAAAGGTCAGAATCTCAAAAATAGGACAATATGACATTAATCTACTGGTAAATTGTTACCATGGTTCAAGTGAGGCTTGCATGGTACACCTTTCTTCCCGAAAGCAAACCATAAACCAGATATATAGGGCAGGAGTTTTCACTTCCAAAAATTGTACGTGGCATTAGTTTTTCTTAATAGTCTAATTTTACACACCAGAGAGTTTTGTTAGTATTATCATTTTGCTCTATAAAATATTAACTCAATACCAAGTGGTCAGGTTGTAGTTTTATACCTTAATATAATCTGTCTCTCTCTTTTGGTTAGAAAGAAATTAGAGCATATTTTTTAAGGTCTTTTATCTGTAGGGAAAAAAATGTTTTTCCCAAACTGATGTTATAGACATTCTTCTTTCAAGCTACTCCATAAATATTTGGAAACCTCCCTTAAATCAAATGACCTTTTATTTGATATGTTACCAAAAAAAGGCAGTTAAAGATGTAGTGGACAGATAACAGAATGGAAGGAAAAAGAAGGACCCCATTTCTTTTGGAAAAGCAAAGTTTATTAAATGAAAGCTGAACCAGCTTTTAACTATGTCTGGTTGCAATTCTAGTAGTTAATTATTGCTTTCTGTCCAGTGAGACAAGTAGAAGTTTTTCACAAAGCTGGTGCCTTTCCAGTTTGGATGGAGAGGGCAGCAGAGAAATCATGTAAATATCTTGTAAGGACAGATTGACAAGAAAATCATTGACTGGCAGGATTAGGTGAAGCGAGGGGGTGGGGAAAGGGAGTAGGAAGGCAAAGCCTAAGGTTTAAAACGTGGCATTGATTCAGTTTGTTTGTAGCAGGTTTTTGGCTTGAACCCTCTTCTAGTTCAAGGACATGTTCTTAGGACTTTGCCAATTGTTGGTGTCAGGGTTCATACTCAAATGTAGACATACATAGTCCAAATATTAAGATATCATTTATCAACGTTCTCTACATACATAGACTGGCTCTGGAGAAAATTACGGAAAGCGAGGTTAGGGTTTTGAATACTCTTTGTCACTTTACTACTCTTTCCTCACCCCTACCTTATGATCTGGTCTCCCCTGAGACCTGCCTTCCCCTGTAGGCTCGCGAGATCCAAAACTCTCTTCCACTCCATTCCTCCACCTAATAATGTTTGTATTCCATTTCCTGAGGGTTATTTCTCTGCTGGACCTAATCTGATAAGGTAATGCCTGCTGAGTTGTTAAGTAATAAATAATTGCCCCTACTTTGCCCATCTAAGATCATAATTTTGAATAGGAAGATCTTTCAAAGCTTTATCTTTGAAAGCATGACTAATGTTGGATATTTTATAGAATAGAGAAGCTGGTTAGTAGAGAGAACATATTAGATTAAGCAACCTCCCAATGGCGCACTCCCCTTTCTGGGCATATTTTTCAAACAAGGCTTTCAAAGTTGGCATCCAACATTTATTAAAAAGCACTTGAATTGATGACCACATATATATACTATCAAAGGAGTGCTTGGTCCTGATAAACTTAGTTTCTTTCCATCTGATATTCTTGAATTCATGAAATGCTGCAGTGAGTGAAAATAAACAGTAGTGATTAATTTAACCTTTACTATATTCTAGTATTTGCTCTCTGGATAAGTCCACCTTCCCAGATGATTTATGTATTAGTTGGGATGTTTTTGGTTGTAAGTAACAGACCTCCAACACAAATTAGCATAAATAACAAACCAGATTTACTGGCTCCCATGTCTGAAAAGTCCGGGCGTGTTTTGATTAAGGCGGTCTCCCAGTTTTCTGTGATTCCCTTGGCTATGCCCTCCTCTGCATGCTGGCTTCATCCCATTCTCACTCTGGTTCCCATCACATTCTCAGAATGGCTGCCAGTAGCAACCAGGGCAACATGTTAACTTGATTCACATCCAAGGGGACAGAGATGGTCACTTCCTATAACCATTTAATAAAAGTCTTGAGATTTACTGTGATTGGGCCAATCACTGTGGCCAGGAAGAAACCAAATGCTGATTGATCTAGGTTTGGATGAAAGCCTCTATTGAACCAACCTTTGTTTTAAGTGGGGAAAAAATAATATACCTTGGAGCTGGGATGGAGTCAATCCATTCCAAAGCTCATGGCATATGGTATACTGAGTGAGGGACATTTCCAAAGAGAATCTGAGGGCAATTTGCCAAAGTGGAATAAATTCTAAGTATGTAACCAAATATTATTCACCAAGTTCCTTTATGTGAAGTGCATTCTTTCAACTTTTTGACAAATGCACAGGAAAACAGAGGTATAGAGTTAATCTCTTGTCAAACAGGAAAATTGTATGTGACTCATATCTAGTTCAGCAAAGAAAGCTTCCTTTCTTTTTTTTTTTTAACATCTTTATTGGAGTATAATTGCTTTACAATGTTGTGTTAGTTTCTGCTGTATAACAAAATGAATCAACTATACATATACATATATCCCCATATCTCCTCCCTCTTGCATCTCCCTCCCACCCTCCCTATCCCACCCCTCTAGGTGGTCACAAAGCCCCGAGCTGATCTCCCTGTGCTATGTAGCTGCTTCCCACTAGCTATCTGTTTTACATTTGGTAGTGTATATATGTCCATGCCACTCTCTCACTTCATCCCAGCTTACCCTTCCCTGTCCGTGTGTCATCAAGTCCATTCTCTACGTCTGCGTCTTTATTCCTGTCCTGCCCCTAGGTTCTTCAGAACCTTTTTTTTTTTCTTAGATTCCATATATATGTGCTAGCATATGATATTTGTTTTTCTCTTACTGACTTACTTCACTCTGACAGTCTCTAGGTCCATCTACCTCACTACAGATAACTCAATTTCATTTCTTTTTATGGCTGAGTAATACTCCATTGTATATGTGCCACATCTTCTTTATCCATTCATCCCATGCTGAACACTTAGGTTGTTTCCATTTCCGGGCTATTGCAAATAGAGCTGCAATGAACATTGTGGTACATGACTCTTTTTGAATTATGGTTTTCTCAGGGTATATGCCCAGTAGTGGGTGGGATTGCTGGGTCATATGGTAGTTCTATTTGTAGTTTTTTAAGGAACCTCCATACTCTTCTCCACAGTGGCTGTATCAGTTTACATTCCCACCAGCAGTGCAAGACGGTTCCCTTCTCTCCACACCCTCTCCCGCATTTCTTGTTTCTAGATGTTTTGATGATGGCCATTCTGACTGGTGTGAGATGATATCTCATTGTAGTTTTGATTTGCATTTCTCTAATGATTAATGATGTTGAGCATTCTTTCATGTGTTTGTTGGTAGTCTGTATATCTTCTTTGGAGAAATGTCTATTTAGGTGTTCTGCCCATTTTTAGATTGGGTTGTTTGTTTTTTTGTTATTGAGCTGCATGAGCTGCTTGTAAATTTTGGAGATTAATCCTTTGTCAGTTGCTTCATTTGCAAATATTTTCTCCCATTCTGAGGGTTGTCTTTTGGTCTTGTTCATGGTTTCCTTTTTCATGCAAAAGCTTCGAAGTTTCATTAGGACCCATTTGTTTATTTTTGTTTTTATTTCCATTTCTCTAGGAGGTGGGTCAAAAAGGATCTTGCTGTGATTTATGTCATAGAGTGTTCTGCCTATGTTTTCCTCTAAGAGTTTTATAGTGTCCAGCCTTACATTTAGGTCTTTAATCCATTTTGAGTTTATTTTTGTGTATGGTGTTAGGGAGTGTTCTAATTTCATTCTTTTACATGTAGCTGTCCAGTTTTCCCAGCACCACTTATTGAAGAGGCTGTCTTTTCTCCATTGTATATTCTTGCCTCCTTTATCAAAGACAAGGTGACCATACGTGCATGGGTTTATCTCTCGGATTTCTATCCTGTCCCATTGATCTATATTTCTATTTTTGTGCCAGTACCATACTGTCTTGATTACTGTAGCTTCGTAGTATAGTCTGAAGTCAGGGACCCTGACCCTGATTCCTCCAGCTTCATTTTTATTTCTCAAGATTGATGAAAGCTCCATTCTGCTCTAGTAACCAAATCTTTACTCTTTCTTAGAACTGGATATACATACTTAATCATGTGAGAGATTCCAAGGAGCACATGGTTAAATGACACTTCTAGTCCCCAGCCATGGGGGTAAGTTCTGAGATGCTGCATATGATTAATTTAAGAGGAAAAGATGGTAGCCAGCCAAAGTTATGAATTCCACATAACTGGTGTGAGATTTACGTGCCCATCCTGAGACTGAATGCAGGGCATGTATGTGTCTCCTGTTTATAAAAAGGTAATTCTGAGGAAAGAACCCATTCAGTGCTTAAAGAGTTACCTAGGAATCGATTTCCTTTATTCTCATTTCTCTTCTTGATTCTATTGCTACTATGTCTTCTAAAAATCAATCATTAGAAATTTTAATTTGATGTCCTTACGATAGCTCTTACTTTATTACAGTGAAGGGAAAAGGCAGAAGAAAGCCTGTCTTCAACTTTCAGGTCATCATGTTCAAATATTTAAGACAATCCAGGTAGCAGAAAGCAGCAAATAAGTATTTTTCTGCTTGGTATTGACAGGTAGGCCTAGAGCAGCCATGCTCCAGTTCCCAACTTTATGGCTACCAGAGTCTCTACATCTAAAAGTACCTCTTTATCTTCCTCTAGAATTCTTACCTGTAGGATCATTCCTTGTTTGCTTTTAGACCTTATCCCAGCAGGTTACTTTTCAGAATT
Organism: Phocoena phocoena; assembly: GCF_963924675.1. NCBI lineage: Eukaryota > Metazoa > Chordata > Mammalia > Artiodactyla > Phocoenidae > Phocoena > Phocoena phocoena. The sequence goes on from NC_089224.1 coordinate 7,371,164, forward strand.
CTTAATACAGACTACAGAGTAAAACATGCTGTTCATATGCAACTTAAATCACGTGCCAAGCTTAGAATGTAATATGGTTGGCCCTTGCCTATCTGGCCCTGGCTGTGTGTCTTTTTTCATTGGACAGGACATACCTGGACCAGATCAACTGGAATCCTTACAACAGTTTTAGAAATAGAAATGAAGTTAATATCTTTCAGGATGCCAGACATGTAGGTATAAAGGTAGAAGCATGGGAGCTATTAGTGGCCATATTTTCTACTCTGTGGACAGGACAAGCCAGGATGCAGTTACCACTGTGGTATTTGAGTCAAACAAAAGCATGAAGGATATGCAAGCTCCAACAGATATACCTGGATCTAAAAGGAAACAAACAAAACAATACAAAATCCAATTAAATGGTGAAAAAAATGCAGCTAAAGCCTCAGGTGGTAAAATTCCATTTATCCAAATCAGATGGAAATATATGCTAAAGGAATGTCTGAAGCCTGCTTTCAGAGGCAGGAACGGTATCAGTCTGTACGTCTGCTGTCCCAGACCTTTCATCCTGACCCCAAATCACACAGGTCAGTAGCAACGTTGACACACTGAGATGACAATACCAGTTCTTCTCTGAATCACAAAACAATCTCCTTGAAGAGGTTTAAAGTTAAATATAGACATGGTTAAGTACATACTTTGGTATTAATGTAGGAAAAATATGCTCATATTTGGTAGTAAATTATTTATAGTTTTAATATGTGTAAATTATTTATTGATGCTATGATGGTTGATTGCATATGTCAGCTTGAGACTTGGCTCGGGTGCCCAGCTGTCTGGTCAAACACCAGTCTAGATGTTGCTGTGAAGGCATTTCTTAGATATGATTAACATTTAAATCAGTAGACTTTGAGCAAAGCAGAGGACCCTCCATAGAGTGGATGGGCCTCAGTTGAAGGCCTTAGGAGAAAAGACTGAGGTCCTCCAAAGAGGGTGGAATTCTGCCAACCGCCCCACCCTCAACGTGCTCCCTGCCAGACTACTTTTGGACTCAAGGCTGCAGCGTGAACTCTTTTTGGAACTACCATCTGGTCAGTCTGCCCTTTGGACTAGCCAGTTCTCTCTGTCTCTCTTTCTCTCTGTGTACACACTGCACACACACACACACACACACACGCACACAAGCTATTGGTTCTACTTTTCTGGAGAACCCTGACTAGTACATATTTATAACAAATGACTCCAAAATTTTGTGGCTTAAAGGCACAAATATTTATTATCTCACAGTTTCTGTAGATCAGGAATCAAGGTGCAGCTCTGCTGAATACCTCTGCCTCAAAGTCTCTTCAAGGCTGCAATTGAGGTGTCAGCTGGGGCTGCAGTCTCATTTGAAGGCTCAACTGAGGGCAGGGAGAGGGTGGTTCTACTTCGAAGTTCATTCACCTGGTTGCTCACGAGATTCAGTTCCTCATGGTTTGTTGATCTGATTGTCCCAGCTCCTCACTGGCTGTTGCCCAAAGGCTTCCCTCTGTTCCCTGCCACATGGGTCTTCCATAGGGAAGCTCACAACACAGCAGCTGGCTACCTCAGAGTGAGCAATCAAGAGAGGTAGGAGGTCACCAAAGACAGAAGGCAGTTTTTTCATAACCTCATTTTGGAAGTAACAGAGCATCTCTTCTCTTGCATTCTGTCCACTAGAAGTCACTAAATTCCAGCCCTCCAAGGGGAGGGTATTGCACGAGAATGTGAATACCAGGAGGGGAGGGTCATGGGGGGCCAGCTTAAAGGTTGCTACCACATTTAGCTTGTTAGAGAATCTGACAGTTGAGGTTTTTAAATTCTAATTTAAAATCATAATTAAAGAACTGATTTGAACTTGGGATGTATGTTGCAAAACGAGAGACTTTTCTTCTAAGATTGTAAAGACTACTGAGATGCTTGAGGGGACTTCAGATTTATCATATTTACGAATTTAATATATTAGGTTTACTACAGTAGTGTAAATACTTGAGAAAGTACTTGGGGGAAACTTCACTTGTCAGGTCGGATCAGGCAACAAATGTATTAATCTTACGGATGCATCTAAAATGTTGAAGGCAATTAAATTAACTCATTTGTGAGAAGCCTGTGTGTTTACTGAGTTCTGTAACTTGAGTGACTCAAAGAGCAGTCAAAGACCAATTTGAAAGTTATTGTTAAATTTCACTAAATTTATAAATAAAAGTATATGATGTATATACATATATATATATGATTAAGGGCTTAAGGGAAACTAAGTTTTAGAATTTTTTACTTTAGTAAATTGAATATCAATTGAAGAGAATTCCAGTAGCTGTAATTTGTCTTCTTTGAAAAAAAATTAATGCCCTGAGAGAAAATGAAATCTGACATTGATAAAAGCAAGTCTTCAGAGAGAGAAACAGAGAGAAGATTCAAATAGATGAGAAGAAATGGGCAGTGACGATATTTTGGAGATCTTGGTCCCAGGTGTTCCTGCCTGCCATCAGCTGCATTCCTGCCGTCGAGTTCTGGAAGACACCTTGATGTCCTTATAATTGTTTTCTCTTGAAACCAAGAGCCCAAACTCATGTTTTTTCCTATAATCTCTTCTGCAGAAATGTAATTTGTGAAACACACACTGGAGACACTATCATCTCTAATAATAGTAACTATGAGAGTCAGAAAACCTCTCCAGGATGGGAATGATGAGACACTGTTTCACTCTTGACCTGCCATCCTTTCTTCCCAGATCTGTCCATTTCCCTATTTATTAAAAATAAGTAGATTTGATAGTTGAGCGCTGCCTCATGTGGCTGTGGAGGAAATAATCAATTTCAAAATGTGCTGAAAAGAATGATTCTGGTTCAAGGTTGCTGATGTTACTGTTGCATTTCAGTGATGCTGATGATGCTTTTATAAACTCTGTGGTTTTTTTAAACTTTGAGCTGTCTTCCTTGTCACTGCTCATTTCTCATGTGGCACTGCTGATTCTGATTCCTAACTGTGCCCCTGTCTGTGTTTACCTCTTCATCTCCATGGTTACTGCATGTACTGAAGCCTCTATCATCTCTCCTATGGAATTTTGTGGTATTTTCCCACTAAGTTACCCAGATTTTCAGGTCAGCTTTTATCTATTCCATTCTGAAACCACCCCAGGCTCATCTTCTCAAACACAAATAAGTCCATATTACTTCTTCTCAACGTCCAGGAAAGGTCCCCAACTGCCAAAATAAAGTGCAGACCTCTTAGAATGACTCACAGGATGCTTTACACCAGCTTTCAACCCTAAGTTTTATGCTGAAATCATAAGGAACTGATTTTAGTTTGTTGAACCAATTATGCACTTTCCCTCTCCTTGGAACATCTTCCTCCAAATTCTTAAAAATCTGTCAAGGCTGGGCTCAAGTGTCTCCTTTTTATGAAGTCTCTCCTCCCCTGACCCACCCAAGTAGAGTTTCCGTTACAATTTTCCCATCCACCTTGTACAGAAATCTGTTACAATCTTTATAGCATGGAATTGTAATTTTTTCCTCTACATGTTTGCTTCCCAAACATGATTGTGAGCTCCTTGAAAGCAGACACATAACTTATTCATCCTTGGCTGCTTGGTTTCTAGGGCTGTGCTTGAAACAAGGAGGTTATTCAGTAAACGTATGTGAACTGAAGGTAGATCTATTACTATTCTTGGAATTTACAACATTAAATGTAGTTTAAATTTAAAAATTCACTCAGGAAATACCCTACTTCAGAAAATTATTTAACTTTCCTTACAAATTTCTCTTCTATGGGTAGAAAGGACTGGTTTAGACTGTAACAGAGCACTAAATTAAAGTAAAGCAAGATTGTCTCTTTCTTGAGATAGAGGGACAGGGAAGAATAGAAAAATACTTTATTGCTTTAGTTTTTTACATGCAGGTCGAAACGTTATTAAAGTAAGATTTGTCACAAATAAGCTGAAACACAACAGGGTTGATTGACTATATTTAAGTTAAACAAGGGGGAGTTTAAAGAAGGGCTAGTTTGCCCCTTTATTTACATTTTGTTTCGGTGTAAAGGGGGAGAACACAAGCAGGGATGGACTCAGGGAAGCTTATGACTGAGAATTACTTGGGCTGACTCAGCTTCTTCTCTCTTCTATAAAATGCTTAAGGAGCCATGAAGAGGTGAATGAAACAAGATACTAGCATTTGCCTTAGAAACATCTAAAAGTGAGGAGCCTATTAAAGGAGAAAGTCTTAGAAATAGAGTCACAGGTATAGAAAACAAACTTACGGTTCCCAAGCGGGGAAAGGGGGAGGCAAGGATAAAATGGGAGAACTGGGACTGACACATACACACGACTATATATAAAATAGATAACTAATAAGGACCTTCTGTAGAGCACAGGGAACTCTACTCGATGCTCTGGGATAACCTATTTGGGAAAAGAATCTAAAAAAGAGTGGATATATGTATACGTATAACTAATTCACTTTGCTGTACAGCAGAAACTAATACAACATTGTAAATCAACTAGACTCCAATAAGAATTATTTTAAAAATGAGAAAGTTGTATTGGAAATCCTCTTGTGTCTGCATTTCTACCCAATCAAGTTGTGCGTTTGAGTGTCTGTGTGTGTAGAGCTCTCCAAATAGTGTTATCCTGCTTAGTTTTTTGTTGTTTTTTTTTTTTTTTAAGTTTTGAATATTTTACAGCAATGACAAGAAAAATAGGATTGCTCGGAGTTCAGCAATCCTCAGTCACTCACCACAACTGGTAATTAGATGAAAAAGATAATGGGAAGCAGGGACTAAGCAGGACTCTGTCATCCTGTGTGTGAAATGATGCTGAGAGACTGAGCAACCCAGCAACCCTGGTGCCTGACTTGTTTTGGACGTTTTAGACGTTTTAGAACACAAAGAAAGAGTTTGGCAGGGATAAAGCCCTATGGTGGACGGGCTGCTTCGGGTTATGACTGATCACCCCTCACCACTAAGCAGTTCAGGTGAACCAACATGTAAAAAAGCACTTAACTATGTGATAAGAACTTAACCAGCGAGGTATTGGGCACCATGGAAAGGCCTGCTTTCCTGTCTTAGGTGCTGTGATTATAATAAGAAAAGCTTATTCATTGTTCAGTTGCATCTGAATCAACAATGATTACAAACATCTGTATGCAGATAATTCAGAAATCGATTCCTTATGCTTTTATACTAGGCTAAATATGAAAACCATGTTTCTCTGAAATTTATCCAAATTTTTTTCCTAGCATCTTTACCCTAAAACTTGCATCATCGCCGCCCCCACCCCCCATTTTAATTTTCTTCCACTTGCAGGGATTCTATCCAAAACATCCCCTGGCACATTCTCCTTCTCCTTTCAATATAGAGAAGATTTATAGATGAGGATAAAAAGGGACGAGAATAAGCAAAAGCTGGGGTGGGGTGGGGCTGGGTTTGGGGAAGCCTATAATTTGATAAGGATGAGCTCAGATAAGGCAGGACTGGTGAGTGGTGGTCAGATTGGGAAAGGTCTGGAATGTTCGGCTGGAGGTCTGGACTTCATGCCTCTGGAAACAGAAGGCAGAGGTTCTGAGCCGGGGAGTGACCCAGTTAGAGCATGTGTTAGGTTACACCACATCAGTATTTCGGGTTAATAGACTAAGACAGATACTGGGGACTTAAGAGCAGTTAATGAGAAAAGTAAAATTACTTTAGCACACGTAAGATGTTATGAGAACTTGATTTGGGGCAGTAGAAGTGGGTCAGAGGGATGAGGAAAACAAAAGATCAAAGACCAGAAAGATGCAACTTTCTGACTCAGTTTTGTATAAGGCAGCACGTTCATCCCCATAAAACCCTAGGTGTCTGCTTGTGTTGTTCCTGTGAACTTTCAACATCCCCTCACTGGTAAGACATAGGAAGTGACCAAAAAAATCATTTTCACCATAATACTTGAGCAGCCGTTAGATAAGAGTGATAAAGTTTACTTAAGAAAACAGTGCTCAAAACATCCTCCTTGCCAAGAAAACCTCCCCCCCTCCCATCCCCATGGGCAGGAAGAATGGAGCAGGCCATTAATCAACTAACATTTTGTGAACCTTTTGCCACGCAATCTGAATAAAGTAGTCTTTGGATTTATCCAAAATTAGGCAGCTGCCGTGATTCATTTGAAAAGGTCCCTGCCGTAGGCTGGAAGTAGGCACCTGACTATACGATGGGGAAGCAGCAAAGTAGGTACACAGTTCTGGAAAGCCTCCTACCAAATACTTCATCTATTAAATAGATAGGGGAAACCAGACATTAAAAAAGTTAGAAAGGAAGCAAAATAGTGCAGGAATACCATAGTGACCTTTTGTGACTAAGGAAAAGTATCAACACTATCATGGATGGTATTTACTTTGTATAAACTAAACTGCAAAGACCATTATATAGTGCATAGAATAGAAACAAAAGTTAAAGGAGATTTAAAGCGCTTTTGGTCCAATTTCCCACTTAGGTAGAAATGCTGTGCACAATATCCCTAATAGGTGGCTAACTGGTATCAGCCTCCATCATCTCAATGAGCAATGAATTGTCTGCTTCCAGGGCAAATGTATTTCATTTGGAGTATCCTAATTCTGATGGTACCTTATACCACATCCCTTGGACCTCCACTTATTCACAGTTCTGTTCCTTGGAGAAAACTATGTCTATTCTGTCTTCCTTACAATAACTCAAATGAGAATTTTTGTCCTAACTGCAGGGGGAAACCAAGGGGGTTGTAAAGAGAAGTGTGGGATGACAAATTACGATTTGCTCACTCAAAGACCTGTTTGTGTTCTATTGGGTCCACCATTATATGTACTGTTTTTTCTTCTTTCCTTTGGACTCATCAGCTAATTATTATTATTAAGATCTCTTCTCAATTAGCTTACTGGTTACACATGATTTATCTTATATATTACCATAGACATGCTTGATTTATTGATATCTAATATTAATTAGTGGTTTTTAACCAAATTTTAGAAAATACAGATACCTTAGAGCACCTTAACTCTATTTACTCTTAACTTCTGTGCTTTCATATATGTTAAATCCTGAAAGTCAGTAGTTTCATTGCTTAATAAAATAAATACTTATTTCTATTTCCTCACTTCCCTTTCCTTTTCCAATATCCTTCATATCTCCCTGCATTTCTCTTTCTCCATCTGGGGATCCTTTCTGCTGCCTGAAAAACTCCTTGATTGTATTTCTTTGAATGTGGATCTGTTGTGATAAGTTCTCCCAGTTGTTTGTTTGTTTTTTCTGGAAATATCTTTATTGCACCTTCAATTTTGAAAGATTTTTTTTTTTTCTGCATATAGAACTCTAGGTTTTTTGTTTGTTTTGAAACTTTGAAACATTATTTCATTGTCTTCTGACTTAGGCAGTTACTGGTAAGAAGTCAGTTGCCAATTTTATTATTGCTCCTTTGCTTCCCTCTGGCTGGTTTTAAGATTTCATTCGGTCATTGGTTTTCAGTGGGTTTTACTATCTATTTGGCAAGGCATGCTTTTCTTCTTGTCATTTGTATTGATTCCTGAATCAGAAGCTTGAATTACTTTTGGAAAATTCTTGGACATTGGCTTCAAATGTTGCTCCTACCTCAATTTCTGTTTCCTTCTTTACTAGGACTCTAATTGCACCCATGTTAGACTGTTTGAAGGTCTATATTTCCTTTATACTGTTTTCCGTATTTCTCATCCCCCTTCCTCTTTTTGTTTCAGTCTAGACATTTTCTGCTGACCTATTTTCTTATTCACAGATCAGACTCACAAATCCTCTCTTCAGCTATGTCTAATCTTTAATTTCATCTATTGTTTTCTAAATTTCCGTTATTGTATTTTCAGTTCTAGGACTCTTATTATTTCTAGTTCTTTAGCAAAATTCCCAGTCTTGTCATCTAATTTTTAAATTACTAATCATAATTATTTTAAAGTCCGTTTCTGATGACAGCCCTTAGGGACTGTCTTTTAAAATACATTATTATTTTATCACTATCTGTTTTTATGTATATTAATTTGTATTGGAATGCTAGAAATTGTGTATGAAAAGTTATGGAAGCTTTGGCTGATAATTTTTCTCCAGAGAAGGTTTTTAATAGCGTATGGCAGACCAGGAGAATAATATTATATCAGTTAAATCTAATATGATATTAAGCTGATTTGAGTCTGGGTTTTCGTCTTCATAAGGCCTGGTCTCTATTTCTGGTTTGCCCTTACTTATAAAGTATAACCTTTTGGGGGCCTCAGATGAAAGCCTGGGCTATTTTTTATTACCTCACCACCATAATGGGAACTGGCTCTTACTGTTTTCTCCCTCACGTAGTGATACTGATGAGAGCTATGCTTAGCTTTTCACCAAGTTTGCCTGTCTGTCAAACCAAGCTGCGAATGGCTTGGGGGGAAACTGGCTCAGATCGTTGGGCTTTCTTTTCTGTATATCCTTTCTTTCCACAATCCTTTCCTCCTAAGTCCTGGCTGTTTGATAGTCCTAAGCGCCATTTCTCCGCGCCATGTAACTCTTTTAAGTCTGTTCTATTCTACTTCTCTGCAGTTTAGCAACCATGCTCTGCTCAGTAAAAGCATCTCTGTGCTTTTACAAATTGGTGGTGTCTCAACAGAAAAGAGCAGAAACACCATGCTCATTTCAGTGGGTTTATCTTCTCTCCAGCATCTTGGTCCCTTAAATTCTGATTGCCTGGATAGCTTTCCTATGCCATCAGTGAGACGATTTTGTTTTTTTTTTTTTTGCATTCAGTCAAGCTTTTTTTAGTTTTCTTTCTTTCTTCCTTCCATTTCCCCCTCTCCTCTTTTCTTCTTCTTCTCCTTCTTTCTTTCTTTCTTGAAGCCCATCAAAGCCAGAGGCTACTTGGTAATTTTTATGTTGTTGAACATACTATATATTTTTTTTTTCTGGTTTTAGGAATTTCTCATATTTTTCTATACTCTGTTTTTAGAGACTTCCTGCATTAGTTAGCATTTGTTGCATAACAAAGAGCCCATACATTCATGGATTAAAACAACAATTTATTTATCTTGCAATTCTGGAGGTTGGTGATTTGGGCTGGGCTCAGCTGCTTTGAGTCAGGCTTGGCTAATCTTTCAGTGGGGCTCACTCATGTATCTGCTGCCGGCTGGGGGGATGGCTGGGAACTGGCTAATAGGAGGTTTTGGTTCTTCCCTATGTGATGTTAGCTTCAGGCTTGTTCATGAGGTGGCGGGATTCCACGCACAAGAGCAGAAACATGCGAAGGCCTCTCCCGAAATCACACAGTATCGATTCTCCTGCACTGTTGTGACCAAGGAGGTCACAAGGCCAACCCACATTCAGGGTTGGAGAAATAGACTCCACCTCTCATTGGGAGAAGCTGCAAAGAATTGTGGCCACTTTTTGGTAGTCTACAACGCTAAAGTCATCGTTAATTCTAATAATTTAAATTTCTTAGACTTTTGCTCATTGATGGTCACATCCATTGCAAACAATGATAGTTTTATCTTTTCCTTTCCAATGTTTTACAATGCCATTTCCCTTCATTGCCTGATTGCACCGGATTGACCATTCAGTACAATTTAAAATAAAAGGAGAGAGAGTGGACATCCTTGATTTGTTCCCAATTGCAGAAGAAAAGATTTTGAAAAACTTTTCAATATTAATATGCTGTACTTTGTGGATACTTGTTTTTTTTCTGCATATATTAAAATGATTTTTAAAGTTATTTTGTTAATATGATAATTTCACTGATTCAATTTGAATATTAGACCAAATTTAATTACTATATTAACCAATTTGTTAATTTCTGTTATTTTTTGATGTGGAAGAATTTTTTGCTAACTTATTTAGAATTTTTGTGTTTATTGTGGCACAAGTGTTATTGAGCTACACTTTTAAAAATAATGTCTTTGGGGCTTCCCTGGTGGTGCAGTGGTTGAGAGTCCGCCTGCCGATGCAGGGGACACGGGTTCGTGCCCCGGTCCCGGAAGATCCCACATGCTGCGGAGCGGCTGGGCCCGTGAGCCATGGCCGCTGAGCCTGCGCGTCCGGAGCCTGTGCTCCGCAACGGGAGAGAGGCCCGCGTACCACAAAAAAAAAAAAAAAAAAAAAAAAAAAAAAAAAAAAGTCTTTGGAAGGTTTTGGTGAAAATTAATAAAGGAAAACCTCACTAAGATGGAGTCAGGAAGCCAGAAGGGGGAGCTCTCAGGCAGTACCACCTGATGTCAATTACAGGAAGCATTGTCAATTGCAGACCCCAACAGAAGAATCATCAACAGGAAAGAATCATTCATCACAGGAAAAGATGTACTTGGTGTCTCCTACAAGAAATTGACTACCCCAGCAACTCAGCTAGTGAGAAACCGTCATCACCCTGAACTCTCACTTTTCTCCGATGGACTTTTTTCACAATAACCCCTTCCATTTTGCTCCTTTTCTCTCTAGAAAATAACATTCCTCTTTGTTGTGTGTTGGACTTGCCTATGGCTTTTGCCATAGCTTGCTTTTCCTGAATTGCTATTCCTCCGCTATTCCCGAATAAACCCATTTTTGCTGGTAAAATAACTGTTTTATTTTTAAGGTCCGTATTTGAAATCAAGGTTATAAATTGGGAATTGGCTTCTTCTGTATTCTGGGAGAGTCAGCGTAACATTGGAATTGCTTCCTCCTTAAATATTTGAGAGAATTAACCAGTGAAGCCATCTGGGTAAAGACTTTCTTTATGGGAAGTATCCAATTATAGATCAAATAAATTGGCTAGTTTGCAATCTCTTTAGTAGTCATCTGACTAATCCAATTTTCTTTCTCTACTCCTGTCCATTTTAGTAAGTTGTATATTTCTATGTATTTTCCCAGCTAATGTATTTACTATTGCAATTTGTTAATAATATCCTTGTACTATCTTTTCATTTTCTACAGAACCTGTTTTTATTCCTGAAGTTGTTATTTGTGAATTCTCCTTTTACTACCAATAGTATGAGGTGTTTTACCCCCGTTTCACCTAATTTAAACTCCATCGACAGGGTGCTACTGAGTGAAAGAGTAACAGCTCTAGCTAATAGTCATTTGATAAGTTTGAGTTTATTAGTTATAGTTCTGGCAGGAGAGAAATGGCACTCTCAAACTGGGCAATTTGAAGAGAGCTGAGTAAAACATTTATTTATAAAGTTACCTGTGGTGTTCAGGGAAATAGCAAGGGGGAGTGTAGGACCCTGGGGTAGTAACTGCAGGAGATTATTACCACCCAAGGACCTGGAGAAGAGAATGGTTACCAGGCTGTAATGTGAGTAGCTATAGGGGAAGGACTCCCAGACAGATGCTGATACCAACAACTCAGGAATGAAGCCAAGGAAATATACCCTGACCTCACTTTCCTCTGGTCCTCCAACCTCTTTTGAGAGCCTCCTGTTGACTGAACCAAATCAGGTGCTGACAGGCAAAGGAGTAGTTAGTCTTTATATATCAGCAGCCTGGGAGGGCAAACACAAGATATTCAACACATTTTGGATAGCCATTTTGTTATACTTCTCAGCAGTGTCATTGGCTTAGTAGGTCAGTACTCAGTGAGGCTACAAAACTGGAGGAACTTGTTAAGCAAAGATGAAACATTTGACAAGTATATTGTCTCCCCTGCCTACTCAGGCTGATTTCTAGATGAAGAGGTTGGAAGACAGAAAGCTAGTGGTATCTTTTAGTGTCTTCTGGTTACATTTAGCAAGGAATAGAACTAGCAGTTAAGCTCAGGCTGATATAGGTTAGTTGGCAGTAAAAATGGAAAGAAAAGGAGAAGAGAGAATCCAGAAATTTGGAGCCTTTTGGATTGAAAACTCAAATGGTTTTAGACTCCAAATATGAAAAGGTAAGATTCAGAAATGTTTTCTGCATTAAAGATCCATTAAAGCAGAGTTCTGCCACAAACTACTAGTATAGAGTTCCCTCCAAGCTGGCTTACCTCAATGTAACTACCCTTATGTTGAAAGAAGAGAAGGAATGGGGGGAGGAGGTTCAAAGAAATATATCAGCCTGAAGGATTATGACTAGTAATTATGACTATTCAAGATATCTGGGTGTTTTTCAGGCAAATGAAATCAACTGGAAGCAAACAGAGCAGAAGCCTACTCATTTTTTTGAATTGCTCAGCTAAAGAAATCACACGCCAGACTGAAAAAGCCTTTAACTGTTTAAGACTTAAAGTAAACCTTGGGTTTTGAAACTTGCATTGACAGGATAGCATGTGTGAAAACTACATCACTTCCCAGAAGATCTGGTACCAAAAAAACCCCTCAAAACCCAAAAAAACAAACAACCCACAGAGCCAGAGTCCCCCTCCCGCTTAGGGCAAAGCCAGAGTCCCCCTCCCCCTCCCCTTTCTGGCACAATGGTGAAATCATTAATCCCAAATTGAAGACTAGGAAAGTCAAGAAAGTCCCCACTTCAGGGCAGAGACCTCACAATGCCTACTTGTAGGGTTGTACCATGGCTATTGACCAGTGATCCCATTCTTCCCTTTTCTAAATGAGAGATTTGATTGTAGATTTTCTCTCTGCTCATGACTATAGAGTGTGTGCTCAGGCCAGATAAATCATCCCTTGACCATGAGAAGCCACAGTGTCCTAAAGGAGAGGGCAGTGCCGCTATTGGAGATCTGGATTTGAGTTGGGTATAGTAACTGCATGGGATTTTAGGATGTTTCCCTGGAGTGGGAGCGAATGTATTCAGTGTGAGGAACACGGGATTTATAGAGACAGTAGATGTGGCAAGGACAAAAGATGTGTTTGTCCCTTGAAAATTCATGCGCCCTTTCTGTTGTGTAGAGTTGTTTCTGGGAGGCATGTATGTGTCTGCATTTCTCAGCATCTAGATAGGACTTTTAGACTAGCTCTCACCAGTGGGCTATGAGTAAAATAATGAATGTTATTTTCGGGCTGAAATGTTTAAGAAGCAGGTATACGTTCTCCATTTTTTCTTCTCCAGTCCACTGGCTGGAATTGAATGACTGCAAAGGTCTAGACGGTGGAGCTACAAGGCAAAGCAGGCTAAACCACCTTGTGGAAATATGCTCACTGTATACCAGCATTGGACTCTGTGAGCAAAGAAAAACAACTCTGTTGTGTTAAGTCATGAATTTCAAGGTTTATCTGAATCCTCTGCTACTCATACTCAATGATTACAAAGTACACAAAGTTCTATAAATTACTTTGTGGGTCCAGGAACAAATCTATATCTATATGTTTCTCTCTACATATCACACATATATAAATTTAAGAGCAAAGAAATAAAAATTTACTTAAGCTTATACATTTAGATTTTAGATAATGGTGTCTGATTAGCATGCAATTGCTTTAGGGCAACCTAAATCTAGGAATTTACCAGTTTATCCTCTTACAATTTAAACTCAGGAGGTTGAACCCAAAAATGTGATAGGATTTAATAAGACAGTCAACGTGTTTTAATATCATTGTGTCCTTCGCAGCATCTATACAGTGATGGAGAGACAGTATTTCTTGAATATAAGACAAAGAAGACAAATGATCTTAAGGATTAGTGATAGGAATTAATAATAAATCCATGCATCATTATGCCTAAATGCATAGGCTGTTACATACATGCAAGATGACTGTAAGGTCACTAGCTATTGTGGAATTAGACCCCAGAATATTGCACCATTATATTATTATGGAGTTAGAGTGATATCTTTACTCATGACTTTTAAAAGCAAGTTGGCGCTAAAGCTCAAATCTATGACTGTAGCAGGGAACATATCCAATGTATGTCATGCCTGTCATTTGCCTGTTTATTCTCAAATCCATTCCTTTCCACTCCACTGCTTGGCTCTGTATCACGAGGGGCTGACCCTGCAAACTACATTTTCCTGACCCCCTTCTCAGCTGGGAGACACTGAAAGGAATACTGAAGGGCAGGCAGATGGGAGATTTCCTCTTACTTTCATTTAAGGTGGCATCCCTGGCAGGGCAGGTGGCATCCCTAACACCCACGGGACAGCCCCTGCTCTGTAGTCACAACTTTGCATGGCAGCCTCCCTGGTGGTTCCTGGTGGTACTGATATCCTGCATCCCACCAGTTCTGGAGGTGGTGGTGCCTTCCTGCTGCTGCCGGATTACTTCATCATCCCATGTTTGTCTCCTCAGTTCTTCCAGTACCATTGTAACTGGTTCCTCATATTAGAGTCCTTCAGACTTGAATGCTGTTCTCCAGAGAGGACCCTAATCAATATATGTGTGCACTAATGGCTACATAGAACACAATATGTAACACAACTTGCATATATAAACTTATCAACAAAATAACTTTTCAGTGATTATTTGTTATATGAGTGAATATATGTATGGAAGGGTTACTTGAAAACTGGGGGTAGGGGGAGACATTTTAATGTTTCAAAGTTAAACCTAGAAATCCCTATTAATATTTTGTGTAACTGTTACCAAGTCCAAGCTTGTACTGCTCACCGCAGGACAGGCCAATAAATCGAGAGACGACTTGTTGGGGCAAGGAATAGCGACTTTATTTGGAAAGCCAGCAGACTGTGATGATGCTGGACTAGTGTCCCAAAGAACCATCTTACCCCACTTAGATTTCAGGCATCTTTTGTACTAAAAGGGGAGGGGGTGTGGTTGGTTGTTGCAGACTTCTTGGTGCTGGAATCCTTTGTTCTTGCAGCTGTCTGCGGAGGTCAGCTCGCGATGCTCCTATAAGCCTCCAACAAGACAAATGTTATTCTCTGTTCTGCAACTTTTTATCTCTAAATGAATGGAAAAGTGTTACACCTTCAAAGGTCGGAGCCTTGAGAATGGGCTATCCTGTATATACTTTACTAAAAGGTGCAGAGCCAGCATGACTAAGCACAGGCAATAGAACACAAATGTTAGAACTAAATGGAAAGACTTAATAAGGAGTCAGCTTTGCTCTTCTCTGTTACATAACTATATGCCAAGGAGGAAATTTTAGTAAGAGGTATTAGAAATCGTGCTAATAAATTTGAATGGAGCCCTAGAATTAAAATGGTAATGCAGTCATAAATTCAAAAGAGAAGGAAATCTAGAGGCAAAGATTACAGCCTTTATTAAAGCAAGTATCTTTTCAACCCTTTTCCACTTTGATTCATAATAGGAAATATATTTTATATTGAGAATGAGTGCAATCATATATGCATGAGATTCCTGCTATATTTCCTATTCATCTTCTTCTAGCATATCCTACCCAGTGTGACACAGTTTGAAAACATGGGTCTCGGCATATTACAGGAACCGTGATCATCTTTGAAAGTGTATCCAAAGGATTAAGGCATCACTCATCCTCTGCTCACTCTTTCTTTGTCTTCCTGCATAGTGGCCAGCTATTGTTTTGGTTATCTCAGCGTGTGTTCACCTGCTTTCCTCTTGGAAACTATCCCTCTCCTTTTCTTAGTCCATAGGGTTCAGGTCAACTTCCTGCCCACCTCTCCTGTCCCCCCGACTCTCCAACTTGACAAGCTCTGGGGGAAGCATGTCATCTAGTTTTGGTCAAGCAGAGAAGCCATCTCTGTGACCACAAGGAATGTCTCAATAGTTGGCGCATAAGCTAAGATAGGCCAATGAACTCTCTCACCAAAAACACTTTCTTGTTTGGCCAGACTGGAAGCTGGTGAGAATCAGGGACGGATCCTGGGAGCCATCAGATGGAGAGAGCTGCCTAACAGAGAAGCCACCAAGAGGGAAGGCATGGAGGGACGATGACATTTGTGATCCTGGATCCGCTCATTTTTCCTGAGCACCGGTAAACTAAGTTCTGAAATTCTAATGTAAGTAAAAAGCTATTTACAAATGATACTTAATTTGTGAAATGACTTAAATTAGAAATGTATACTTTCAGACCTCTTCAGTATCCCAAATTTATAAACAGGGCAAAATTAGACTGAAATCATCACATAATCACTTGTATTTTAAATGGTACTGCAAATATTTAAAATTATGTTTATAATTTTGTATAGTTGTGTTGAATATTTCAATGGCATTATCCAGTCTCTTAATCTTTTTTCAGTGCCAACATATTTTTAGTTTGCTGCTTCATTTATTAAGAAAAATAGGTATGAAAAAATTATTTACATTAGGGTTTTCACTGAAAAATTCGATTAAGGAAATTAAGACTCCCCCCGCTGCAAATTTAATATTTATTTTTTTCTCAGCCAGTAAATAGAGGTACCCTATTGTTGTGGTCCGTGCGTGGGTTGGAAGAAGAGTTTCCAGACACAAAGTATTTTAGATGAGAGTGAGTTTATTGAAAACAAAGAGCAGAGTTAGTGAGGGGCGCTGCGAATACAGGGGTCGACTTCCTGATGGACCAGGGAGAGCCGACCCCCTTTGTGGGCTAGTAGCCAACTTCTATAGCCTCAAGACAAAGAAAATTCCTGCTGGCGGGATGGCATTAGGTGATTGGTCAGGATGCTACATGGTTGCTACATCGTGAATATTTTACCTAATATGGACTCGAGGGCTGTCCGGTTTAGGTCCGGAGAGCCCATGGCAACAGTCGCTATGCGGGCTCAGTTAATTCCGGAGATTTTTGTCCTGTGCCCTTGATACAGGGCTCTACACCTAAAACATTATAGATTTATTTAAAGCTATTTATATAAGATACATTTTAATGTAAAAATAACTTTTAAAAATATAATGCATTTTTTTTTCAGTTCTACTCAGTATGTGGTTTTAAATGTCTGCATAGTTTATTGATTTAAAAACAATAATTCAAAGCACAAAGTATATTGAAGGCCGGCAGTGCAAAGACTTATCCGCAAATGAAAAGTTTAAGCTATAGCTTTGAACATTACCGTGGAAAAAAGAGTTGAGATAAATGATATTCCTCATACCTATATCATCGACTGGTTAGTTACTGCCACAAGGTATGAACAAGCTTGTGCCTAATTTTACAACTCCTCTTAGATGTTCACTACTTGGTGTTTTTCAAAGACGTTATGTGGACATCTAGACAACAGTCACTCATATTCAATGCACTCCTTAGAAGTGAAGGCAACAGTTGTCTGTGGCAGAATTAAAACAGAGCAAGATCTGACAACCTGCCAATGTCGCTGGGAAATCCTTATTAATCTCACGTGGATGGATTTTGCTCCCACCTGGGAGCTTTGGAGTTAGCAGGCAGAATGTGTTACTTCTACAATATTTCTATGAAGAAATGATTGATTTGGAAATCTTGTGCTTTCACTATTATTAGCATTAATTATTGCTTGCAAATCGTGTTACCCAAAGCAGGTGCATTGAATGATCCTATCTTAAAATACCTGACAGGGAAAATGGCAAAACATCACACCTATTTTTACCTCTTGTCATTACCGCTTTGAAAACACAAAAGCATCTTCAGTTGAGGTGTTGACAAAATTGGTTTCCCTCTCTCAGTAGCTATACATAGAACACTAAGTAACTTCTGAAGATTAGAAAAAAAAAGTTTTATTGAAAAGTAGGCATTTTTGAAATTGGTACAAATAAACAAAGAAGTAATCTGAAAAAAATTACATTTGTATTTTTTTCTTAACAAGCTTGTTTTAGGAGCACTAACTATCCTTTTTGCTATAACTATTAAGAGTTTAATTCCTGAGATTTTTGTAGTCAAAATTCTTAAAGTAAGCAGAGAGGAAAGAAATGTTTTCCCCAGATGGGAGGCTGAACTGTGGATTAACATCTCAGCCAGTTCATTTCTGTCACTTTTCCATACATTAGATTCTTCATTTAGGATATATTCACACTGTAATTTATTCCTTACCTACAGGCCCCCAAAGGTGGCACATCCTCAAAGAGCTGAAATATTCGGCTGAAAGGTGGTATACAAGTAAAAGTTATTGTTACTAAATATTTGCCATCATAGGTAGCTTCCTTCTTTGAAAGTGCGAACATAGAAACAAAATGAGTTTTTCACATCTGGCTTGATATAAATAACAATTCAAGTATCTCCTTTAAAATGATGTTCTGAAAAACATTAACATTTATGAATCACAAATTTAAATATATTTTCTGCAAGGCAGAATATTCCTGGAATATCCTTTGTTTTAATCATTACTTAGGCTATAAAGGTCAAAACCTAGCTTTGGTCCACGTCATATTTTTGATAGTTCCTCATTTTTTAAATCTATATACTTAACTAATCATTTAGAAAAAATGAACATCACGTGCATGAAAGGAAAGCTTCAAACGATAACATTTCATTGAAAAAGCTGTATTCAAATGAAGATGTGGTCTAAGTCATTCGTGCTTATTTTCGGTTAAAGCTGACACATAAGATGTTCACTGAGCTTTCGTGTGAAATGGGGTTGTATCATAATCTTGAAAATGAATTCCCTTAGCAGTTGTTATCTTCATTATAGCCCCATTCAAAGTGTCATCTTCAATGAGTGTTATTAATCCACTGGCAATCATTGATGGGCTAAAAATAAAGGAAACATCAGGGTTTTAAAATTAAAGAATGAGGCATAATTATCACATCGTCTTGAGTTATTTTTGAAGTATCTATCACCTTTAACGTGTAATAGGGAAATGTATATCATGAAGCTATTGCTACTTTCATTTTTTATTCAGTTAGATGACTAAATTATAAATTTAGTGGTAGATTTCCACACCCACCCTTCTGTTATTTTATAGGAAGGATTCATAAATTTATATTTATTATTTACATTGAGTAAATGATTATTTTTCCATCTTTAACCTATCAGTAGAGTTTAGACTTATCAGAGAGAAATGTTTATTAGAGTAGAAATTTGAAGAATTGTAACTAACATTTATTGAGTGTCTATTATTTATCTGCTACTGTTTTAAGTACCTTACATATATCAACTTATTTGTGGACTTTCCAAAGTCCCCTAAGTTTGTTTTAGTATTATCCCCATTTTACATGCAAGAAAATCAAGGGAAGTAGAGGTTGATGGATAAGTTCATGGTGAGTGTGGTGGAGTCAGGATTAGATCCAGATGACTCCGTCCTGTGAGATGCCAACTGCTCTAACTCAGACATGGTTCCCCAAACGTGTGTTGATCAGTTGTTTCTTAGGAAAGTGGTTGAAGTTAGGGGGGCATATTTAATTTCACAAAGGGTATATATGAATATTGCTTGGAATTTAGGCAGATAAGGTATCATTGCTTCCAAAGACAACTAAACATCACCTTTAAAAAAAAGTATCTGATTATGGTTGAAGGTATTAATGATGCATTCTTTATACCTAAAAGCAAAATTCATGATGTGTCAACATATTCTATTCGGAAACCCAGAGAAAGTATTTTTTTTCAGAGATTTTGTCAAACCAAAACTTTGAAGCTTGCATGAGTTTCTCAAATTTAAAAGCTAATTTTTTTTCCTTTCGATTGCTTATGTCTAGATAGCACTTTGCTCCATTGTATAAAGGAAGATAGGTATAGTTTTACTTACTCCAAAATTCCATAGTATTTCATCATATCCTTGATATGATCCGTGTATTCTATATATTGTCCCATGTTTTCTTCATTTTCAATGGATTTGAGGATGGGTGTATTAACAAAGCCTGGGCAAATGGCATTCAGTCTCACACCACTGTTCATGAGATTAGCAGCCATCTGCCAATTGGAAGTAGAAGGTTGCAGATTTCAGGAGTTTTGTAAATGTATAACATAGGATAAACTGATAATTAAAGCTAGTTAAAAGATGCTGATGTGAAAAGTACTAGACAGCTGTCCTTCTAGCTATATAATGATGACAATGGTAAGGCTGACTGGTGGCAGAAAGTGAAAGAATACATAACTAAAGTGCTGAACTAATTCTTGCAAGCCTCACCTAATTACTTTTTTAAAATATCAATATTACTGGGCGACTCCTGAAAATACTTGATTATCTAAAGTGCTCTTATCTACTGAACACTGCAGGCAGCTGAAGGTAAGAAGCTGAGGCTTAGGATTGATATCCCAAGTTTCCTTTGAAATTGGGGTTGTATTTTAAAGAGAATACTTACTTAAAAAATACTGTTAGTGGAAAATTTTAGGACTTTGATTGATTCTAAAGACACTCTTAGTAATTTGCACTATCTGGAAGACAATTTTAATTATTTTTAGACTAACCTTCTTTGGCTTTTATTTGAACTATTTATAAAACAAAATGTAAGTCAGTTATTTGTGGATTCCAATTGCTTTCTTGCTAACATTTATTCATAATCCCCCTAATCAATACTTGTGGTGCTTTCAAGGTTTTCTGTGGACAAGCACAGAGTAATAAGAAATTTGAGTTGCCCGATGTGGACCAAGGTCAAATAAAATGGTGCTCTGCTTCCTTGTTTCAGCTCTTACACCATGAACAAGTGTCCTTTTCGCGGTACTTGCCCATGTTTTTCTCATCTTTGTGCTTGTGTTGGTGATTTTGCTATCTGAAATGTCTTCAAGGCATAGTGCTGAAGTGCTGTCTAGTATTTCTAAGTGCGAGAAGGCTGCAATGTGCCTATGGATAAAATACACATGTTAGAGGAGCTTCCTTCAGGCATGAGGTATAAATGCTGTTGGCTATGCTAATACAATACATATTAAACACAATGCATATTAAATAAGGTGTCTTTAAATAGAAATATACATAAAACTAGGCTATGTGTTGATTGGTTATTCAAAACGTTGTAGCCAGAGGTTCAAAGGAACTTAACCCTGAATTTCCCCTATGAGCAACAGTTTAGTACCCTCTAATTCAGTGTTTGCTAGTGAATTTATAGAACATAACTAACAAATAATGAGCATCAACTGTACAGGTGTCCAGTCTTATAACTGTAAATGCAACAGTTCTGGTCTTCGCTTTGTGTTCATTAAAAGTTGAATTAAAGATTAAGTCTTTGCAAATTAAATTAAAATTTCCAAGCAATTTCAATTAAGAGTGTGAGAGCTGCCAATCTTCCTTTTTGACTGAACATTTACCGTTCACCATCTGCTTTCTCTATCCCTAGCGTTTCTTGTTATCGATGATTTCCTGTTCATCTGGCCCCTCTCTCCATTTCACCTAGACTAACCACTGTAGAGGTCTCCCAACTGCTCTTTCCTTTTCTGCACTTGTCCTCTCTCATACATTCTTTCTGAATCTCTCTTTTTATGTCTTATTTTGTTTTTTTTGGCCATGCCATGCAGCTTGCAGGATCTTAGTTCCCCGACCAGATATTGAACCCAGGCCCTTGACAGTGAGAGTCCTAACAACTGGACTGCCAGGGAATTCCCATACATTCTCTAAAGAGCAGATAGAATGGTCTTCTTCAAATGGAAATATAATCTTGTCAGTCCTGTGCAGAAAAAACCCATTGACGGCTGTATTTAGAATAAAATCCAAGCTCATGACCCTGACTCATAAGCCGCCTTTCGTCTGGCTTCTGCTTACATCTCCAGTCAATCACATGCTCCTTTCCCTTTGCTCATCAGGCTCCATTCAAGCTTGCCCTTTTTTTTTTTCCAGTTATTATAAAAAGGCACTTCATGCTATCAATGCATGTGGTCAGTAAGTTCTCAAATAGTTTCCTAAGCTCTGTACACTTTCACCCTAGGTCTCCATGGAGACAGCATCCTTGACAACCCTATCAGGTAAACTCTGGCCGCACCCCTCCTTCCATTCTCCACGCTCTCCCTCATTTTTACCATATCTTCAGGGACAAGTAACACCTGGAGCATACTGTATATTCCATTTAAGGAAGTCTTAAGTTAATGATTTTTAAATTTGGAGTCAATTTCAAAAAAAAAAATAAGGAATATCTTTCCATTTTTTACCCTTAAGGATATTTTTCAGTAACCTATGTTTAGAATCTACTTCATTTTAAAATTATCTATTCTAGGGACTTCCCTGGCAGTCCAGTGGTTAGGACTCCGTGCTTCCAGTGCAGGGGGCACAGGTTTGATCCCTGGTCGGGAACTAGGATCCCACATGCTGTGTGGTGAGGCCAATAAATAAATAAATAAAGTAAATAAATAAGATGGCTAATTTCATGTTAAAGTAAAATAAAATTATTCTATATTTAGTCCTTTACATGATCTGAAAACTATTTTTTAATAATAAATATTGAAGTAGAACTTATTTTTCTATCTTTAATCCAGATGTATTGAATTCTGACCCTGTTCCCCTCTACTTCATAGAACTCATGCGTCACATATGCACAGAAAAGAGAAAAAGAGACACTGCGGTCGTTGTATCCTCACCGCTGCCGAGCGTGTGAATCCAATTATGCCATGTTTGGAAGCACAATAAACAGGCTGTTGTGCAACAGGCATCAGCCCTGAGACAAACAAATAAAAAACAAAAACACTTTTATTAAAAAAATGAGCAGACAAACCCCAATACTTGCTATGAAAATGAATAATTTGTGCCTGTTCCATTTTAAGATTAATCTAGAAAATACACTAAGGTAATCACTGGACAGTTTTGTAAAACTCACTATTCCAGGCATAGTTTATTCCTCCTGTAACCTCTACTATACTGTCCAAAACTTATGGTCAGTAAGCTACCGCCTAGGGATGTAGCCAAGAGTGATACATAAGTTTTTCTGCTTCCCTGATGAAGACAAGAGAAGTCAGTGTTATCTAAAACACCGAAAGAATCATCTTGAAATCCAGTAAGTTACTATCTGATTTTCAGTGTTTATGTCTGGATTTTTAAAAAGTGTATATTCTTTATTTTTTAAGGCTTCCAAATGGCTGAAGGACTTTAAACTGCTTAAGCGGGATCTGGAGAGTATTATTTGTCTTCGTTATAAGTTAGTAAGCATTTCCCTGTCACGAATTGCACTGAACAATGCCGCTAAGTGTTTAAGAAAATTAAAAGTGAATTAACTTCTTTTGATTCTGATCTGTAGCAGATGCCTAGATCTTCTCATCCCATGACTTAGGAAAAGAAAGTCAGAAATAAAAATGTTTGATCCTATTTTATTTCCTTTCATAATTATGTACTCAGTAACAGAACTCAAGCAGCTTTAGAATTGGCTTAATTTTCCATTTACACACAATAGTAACTGCTCAAAACTATGATTAAATCCATGGTGTGGAGAAAAAGTGGTACTGCAGCAGGTATGGCATCTTTCCTCCCCTATCTCCCAGCCCAACGTTACCCACTCCCCGCTACCAGAAGAAACAAAACAAGAAAAACTGATTTTTTCTGTAGTTATTATCACTATCAAGCTTACTTCTCATAATGGTCAATTCTCTGTCTCAATCAACAGTGAAACTTTTAACTAGAGCCATTTGTACATCTTGGCTTTTAACTAATTTCTTGAGTTAACACGTTCTACCATTTTTAAAATTTGTGATTTCTCCAAGGAAGAGCGATCCCTGATTACTTTAATGTTATTAATGTCAAATGTCATGATTCTACTAAACGATTCTGCTGAGATGTGGTCATCTCCACCCAGCTAACTAGTCCCAGAACCCCACCGATGGTGAGCGTGTTGTACCAAAGTGCAGTAATAATGGCGGACCTTAACCACTCCCTGGGTGCCTGCCAGGTCTCAATTTATGAAGTACGTTTGCTCAAGAGCAGTTTAAATCCCTGGGGATGGTAGATGGCACAGAGTGCGTCCTCCCAATGATCTCAAAGTACATAACGTGGTTCTCTTTTTGTTTTGTTTTCTTCTGTTCGTAGCAAGTGTAAGTTAATTAAGTTTGTCAGTGTCAGTCAACAAGAATTCATGATGCCTCCACAGGGTGAACAGGTGTATTAGCAGATCGAGATAAAGACAATAAACAGGTGCAGCCAGGCGTTGCTGCTTCTTGTTCTTGTAAGTTAGTCACTATTCTACCCGCTCCTTCAATGTTTATGAGACCAAGGTAGTGGTTGTAGGTGGCGTTCACGGACAGCAGGAAATGCAGCGTGAACCTGAGTCAGAGATGAGCTGTTGACAGCCACAAAAAACACAAGGATGTCAAAGATGAATGGGAATGAATTTCTGTTACGCATGTGGAGGCACTGAACTTCTGAACCCAAACTGGTTCAAAGTGTCACAGCAGCAAAAGAGAGCAAATACTGTTGTGTTGGTTCTGTCTAAGAAGCCAGCTGCAAAACACATACTTTCCTTTAAAGGGAGAATTGCAGATGCAATCAGAATTTGTTTGCATTTTTAGAGTGGCGCTTAGCTTTATGACTCCCGTGGCATTCCAATGACATTTTTCACTGCAGTCCTGCAGAATGTTTCCTCTTGCATTGCTTTCACTCTCTGACATTAGATCAAAGGCTGCATAAATCCATTTCAGACATTCAGAAATCAAGCATCCTTTTAAGATATTTTTCCAGCTTTTTGGTATAACTGGCATACAATAAACTGCATATATTTAAAGTGTGTGGTTTGATACGTTTTGACATAGGTCTACACCCACAAAACCACGACCACAATCAAGATATGAACACAGCCATCCCCTAAAAGCTTCCTTGTGCCCCATCATCCTGTCCTTCTGCGTTTCCCCTCCCCCTAAGCAACCACTGATCTGTTTTGTGTCACTATAGATTAGTTTGCCTCTTCTAGAAGTTTACATAAATGTAATCATACAGTGTAAACTTTTCTGTCTGACTTCTTTCACTCGGGATAATTCTTAGGGGATTCATCCATGTTGTAATGTGTATCAATAGCTCATTTCTCTTTCTTCCTTTTTTTTTTTTTCTGAATGGTATTACACTGTAAGGATATACCTATCAATTGCATATGCATTGCTCTTTTGATAGATATATTCAGTTTGGGGGTCTTATAAAAAAAGAGAATTCTGTTTTTCAATTATTTTATTTAGGCAAGTTGTAGTTAATTTAGTTAAGTAGAGAGTTTTTCTTTATCTCCCCAGTACATGTAGATTTTAACTGTGGCTCCTTATGTTTCAGACAAGCAAAGATGTGTGGGATTTTGTCCCCAACTTGCCAACTGACTTTCAGTGTAGAAGTTTGCTCTCTCTCCCTCAGTTTGCTGCTTTGAAAAGGGAGGCTAAAGGGAGAGAGAAAATGGTTTTATTTTTGTTTTTTTTTTTAAGGCTTTTTTTAAGGTTTTTCTTTTTGACAATGATTTTAGTTGGGGTGGAAATTTTTCAGAAATCCAACATTTTCTATTGGGTCTCACGATCCATTTCTCCCTTCCAAGTAAAACATTACTGCTGTTGTGGTCAACTTCAGTATCGTATTGTTTAGCCATACCTCTGTTACCAACCTTAGACCTGCAGCACCAACATATAATGTTTCCATGTGCTTCAAATAAAAACCTGTTCTGAGGCTAGTAATAAGGGTCAGCTCAGAGAATTGTTCAGGGTGTGTCTGATAGGACTCTGGGGACACCACTCACGTGGTAGTTTGTGGAGATTGTGCCCCACAGTGTTCCTGCAGTTTACAACCTGCACAACTATACATGGCAGCCCTCCATGGTAGAGGAGGATGATGGGGCAAGAGACTAAGAAGGATGAACCAGTGGAGGTAGGAAGAAAACAAGCTAAGCGTCATGTTGCAGAGATTAAAGATGGGACTATTTTAAGAAGCCTAGAGTGGTTACTTTTATCATGTGCAGAATCAAAAGAGAATGGCTTTTCTTTGAGATAGTAACATCTCAAAATCACTCATCTAAAAATAGTAGCCTTCTTGGTTTCACTTCCTTCTCCAGCTACCTCTCCACTGCTCCACAGCTCCCCCTAACCAGGCTTTCCTCTGACCAGTCCAGTGCAACAGATCTTGTGGCGGTTGCCAGTGACGGGCGTCTGCTAAGGCTAGGTCTTCATCTTGCTTGATACTTTGCT
Source organism: Phocoena phocoena (assembly GCF_963924675.1). Classification (NCBI taxonomy): domain Eukaryota; kingdom Metazoa; phylum Chordata; class Mammalia; order Artiodactyla; family Phocoenidae; genus Phocoena; species Phocoena phocoena. Next base: position 7,396,869 of record NC_089224.1, read on the forward strand.
CACTAGCAACCAGCACAGTTCATGATGTTCTCCTTGAAACACCTCCCTCCTTACGCTGGTGTCCTGCCACCTCACCCTCACTAGCATCTCCTACTCCTCGACCAGACCCACAAAGAGGCTAGGGGCCCAAGAGCCCATCCTGCTCCTCTCTGCTTTTCTATGTGCACTCTTTCCTTAGGTGACCTTATCCACTCCTATGGATGAAATTCATTCTCTCCATGTCTTCTTCATTCTCATTCTCTCTCTCTCTCTCTCTCTCTCTCTCTCTCTCTCTCACACACACACACACACACACACATAATTTTCAAATTTAAATTCCAGATGTCCAGCCAAGATCTTTTACTCTGTCTTGAGATGGGAAATTTAGTTTTCTTCCCTTAAAATACAGTGTGTGCTAATTCAAAAGGTTTTATAGGAGTGAATTCATTTTAGAAATATGTGTTTGGTACCAAATAAGTGCCAAATATAATGAAAATATGTTTTAAATAGTTAGTTGAAATGTATAAAACCAAGGGGAGGATCACCATTTGGCCAGAATGTTATTTCTTATACTACTTAACCATTTAAAAATGTCCTTTTAATTGAATTGGTCGAGACAGATTATAGCACAGTAGTTTGGATTTTGGGTGCCAGACTGGCTGATCTCAAATCTTGAATCTACCACAATGAGCTCTGTTACCTTTGGAGGGGTTACTGCTGCCTACCATGGTGTTTTTCCTCTGTGAAATAGAGTAGTAATAGTAGCTATTCTGAGTCCTGAATGAGCTAATTTACATAAAATACTTAAAACTGTGCCTGACACATAAAAAGCATTACTATTTGCCATTATCTTTATATAGATGTAATCATTTTTCCTAAAGATGAAACATCTCAAGTCTTATTTATTGTTTTATTTACCTGTTTATCCACATCGTACCTTTTTATGAAAATGTGTCTTTTGCACTAAAATGCCACAAATCTGGTTACAGCATCCTAACTGGGTTTGGTTTCTGAACCTTGGCAAACTGTGGACTCTCGCTAATCCTAATTCAACAGTATTACAGAAGTGCATCCATTTAAGAACTATGTATTTAGTTACTTTAAATACAAAGGATATTGACGTAGTATTTTAAATCTGCTCTATTGAGAGCCCCTGGCACAGGGCTAGGGTAGAGCTTTGATATCTGACCATCCAGATCACCCCGTCTGACTTCACAGGGAGTTCTGCCAGGATAGTGACTACAGGCCCAGTTGTTGGAATTAATTTGGATTTTTAAAAATCTTGCAAATTAATTCCCATATGCACAGCAAAATGATTTTGTCTTCATGTTAAAGGATTTAAGAATAACACAACAAAGGACTGAGACCATGAGAGAACAGTCTCTAAAAAAATGTCATTTTGTTTGATGTGGGGAATCCTTAATTGTGCTTAAAAATGGATGCCTTATATTTAAAAAGTTAAGAATAGATTTTCAATACTTATTTATTCTGGGCCCAGCACTCTGCAAGTTTACTTAAAGAATTGTGAAATGGCTCTCTCCAAAATACAATACGTGTAATTTAGTTGCAGGTTTATGTCCGTCCTAACTGTAGATTAAGAAAAATAATATCAACAGAGGGAGAAATTCTACCCACGAAACAGAGAAATATTTTCTACAGCCACTCAGGATAATAACACCAAATGGCACCGACTGATGGGATAATTATGAAAAAAATTTTAAATACTTGAAAATGACACATGTAATTATAGAACAAATAAAGAAGGCATTTGGAAAAGTAAAATATCATTTCCCTTTCCACATTAGTTCCTCTATCTTTAATATTCTTTCTACCTGTATTTACAAAAGATAACTTTAATATCTACATTTCACAGGAGGTAAATCGCTCAAAAAGTTTTTGTGCAAAAAACTGAAATCTGCTCGGATGGCAGTTGTACTGAATCCTTAAACATATTTTCTTTTAAATGGATAGAAACTAGGTAAGATAGACTATACAGAAGTGCTAAAGAAATTCAACTTAGGAAAGGAAATTGAGAATCTAAGGATACTGATCTTTGCATGATAAAAACTTGAGTTCAGCAGCTGTGCTAAAAAGCAGGGGTCGAAATTCCTCACATTTTCCTTAAAATCAGAAAAGAAACGGTCTACCCATCTTTCTGTGGTTAACCAGCACTTCTCTAATAAGGGAAAAAAAGAGAACTGGTGAGAATCCGTTTATCTATGTTTGTGCAGAAAGTGGACCAAAGTAACTGGTGGACTTCCTTTTTAGATGCGTTTCCACACAGCAGAACACCTTATCTGATGCTGCTTTTTCTCCCCAGTCACATGCTTGCCGTTAACAAATTATGTCTTAAAGTATGACCTGACATAAAAAGTGGGATAAACTTCCACAGAACGACTACATCTTTCTACCTTCCAGAAAGGTAACCCCAGCAGCACTTTCCAGGGATTGTTAATTCTCAGAAAGTTGTCCCTAAGGTCCCATCACAATCCCCCTTCCTAAAAGTTCAGTTATCCCCTAGGCTGTGATCAGAGGAAACCAAGATGAGCTTTCTCAGCCACTCAGAGAATGTCCCTGTGCAAACTAGAGGCTGGTTCCTCAAAGTGTGGGTCAAGGATCAGCATCAGAATTGCGGGATCCACCCCAGACTTACTGAGTCAGAAGAATCTGCCTCTAAACAGAGCCCGCAGGTAATGTCTCTCATGTTGAATTCTAGAAGAATATTCATTTTCTTAATAGTCTTTATGGCTAGGAAACCCTACATCTTTTATCCATTCCTCAAAAGGCCAATTTATAAATATTTAGCCTTTCCTACTGATTCCTTTTAGTACGTGTCTTCTTAATAATTTTAAGCCATAAGACAGCAAAACGGACACCACGAAGACTTTCGCTGGTACCAAGCGAGGGAGGTGGCCCACGTACTCAGAGCCGTTGACATCTGACCAGTTAAGATCCAAATAATGCAGACTCAGCCATTGTACGATATACACTAAAACAGAGCAACATACAATTGCTTTTATTACTACTGCTAATCGTCACCACCTTTCCCACGTACGCAGCTTGTTTGAGATGAGTGGTTCCACTGTAAGTTGGAGATAATTAAACAGACTTCTATTGTAGGGATTTGTAAAAGTTCAATGTGATATCACAGAGCCAATAGTTTATCACAGTGCCTGGAACTTGGCACTTGCTAAATATGTTACTCCCTCTTCTTTAAAGCAAAAATAGTTGCAGAGGGTTGTACCACGTGATTACCTGAAATTTCTGGCCTGCTGTGACATTCCAGTCCAGCTGCTCTTCAGGTCATGTGAGTTCTAAAGCCTTGTACCTCTCATCGTGCTTCTGTTTCACCTATGCCACGCTGATACTGCCATGTTGACGAAACACTGACGTATAGCTCTTGGGGTAGAAACTTTGCCAGTTACTTTCATAGCCCCATTTCCCTTCTGTCCACGTTTAACACGTTTGGTTAACTTGAATGTGTTATTTAAAGTGGTAACTTGAGCTCTTCTACTGTAACACAAAGTAATTACATAGTTGTCGATACAACTTAGAGCTCAAGTGAGTATGTCACTGGGCTGGGTTTAAGACATGCTAAACAAGTTCTAAGATTTTCAGGTATTTTCTTGAGACTCTAATGTTTTCAATTCAGAGCAGATACAACCTTCGTGGTGTCACTCACCAAATGCTACTGAGTGACTTATTTTTGAGGCATAGCAAACACCAAGACCTCAGTAGCTGAGCAGGGTTGGTGGGCAGACTCTTTCTGTGATGACTACTCTTCCTTTCCCACTAAGTATAGAAGCAGCATACTCGACTCCTATGGGATGCCTCATGGGAGCAGAGCTGTTTATCTGCTTTAAACCAGACTTCACTCTTCTCTCTTGTTCAACTTTTTCTTGTTTGACAGTTAAGGATGGATGTGGTAAAATGAGTGCAGGTTTATATATTATATTTATAGACAAAAACTTGTACAGAAGAATCTATATGGTTAACAGAGGTTGGAACAACTTCCAGGGCTTCCAGGGACAAGCACACCCTTCCCTCAATACACCGAGGAATCACTCTCCCCCGTAACTACTCCTCTGTTTGTTAAACTTATTAATTGCATCTGATACTCGGTCTGCGTCAGCGGTTGTTACTCATTAACTTCTCTGCCGAAACCAGTGTGTCAACTTGAGGTTTTACTATGACACTAAATGATTCCACTGGATCTGTGCAAGAGATCACGGGATGGACTCTGGTTGGGTTGAATATTACCCACCATTCCTTCAACAGAGTGAGCAGTAGGGGGAAAAGAGGGAAAGTCTGTAAGGAAGGAATATTTGGAAAACACAGAGGAAGCAAGCATGAGAACTGTCTTCCTACAGATTTGTCAATTATACCTCATATAAGCTGAGGACTCAAAAAAAAAGAAAAAGAATTACTTCGACTCCAGTAACCCCTCAAAGATGTTTTTGGTCATCTGACCTCTGCCGACATGCTCCAACTTCAAGGGAACAAAATTGTTGATATTATTTCTGAGGAAAGTATGAGGATGTGAGACGTCTACATTTATCTTCTGCTACTATTACAAAATCCTGTATTTTTATCAAACTGATCTCATTATGGGAAGAACAGAAGCTCTTGGTGAGTGGATAAAATTCCAGACAATACATTTTAATTCTCTTTCTGAGATGAGGACACCTCAGTGACAAAGCCCAGGGTCAGAGGAGGGGTAGCAGGGGCTGTCTGGATTGGCCAGAGGCAACAAGGAAATGGTGTAGATGCCACAAGTATGGAGGACGGGCATTATGAAGGTACCCAATCAAGTATAATGGACAGAGACGAACTACTGAACCACGATCAACAGAGTTACCCTGCCTGTTGGGAGAAATATCAGAGGGAGAACCACTTTGCTTTTTTTGTTTGTTTGTTTCTTTGTTTTTTTAAAAAGTAACTTTATTGGAGTATAATTGCTTTACAATGTTGTGTTAGTTTTTGCTGTATAACAAAGTGAATCAGCTATAAGTATACATATATCCCCATATCCCCTCCCTCCTGCGTCTCCTCCCACCCTCCCTATCCCACCCCTCTAGGTGGTCACAAAGCACTGAGCTGATCTCCCTGTGCTATGCGACTGCTTCCCACTAGCCATGCATTTTGCATTTGGTAGTGTATTTGTGTCAGTACTACTCCACTTTAGACTGTTCTGCTATTCACTAGACTGTAAGAGTGTCAGAAAGGTAATTCAAAGCCAAAGTGGTCTCCTCATTGAATTTATATCCATTCATTGTTTTATCTGCACGATTAGAGAAGGATCCACACAGGGTTCCCAGTACTGGCTCTGAGATAGGTTAAGAGGAAAATTCACACCCAGGATGGGTACTGTGACAAAGCAAGCTCTTAGCCAAGAAAGCCAAGTGGACATCTAATTGTAATCCCTAAATTACTCTTCTCTATGGCATGTTTTGACTTGTGATGTTGGTAAGCTCCCCAGATGGTTCCAGGGCTTTACTCTGTGTGTGTCAAATGGGGCAATAGCTTAAGCTTTCGCTGAAGGTTTAATAAATAGTCCTGAGATTCAAGTAGTGCCCAGGAGGCCTGAAGATACTAGCACATCGCATTGGCTTAATCAAGTTACAGGAATTCAGTTTCTCTTTCTTCATAATTAGGCTAAGATAGACACAGAAAGAGACAGAGACGGACAGATTCATAGATAGAAGAGAGAGAAAATCAAGTGGTTAAGAGTAGGGGATCGCGTATCAGGCTGCTAGCATGAGAACTGCAGCTCCCCCGCTTCCCTGCATGTAAGCTTGTGCAAGAAACCTACACTACCCAGGCTAGGTTCCCTTATCTGCAAGATGAAGGTTATAGAATCTACTTCACTGTGGTGTTGAGAGTATTAAATGAGAGAACACATACGCAGTGTTTAAAAGAGTATCATGCAAACAGTGAGCGCTCAGTGAAAGCTAATTGTTACTATATATTTAAATATTTTTATTGGATAAAAGGCAGTACTACCCTGCATTTCTCTATTCATGCTCTTTGGGGCAAGTAAGCCTCTTTCAGTACAGAGGCTCTCCCAGAGAGTACTATATTGATTCAACCCCGAGGCCTTCTCTCTTTCCTGAGATTGAAACCAGTGCCTCCAGTGATACAAGGTCAAGAGTCTCTGATGTTCATGGTTCTCCAGTGTCACTAGCCCCCTTAACTTTAAGAGAGAATTCATGGAATTATGTCTTAATCACCACCCTAGGTTCTTTTGTACATTTATATTTGTATTAACCTATTAAATATTTCTTCTTAATTCTCCAATCATTTATATATTTTTCTTATGATTTCATTTCAAAATAGTGTAGATTTAGCCGTGACAATTTGCCTTTTGGGTTCCAGCCTCTGAGAATCCAAACTTTAGCCCTCTCTGGGGCTGAATATCTCTTTTAAGTATTGCCCATGCTTTCATCTTTTATTGTACTCTTGGACTTGAAATGTTATAATTTATAAGTAGATGACATGTTAGGAAAAATAACCAGATTACCCTGAACCATTTATAGAACCAGGGCTATAATAACTCTAGGGATGGCATTTTTGTCTTGAAGCAACTCAAAATGAGATGCGGGTTTATTTTTGAGAACTTCTGAAGAGGGAGATGTCTAAGTTTCCGCTCGTGCTAAGTTCACAGTGGTTTAAAGACCATCTGACAATGATTCCTGGAGGAATGAGAAAAACGCTGAGCCTCAGACACTAGTGTGGTCACCTGACTCCCCCAGTGCTACTGCAGCCAGGAGGTGGAGGACAGGATGGGGGGTGGGGGGCAAGGAACACCGATTCTGCAATTACCACAATAACTGAAACCAACCCAATGACTGAAGAAAGTCTCACTGTTTTTTGGACACGAATAGTTTAGACTTGCTGTCAATATTGGTCAGTGTTCTAAAATTTCATGATTTCACTTTAACTATTCAAGACCCATTAATGATTTTTTCCTAGAATTTTCAAAGTAAAGTCTTTCTGCTCCAAAAGTTCCTGCCAAAGGTTTATAGCTAATACGGAGTAAGACGACATCAGCTGATCGTAAATCACACTGCCCTGAATAAAACACATTTTGGATTGCCCTTTGTGGCAAGGATGATCAGCTCTCCTCTGACATCCACCTTTAGACACACAGCTAGACTACATTTCCCAGACTCCCTGTTGTCAGGTGAGCCATGAGGTCAAAGCCTATAGGAATGTGAACAGAGTGAGGTTTGCCATTGCAGGGCTGGGATTTAGAAGAGGAACCACACCTCCTCAGGGTTCTCTTGCTCTTTCTGTAGGAGAGAAAGGAGTCCCCCAGTGCCAGCGTAACCCTGGAAGCTCCACGCTGAAGAGCTTCTGCCAGCCTGGTTTCCCAAAAGACTGCGTACAGAAGAGATTCCCTTGCCCTGGGCGGATATATGAGTGAGGAATAAGCTTACGCTATGTTTAAACCATTACACCTTTGGGTCTATTTATTATTGCAGTTTAGCACTGAAGGGAGGTGGAATATGCCACCCCAAAGTATGTCACATGGGCATAAGGGTGAATTTGAGCTAAAGGCACTTGTAAAACAGCAGATGCAAAGGAGCACTTTAATCTCCCTTTTCTTCCTGAAAGCAGGACACAGAATCCCATGTAAAAGATGCTGTCCCGGTACCAGGAGAAAAGAAACCTTATCGCTGGAGATAGGAGTCAAGGCCAAGAGACATCTGTACAGACGTTGTTAAAATAACTTTATCTTTCTTTAGTCTCCCCATATATTTTAGTTACTTTCCCCCAGTTGCCTTGCTTTGTTCAACCTAGTTTATAAACAGCGAGGCCTTGCCATTTCTTTGGGTCTTCATTTTCCTGTGGGGACTCTCATGGACGTGTGAAAACCTGTACGCTTTGCCCTTGTTGATCCATCTTATGTCAATTTCATTCTCAGGCTGGGCCAGAGAGGCTGAGAAAGTAGAGATCAAGTCTGGCTTCCCCTACAGTTTATCCCAACTAACTATATATGCCATATTTTAAAATGAGGCATGCTTACTAAAATCACACAGGACTAGAGATACCTTAACTTTGTTTTAGTCCTTTTTAGTCTATCAAAGGTGCTTTTACATGTTTTCCTGCTTAGGAATCTCACAGTAACCTTTGACAAATAGCAACTCTAGGAAAATATCTATACATTTTTTTAAAATAGTACTGCAGAAAGAGAAAGTCACAATTTAAGATAATAGGAATAAACTTAGAGTTTGAACTTCTGATATCATATAACAGAAAATTCCATAGAACCAGTAAAAAAAAAAAAGTAAACCAAGTTTCAATTTCAAACCTGAGTTGATAATAAATACACTTTGAAAAGTTACTTTTGTGGTCCCAATTACCAGTAAGAAATCATTATTAACATGATAATTGTCCTTACCTGCTAAAGAGGACATATTAATAATGATGCCACCTTCACCTCCATTTTGCTTGCTCATGTAATCCAAACCCAGGTAGGTTCCACTGATGACAGAAACCTAGTCCAGGGGCAGAAATGGGAAAAGCAACAGAGCTATTATACTCTGTTAAAGAGTATAGCTCTGATAAATAGCTATTATACTTTATCATACTTTATCATATGGTCACACACCACAGTTTTTATTGCTATCCCAGACACCGAGGGAGACTCCTGCATATGTTATCAATGAAAGGTTTTGAAGTGGCTGTGTTTTTTTCAAACGCACTGACTGGATTCTCTTTTATTTGCCTAAACTTGTAGAGCTCATCACATCTCTGCAAAACTTCACTTAGTTGCCTGATCTGAGATTTTATGATAAAGGTTATATTCCAAGTGTCTTGTTACTTTCACTAATCCTCAGCATCTTCAAGAATTCTGTACATTCTTTTTCTTTTCTAAATACTGGATACAAAATGTATTCACCCTTCTTAGCACATGGTTCTCTTGTCCAACTATTCTACATCCATCTGCTCTGTTTCATTCTCTTGGATCTTGGAATATGTAATAGTGGATACCCTTGATTTCCTACACAGTTTTGATTTCCTTCTTCTATTTTGCATTCGTGTCTACTTCTTCTGCATGTAATACAGAGGAAGGTGATCTCCCCTGTTTTAGTGCAGAGAGTGATTAATCTATTTCAATCACAGAAATCCCATTCCCCTTGCCCGTGCCTGGTTTAGGAGCCAAATGTGACCATTTCTGGCGAGACCTGAGAAGCAGTCCGCTGGAGGTGGAGTCTGGGCTGGGGAGGGTGATGGCAGAGGACTCTGCGGAGAAAATTGTCATCGCTCTTAAGAAAACCAGGAAGAAATGATTGCGTTACTCCTTTCTCATTGCTTCATATGGGGGCGATGGCTGCAATGAAGTTATATTGATAGCATCTTTAAGAGGAAACCACCATGATGGCTGGCAGACGGGAATGAGATCTGGGAGCTGCAGCGTCAAGCCATCCTGAACTCTGTGTCGTATGAGATCACATAGCCGTTGTACCCAGTTTGAGCAAAAGGGATTTCTGTTCCTTGGACATATGGTCTTCAGTAATGAAATCACTTAATTTTGTTCATCACTCCTGCAGCTGTCCTTTCGAAAGCTTACTCTGCTTTGCTACTCACATCCAGGTATAGGCACCTTTTCGGTTTTATCCTAACATTTAAGAATTAACCACTGTCAAAATCAACTTGTGACATGAAACGTATTTGAAACCTTGCATTCCCTTTTAGATTTAAGAACTCCTCTCCCTTCCAACTCAGACTTTTGAAAGGTGAAATTTTGCTTTTGACATCTTAATTCCTATGTCTCTCATTCTTTATAGCACTGCAAAGAAAATGATACAACAGATAATGAGATAATGAGTCTGAACCTGAGGGTATATATTGGTGGTTACCTTCTTCTTATTTTAAAAAGTCCTTTTGGAGTCTTTTTGACAAGGATCCAGAGTTGCCTCTCTACCTAACAGTAGTTCTAGCACAAAAAAAAGTAAGCTGAAGATTCTATTCACTTAAGCCATGCATCAGTTTGATATTAAGTAGGCTTAGGGAGAATGAGTAAAACCTGCACATGATTCCCTTTAAAAAGGAAAAACAAAACATTAATGGCTTATATAAGAAGGAAAAGAATGTAGATGGCTGAAATTACTGAAGTCAGTTAGATTCTGTGTGTTTCTGCCCAAGTCTCCAGCATGTCTGAACAGAATTTCTGTTTATGTGTATTGGCGCTACGCTTTTATTCTCAGGTATTTACAGCTTTGCTGACACCTGCTTTTGTGTTTTCAACATCTACAAGATGCAGCCAGATAGAAAATTTGGGAATGTTTTTAATTTTTTTTAAAAGCCAGGTTTATTTCCTGGTTTTTGATGGAGAAGGCAAAGGATTATCTTGCCATCCATTATCAGGTTAAGAACTGAGTAACTTTTCAAATAAAAGGCTTCTTAGGATAAACCTGCAAGACAAAGCCTAAGGTTTTAGCTGTACATATAAGAAATTTTCACCTCTTTTCCTTTACTTTGACAACCTCTTCCATATCCCAGATCATATATTAATGGAATTGTTAGAAAAACACAGAATAAAAATGTTTCCTAAATATATTTGTGGCCTTTTGGCAACGTTTATACATTGTATAGATTGGGCCATTGTAATATCCAGGGAAAAAAAGAAAACAAAAATTACAGATATGTTCTCGCTACAGATACAAAAAAAAAGCTGGAATCTATAGCATTATTTTAGTCCATTTTGTAAAGGTATTAAAATTTTGTATTTGACTCTCAAACAAAAAAAGAGGAAAATCCAAAGTCTACTTTTACTTAGTGAGGATAAATGAAAATTCAGTTATTGACAAAGTGATATAATTAACACATGCTTACTCAACATTTTTAGTTACGAAGAGACAGTTTTTATATGTAATACTGAAATTGTATAGTATTCCAAATGTTAACATACTTTTTTTTTTTTAACAAGTTAAAGCATTCTATAACTTAAAACCACTCTCATAAATTCCTCTATCCTGGAAATAATTCTCTAGTAATACAGATAAATGGATAAATGAACGTGTTTAACTCCTCTTATTAGGCATAATTTCTTCCTATTATACACACATATATGTATATATGCTTCTATAACATTTGTGTGTATGTGTGTGCGTGTGTGTGTGTATCCACTACGGAATTTTCCTAATCTGTCATTTCCTTTATTTAATTTCCCTCCAGTCTGCAGTTGCTTTTAGTTTATTTATGGTTCTTGTGCTACACTGTAATTAAAGCAATTTTTTAAAAGATTCTGTCATCTAAATCATGAAACTCTGCCTTTCAGGTTTCTTGTTTTTTTCTCCAGCCAGTTCTCAAGGGATACTAATATAGATGATCATTTTTTTCCTGAAACCTTTTCTCATCTTTTATTCTTCCATGTTCAGTCTTGTAAAATTTCTGCGTATTTAGGGGGTAGATATGATTGTCTTCCCCCTCGCAGAAGCTACTTAGAAAATTTAGCAAGCTTTCCCTAACTATAACATTTCAATGGGATCTTTAGATATGGCAGAGTAGCAGTAACAGAAAGTAGTTACTAATTTAAGGTGTAATCAACACCCCTGGGAGCCAAGAAAAAGGAGTACACTTGACAACACTGTTTCTGTCCATTTCCTCAACTCTTCATTAGAGACAGTATAGAGCAGAGGGACCCACCTCGTTTAGAAATGAGATAGTGCGAATGAAGAAAATGTAGGTTTTTAGTCTCTGGACGAGAAATGCAATTTTTTGAGTGACTGCTATGTAGTAGCACCGTGCTGGATGCTTCATACAAATTATGGTTTATTGACACTTAACCAACCTTAGAGGTAAGAGGATTACCTTCATCCTTTCACAAACTGGGAAATTCAAGATCAGAGACATGAAATAAAAGTTCATGAATTTTAAATTCAGGTCTGAAGCAAATCTTTTTTAAAATCCCCAACAATAGCCATCTATTTTGTTTAATTTTTATTTGAATATACTAAAGGCGTCAATATAAGTTAGTCATATGTCCAAATTAGGTTGGAAGTCCCATCTGAGTGGGAATGAATTATTTAGGTTTATTAAAGCTTCAAAAAGTAAAATAAATACATTACCAAATGGCCTTATCAATATTCAGAGTTAAGTCTACCTCTGCCCAATGGCCAGACCAACCTTTGAGAGTTATACAAAGACTCATTCTTTCCTGAACATTCCCTGTGAGCCTGAGCAGCTATAAATAAGGCAGCTGTGGCTGACGCACAGAGGAGCCTAGTGGAAACAAAAGACTGGGAAGAGGTTTACTGTATCTCTTGTGTGGGAAGAGCAGTGGGAGCTGCTGGCTGAAGAACAAAGAAAGGGCAAGTTTGCTAAGGAGTAAAAGTGGAAGGACATATATACTGTTTGTCGTACACTGTTTGCAACACTGATGCGTTAGGAAACCATCCAAACATTGTACTGAAACACAAAAATGAATATCCACGTATGCAAAATATCATAGAATAGCAGTTTATTTTTCTAATACACTTTAATTGAACATCTGTGTATGCAAATCGACAATTTTCTGCCTTCAGAGAACTTACAGTAGAGTAGCATAAGTTATACATGTATAGAAATAATTCTAATAAAATTTAAAAACTGACATGCCTTATAAGGATGGTATAAACTATGCTGTATAAAATTTCAGAAGAGGGAAAGATAAATGGTGAGGTCCTTTAAGCCGTTACTCTCTGACATGGACAAGAACATGGAAAAATATGCAAAAGACCACACAGGGAATTGTACAAGGAGGTAAATTACATCCAGAGCAGAGTTGAAGAAAATTATTATACAAACCACACACAAATATTTGCATTATACTAACAGAGATAATCAAGTTATAAGGATAATGATTGGTCAGACTCTAATCTACTTTTGCAATGGGTGTTGTAAGTAGGAGGGGAAGTAATTTGTTTTTAAGTTATATATGGGTAACAAAGGTTATAGCTTGTTCTTTTTATGTAATATTAAATAAATGTCATCAGTCCCTGGAGTTAAGCTAAGGAGTGGCCTTTGTCAGCAGAGTTCAAAGAAAAATAAAGGCCAGCTCCAGGAGGGTGAGTTGTAACCAAACAGGGCGAATAAAATTCCCGTCTTGCAGAATTTTCTATTTGCAGATAATGCAGGAACTTTCCACATTGGAGCAGGTGTTTATTCACCTGTATATTTATTATATTAAAGCAAACATGCCCTGTCTGCTGGATGAAGATAGATAATTCGAATCCTATTACCTCTGAGACAATCTCTTCACTATTTTCATGTTTCATTATATTAACTCTAATCACTGCACATGTTTTCTGACAGCTGATTTCTCAGAAGAAAGGCACAGTAGGTGCCCATTATGAATGCACTGAATATAGGAACTTTATACCCTAGGGACCTCTATCTATAAAATATCTGTAGTTTTACTGATGAAACTACAAATAGTAGTGATGTTCTAGGGAGAGAGCTGCTGTGTGATTTGTGCTTTTTCATTAGCATAGCTTGATTAAAAAAGAAGTCTTGTCACTTTATGTGGTTTTGGAGAGAGGCATAAGTTTATAAAAACATGTTTTTAAAAATTCCTGCAGTTTCCAATTGGTTGCATATTCCAAAAAAAATTATTTCAAATCTGGCAACCAAAGGATGTAATGAAGTATGGTTCATAAGTCAGGGATAACCACCAAAGACTGTGTATAAAACGTATGGTTTTCTTACCAGCTGAAGAAAATTAAAGTGATCCAATGGAATTTAAGATAAGAATGGAAAAAGAACATAAACAAAGAAAATTTAGTGAACATAAAGTATGAACTAAAGTGGAAGGAATAAGTCCTAATAGAAGAGTAAAAATAAATATGAGTGACCTAAATTCACAAATATAAAAAGCATTTGTTTCTAGATGTGATTTGAAAACTAAGATCTCACATTATACTGTTAGCAAGACACAAAATTCACATAAAAGGTTACTTTCATTTTCAAAATAAAGAAATAGAAAAAGATACGCCTAGGTAAATGTGAATCAAAAGAAAACATAAGGTACCGATATTATTTCTGGAAATATAAAACAAATCAAAAATCACAGGTTGCAAGTGGGGCTACAACTTTAAAAAATCAAAGATCAGTAAATTATAATCACCAGCCATTTATGTAGCATTCACACTGACAGAATGACTGAAAGAGGTAGGCAAGTTGACGTTTGTCATTTGAGATATGACTACATGCTATTCAGAAACGGACAGATCAAGGAGATAGAAGTAAGCAAAGGAATAGCTGACAGCCAAACCAAATAGAAATATTTTAAGAAAAGAAAATTAGGGCTTCCCTGGTGGCGCAGCGGTTGAGCGTCTGCCTGCCAATGCAGGGCACACGGGTTCGAGCCCTGGTCTGGGGGGATCCCACGTGCCGTGGAGCAGCTGGGCCCGTGGGCCACAACTACTGAGCCTGCGCGTCTGGAGCCTGTGCTCCGCAGCGAGAGAGGCCGCAGCGGTGAGAGGCCTGCACACCGCGATGAAGAGTGGCCCCCGCTTGCCACAACTGGAGAGGGCCCTCGCGCAGAGACGAAGACCCAACACAGCAAAAATTAATTAATTAATAAACTCCTACCCCCAACATCTTCTTTAAAAAAAAAAAAGAAAATTATAAGCTCTTATCATTTATAACAGAGAGACACAAATATAAAATTAAATTAGGTATTAACTAAGCAAATTCAATGGTATCTTAGACATGGATATACCATGACAAAGTAAGATTTAGCCAAGAGATGTAAGTATGGTTCACAGTATGAAAATGTTTCGTTTTATTTCACTACATTATTAGTCTAAAGTAGAAGAAAATCATAGAATTAACTCAGGAACAGCAGTTGTCATGTCTCTAAACACACACACACACACACACACACATACACACACATACACACACACACACACACACACACACTACACCAGAAAGATTTTGAGGGACACTTGACAAATAGGTTTTAAAGTTATTTTGAACTATAATGATATCCAGGAACACTTGACACAAATTTTAGAAAGAACTGGAAGGAGAGTGTTTGTACTTTAAAATAGTACCTTTTGTTCTGGGTCAAAGGACTTTAGGCATCTGTCAAGCTTGTACCTTATCAAAGTGGTACTCACAGATTCAGCTTTCTTGTGAGTTAGGGTAATTCTCATTACTCCTATCAAGTTATTACAGTTAAGTCATTACTCATGAGAATGTCAATTCAAGTCAAACATTTATTGACAAAGCACTATCTTCAAGATACTGTGTTGATTACTGAGAGAAGAACAAAGAAAAACATCACATGGTTCCTGTTTTTAAGGAGTTGGATGTGGTGAAGTAGGGACCACTCCCTGTGCATTTATACACACACAGCTGCCCCTCTGTACTTTACATGTGCCTGCTTTGCGAGACTAGTAAGAAAGACCTTACCAAAAACAGGGTGACCCCCATGCCCCGCCCAGTTCTGACATTTGGCTTCAGCTAAAGTTTGTTACTAAACCCCAATATCTTATGTCAAGTCTGTTTATAAAATAAGATAATCAGCAAGCTTATGATACAATGAATAAGACAAATTTTATTTCCTTATTCTACATGTTTACAATTCAAGGAAGAGCTAAATAATCATCAAACATTGTGGGAATTACACACACTCATGCACACACACACACCGGCATTCAGGATAAAAATCTTAATAATTACAGAGTCCAGCGGTCACTTTAGCCTTGTTGTCTGTTATAGTCCTGGAATTAAGATTTATTTTTTAAGTACATAAATTAAGCCAGGGGTTAGAAATTTTTTTTTCTATAAAGAGTCAGATGGTAAACATTTCAGGCATTGCACATCATAGGGCCTCTGTCACAATTATTTGATTCTACCACGGTAGCATGAAAGTAGCCAGAGATAACATGTAAATAAACGACCTTGGCTGTGTTCCAATGAAACTTTATAGACACTGAAATTTCAATTTTGTATATTCATATATTTCTTGTTTTTCTTCTTTTTCTTATTTTTTCAACTGTTAAAACATGTAAAGCCCATTTTTAGCTTGCAGGTCACAAAAACAGGTGGCAGGCTCATTTGGCCTGAGGGCCGTAGTTTGCCAACTCTTAAGTTATACAGTAAACGATGTTTTTTTCTGATATCTCCTTTTAATATTTTAAGACAGATTTATTTTCATAATTGAAAACCTCAAATGTCTTCCTATTTGTAAAAGGAAATGTTTTTTTCCCCAGCTTTTTATAACTTCCCTTTTTCTACATTGTAGGTCATTGTATTGTTTCCATGAAAAAATCCTTTTTTCCTTTTAAAGCATTTTGTTAAGTAATTGTAGACCATGAACATGGCTAAGACGGCTTACCAAATTAATTTGCAGAGTTTTTTCCCAGTTTTTCTCATTATTCACTCCAGCATTATTCACCAAAATGTCCAGTTTTCCAAAGTGGTCTACAACTTTCCTAAAAGTATCTAATAAGAAAAAAAGAAAAAAGACATCATAGATACGTTCTTATTTTGCACAGACACATTTATGACAGTCTGTGCCCTGAAATGAGGTTTTAATTCATCCACGCTTCTCGTGAAGGTTACACTCTTAGACGGTGACTTCCTGCCTTGCTTCTCAAGTGTGGTTTGTGAGCCAGCAGCATCAATCAGTATTACCTGGGAACCTGCTAGAAATGCAGAATCTGCGGCCACCACAGACCTATGGAATCAGAATCTTAACCGTAATAAGATCCACAGATGATTTGTATGCACATTAAAGTTCTGTAAGCAGTATCAGTGGTGTAAATTTTAGAGAACTGAGCACCCTATGCTAAGAGCTCTTAGAAGTCAGTCTGGGCAGCCAGCATCTCTGTCCCTAAGAAGTTACGGAAGCTCTGTGGCTTAGACTATGACAAGCATCCCTTTAAAAATAAGCCATATTTTCTTCATAAAGTGTCATATTAAACAGTTACATATCCAGATCCATTATGATCATTTCAGTGCATTTGGATATCCTAGTAAGTCTGTTTTTCATTCAGATGGTTTTATTTGATTATTGTAACTTCGATGTTTGCCTTTTCTTTTTCTATTTTGACAGCTTTGTATTGCAAGTTTGTATAACAACTGTGTTCAACTAAGGTCAAGTCTGCATAGATTCTGAGGTTTGAAGGTCCCTCATTACGTTGTCCAACCACATTTCCAGTCCTTGCCAACCCTCCTTGACCAGTTAAAATTAGGCTTTACCCCTTGGTATTGAGAAACATTATTTCTCAAAGTAGCCTTTTACATAGTTCTATTGTTTCCCTGGGCCTTTTACCACTGGTTCTAGTTCTATTACTTGAAACTATAGATAACAATTGTGATTATTCTTCCAAATGATAGAAATGTGTTCTCGGGTCTTGGGTCCAACATGAGTTCCTTGAAAAAAATAGATCCGCACAAACTTTATACTGATTGAAATAAAATTAAAGAATTATTAACAACCACCAAACATATTGAAGACGGCATGGACTAATTTGCCAAATGGATAAATTACTATGCAAGTTAGCTGCCAAAAATATTGCCAAGACTTTCTAATATGTACCCTTTACAGTACCTTTTACTGTACTGGAATGGAAAACAACAAAATATATAAAAACTGTTCATTTTTTCAAAGAATCTTTAAAATGCTTCTTAAGATCTCAAATTGATTCCAGAAAGGGTCCTCCAGTAGAAAAGATCTAAGGAATATTATTATTGTTAATTTTTGCATTTTCATCTTAAATATATTCTACTCTTCAGAACTCCACATCCACCTTACAGGAAATTAGGTTGTCAAATATGGACGTCTGCTTGCTTCTTTACTTTTCTTTCCTCTTTCGGTGTCCACTGTATTCCTTATACTCTGCCCTTACTGGTGTATAACACACCAAATTATACATCGGTGTATTCTTCTTTATAACACACCACTGAATTTTGGGCTCAAGCAACTTACAGTCTATTAGTAACTCTTGCTGACATTTATATGCTGTGGTACTCTTTGTAATTTGCCTAAACTCTTCAGGTTGCATTTTTCATCTGTAAGTCATCTCCAAGAACTTTTTCACCTCTGTATTTTTATGATTTCAATGAAGTCTCTTTGGCCACATGTCTAAGCAGTTTTAAAAGTTGTAGGCAGCATTAAATCCTGACACTGGAAGAGCCAATGCCATGTTTTCCTAAACTGCAAATAAACGCTGATGTCCAGACAACATGTGGATTTCTCACGACCAACATGCCTTCTGCTGGTCACTCATTATGTGTCTGGTTTCCTCCTTCACAATCACTTATCCTTAAGGAATGTGTTTACAGTCAAGGTACTAATTTTAAATCCTGGGAAGCAAAACAATTAAGGTTAAATGTCACGTGTGAAACTACATAAATTCAGACAGAAATAGCTTTCAGATGATCTATAGGGAATCTGTTCCCTATTCCATCAGCACAGCTGTTGGGATTTGACACGACTTTATCCCTGATGAAAACTATCCTGTGCAATCAGCAAAACTTTATCCTCCAGCAACTAGCACTATGTTTACAGGTCTCTTCTACTCGTGCTTGTAATCCATGTTATAGGTCTTTATAACATTTTCGGATTTTAATTATATAATTTCCTTCAAAACAGTTTCCCTGAACAGCAGTTGGTTTCCTTCTAACATAGAGCTCCATTTTCACTCTCTCACAGAACAGCCCAACATTTTCGAAAAAACACATCCACGTTAAGAACAGAAGTACCAGAGTGACTTTTATGAAGATATTTTTGGTCCCTTGACTAAAGACGTGCCTAATAATTTACTTAGTCTTTCAAAAAAACTTTGTGAAATACAAATATTTTATTTTCCCCCAGAAAAACATGTATGTTTTTCATATAGATCTGTTGGGCTTCTATATGACCAAATCTGTTAATTGTCTACACCAATTGGGTCCCTGATATTTCACAACTAGATTGGTCTATTTTAAGTGAGTAGACGGAAACAGGAAAGCATTGAGGAAAGTCTGGTAGAAACTTTTCTTCTGCAATTCTAAGACTACAGCACAGCTATTATTGTTTTTAAAATATCATTTCATAGGGGAAACACCAGAGAGAGCATGTGGTTAAAAGTATCCAGTACGTCTGTGATGACAACCCTTGACCTTTCATTCTAGTACGTTCCAAAGGGAAACACTGCCACATTTGATTGTCATTGGACTCTGTGTCTTCCAGCTTTCTGGGAGAAGTTGTTTGCCATACTCGCCTAGCCTACGTTGTCTTTCCCAGTTCCATCTGCAAGTTCAATCATTTAATAATTACTGTAGCAGCACCGTCTTGGAATACACCAAGGAATCTTGATTACATTCTGTGCGGCCAAAGGACTAAAATAAAAGGATTTCTCAAGCATGCTTGGCTTTTCTTGCTCCTTAGCTTTTAGGGCTACTGAGACATCAGAGGAAACGTAACAGTCCCAGCTATCTCTTGCAGCTCAGAGGTAGCTGCTCTCCAGGAGATAGCCGGCCGCCCGCCCGCCCCAGGCTGGATCTCTGGCCGGGGGTTGCCTTCTTGTTGCTGCTTACTCAAGGTACGCTCTGCGTGGATGGATGGATTCCCCGCCCTTACCTCTTAGTTGTTCCTGATCGGCCACATCGCACTGGATGAAGAGAGTCTTCTGAGGTTCAAACTGCTCATCCAGGGCAGCTTTACACTTTAAACCTGCTTCACGATTCCAATCGACAAGCGCTACCTACAGACAAGAGGAGAGGAATCGAGATCCTGCGCGGCTCTTGAAATAGACCAACAATAAAGAGACCACAGGACGCTCCTCTTTTGGACCTGAGATGGGGCAGTTTACAGTTCGGGATCTCTCCCGGAGCGTTCGAGGTCCGCTCGAGCGCGCCAGCCTGGGCAGCTCTGGAGACTGCACGGCGGGCACCGGGGGCTCAGCCTCGGTCGCTCCTCCCATCCCCCGGGGCCCCGGGCCGACGAGGTTCGCGCCGTGCGCCCTGCCTCGCTTACCTTGGCGCCCTTGAGCAGCAGCGCCTCGGCGGAGGCTCGGCCGATGCCCTGGGCTGCGCCGGTCACCAGCGCCACTTTGCCGTTCACGTGCATGTCGCCGCCTGCGCGCGGTGGGCGAGCTCGGCGTCTCCGCGCGGCCGCGGCTTTTAAGGACCCTGCGCGCTCGCGTGCTGCCCGTCCGCGTTCTCCTGCCAGTGGGCGGGGATGAAGCTGTCAAGCAGCGCCGGGCACCCACGATTGTGTCACCTGGCCCTGAGCGCTCCGGCTCCGCGATCTTTGTCTTCCTGACTCGCAGCCAAGCCCAGATCAGAGCCTCCCCTCTGCCTGTGGCTGCCTGACTGGCGGTGGGAGGCACCAAGCAGAAAGGGTGCTCCCCAAGAAGTGTTCCCTTCAGTGCGCTGAAGACCACCCCACAAAAGAAGGGTGGAGGAGAGGCTTGAGAGCCTGGATTCCTCCTCTGCGCCCAGGTCCTCCTCTCTCCTCCCCCACCCCCCACCCCAAAGAAAAATAAAACCGGGAAAAAAAACCCCACAAACAAACCCAGCAAACAGTAAAGCACAATTTTAGGGCTGTTGCTTTTTTGTCTAAGTTTTTGTCTGAATTCCCATCTTCTGGACATTGGGGTGGGGATGGAGGGAGCAGAGGTCACGAACACCGTTGTGGGTTTTTTGGGGTTTTTGTTTTTCTTTCTTAATTGTGTTTTGGACAAACCTGTATAGATATTGGAGATGAAAGGTGCACTGTGCTCGGAACAGAAACCCCTGGATCCTATCATTTCAAGGCTGGAACTCTTGAATCTTGGAAATAGGAGTCTTATTGGCACTTACGTTTCAGATCAGTATCAATCCTGGGTCATCCGGAGAGTGCCCAGCAAGAATTGTCATCACTGACTGCACGGGACTCCCAGACTCGCTGTCACCCTGGTGGCGTGCTGGTTCAATGGTATGCTTGCTGGTTGAGTCATACTAGCTCTGGAGGCTCTGAGTTAAGTATGGGACAGAGGTTCCTGGTCCTCCAGGAACTTGAGCTTGAGCTGTGAACTGAGATGCATTCAGCCGGGAATATGCAGCTGACCTAGTCTGTCTGTCTGTCTGTCTTTCTCTCTCACCTGCAGGCTTCAATTCTAATTCTGTAAGCTTAATACCTGCTTGGCATTTATTTTCATGATCAAAGAAATTTAAGCACCTGGGGAGGTGGGGGTCAGGCAGAAAGCTTACACAGCAGAATGAATCCTTTGTGTACTTCTTCATCACCGGCAGATGAGGTGACTGACAGGGCAGGAATGTTTGGGGAGGTTGTGTGAAACGTATGTTGTCAGTAAATCACTGAAACAAGTCTTCACGTTGAAAGAGAACAGCAGAGGATTCAAACAAACATAGGAAACCGAAGAAAACCCAACACCTCTAGGGGCACGCACAGAACATAGAAGGAGAAAAGGAACTGTTTTTCTTTATCAAGAAAGAACACCTCAAGAGCCAGAGAAGGAGCCTCTGGAGTGACCCAGGGACATGTTGGGAAAGCAAAGTGTTGCAGCACATATGGGGAAAGGAGTTTCAAGAATAAAGGAGTTGTTACTAACACAAAGTACTCTGATAAGTGCAGGGAAGGAAGGATGAAGAAATACTTTGAATTTTTCCAGACAGTAGCCAACGTCAGTAAATTTAGATGGCACAGAAACCCAATGGCTGAAATTTAAGGAAAACAATGTCTGATGAGAAGATGAATATTGCAGAGGCTCCAGACCAACATGATATGGAAAGCAGTAGATTGGACAGTAGTTGGAAAGATTAGTAAGCCAAATAAGTTATTCTTTTAAGAAAGGAAGGGGACGGATTCAGGTTAAAAGGCTGCCAGTCACTGAGAGCAAAACCGGAAACAGGAAGCAGTACGGGGGTGGGTGGGTGAACTGGAAGAGCATTGGCTGTGGATTCACACAAAGCTGGTTCGGGTCTTGTCTCTCTGCTCCTGCCCAGCTGTGGGATCTTGGGCAAGTCGCTTCTGCTCTGTGCCTCAGATTTCTTGCAACAATGAAATTACGTCTGGCACAAAATAATAACAATATTAGTTCAACTAATTACTGCTGGGTCCTTAACAAATAATACACATGAGATGGAGAAAAATGTGAGAAACAGGTTTATTAGCACAAAGGAAGGACTGGGATCTACCCCCAACCCCTTTCCCTCCCGTTGGTTTCCATGGCCACTGCCTTTGTTCAGACCCTTATACTTTTTCCTGTGACAGCAGCAGCAGTTAGACTCCTGAATGATTTCCTTGCCCGCAGATTTCTTAGATCCAATTCGGTTTCCACACTCCTCCCAATAAAAGTTCTAAAACACTGATCTGATCGTGTTTAGACATTCTGATGTTTAAAACCCTTAAACTATCTCAACCCCAGGGCATGCCATAGAGGGCATGCCACTCCCCATATCTTTCTTGTAACCCCTCTTTACAGCCTGGGAAGCCACATCAGTTAAAACCTATCCCACTGTCCAGGCTCAGGCCTCTGCCATACAGTATCTGCTCACCTGAGTATAGTCCCCTCCTGCTTTCTTCACCTGTCTTCCCACTGAGCTGGAGAACTCTACAGTGGAAACACTTCTCACTCACATTATTGTAATTACCTTCCTGTCCCTGAGTGCCTTCAAGCTGTGTCCTGAGCACCCACGGCAGGGTCTGTGCTTAATACATGTTGAATAAAGAAAAGAACAGATAAATATAAGATATGTGTTTGAGAGAAGATGGAAAATGGTGAAAATTCCGATAGACTGTGATTACCTTTTTATATAACTTAAAAGTAAGACTGGAAAAAATACGTGGGTATGGCGGTTTGGAAGAAGAATGTTTTGATATTTTATATTAAATGTACATTTTGATTTTAAAATATCTAAAGGATATTATGTATAGTATATTTGAAAACCAAAAGAAGCACTCTTTACCCAGAAAACAAATTCCCCATTCCTCTGTGGTTTTTTGATAAACATTTCTCATCTTCCGTGCTCATAACATTATTTAATTTCATTTACATTAACTCTTTAATTCTATCGTCAATGTAATTTGTGTAATTAAAAACAATTCTTAGCTAAAACTAGGTTAAATCTGAAACAAACCATCATTCATATAATTTTGTGAAAGTATTCCTATTTATAGGTTATGTTTTATTTAGTTTGTTGTACAAAGTTATCTTAAAATAAAAACAAAAGTTAACAGTCGAATTAAAAGGGATTATTTTTATTATTTTTATCCCACCCCTCTAGGGGTGGGATAGGGAGGGTGAGAGGGAGACGCAAGAGGGAGGAGATATGGGGATATATGTTTATGTATAGCTGATTCACTTTGTTATACAGCAGAAACTAACACACCATTGTAAAGCAATTATACTCCAATAAAGATGTTAAAAACAAAGGGATTATTTTTCTTTTGATGCAATTGCAGGTGTTTGATATTTACTCAGGGACTGTCATCCCATAGAGGCTAAAAGCACAGCCTCTGGAATCCAGCTTTACCGCCTACTGGCTGTGTGACCTTGGGCAAGTGACATAACTTCTCTGAATCTCAGCTTCCTCATCAGGAAAATGAGGATGATGATAGTACCTATTTCATAAAGTTGTTGCAAAGACTATACCGAATTAAATAAATACTACATATGTAATTGGATTTGTTATTCACTACCAGACTGTGAGGTGGTTATTATTGTGGTCATTTTACAGATGAGGAGAACAGGTTTGGGGAGGTTAGGGGATTTGGCCAAGGTCACTTATCTAGAAAATAGAAGGGGCTGGCTTTGACTCCAAGTGTGGCTGACTCCTGAGTGGTACTCCTTCTTCTTCTTTTTCTTAAACTCTTTATTTTTTGAGATAATTGTAGCGGAGCAGTACTTTTCGCCATGATTGAATAGTGATTTCTTTAAGAAACACAAGTTAAAAACAGACTTAAATTCAAGTTAAAATTCAAATCAGAATTCCTTGATCACATTATATTTTCACACACACACTAGTGCTTGTAGCTCAGCCCTGACTTGTTAAGACAGGCCAGTTTCCACTTGATTTTCCTTTGTCCTGTGCCCAGGGGTGAGCACGGACATCCCAAAATGTACCTAGTCACAGGCCCCAGCTTGTGAGGGCCCCAGTCTATCAGGTGACTGATCTACCCGTGACAGCTCAGTCACCTGATAGATAAAAGCTTGTTTAATTTTTAAACAATCACATATAAAGCAACACAGAAATAGGCTTTTTCCGTATTGAAACCAAAAAGCCCTGTTGAAATACGGTAGTTTCTGCTAACACCAGGGTCAAGGATTCTTGTCTCGGCTTTGCTTCTGCAAGCTACAGCAGAGGAGCTGACCACTTTGGGATATCTACTATGTTCTCGTTCTTCTGCATGTTATCTCACTGAATCCCTTTTCCAATCCTGCAAAGTAAATATTACTCCCCTCGTTTTACAGATGAAGAAACTGAGGCTCATGGAAGACAAGTAATCTCTCCCAAGGTCAGACTTTGAGATTTAGCAACACACCTGGGTTCAAACCCAAGCCTCTGCTCCTTCCAGCAAACTCAGCTCTTCGACAGATGTGCGTTCAAATGCCGTCCCCACCTTTGTGCTGATGGTATGAGCTTGGCCTGGTTACTCAATGTCTATGGCCCAAAGTGCCCTGGACTGTTAGGTGCAGAGTAAACTGGCATTCTGTGAAGCACCCATTACAGGACCTGCCGTGCATACTTTGACCAATGAATCCTTGTTATTAGGTTCTTCCTTGATGTTCATATTTATTTCTGGATTTAGAGATAAAAGACAGGTAAAAATGGAAAAACAATGCTGATGAGGGTAAACTTTCGGCTCCAGAATACAGGTGAGATGTTTCTAACCTTTCATAGCGTACTAGTCTGCTCCAGCTGCCGTAACAAAATAGCATAGACTCTGTGGCTTAAACATCAGATATTTATTTCACTCAGCTCTGGAAGCTGGAAGTCTAAGATCAAGGTGTTGGCAGGTTTGGTTTCTTCTGAGGCCTCTCTCCTTGGCTTGCCAAATGTGGGCAAAAAATTTAAATCGGTGGCTGTATTTGAGTTTGTATATCTTTATTGCTAGTGTAGTTGGATATTTTTCATATGTTTACTGGTCACTTTTTTTTATTCTATGAATTGTCAGCTCCTTCACCGTATCCATTTCTGATCATAGTTTAAATATTTTTATTTTGTGTGATAGTTACAAAGATTATGAAATTATATTTTAGAAATGCACTCTGAAGAGGTTATGCATTAAGTGACAGGGTGTTTGGAATTGTAAGTAAAATAACCCCGTAACGTGGTGGACACCAGTGAAGCAAGAATAGCCGTGAGATACAGTGAGGACTAAGCCTTCATAGCACATTCCTGGCTATTTGTATGGATGTGTGACTATTCACTCCATGTGAATATCCTCCAAAAGCTAGGATACGTCCTTGTACCAATAATTTTATTAGTCACTTAGGATGGATTTAAAAGGCCAGAGGACACCTTTGGTGTCAAGGGTTTAAGCATGTATCAGAACATCAAATTGTACGTTTAAAATTTGCAGCTTTAGGGCTTCCCTGGTGGCACAGTGGTTGAGAGTCCGCCTGCCGATGCAGGGGACACGGGTTCGTGCCCCGGTCCGGGAAGATCCCACGTGCCGCGGAGCGGCTGGGCCCGTGAGCCATGGCCGCTGAGCCTGAGCGTCCGGAGCCTGTGCTCCGCAACGGGAGAGGCCACAACAGTGAGAGGCCCGCGTACCGCAAAAAAAAAAAAAAAAAAATGCAGCTTTATTTGCAATAACCCCAAAATGGAAACAGCCCCAGTGTCCATTAACAGCTGAACAGATAAACAAGTACTGGTGTATCCATACAGTGGAATACTACTCGGCAATAAAGATAATGAACTATTCACAAAAATAGTGTTTATGAATCTTAAAATAATTATGAAGCATGAAGGAAACCAGGATTGTTTTTAAAAAGTAAACATGTTATGATTCTAGTCACGTGAAATTCTAGAAAATACAAACGAATTTACTGTCAAAGGAAGTAAATCAGTGGTTTCCCTGAGGGTCAGTGAGGGCAGGGAGAGATTACCAAAGGGCACAGGGTGAATATAGGGGTGATGGAAGTGTTCATTAGAATGGTCAACAATGGTTTCATGGGTTTATATGTACATCATACAAATCCAATCGTACACTTTAATTATGTGCAGTCTATAGTTTGTCAGATGTCAGTAGAACTTTTTTAAAAAATGGTTCAGTAAAAGTTTGGATCCACTTCTTTTTTTTTTTCCAGAAACTGGAAGATTTCTCACGCTTATATTGACTTGACCTTCTGTCTCTCCATGCCTTGGGAAGGGTAGCCCTCCTTAGGGGCCGGCAACATTGGTAAGCGTAAAGATCATTTCTATCTGAGTCGACAAAACTCTGGCTGGATGATAAAAGACTATAGGATTTCCCTTTCTTCTATTTTCATTTTCTTGTCTGTGCAGTAATAGCCTTGAGGTGAACAGTTCATAGGCTACAGGAGTAAACAAACCCTTATTTGCTCTGACAATGACCTCAACTCCAGGAAATGCCCCAGTGTGATATGTACACACTCATCTCTTATAACCCTAGTCATCAAGACCTCTGGGGATGCACCTTCAGAAAAGGCACTGTCTCTCTAGTTTGGTACAGTCTCCTCCAGACCCTGTATGATTCATATCACACACAGTGTCTCTGTACAAATAATGGTTTCAGCTTGGCCCCTGTAGTCTTACCACAAGTGACTCCAGCAAACCAAATTCTGGACATCAGGGTGCATGTTCCTTTGTAGTACCTGGGAACAGCTCCCCCTCTATGTGCTGGGTGTTATGTGACATCTCTTGGGAAAAAGGGAGTCAATTCATCCTTCTCCCCAAACCACTAGAGGTTGTCATGACAACTTCCCCCTCCTCAGGGTGACTTCTGGATCCTCAAAAACCCCTGGCATCCAGGCCACAGAAGAGAACCACAAAGTTCTGTAGTCTTTCCTAGGTGGCATTTGTCAGCAATGCAAAGTAGATCAAAACTGGGAGAAGAAAAAATTCTTTGCAAGTTGCCAGCAATATCCAGACTGGCTCTTTTTTTTTTTTTTAATTTAAAAATTTTATTTTATTTATTTTTTTATACAGCAGGTTCAGACTGGGTCTTCTTGGCCAAAATGGGGTCAGAGAGGAGGGAACAATGTCCCCCTAAGGTGTAGGTTAGGTGTATTAAATGCATTATTGACTTAGGATATTTTCCACTTATGATGGGTTTATCAGGATGTAACAACATCATAGGTCGAGGAAGATCTTTATATTTAGCCAGTCTTTGACAAAGGAACAAAGGCAATATAATGGCGCAAAGATAGTCTTTTCACCAAATAGTGCTGGAACAGCCGAACATCCACATGCAAAAATAATGAACGGTCACAGACCTTCACAGTACCCCTTCACAAAAATGAACTCAAAATGGACCACAGACCTAAATATAAAATGCAAACATATAAAATTCCTGGAAGATGACATAGGTGCACATCTAGGTTGACCTTGGGTTTGGCAGTGACTTTGTACATCCAACACCAAAGGCATGATCCATGAAAGGAAGAATCGATAAGCTGGACTTCACGAGGCTTTCAAACTTGCACCTCTAGATCTTTGGGCATTCTTCTTGCCTATCCGGCCTCTCTTGCTTTTCCCCGTTCTTCGTCTTTTCTAGAACCCACAACCCACTAGTGCATTACCTTCTTGCCAGTAACCTTTGTGCCATTGTCCGTATACTGGACCTATAATGACACAACTATCCAGCTTCTCTATTTTCAAATTCAGGCAGCTAGGGTGCTATGAGGGCAAATCATAAACTCTAACAATGCTGTCCTCTCTCTCATGCCCGATGGTAATTATATAATTCAAGCGTTTGAATTCTCTTCTAACCCCTTTATCGCTATTCTTTTCCTTTCACTGTCAGGAGGAAACCTTTTACTTTCCCTGAAAGTATAAAATGGAATTTCCTCTAATATTATCAACCTACCTGTGACTTTACTTCCTTTCTCCTTGTATCCAAATCATGCTAGCAAAGTCACTTTGGTATAAGTCTAATCTCTCCATCTGTACTTTGAAATCTAGTCCTTTCCCTCTTCATAGCAATGCTAATTCACCATTTATCCGCTTCCTTTCCCCCTTATTTTCAGTTCTTCTTTCTCTGCTAGCATCAATGCTATGCGAAAATTTTCCAGTTTCTTTTCTGTTGAATTAGAAAAAAATCTCTTGCTGTCATATTTAGTTAACGTATTTTCATATTGGTATATATTCATTATCTTAAATCCATCACTTTCTGTTCATTTTTCAATCCATTAAAAAATATATGTATGTTTTATTGTCTGTCTTCCCTACCTCTGGAATGGGTACACCACAAGGGCAAAGAGTTGGGTGTGTTTTGTCTTTGAGATATTCCAAACCTGAAAAAGCTCACCTTTTCTTTTGAAAGAACTGCATTTCTTGGGACATAATAGGCCCTTAATAAATATTTTCTGAATCAGTGAATGGATGGTGCTTAGTGAGCTGGGCACTGAGAGTGGGCAGATGAAACAGAACCATCTTACATTTCCGTTAAGATGATAATAGTACCCACACCGCAAGGCCCGAGCACATTTCAGTCTTGATCACATTTACTTCTCTTCCCCACTTAACCCTCTTTATCACTTACCTCTTGAAACATTTTCTTGCCTTGAGTTTCCTGACCTTGCACTCTATGCTTTTTTCTCTCTAATTTTTGAGTCTTTTCAGGATTCTTTGCAAGGTCTTCTTCTGTTAACCTGTTGATGTCAACTTCTAAATGCTAACGCCTTCTCTTGTTTTCACACGTTACACAGACTCGCTGGTTATGCACATTCGTTTCCTGGCGTCAGTTTTGTCTAAATGCAAACCATTCTCAAATCTAAAGCCCGGTTCTTGCATCTGCAATTCCATCTGCATTGATCACTCTCCCCTTCTCACCTCCAACAGGCCCCAGAATCCGGTCCTGCTCCCACGCACCATGTCTTCATCGCCCCACTTCCCCAAGTCAGAGACCATCATCATATCCTTACTATTCCTCCACCTTTTCTTTCCTTTCCTAATCATTTTTCTTATCCTGTCTATTTTAACTCTGCAATATCTCTCAGACTGGCATAAAAGCAATAGGTATGTGAACAGTTTTTACTCACTAAAAATCTTAAACTTATCCATTACTGTAGAAATAATTGTACTGTATTATAATTGTCTGTTCATTGGTCCCTTTCACTCAAGAAAGTGTAAATTCCTTAATGGTAGGAATGTCCTCTGTTATCTTCTCAGCTTCTCACACCTGGTCTGGAAGTTGTGTAATTTAAAATATTTTTGGAAGGATAAGAGATTCTAGATAAATTATAATTTTAATTAATTTAATTATTTCAGTATTTTTGAGTTTAATAGTATTGAGTACACAATAGCTGAAAGTATATATTGGGGCAGTCTTTTAAAGATTTATCTTGATCGAGGAAATAATCTCGGCACTATAGATTTGAGTCAAAAATATACTATTTGAATATAATCTATTAGTGTAATAAGTTTATTATACACGTTATAAAAACTTCACATAGAATCCTCAAATAAATACTACTATAACTAAACATGAAACTCTTCCCTTGTGTGCACATATACTTTATATTTTTATTTTTTTATTAATTTTTATCGGAGTATGGTTGCTCTATAATATTGTGTTAGCCTGCACTGTATAGCACAGGGAACTCTACCTAATATACTTTAAACATTAGCAGGCTGCTGACAGATAGAAAAGTATGTTTAGAAGTAGGGAAGATTCCTTCTAGAAAAATGGTACAGATGAACCAGTTTGCAAGGCAGAAATAGAGAGATATAGAGAACAAACGTATGGACCCCAAGGGGGGAAAGTGTGGCAGGGAGTGGTGGTGGGATGAATTGGGAGATTGGGGTTGACATATATACATTAATATGTATAAAATAGATGACTAATAAGAACCTGCTGTATAAAAAAAAAAGAAGAAGAAGCAGTAGGGAAGATTCCCTAAGGAGAGACTTGCTTTGCCAAGTAATGATTACTGGCAGCGTGTCAGAAATGTAAAGAATCTGAGACATTCAAACTACAGCTTGGCCAAATTAATCTTAATATGCTGACATTAGAGTTTTTAAATACGCTAATGGCAGTTGTAACGTTTGAGAAAAAATTTGATATGGCTTGGTCACATGAAACAAAATCTTGACCCCTACACATTTTATTTTGCAATACATTTTTAAAGTGAATAGATTTAATTTTTTTAAATTAATTAATTATTTGTTTTGGCTGCATTGGGTCCTTGCTGCTGTGCGCGGGCTTTCTCCAGCTCTGAAGAGCAGGGTCTAATCTTCGTTGTGGTGTGGGTCTTATTGCGGTGGCTTCTCTTGTTGCGGAGCACGGGCTCTAGGCACGCGGGCCTCAGTAGTTGTGGCTCGCGGGCAGGCTCAGTAGTTGTGGCGGATGGGCCTAGCTACTCCGCGGCATGTGAGATCCTCCCGTACCAGGGCTCGAACCCGTGTCCCCTGCACTGGCAGGCAGATTCCCAACCACTGCACCACCAGGGAAGTCCCAAGCAGATTTAATTTTTAGAGCAGTTTCAGGTTTACAGAAAAACTGAACAGAAAGTACAGAGTTCCTATGTAGCACAATAGAAACAGATTATCTGAGGAGGTGGGTAAGTGGAGGATAGTTTATTTGTTTTCCAGAGGAAATGATTTCTAAGCTGGGTTCTGGGAGGATGAAGTTTGGCCAGAACAAAAGAGTCATCCATCTTTAGTTTATTTTGATAATTCCAGGAGCCGTTTACACAAAGTGTATTACATATATACAACCATTTGAAAGCCACTCCCTTTCTGTATATCCTTGATATGATTTAGGATTATAGTGGCAATGTAATCTGGGCACATGACAAATAGAAACAAGGGAGCAGGATTGAAAAGACTTGCCATGCATATGCAAATCATGATGTTATTGGCCCAATCTGCTTGTACTTTGACTTGTTTTTCTGTCACTGATGATAAATTTGTGACCAACACAGCTGGAATCCTTTAATGGTGTTGTCAGAGATTGTAAAAGAAAGTCAACTGTCACACACTGAGGCTAAGCATATGACCTTCAGTCCTATGCCAGAATAAACTGTCAAATGATTTAATGGTTGTTTGTTCAGAAATAAATATAGGCACATATAGGTACAATATCTGTCCAAAAATATTCCTGATTTTTCCTTTAGGCAAATTTCTACAGAATTACAAAATTCTACAATTTCTGACAAAATTAATCCACTAAATGATTATAGATTACTTGAATTTTTAAAAAAAAATTTTCCATGCCCCCTTAGTATGTTCGGGGTGTCTGTAATTACGAATGAGAATTGGATGAAAACACTCATAAATATTTGTAGGATGAAAGCAGGAGTACAAGGTTTATAATCCAGAGAATAAAAAATGTGAAACAATATCACACTGAGATTTTTTTAAATTTTTGATATTTCCTCTAATTCCTTATTCAGCCCCTCTAATTTAGACCATACAGTCTGGACGACTGCAAATAACTCAGTCATAAGTTGATGATAAGATAGGGGTCTTATCATCAACCTATTACTTTAGGTAATTGAAGTAATAACTCTTTGGGTTAATGTACACAGCAATCTCATGGAGAAATTTGCAGACGATGGGCATAGCTGTAATGGGCTACCTGCCTCCGATCTGAAAGACTCCACCTTTAGTCATGCTTTAAAAAGAAAGAAATACAGAGTGGCTCAAGTCATTTCCTGTGCTTCAAACATTTGGCAAAACTGAGTTCCAGGGTGGTCATAGCTGGCGTATTCAATTTGTGCAGCTTCTTTTGTCCTTAGGATACGTTGTAACATCTGCTATTCTGCAGTGCGTATGCTAATCACGAGAGGCCTTGTCCTATTATTGTGGCTTTTTTTCAATCTTCATATAGGAAAAATAAAACTCACATCAACCTTTTAGGGTGAATGATACGGTAGAATTATCTGTTTGCCACCAAGTTTGGGAAAAAACACATTTTTTTCTCTTCATTTAAATTCTAAACATATGAATTGAACACCTACGTATATGCACACACCAGGGCTGTAGGATGCTTGGGTTAAAGAACGTCTCCTTGTTCCCTAGACCATGAGGGAAGCTGCTTTTTAAAACCCAAGACTTTTTGTTAGCAAGTGAGTCACTTGTAATTTCTCTTCAACATATAGCTCATTGACAGTAGAATAGCTGTTTGTTTTATAATCACAGAAACAGCTGCACAAGGGCTCCTCTGCCTCACGGGCTCATCTTTCCTAGCTAGAGATGCAAGAAGTGTCCAGGTCTGGGAAGAAATTTCTTAAGAACTGGTACTCTAGGTATATCAGTGGGAGTTAAGGTTGTAGGGGAAGAAAAAATATCTTTTCCCTCTACCCATTTTAGGTTCACTGGCTAGGGCTCTGTCAATTAGACTGACAAAAGACTAATTGACAAGAAAAAAGCCAGCAGAAGTTTACGTACCCAGTGATGAGTAACTCAAAGGGGTGGTTAGAACTTGGGTTTATGTAGCATCTTAACAAAAGAACGATAATATTATAGAGAAATGGCAAACCATTATAGAGAAATGGCAAACTTTGAGCTTCTCAGGGCAGCAAATTCTGGGAAGGCAAATATATGGGAAGATGATGGTAGATAAGAGCTAGT
This sequence comes from Phocoena phocoena, assembly GCF_963924675.1. Lineage (NCBI taxonomy): Eukaryota > Metazoa > Chordata > Mammalia > Artiodactyla > Phocoenidae > Phocoena > Phocoena phocoena. The sequence goes on from NC_089224.1 coordinate 7,429,542, forward strand.
TTTAGCAAAGTTTGTTATATAGATTCCTCTGGTACTGCCTCTGGGCTGATATGGGTCTAGGGTTGTCTCCGATGATTATTTCCTGTTCTTCCTGGTAGAAAGGGGAGAGGAGGCACCTTAAAAATTTTGTGTACTGCTCTTGGGCAAATAATGGGAGAGGAGAGAGCTTTTCTTCTCCTGTTGCCTTCAGATCAAAACAATCCTTATGCCGAAGGGATATATTTTGGGGTAGCGTATCCTGCTACCCTTCAAGGTCATCACAAACTGTCTTCAGTAATGCAGTTCAGGAAATGTATTTCTTCATTTTATTAGGGTCTTTGCATGGAAAAAAAGAGAAATTTTATTGTCATATACACATTGATGTGTGTGTGTTATAGGAATTAAATTTCATATGAGTAAGATTTCAGGTGCATCGTTTGCTAGAGTGTCATATATGCATATATATATTAAATAGTTGTTTTTAAAACAAATTTCATTTTTGAAAACAGTTTTAGATTTAAAGAAAGATTGTGACAGTACAGAGAGTTTCCCTATACCTTGCACCCAGTTTCTCCTATTATTAACGTCTTACATTAGTAGGGTACCTTTGTTACAGTTAATGTACCAATATTACCTATTATTATTAATAAAGCCTGTATGTTATGTAGATTGTCTTAGTTTTTAGCCTGATGTCCTTTTTTTTTGTTTTGTTTCCAGGATCCTTTCCAAGATACTCCATTACATTTGGTTGTCAGTGTCTCTTTAGCCTCCTCTTGGGTGTTAAGTTTCTCAGACTTTCCTTGTTTTTGATGACCTTGGGAGTCTTGAGGAATACTGGTCAGGGTTTTTTTGCATTTTTTTTTTCATTAATCACTCTCTTAAAAAATTACTTTGGCCCTGGCCAGTGGGTAAATTTCCCTTTGTGTAAGTTAAGGGGTGAATGTCCCCATGGCCAGATCTCATTTGCAAGAAGCCTCTTTGGTATAAAAGACTAGACATTATTCCAGAATTCCTGCCGTATGAAACAATATCCTCGCATTTGTTGGGGCCCTCTTTTTTCTTTTTTTTAAGATGTTGGGGGTAGGAGTTTATTAATTAATTAATTTATTTATGGCTGTGTTGGGTCTTCGTTTCTGTGCGGGGGCTTTCTCTAGTTGTGGCAAGCGGGGGCCACGCGTCATCGCGGTGTGCGGGCCTCTCACTATCGCGGCCTCTCTTGTTGCGGAGCACAGGCTCCAGACGCGCAGGCTCAGTAGTTGCGGCTCACGGGCCTAGTTGCTCCGCGGCATGTGGGATCCTCCCAGACCAGGGCTCGAACGCGTGTCCCCTGCATTGGCAGACAGATTCTCAACCACTGTGCCACCAGGGAAGCCCACATTTATTCACTTTTTATCAAGCCTTTTGATAGATGTGAAAGTAAATTACTGCAGTCTAACATTAGAAATATTGAAAGCATCTTACAAAATATCATACTCATTAAGAGAGTATCTTGAGTGAATGGAAAGCAAAGAGGAAAATTTCCCATTTTTTGTGTTTTTTTTGGTAACTTTAAAAACTACCGTTATGCTCCAAGGCCAATTGTTTGCAAGTGCCTTGGAAATAATATAACTTAAATCTACAATATCAACATAAAATAAAGCAGACATTAGCTCATGACTTTGGAAATATTTAAAAATTAAAAATCAGTAATTTCTGCAACAGCCCAACAGTTTTGTCTTTTGTTTTTCTAAGTTAGAAACATTGTGGCATCATTTGTAGCATGAATCAAATTAAATCCTGCTTATTTTGTAGTGTGTCTGTAGAGATACAAAATCATCATCAATCGGTTAGGCACTTAAATATAAGGTCACAAATTAATCATTCTTTGGAATTGGGTATATGGACAGGGAAAGCTCCAGTCCTCTGTCCACCATTCACATGATATTTTTCCTTCTAATGGGAATATTGATGCATTTATGTGCTCAGCTCTTAGTATGTTTCCCTAAAGCATTTACCATCTTTTATTATAAGATATCTGCATTTACACATTAAAGAAGGATATGTATATTTGTAGATCCCTGCGATTAAATTTCTTTTGTTCGGGGACCATGCTAGGTCATTCTAACTCTCCCTCATATATTTAGGGAGAAATTTGTCCCTCTTTTTAAGGTTTCACCTAGGACTTTGCTCCATACAAGAGCAGATTGGATTAAGCCCTAAGGAGACTGTAATTTTCTTTTTATCAATTACACATTTGTCCCTCTGCCTCCTAAGAAAGTAGTAAAAGTTCAGAATATCTATTTTTCTGGATTGGAGAGTCTGGAGGTTCTTCAAAGTAGTTTCACTGTGGGATGTTCCACCAAAGCCCTCCAAATTATCTATTCTCTAACCTGAGCAAGAAATGCCAGTTTGGGGTATAGGACTCTTCAGACACTTGAATTTTTCACCTTCAAACAGAAGGCTGGAAGCATTGTGGATAAAACATAAATATTCACAGAGCATTGCATTTATAAATGTGTAGTAAGAAACGAATGAGCACGTGAAACCCATAGACCACTTTCTTTCAACATCGTGAAAGTACTATCTTACAGAGATTAAAAGAATGAAAGTATTGTCTAACTCAGAGACGGGAGCTCCCTCTAACATTGTGCAGCTCCCAATTAGTAACAGCTATGTTTCCCAAGCTCAACCAACCATAGAAATAAAGGAAAAAACAAAAAAACCAAAACGCACATCTAATTGATTTCTTCCCTTATTCTGATGCCAATAAACCAATAAAATACAGCAACAGCTGGACCAAGGAACTAAGCCACAAGGAAGAGAGTTTAATAAAAAACAGCTTATTGTATTTCTTTGCTAGGCTTGTGGGATCTTAGTTCCCCTACCAGGGACTGAACCCAGGCCCCAGCAGTGAAAGCAAGGAGTCTTAACCACTGGACCACCAGGGGAGGGATAGATTGGGAGTTTGGGATTGACATGTACACACTGCTGTATTTAAAACAGATAACCAACAAGGACCTACTGTATAGCACAGAGAACTCTGCTCAATATTACATAATAACCTAAATGGGAAATGAATTTGAAAAAGGAATAGATACATGTATATGTACAACTGAATCACTTTGCTGTACACCTGAAACTAACACAACATTGTTAATCAACTATACTCCAATATAAGATAAAAAATTGTAAAAAAGAAGTAGCAAAAATAAATAAATTTTAAAAAGCAAAACAGCCAAAATGTATGGTCTCACAGTTCTGCAGTTTAGAAATCTGAAATCAGGTGGTCAGCAGGGCCATGCTCACACTGAAACCTGGAGGTGAAGCTTCCCTCGCCTCTTTCTAGCTTCTGGTGAATTGCTGCCAACTGTTGGTGTTCCTTGGTTGACAGATGCATGAGTCCAATCTCTCTGCCTTCGGGGTCACATGGCATCATTCCTGTGTGTCTCTGTCTTCACGTGGCCATCTTCTTAAAAGGACATCAGTCACGTTGGGTTAGGAGCTCACCCCTAGTTCAGTAGGCCCTCATCCAAACATAACTAATTTCATCTGCAATGACCCTGTTTCTAAATAAGGTCACATTTGGAAGTACTGAGAATCAGAACCTCAACATATCTTTCTGGAGGTGGGGGGTGGGCAGAAACAGAATACAACATGTAACACTTAATATGTTTTTTGCCTGACTTGTTTTGAAAAGTGGAGTTACATTTACAACTGTGCTACTCATTCAGTAAATCTGAGAAGGCAACATCCGGAGATACCAAGAAGAGAGACTTCCTGTCCTTAAAAAGGTTAGAATCTAGATGAGGAAACAGATCATTTACAACTGTTGTAGGTAAAATGAAAATTCCTATAATAGCAAATTGGGCGAATGCTGTGAGAGCAGTTGATGGATGACATGTTTTTTGGCTTGAAGTGACTTTTATTTTCTTTATGCTTTAATGTTTTCTAAGTTTTCTGCAACAAACATTTATTTACCACCGAAAATTGACTTGAGAGAACTTGAGATTTTAAGCTGCCTCAAAACTTTAAAATAAAAAACTCCTAAAATAATATGCTGTCTTTTCTTCTACGATCTACCAAGATGATTCCTGAGGAATGTATAAGTAGGTTACTACGTAAGAACCTATTTCTGAATCAGGGCTAATTGTGACGAACCTCTTGTGTTGTCTGCTTTATCATGAAGTCTTTGTTTCTTGTTTAGCAATAACTCAAACAGGCTTTGCAAGATGCTCAGAAATGGTTTCATGGGTGTAGCTACTGACTAAACAGGTAGGCAGAGAAAAGAATTAGCTGGCCCCGCTGGTTCTCAGAAGCGGCCCTGAATATCGTAAGAAGCCTTCATTAGGAGAGGTGCACCTCACAGCTAGTCACCCAGCTGTGGCATCAAACCAGCTCATTTCTCTACTTTCAGGATTTAATCAGTCTCAGTGCTGCAGTAATCAGTGATAAACCATCACCATCCTAATGCGATCATCTTGTAAGATTCCTCATCCAATATTGGCATGCCTTGGGCTGCAACCCTCATTACTATGGCCCAGGCTTCCTCTCACACTTTTCAACGATGAAAAACTCACTCCCTACCCCAGGCGTCTGCGTTTCTGTTGAAGAGTGCAGTTATGAAGTTGTTTGTTACGTTGAACAGCAAAATATTTCCTAGCTAGAAAAAGGTCTATTGTTCTCATTCTATCCCCCGGGATGACAGAGACCCACTCAGCTCCCCCCTTCCTCCTGTTATTCTTTCAAATACTTGGAAGCAACCATGATATTTTGCCCAGATATTCTTGTTTTCATCACAGATGTTTATAGCCTGTTCATCATGAGGTTTCAAGTCTCTTTACAGTCCTCGCCATTTTCTCTCTGGCCGTTATTTGGAATTAGACCATTTCCCAGATCTGAACACGAATTTCTCGTGATATGTGTGTTGTGTGTGGTAATGAGTAGTCCCATCAGATGGTATGGTTCCTATGAGGCTTACAGTTAAATGAAAGTGTCAACTATTTTTCAGATACATTATTATCTTACCTCTTTCTCTGTATTGTACTTTTTTAAAAAAACTATTTCTTTTGACTCAATATTTGAATTGTACTAACTCTGTGAGATCTGTTGTTATAATGTCACCATCCAAGGATACTTTGGGTGTCAAATTTCTCATGCAAAAACTTGTCAATCTTGATCAGCTTATAGCAATTTGGTTTTCCTTTGTATTTGAAAATGATAGAAGCATCGGTTATGCTTCATCCATGTCACACAATCTGTCAAGTTATACTGTAGGCTTGCGGCTGGTGCCTGTTCTGATTTCTTGATGCCAGACCAGTTCTTAAATATTTTGAATGTCACCCGCTCCTGCTTTTAGATCTACATCAAAGGAATTGAACATAGATTGAGAGCTAGATTTAACATAAAACATCAGAAACATGTGCTCTCCTCTGACATGATGGAGAAAATAAACTTATAAATGCTATATTGTCTATAACATCCACATTAAGTCAAGAGTTGGAAAAAAATGATTTTAATTAGTCATGTTATCTATTTTTGAAGAGATGATAGTTACAAAAGTCACATGTTATCCAACCTTCAGGAGTACATGTGTTTGATGTTTTTTCTTTAAAGTGCATCTCTCTTCAGCAATGTGTGTTCTTTGGAGTGTTGAGTCTTTTCTGGGTAGTTTGGTGAAAACGTAAACTAAAGTTCTCAGCGCAATGCGTCTCCGTCCCTATCTTCTTTCGATCTCTGTCCTTCATGCAGTTTTGAATCCGGCTACATCGTTTTACTGCCATACGTCAGTGCTTACTTCTCGTTTGTTTTCATTTCCTGCTGCCTTCAGAGCTCCACACAGTGAAGGTGCTGGATCTACCATCCATAAGACGTGTGCCTTTCCCAGGCCGATTGTTTATTTAAGGAAAAAGATAGAAGAGAGGTCCACTCTATTTGTTTGGAGTTATATAAATATGCTTAAAAAGGAGGATTTCCTCATGTATTTCCACTTCAGTCTTCCTGTTCAGGGAGAGTTTTAAATGCACCTTTTATCACTATACGATGACAGCTTGAGTTACAGTTTTATAATTGTACCAAATGTATTAGAGACGTTGGAAATCAGGAAGGTAAGATGGAATAATAATTCTGAATTTCTCTCCATATGTATTATAAACGTAGGATTATCACATATATATATACACTCAAAACCAGTTTATCATTATAAAGCAGCAGATATAGTGCTATAATAGTAGCCGAATGTGGATGTAAATTATGGAAGAAGAAATTGATAAATAATTGTTATCTATATCAGTCTTATAGTTTTATTTTCCCCTTTATTTCACATTCTTCTTCATAGGGAGTTTGCTCACTAAGTTGTAGTCAAAAAGTTCTTTAAAAAGGATCATAATAGAAGAAAATTTTCAATCAGAAACTATTTTACATTCCCTTTGACATTATCTTGTGACTGAAGTTTTAAAATAAACATAGAACTCAGATAACATTATTAATAAATCTTAAAATATTTTACATGATTGCCAATACAGTTCTCAAATATGTAACTAAGATGGGACATACGGTACTACAGAGAGGAGACAAACAGCAATGATTAAGATAAAACTAAAAATAACATTTTATAATAAATGTTAATATTTAATGTAATAAATAGTTAATATATACTATTCCTATAAATATATTACATACACTTAATTTAATATTTATAATACATATATATTAATACATCTTTTTATAATGTATAATAGATACTATTTACAAGACATATATATTTAATATAATAAAATAACATGATAGTGTTTTGTGATTGATGTGTTTCAGGACCCATGTTATAGGCTTTACATATTATCTCTTTAATATGCCTCTCTATGAGGTAGGCCCTACTTTGTCTTCATTTTGTACATGGGGAACCAGGAGGAAAGAGATTAAGTATTATGTTCACAGCAAGAGAGATAATGAGAGGCCTGGGTGGGACAGAGTCTTACTTCTATTGGACTCTCACATTTGTACCTAATTTTATTATATAAAAAAGCAGACAGTTCAGAGAAGTGTTATCCTGACTTTGCAATTTGTCACAAGACCTTGATTTTTGAATTAGATTTACCTTAAAAATTATAGTTAGCTTAGAGTAATATTAAACTGATTTTGTCATTCAAGAGCAGAGAATTTGCTGAGTGATCAGCACTTACCAGGGCTGGGATTTTTAACTTGCAGGGGCTAACCTACAAAGTAAATGATTGTGTAGATAATGGCAGAGGCTCACATTAAAAACTGGGAGAGGGCTTCCCTGGTGGCGCAGTGGTTGAGAGTCCGCCTGCCGATGCAGGGGACGCGGGTTCGTGCCCCGGTCCGGGAGGATCCCGCGTGCCGCGGAGCGGCTGGGCCCGTGAGCCATGGCCGCTGAGCCTGCGCGTCCGGAGCCTGTGCTCCGCAATGGGAGAGGCCACAACAGTGAGAGGCCCGCGTACTGCAAAAAAAAAAAAAAAAAAAAAAACTGGGAGAGAGGATATTTTGAAAGACTGTTTAGACAGAACTACCTCCATTCCTCTTAAAAAATGAATACTTGACTTTATAAGAAATGACTTAATAACAATAAAAAACTTGTTCTGAGTAGCTCATATTTACTATAATGTCTATTACTATTATTATCAACAAGAAAAAAAATCCAGAAGAAAATAAAAATAATAATCAAACAAAAGCTATAAAATATGACCAATGTTAGTACAATAGATATCCATAGATACCATGTTTTTTCTTTATTGAAAAATCTGTACAGGCAATCATGGCAAAAATCCTTCGATAGGTACTTCCTGGTTGGTCCAGTGGTTGGGACTCTGTGCTTCCACTGCAGGGGGCACAGGTTAGATCCCTGGTCTGGGAACCAGGATCCCACATGCTGTGCAGCATGGTCCAAAAAAAAAAAAATTCTTTGATAATAAACTTGTATTAAAGGATAGATGTGAAACCACTATTTAAAATCCCCAAAAGTTAATTACCAGACTACATTTACTTTCAAGAAATTAGCATACAAATAACTTTGAGGCACCATTGTGTAGGCAGAGTAAAAACGGAGGCTGAATCATGAGATGCATGTAATTCAGTCCGTACAAGATTACATCTAGTTTCTAAGTCAGTTAATAATATGCTTATTAATCTGCATTATAAATACCACTTAGACAATATCTGTGTTACCTGATAGAACTCTAACTTCTACTTTTTTATTACTGAGGAAATAAATGTAATTTTCTATTCAGATTGAACAATTACACAGAACATTGGAATTACTAAGAGAATAAAGACCTGAATCCTTTTATCTCAGTTCTGTCTTTTGAGCCTAACACATTATGAGAGCAGCCTAGATGCGTTGGGATTTTATCCTGTTGAGGTTTGAATTACCTTATGGTTTTTTCATTTTATAGGGTGAATTACACTGTAAAGGTGAATATCAGCTAGCTACTGGTGTGTTTTTTTTCCCAGAACACTTTTAAAGTACATTAAACATTCTAGCATAAAAAGAGTGAACTAAAAATCACCAAACTGACTTACTAACTCAGCATAATTACTTAAAGAAAAGAAGGCAAAAGTAGTAAATAATTTTAATCTAAATCATGATACCTGTAAATATAGATGGCCTTGTTAAAGAGAAAAGAAACGTATTCAAATCACCGTGAAACAGCAGAGGAAGAAAAATGTCATGGATTTAATGTTATGTGGAGGACACACCATGTTTTCTTTAAATAATAATAAGAGGTTATCACAGCTTCTTGAAGTTGACACATGACCTTTAGATTTGTCATACACGGTACATGATTTTCTTGTTTGGAGTTGCACTGGTTTTGTTCTGCGATGAAGTACATTAATTACTCTGTTATTCTTTTTATTTAGAATTTTGGACATTATTTCCAGAAGAGTCATAGTTTGAAGTACCTCAAAATCTTTGAACTCAGAAAGGTAAAGGAAGTTGTTTTATGTCAAATATTATGATAAAAGCAAAGTAAAAAGCAAACAAGCACTGAATAAATATTGGAGAGACTTAAGTAGTTTTCTTTGTGTTCATCTCAAGCATGCATCGAACGCTCATTAAACTGTATTAGCTGGTGTAATAAATGTCGTAAAAGAATCGTGGCTCTGGAAGCTTCCTCTTGGTTCTTTTAGAGAGAACCACATCTGAAACAAACTGAAGTGGGAGAAAGTATGATTGTGCAAAAGACATGAGGAGGGGATTTTACACACTCCTTCAGCAACCGTTTCTATTTTGCTCAGCTGTGCAACTGTACTGCCCAATCATTCGTCCTTCCTTTTCAGTTGTCTTCCTTTTACTATAAGTTATGATAAGTTATTGCTTTCTGCTCTGTCCCCAGGTTTGGGTTACATTAGTCCACCCCTAATGTGTGCCAGATGTTTGTCTGACCAAGATGGCTGGTTCTTCTCTTTCTCCTCTGGGTGAAGAATTATTATTTTTCTATCCTCCAAATGTGCTTCTTTTTTAATAATTTTTATTGGAGTATAGTTGATTTACAGTCTTGTGTTTGTTTCAGGTGTACAGCAAAGTGAATCAGTTATACATATACATATATCCACTCTTTTTTATCAATAGATTCTTTTCTCATATAGGTCTTTACAAAGTATTCAGTAGAGTTCCCTGTCCTTATTAGTTATCTATTTTACATATAGTAGTGTTAATTATAATTGCTGGAGCCCATCACTGTATTATTTTTTAATCAAACCTTTCATCACCATGAAGATTTTTTTTTTATCGGAGTATAGTTGTTTTACAATGTTGTATTAGTTTCTGCTTCTCCTCAGCTTCAGAAACTAGGGCTAGTTATCACTGACATGAATGACCACCTTGACTTCCTAGTTATGGTTTTCTTGACAAGATTTCTCTTCTTGTGATACCTTTGAGCTCTTTCCACCTACTGGCCTCATAACGTCTCCCTTTGCATTTTCTAAGACATCAGGACAAAAAAGTAACTGTAGATGAATTGAAATAGTGTGGAATAAAGCTGAGTGCTTTTAAAGAGAAGGTTCATACACTACTGAGCTTTTCTACTGTCGGAATGGAAACACAGTCTACTCTTTATTTACAAAATATGAGACCTGAATCAGAGGACTTTCATTACCTCAGAAAACAGCTACTCAACAAAATATTTCCAACTGACTGCTATTAACAATTAGAGTATCAGTAATATCAGAGTGATGTGATCATTGCTATATAGGTCAGCTCAGAACCTGCTTCACACAAAAGTCTACTCTCAGATCTAACCTATTTTGTTCCAAGGTTGATTTAGAAATTTTGTTTAGATTTTCTGGTTGATCTTTTTTTTTTGCGGTACGCGGGCCTCTCACTGTTGTGGCCTCTCCCAATGCGGAGCACAGGCTCCGGACGCGCGGGCTCAGCGGCGATGGCTCACGGGCCCAGCAGCTCCGCGGCATGTGGGATCTTCCCGGACCGGGGCACGAACCCGCATCCCCTGCATCGACAGGCGGACTCTCAACCACTGCACCACCAGGGAAGCCCCCTGGTTGATCTTTGAGTGATGCTTGCTGCTGTAACCTATACCCATGGGTTTAGGTAACCATGGGAATTCCTCATTGACTGGTTCCCCTCCATCTGTAAATTCAATGATTCACACCTTAAGTAAGTGGTATGTTCTGCAATTAGCCTACAGAGCAAAAGTCACACACACAGAAAATTACTGAGAATATTTTAAAGAGCCCATGAAGCACACTGAACATGGTCTTGTGCATAAAAATAACAAGTACAGTGAAGTAAGTCAGAAAGAAAAAGACAAATACCGTATGCTAACACATATATATGGAATTTAAGGGAAAAAAATGTCATGAAGAACCTAGGGGTAAGATAGGAATAAAGACGCAGACCTACTGGAGAACGGACTTAAGGATATGGGGAGGGGGAAGGGTGAGTTTTGACAGGGCGAGAGAGAGTCATGGACATATACACACTAACAAACGTAGTAAGGTAGATAGCTGGGGGGAAGCAGCCGCAAGGCACAGGGATATTAGCTCGGTGCTTTGTGACAGCCTGGAAGGGTGGGATGGGGAGAGTGGGAGGGAGGGAGACGCAAGAGGGAAGACATATGGGAACATATGTATATGTATACCTGATTCACTTTGTTGTAAAGCAGAAACTAACACACCATTGTAAAGCAATTATACCCCAATAAAGATGTTTAAAAAAAAAAAAAAAAATAGCAAGTACATTACTATTTGCATACATACTAAAATATGGAAACTATAATACTAAGCTTGACTAAAATAGAAATCTAAAGCAAGATCTACAACGCATATGTCTGTCTATTCAAACCAGTCTTGGTTTAAGACAGGCACAAAATTCTTAGCAGTGAATTGGAGATGAACAGAAGGCTAAAAAGTGTTCTGTTTCCTAGTACATTTTACTACATTTCTGTTTCCACAGTAAGCTTTATTCATGCCAACAGTGTTATGAAGATGACAAGAGACACAGTGAAGTCACATCTATGCATGTGGATGAGATGATGACCAGGTTCTAAAGTCAGGGAGTAGGTTAATGGGATAACATTACAACTTCACTGTCATGCTCCTTCTTCTAAACTGTCACATCTTTTAACCTCTAACTCCTCTATGGATTACCATATTCTTTCTTGTGGTTATTAGTGTTTTTTTTTTAATTTTTATTAATTTTATTTTTGGCTGCATTGGGTGTTTGTTACTGCGCGTGGGCTTTCTCTAGTTGCGGCGAGCCGGGCTACTCTTCGTTGCGGTGTGCCGGCTTCTCATTGTGGTGGCTTCTCTTGTTGTGGAGCACGGGCTCTAGGCACACGGGCTCAGTAGTTATGGCTCACGGGCTCTAGAGCGCAGGCTCGGTAGTTGTGGTGCACGGGCTTAGTTGCTCTGCGGCATGTGGGATCTTCCCGCAAGAGGGCTCAAACCAATGCCCCCTGCATTGGCAGGTGGATTCTTAACCACTGCGCCACCAGGGAAGCTCCAGTTACTTTTGTATTTGTATTAGCTGTCCTGTAGTGTCCAGGTCTTATATATATACTTTTGATTCAGTACAAAAAATAGGTGCTTGAATAGCTACATTAAATTCTCACCTCCAACTTTCTAATTTATTCTTCTGTATTCCAGTGCAGGTCCATTCACGTAGACCATGGGTCTTTTTCTTCCTTTCATCACTTCTATTTTTTATCCTATCCATCATGCAGCCTCCACTTTCCTTCCTCCATTCGTCCTTCTCTTTCTCTTTCTCACCACCTTTCTTGTTTCCTTCCTCTTACACTTTCCTTATAGTCAACTCCACTCCAATTCACAGGTTTCATGTCTTTTAAAATAAAAAGGTGTTTTTATAAAAAATTGAACTGCTCATAAAAGTTTTAGCAATTCAGAAAAGCAAGTAAAAGAAAACAATAATAAACTCAACACCCATTGTTACCATTTGTGAACACCATTCCAGAGACCTTTACAGCCTATCTGTAGATGGATGGCTGAATGGACACAGTAACAAAAGCCGCCACTGCCAACACTTGCTGGTGCTGTTAAAAATGCTTTCAGTCTATGCTTATTTGATTCTACCCTTGAGGTCATAATTATTCCTATCTCCATTTTATAGGTGAGGAAATGAAGACTCCTGGAAGCTAAACAACTTACCCAAGATTACATAACCAGTACAAGTTGAGTAAACACACAATTGTCCTTGACGGTGGTGAGGGAAGGTAGGGAAAATTGATTGACATTATTGGGTCTTTTATAAATTCATAGACAATCATTTTAGAGCAGTTTTAGTTTTACAGTCAAGTTGAGCAGAAAGTGAGGAGAGTTCCTGTATGCCCTTCCCACCCCGTCTCCCCCATTATCAACATCTCCCACAAGATGGTACGTTTGTTATAATCCATGAACCCACATTGACACAACATTATCACCCCAAGTCCATAGTTTACATTAGGGTTCACTCTTCCTGTTGTACTTTCTATGGATTTTGACAAATGTCTAATGACATGTATCCACCATTATAGTATCATACAGAATACTTTCCCTGCCCTAAAAATCCCCTGTGTTCCACCCGTTCAACCACAAACCTCTGGCAACCAGTGATCTTTCTACTGCCTCCATAGTTTGGCATTTTCCCGAATGTCATATAATTAGAATCATACAGCACATAGCCTTTTCTGAATGGCTAATTTCACTTAGTGATGTGCATTTAAGTTTCCTCCGTGTCTCGTTGAATGTTGAATGACCACACTTTTGAAAGGAGCCATTAATAGCAATATTTTTATTTCACTCTGAGAAGAGATGTAAATGTACTTTTTGAATAGAAATGTTATTCATTATTTGAATATCTCCTGCTTCAACAGTAGAGTGTGGTCAGGAGGATATGCAAACTCTGACAGGTCAGTTTTTATGGAAGTTAAATAATATAAAATGTAATGAAAACGAGATCATTAATTCTGACCAAGGTTCATTGGAGAGCATGAACTATTAAGTATGTAGCTAGTTTTTACTATTAATCAACTCTTGTTTGTTGCAGGTAAGAACTAACTGTATGCTTACGGAATTGGATTGAATGAACTCTAACCGTATGTTGCCAAAGAGAAGAGAAAGGTGTAACTGATATTTTTTCTAAATTTCATCCAATTATACTTGCATGGATTTAAAAAATACTTTTATTCTAATTTAATTAAAATGCAACATAGAGAATTAGGACGGTTGTCGGAAGCTCATGGTTAAATAAATAAAACTATGGTGAAATCAGTCACAATAGGAAATAAATAATGTTTCTGTTTTTCTATGCTTTAACTCTTATGTCTCATGTTTCTTTAATAGTAATATTCAGACTTAGATTTTAAAGCAACTTAATATGCCATCAAACTTGAGGAAATAATCAACTACTGTTTGACTGAATGTTCTTCTCATCTCGTTGTTTTGATGCAGATTTCAGCTCTGATACTTACCTATGAAGAGCTGCTTGCTGTTCAATCTAAATCAGTTGGACTGTTCTTCATCTTTGCTCCAATCTTATCGAGGGATTTAATCAGCTAGGAACTTGGTACAAGTCACCACTAGAAAACGGAGTACATGATTATTGTCAATGGTGAGAGATTATTTCTGAATACATGTAAACAAAGAATAGCGTTCCACTTTATTTTTACAATTGCTTTAAAAATAATTTCAAAAGTATTTACTAGAGGTTGTGTTTGTTGTAAAAATTAGTTTTGAACTCCAGCTACCTGAGTTTAGTTACCTCCCAGTCTTCACTTTAGGGCAAAATTCAATTGGAATTTAAGTCAAACATGTCAGACACATATAGCAATTGTGTGAGATCAAGCAAATCCATTAAGTATAACTTTTTAACAGTAATCACTCTAATAACAATTGTTCAAAAGACGTCATTCTATACAGAACTTGATTTATTTTAGAGAAGATGAAGTAGAAAGATTAAACGAACTAAAATAAACTCAACTTCTCTATGGTATTTTCTTTTATAAAATATTTATATATCAAGAATAAACACTAGAGAAAACTGCTGAAATCAGATAACAGTGTTCTATGAATCTCGTGATTCTAAAGGGATGCAATTAACTGATAAAGGGGATGTGTTTACACATCTTCAAGACTATCACCACCCTTTTTAAAACAGACCTGATTCTTCTTTGGCAATTATGTTCTATGAGAAAAGAATACAATTCTATTTTTGCTTTATAATTTTAACCCTGGAACACAAAGCCCCAGATAAATGACTAAGTTTGCTTGAATTCTAATTAAACATTAAAGTTAAAAATTCAAACTTAAAAGAGTCAGTGTATCAACTGTTGAAATATAATTAAAAACAAAATCTTTAACCCAGAAAACCTCTTGACAAAGGTAGTGGAAAATAAATCAGTTCTATTAGTGAATTAATCTTAAACCAGAATGTGATACACATCACAGGCAATTGGCTTAGGAGATTGCCAAGGCAGAAACAAACCTCACCTCTCTATAACGCCAAGCAGATACAACCCATTATATGTATGTTCTCACGATAAACATCACTAGTCCTCAAGGAAGAGGACTTGATAGCACCTTTTGTCACACCTGATTCACCTTAACTTTATCATGATAACTGGGAAGAACCCCTGTGTTGACCTTACCCAGAGGAGAAACAAACTTCTACTAAGTCCAGGAGGCTGCAGGGAAATTAGACTCTTGCCCACAGGACTGAGCAGATAGGGCTGCTATCTCCCTAAATGTTTGCATTTCAAAAAGATGGCTCACAGAACGTTGAGGAAACACTCCCTAGTTGTGAGGCTGGCAGAGACTTATTTAGTCATTATAAAGATTTACGAACATTTGAAAAGGACAGAGGAAAAAATTCTGGAGCCAAAGGGAGAGGGAGGGAGAATTAATCTTCTTATTTTTAATTCATATTTGCCTTGATACCACCCACAGAAATAGAGAAATAGTATTATTTCATTATAATTCCCTTCCCCCTTTTTCCATCATCTGGAGAGCTTTCCTTAGATGCTAATTATTTTTTTAAACAGCTTTATTGAGATATAATTGACATACAATACACTGCAATATTTAAAATGTAAAATTTGATATTTTGACATATGTACACACCTGTGAAACCGTGACCACAAAGGGGAGGAAAAAGTTTTCCTCTACCCTTCTGGGTTCTTTTGGTTGTTCGAATAATTAAAGACAACATGTCTTGGCATAAGACAGATTAACAGGAGAAAAACAAATTTAATTATGTATGTACGGGAGCCCCATGAGGATAGGAGACCCACAGGTAGTCAGGCATTTGAGGCTTATACACCATCCTGAGTTAGGCAGAGGGGGTAAGGGTCTGGGACTTCAAAGAGGGAAGAAGACAATTTACTGGAAGATGGGAGGAGCAAATGTTTGGTAAACAAATGTTGGTCATGCCATCTGGAGACAAGGGGAACAGAGAGGAATCTGAACAAACAGGCTGTCCTGAGCTCCCCTCAGGCCACCACACCTGCTCACATTCTTTGTAGTTATCCCTGGTGATCACCCTCTTCCTAGACTAGACCCTCTATCCAAATTCTTTTGGGCAGTTAAGGGGGAGGTTAAAAGCTTCTCGTGAGTCTTTAAGCCTTGATTGTCTTCAGCTCAAGATAATCCACGTGCCAAAGTGACACATTTTGGAGAGGTTCCTTCTGATCCCCTTCAACCACAATCCAGACAGTGAACCTATTCATCATCCACAAATGTTTTCTCCCCCTGCTTTGTAATTCCTTCTCTCCACCACTCCTGCTCCCCCCTCTGCAGGCACACACTGTTCTACTTTCCGTCACTATAAATTAGTTTCATTTTCTAGAGTGCTATATAAATGGAATTATTCAGTAGGTACGTTTTTAGGTCTGGCTTTTCACTCAGGGTAGTTGTCTCGAGACTCATGCATGTTGTCACAGGTTACAATAGGTCTTCCCTTTCATTGCCGAGTAGCATTCTTTTTAGTATATACTACAGTTTGCAAATGCACTCACCTATTAATGGACATTTGACTGGTTTCCAGTTTGGGGCTATTACAGATAAAGCTGCAATGAACAGTATGTGACCAGTTTTGGACAGACATAGATGATCTCTTCTCCTGGGTAAATACCTAGGAGTGAAGTGACTGAATTGTGACTGAAGGGTGAAGAGTAGCAGAATGAATGTGCCGCCCTAAAAGGATTAGGATTATTTTGAGCTGATTGTTTTGAGAAAGAGCAGACAGAAGAGAAGCTCTGAAAACGGAGTCGAAGTTACTTTTTCGTGAGAGAAATTTACATTTATAAAGGAACTTCCCAAGAGAGTTTTATCACTGGAGAAGGCACTGACAAATCTACATAACAAACTATCTTGTTTATCATGCTTCTCCAGGTACCTCCCCATAACTGCCCCTGCCCCGCAACACACTCCTTTTTCTTTTGTTTTTAGCTAAATATGATATTGAAGCTGGAGTTCTAAGCCACCTTGGGGAGTTACTCATTTTTCCTTAGTATCTCCCATGTATTCCTGAGGTGTACATGTTAGTAAACTTCTATTTGTTTTCCTCTTAATTTGTCTTTTAATACAGAAGTCTCAGCTAAGAACTCAGAAGGGTAGAGGAAAATTAGGAAAATTATTTCTCTTTTCCTATTGTAGGCATAGCTTAACTTTTTTTTTTTTTTTTTTTTTTTTTTTTCCACAGGCTCCGGACGCGCAGGCTCAGCGGCCATGGCTCACGGGCCCAGCCGCTCCGCGGCATGTGGGATCCTCCCGGACCAGGGCACGAACCTGCGTCCCCTACATTAGCAGGTGGGCTCTCAACCACTGCGCCACCAGGGAAGCCCCATAGCTTAACTTTTTAATAAACTGCTAAACTTTTTTTGGAGTGGCTTTACTTTCAATACGCATTAGCAATGTATGGCACCCTTTCCAACACTTAGTATGGTATGTTTAGTTTTTTTTTTTTTCTTAATTTTAGCCAATCTAATAGGTTTGTGGTGGCATTTCATTGTGGTTTTAATTTGGATTTCCCTAATTATAATGATATTGAACGTGTTATAATATACTTACTTGCCATTGAAGTGCATTAGAATATGCCACCCCAAACTCTGCCACTTTGGCATAAGGATTATTTTGAGCTGAAGGTAATTGAGAAGTAGCAGACACAGGAAGAACTCTCTGCCCTCTCTTGCTCTGCCTAAAAAGCAGGACATAAATTTCCCTTTGTAAAGGTGACATAAACTTCCATATGTGAAGGCGTTCCTCTCTCCTGTACCAGGAAGCGGAGAACAACTCTTATCTCATAACACACCTTACTAAACAATCCTTATCTACCAGAGTTTCCTAGTCAGCTTTTCCAACCCCAGGAGCCCAAACCTTCCTTTATCTATTCACCTCTCTACAAGGTATCGCCCTTTGTTAAATGATATATAAGCTCTGAGTTTAACTGCCTCTGGATTTTCACTCCTTTCCTGTGAATTCTCCATGCAGATAAAATTAAAACCATCAGTAAAATTTATATGCCTTTTCCTCTTGTTAATCTGTCTTTTGTCAGTGTGATACTCATGCCATAGATGCAGTGCCTAAGAGCATGAAGGAAAAGATTTTTCTCCCCTACACCATCCATATATTTGGTGAAGTGTCTGTTCAAATTTTTTGTCCAAATTTTACTTTTAATTTGGTTACTTGCTTTCTTATTATTGAGTTTTGAGAGTCCTTTGTATATTTTGATATAAATCCTTTCTCAGATATATGCTTTGCAAAAGTTTTATTCTAGCCTGTGGCTTATCTTTTTATCCTCTTACCAGTTACTTTTGAAGAGCAAAAATGTATCATTTTGATGACTTTTAAAAAATCGATTTGTTCTTTTTATGGATTGTACTTTTAGTGTCATATCTAAGCACAATTTAACTAACTCAAAGTCACAAAGATTTTCTCCAATGTGTTCTTCTTGAAGTAGTATAGTTTTAACTTTTACATTTAGGCCTAAAATCCGCTTGAGTTAATTCTTTGCATATGGTACAAGATATTGAGCAAAGTAGGGTTTTTTTGTTAGCTTTTGTTTTTGTTTTTTGTTTGTGCCTATGGACATCTAATTATTACAGCACCATTTTTGAAAAAGCTGTTCTTTGTCTACCAAAATGCCTTTGTACCTTTGTCAAAGCTCAGTTGTCTATACGTGTGTGGGTCTATTTCTGGACTCTCTATTATGTACTATTGATCTATTTATCTCTATTTACTTCCATAAGTATAATTTTTTAATTGTAGTAAGTTAACATGTCTTGAAACCCAATAGTGTTTACTCTCAACTTTGTTCTGCTTTTTTCAAAGTTGCTTTGGCTATGCTGTCTTTTGCATTTTCATAAGAATTTTAGAAACACCTTGCTAATTTCTACAAAATTTTCTATCTGGGTTTTGATTGGGATTGCCTTAAATCTATATAGCAATTTGGGGACAACTGACATCTTAACAATATTGAGACTCCAACCCACGAATGAGATATGTCTCTCCATTTATTTAGGACTTCTTCAACTTCTTTATTTTCCATGCAGATGACAAACACGTAAACCAATCATTATAATAGGACTGTGAGCCCACACAGGAGAGGCTCCTAAATTCTGCCTGCAGTATCAGAGAAGTTTTTGAAGAGAAGGTAATCTTTCCTCTGATTCTTATGGTAAATATGTGAACATCAGGTAAACAAGTGAGCTCAGAGAGAAAAGAAGTACAAAAGCACTAGAGTGGGAGTTAGGATTAAACATTTAAAGATGTATAAGAAATTATGGTTTGGGTACGGGGACTGAGAAGGGAGATATGTGTCTAGACCTTGGTCATAGGGGCTTCTAGAAGATAATCTATCTTTTTCCTGTGAGCAATGGGCGATATTGAAGGATTTTTAAGCAGGGGAGCAACAAGCATGTTGAAACAGTCACTCTGAAAGTTGAATGACTTGTTTAAAGATCTTTAAAGATGTTTATATTTTAACCTGTATAAACCCCTGGGGGGGAAAGTCTCCATATTTGTGGAATATCACGCACGCTGTATAAATATTATTTATTTTTGTTTGACTTAAATTTATCTCTTTTTAGCATTACAAAATACATGTTAGCTTTGTTGACGTTGGACTCTGGTGAGCAAGTTTAACCCTAACCCTGTACCTGATTCTGATGTTATTCGTATTTTCTACAGTTTCATTTCTTTTTGGCATATTCTCTGGTATCATCATTTAACTACACAAAAAGAGATCCTTGTTTCTCTTTTGCTGTTACTGTTACTGTTGCTATTTTTATTCCGCTCAGGTATAAACTCCCTTAAACACTTAGTACCTTAAATTAATTACCTCTTTATTTATTCCTTATCACTAATGTACGACCATGCTCAACACTGCCACCTACGCTGTGTTTTTCACACCATCATGTCAATTAAACAGTTTTGACGGTTTTCCATGACATTGCCTCTGGCCGTTAACTCTATTTGTATAAATAACTCAGTTGCGTTTCTTTCTTAGGCTTTTCTTTGTAGGGTGGCAACATCCACTCACTGTTCAGGTTACTCCCTCTTTCACTATGATCTAAGCAAGCATGGGAAGGTGGCCTCACTTCCTCCTTGAATTCTTGTGCCCCTTCGTAAGAAACAAACAAACACGTGTGTAAACATAATGAGCAGTTAAGTTTTTTTCTCTCATGGTGTTTTGGAGGAAAGTCAAACTGGGTTGCTCAGGTTAGTGTGGGTTCATAATCAGACTAATATGATATTTGTAGAGACTTTCAACTAAGTGAGACAGACTAAAACACAGATCAAATAAAATTCTACCTGAGACTAAAACAACCATTGGAAATAATAAATCAGCCTTTTTCCCTTGATTGCATACTTCAAATGTTACATTCAAACTTTCCCTCATTGTATTGAAACGGATGTATTATTGTTAGGGTGAGACAGCCTGAACATAGTAGTAATGTAAGTTTCAGAATCTTTTTGACGTATGCAAAACACTTCAGACTCAACTGCCTAAAAAAACCCAAATCTGACAATTTTTTTTTACTATGAATCCAAAAACCATTTTAAATGAATCAATATTTTATGAATCCTCATACACAAAGTAGTTATATGCATGTATAAAAATGTGTAAAAGCTACTTTTTATGCTTCTACAGACAATGTTTGGAGCCAATGTGGGTTCCCAGACACTTCGGATGATGTGTCTGTGGAGGGCAGATGGAACAGCGGGGTTTGGTCAGGGGAAAGAAGAGAGAGACTCAAAAGATAAGTCCAGGGGAGGTTGAGATGATCAGATTCCTCTGTAATAAGAAAGAGATGCTAGCTTTTGTTCAGACATCCACACATCCGGCATCCCTAAAACTAAGAATGCAATGGGCATTTCAGGTCAAAGGGAGGCCAGGTCGAAGGTTGAGATATGTCAGGCAGAGAACGCCCTGCAGTAAATGGGTAGCTCTGTGTTCTAACTTCTATTTGCAGAGTCCCTGTCTTTGGGTAGAACCAGGTATTGCCGTACTTCTGGAGATCTGTTATAAATTTGATCATATCTTAACGTTTTCTCTCCTGGTAGAGTTTTTACCGGCCTCAGCCCTATTGAGTTGTAGCTAACTAAATGGGCCACGGGCGACATCTTGCTCCAGAGTTCAAGGGTAGGGCTCAATTAATGGAAAGAGATTTGTGGCGCCACCACATAAATCCAAGGAATTCTAGAAACCAAGCCAAGTCAACCACTGTAAGTGGGAGCCAATGATAAGTGAAAATAGCTCCCCAGGCCACTGCTACTTGACATTGAATAGCAACTGTTTGATTTATATTGCCTTAATGTTTTTCCAAGATCAAAACATTTTTTAAGAAAAAAAATTTTTTTCAAATATACTTTGAAGAACAATTAACAATCTCTTTAGAATAACTGAGGAAACCTTGGAGAAGGTGTTTTTGCCACCTTATTCAAGGCAAAGGGTAGAAGCTTTTTTTCTGCCTTTGTTTCATGTTTTGATCTCAAGAAACCATTTATTTTTCCTTTTGTGAGGCATTTAGGTAAAAAAGATTTAACTATTTCATGATAAATAAAGCCCCCATCCCCTTGAACATTTCAGATACTATTACTTTTCAGTATATCCCTCCTAAAATAGATACAGTCATTTGCATTCACACATACCACTGTGCATTTAAAACAAGACGATGGGGCAGAGATGGGGATGAGATCGGGAATATCTTCACAAACTCTTCTATCTTCCCTTATACTTCTAGTCAATTCTAAATGCATTTTGAGGAACTGTTAAATGTAGATATTATTTTATCAATAATATAGGAGCATAGACAAGACCCCCCCCAAATATTACATTTAAAATCTAGAAAAACATTCTGTTTAATCCAGGTGAATAAGATCTAGCGTGGGGCAATGGAATCTAAGGAGAAGGTAAAAGGTAAGATTACGTTTAGGTTTAAATTTTTTGCAAGAAATGCCTTATAAGTTTAGATAATTGCTAGGATTTTCTTTTTTACGTTAACGTCATCTGTTTTAGTCAAAGTGACACGTGCACAAGTTAAAAAATCGAGAAAGTACTGATTATAAACGGTTTCTTGCCCCAGTATTCTCTGCACTCAAGCCCATTCCTCAGAGGAAGGTGTTGTCAAATCTTTTAGCTATTTTTAAAACATTTTCTTCTTTATTCATACATATCTTACTACTACTGTTAAGGGAGAAAGGGACAGACAGATAGACAGACACTGACTTCTTCATGATATTAGGGATTTAGATCCGTTATATAACCCTTGACGTTAATTTTTCATTTTCATACAACACTTTGTGTGTCTTGGACTTAAATTGCCTCACTTTTCCTGGTGCTTAGTTGTTCAACAGAACAGTCTCTAATATTTTCCCAAATGTTCCACCTGATATATCAAACACCTATCAATAAATTTGCAAAAAGTTCAAACATTTTCCTGTTTTGAATCTCATTTTCTTTTAATCTCACGTTTTCCTCGTTCTTGATTTACTCGTTTATTTTGCTGAAATATATTGTCTAAGTGTTTCTAATTTTTTAAGCTTTCTTTATCTAAAATTATCTTTATTGTATCCTCACATTGATTTATAGTTTAGCTGAGTGTACAATTGTAGTCGAAGATCATTATCCCCTGGAATGATGAATATTCTGCTTTACTGTCTTCCAGCATCCAGTGTTAATGGTCAAACGATCAGTGTATATTCAAATACTTCTTCTATTCTATTTGAGTAGTTTCTCAATCTGTACTTTCCTCACACTATTAGAATCCTCTTTTGATCTGTGGTGTTTTAAACTCTCCCAGTGAAAAGTCTTGGAGTGGATGTGTTGCAACTGATGGGTTTCAATCTGGAGACACGCGATGGGAATGTTCTGATATTAATCATTTTATTATTTTCCCCTGCTGTCTTAGCTGCCTTCTGTTTCTGGAGCTCCTTTTAGGTAGACACTGTACCTCTCAGACTGATACTCTACTTTTATTTTTTCTCTCCTATTTTCCTTCTGTTTGTCTGTTTATGCCTTTCATAAAATTTCCCTAACTGTACCTCTATTCTTCTATTAAACTTGTATTTCATTATATTTTTAATTCCCAAAGGCCCTTTCTTTTCTCTGATTGTCCTTTGTTTAATCGATATATATTTTTTCCCGCCTTCAGGTCCATGCCACACCCCTGCCCTAATACCTGCTGCCATGAGTACTCATCTTTAGCTTGTCTGCGGGGCAAATTCATTAGTTTTTATGTCATAACTTCCTCATTTTTCCCATATCAGTGACCAGTCTCTGTCTACTTTTAATTTCATAAATATTTTTTCAAATCTCATCCTCTATTATTTCTTCATTCATTTTTCTTTAGCCTTGTGGATTAATGCCCCGTTTGGTACTTTACTGTCACTTTAGTTTTGTCTTTGGAATAAGAGGAGCTTAGTACACCATTTTTAACTTTATCCTATAACTGTCTAACGTGAAACGACTTCTGTGTATAACTCCTAGAATGGAGAGTTATCTCTAGACATTGAAAACTTTCAGGACTTAATAAAATGAAGATGCTTTGGACATAAAAGTCTTTGTAAACAGCCAGTATCTGATTAATTTTAAAGAGAATATGAGAAAATTTTCCCTAGTACTTTTGTTTGAAGTTCCCTTAGCATGCAACAATGAAGAATCACGTACCATTTAAACGCCATTTGTCCCAACACATAATTAATCAAATAGACATGTACAAAACACTCCATTGTGCAAACCTAGAGTTATTTGCACTATCCTACAAATAGCAGGAACTTTACCCCTTTCTCTCTCACCCTAAAAAGCATATCTGAACGCAAATGATTGTGAGTAATATTATTAATAAATTTACTGTATTAAAATTTGTGTCTTAAACTAAATAATTTATCTGTTTGGGGGAAAATAATGACTACCTATCAAACACAAAACTAATTTCAGATGGATTGTTGATCTAAATATAAAAGGCCAACACAATAAAGCTTCTGGAAGAAAATATAAAACAATTTCGTCATATCCTTGGAAGAGGAAAAGATTTCTTAAACGAGACATAAAATCCACTGTGTGTAAAGAAAAATATTGAGAAATTGGAACTATATTAAAATTAAAGACTTAAGGACACCTTTATGAGATTGGATACACTGCAGACTGGTAGAAAAGGTCTGAAACTTATTTATCTGACAAAGAATACAAAGAGAGGATATTGAAAGAACTCCTAGAAATCAATAAGAAAAAGCTGAACCCTTAACAGAAAGTGGGCAAAAGACTTGAATGGGTTATCCAAACAGCCAAAATACTTATGAAAAAATGATCAACCTATCAACCACCAGGGAAACGCAGATGAAAACCACAGTGAGATAGCACGACACACGCACCAGGATAGAGTTGCCAAGTTTAGCAAATAAAATATAGAATTCCCAGATCTAGGTGAATTTCAGATAAAGTGAATAATATTTTTGATATAAGTATGTCCCAAATATTTCAAATGTAAGTGGAAGTCCTATACTTTATCTGGTAACAGTAAGAAGAAAGGCTAAAATAGAAATGATTAGCATTATCAAGAGTTGGTGGCAATGTGGAACCTCTGGAACATTCAAACACCGCTGTGTGGAGTGGCAGTTGGTACCAAACCCCTTGGGGGAGCTCTTTAAGAATATTTATTAAATCCAAAGATAGTAAGTCTTAGGATTCAGCAATACCTAAGGAATACACCGAAAGATATGTACATAAACGTTCACCACACCATTCTTTATATCAAAACTATTTTCAAAAAGCAAAACAAAATAGATGTCTATTAATACAGTAACGGACAAATAAATTATGGTTTAATGATACACGGAATATCAAATAAGGAAGAACAAATGATTGCTGTACTCCACACTTTGATAACCCTGTGAGGTACAATATTGAATAAAAAAAGAGCCAGACAACCTACTACATTTTAGATGGCTCCATTTATTAAAGTTCAGAGACAAGCAGAATGAATCTCAGGGTGAGAAATCAAGGTCATCATCCAAGAGGAGGCAGCAGACTTGGAAACGTTCCATTTCTTGATTTGAATGTTGGTTACATGGGTGTGTTGATTTTGGAAAACCACCATGCTGTACGGCCTTTTTTTTTACGTTTGGATATTTTGTTTATCCTGGATTTTCTTGCATTAAAATGATAATTGCCTTGATTACTGACTCTTTGCCCCCCTCTTCCATTTTGACTGAGTAGGCAGTATTTTAATCACTGTGTACAGCCTTTTGATCTGTGCACATTTCTTTGTGCAGGTTATTATGTCAGTAAAAAGGTTTGGGGGGTTTTGTTTGTTTGTTTGTTTTAAACGAAATCATCCACAAAGTTAGTCATTTGTTTTCAGTGATAGAAAATTATTTGTGATACACGTGACAACTGATTTACCTGGTGAATAGTGACGATGTCTTTGAGGTGACCCACTGGAGAGCTCCTGAGCCTCTGCTCGGGTCAGGGGTCTCTGCATTCTTCCCATCCCAGCTGGGGGAGGAGAAGCAAATGTGGCTCTTCTGGGCAAACACTCCCAGATGCACGTATCAGCTTGTGGAAAATCACTGTTCTGCAGGGTCAGGTCATTGTACTGTAATCTGTCTCCTTCACTCTATTTTAAACATTCTCTCTCTGGTGTGCTCTCTCTAGCTCATGTCTTTTGTCCGAATTCTTAGCAGTTGGCTGGGATCTGGCTTTGCTTTAAAGTTTAAATGTTTCCTCTTTGCCTTGGCTTATGCCTCATGCTTGTTAGCACTTAGGATAATCTGAATCAATACCCACACCCTTCCTCCATCCTGTGCCCTGGGATGCTACCTTTCTAGGATGCAGTAAAACTAAAAGCATCATAGTAGAGAGAAGGAACATTACTACCAAGCTATTAACTATGGGGTCCCTTTATCTCAGAACAGGAAAGAAAGAAGTTACCACTGAGACTCGGCCATTTATCATTATCAGAAACTCTCATAGTCATGATAATGATGATGATATTGATCATATTAGGCGTATAATGTGTCATTGCTCCTGGGATGTGGTCCTGGCCTCTTGTTTGGTTGGAGACAGATTCCTAGTCTTCTGTTGGCTCTTCCTAAAACTCCCCAGATTTTACTATTATTTTTTAACTTAAGAACAACGCTTAGCTTTATATCTTCTCCACGACTCTTTCTTGGCCTTCCTGCTATAAACTTGAGTACAAGTCCTTTGAAACACATGCTATTTTTCATGTAGTGGAGAGAAGAATCAGACAGATTTGCCTTTGTACCCAGGTTCCGAGACTTAACTAGCTGTGTGAACTTAAGCAAGTTGTCCTATGAACCTCTTTGACTCTGGCGTTAAAGGCGATATTCAGATATAGAGCATGGAGTTATGGCTCGATTATATAAAGTATAAGGCACTTATCACTTTGCTTTGAATACAGCAGACTTTCAAACAATGCTAGTGCCTGCCCTTCATCCTTCTTCCATTCCTACCCTGATACTCACCGCTTAGCTGGTCCTCCCTAAGTTAGTTGATCAAAGTCCCCAAAATGTATCAATTCTGTGCATAACAACACCAGCACATCCATAGCTGCTTAAACATTCATTTCCTAGGGGAATACCTTCTAATGGTAATCTTGGTATATATTTATTGAATCCCATGCATGAACCATAAGCAAACTGCAGCTGAATAAAAGGATGGGAAGTGTTGTGGAAAGATCGATCACCTGGCAGATAAGGGCACACTAGGGATATGGAGGCAGAAGAGAGAGAAGAGAGAGCAAAACCCAAGCCATGAGGAGGGTGGTGTCAGCGGAGAGCAGCATGTTCCTTCCCAGTTCTTCTTGTGAATCTTTCTCGTGCAGAACGGATAAAACTTAACTTTCATTTCCCCCCAAGTATTCTCCTTTTGCTCCCTCACTACGACAGAAACAAACAAAGAAGTTCTAGATACATAATAAATACATGCTTGTTGACTGAGTTAAACAAATGCAGCAATGACCAGTACAGAGGATGGATAAAGAGTTTGGATTCCGGTGCGAGAAAAAAACAGGCTTAAATGCAAGATCCATCCCTTACTGTTGGAAAATTTAATTCAGTTACTTTGCCTAAGACTTGGTTTCCTAACGTGCCAAATAGAGGCAATAATACCTATCTCGTAGGACTGGGGTGAGGACTGCGATGAGGTTTACATGGTCTCTGGCGCATGTCTCAACAGTGTTGATGACTAGCATGCCGACCACCACCACTGTGACTATTACCACCACGCTGGTTAGGGGTCATTCGTCTCATGGGTCCACTTTACGTCTCACAGTCAAATACAGACCTTTTCTTCTTCCATTTATTTATTTATTATTTATTTATTCCCTCATTCATTCATTCAAGTATAGTTGATGTTCTATTAGTTTCAGGTGTACAGCGTAGAGATTTGATGTTTTTATAGATTACACAGCAGGCGAAGTTATTATAAAACACTGACTATATCCCCGGTGCTGTATGTTACATCCTTACGACTTACTTATTTTAAAACGGGCCCTTTGTACCTTTGAATTCCCATCACCTATTTCACCCCTCCCCCACCCTTCTCCCCCATTCTCCTTCCATTTAAAGGGACAGAGACCCCAGGCTTGAATTCCTTCAGAGACACAGGCTCCCTCACTGCTTTTGAGAGTCCTGGTTTGCTGACTTTTTCCAAAGTTGGGGTTCTTGGAGTCCCAGCCTCCCTCCTTCTCAACATTCAGGAGTTACAGGACCCCCTCAGTCTTCTCTGAAGAACTGGAGAAAACCTTCAGTTCCTTTATATTCCGTACTCCTGGCTTAATAAATTTTCCTGCAATTAAATAATCTAGGTACTCTTCAAACCACAGATGAAAATAAGAAACACTGGTGGGTCTCTTCAGTCATCCAACATAAAATTTCCCTAGGCCATTTAAATCAGATGTATACGTCATTCATTTTGTGTGAATAGGTTGTAATTTGTCTCTGAAACTTAGCTTTTTTATGGCTGAGCCTCATTTTCCATCACATTTCTATAGGATAAATCAAAAAAAAGTGCAGTATTGTAAACAAATATTTCTGAAAGCAGAGTACAACCTTTTCTCAAAATATAGGGCTCCCTTGATAACATTTCCTGCTGTTTTTGTCCAAAAAAGTGGTTTCTTTGAGAAAACTCTAACATTTTGTAGTACCAGCTTCTTTTCCCTCTTTTCTGTCATTTCCGTAATTTGAAATGTTTTGTTGTTGGCAGTGCTTAGGTAACCAGTTTATGACATCGGCAGGGTTTGATTAGGTATGAACATGAAGCAACTTTGTTCTCTCTCCCTAAATGCTCCTTTTGACTTAATCTGTCAAATCGTTCCCTTCTATCCCTGGATGAAGATTCCACAGCTTCTCCAGCCACTCTTAGGAATTAATGAGTAGTAACATTTTTTTTTTTAGCAGGTAGAAAGTACAATCCAACCCAAACCATCAGTATGTCATCATATTTAAATTTTCTCTCCTCCTCCAGTTCAGTCCTGCTGCAGAAAAATCTGTGGTAGGAAGGAGGATACTGAATTTTTTTTGCACCGTTTCCCCATCTTTTCCTTTACGTCTTTCCGCTCCACTCACCACGGGACCTCTGACTCTTCAGATGTCACGTGTGAGAACATCAAAGGGCGCACGAAGTCTTACTTGCCTGGTGCAGTTGTAATCTTGCCATGGACCCTCTGGTGTGGCAGGTTCCAAGTGCTGATCATTTCTCTTATTAGCAGTCTTGTGGGTTCTTTGAAGTTCCCCCATAGGGAAGCCCCATCAGCTTCCTGAGGTGGGTCATATGTATCCCAGATGGTTCCCTAGGATGCTGGCTTCAGTCCCTGGCTTCTGGCAGCCACCCCACACTTACTGCATCTCTTGGGTTACTTAATTCTGGACAGTGCTCTCGGGTGTCTCCTTTTTAGGGTGACACAAGCTCAGAGACTTTCATCCAGCCCCTACCTGGTCTATGAAACAGGACCTGCAGCTCTGGAAGTGGAGACCTGGCTCCAAGCACCTCTGGGCTCGTTGCCATAGTTTGCTCTAGTAAGCCTCGTGCCTCTAGACTCCCCAGACACGAGTCAGGTACCAGACCTGCGTTCCTCAATTTCCTGAGGTCAAAGGATCATCCCTAATTCATCCTTCTCACTTAGCATGGGGGTTGGGGGCTTGGGTGGGAAGGAAGTCATCCATGAGGTGCTCTCATTGCTGGAAACTCCTGAAGAAATCCATGGTCTGCTATCTCTCAATGTTCAAGCCTCCTTTTATATACATTTGAGAAAACAAATTAAGAAGTTAAGGGTCATGGGACTTCTTTCTTAGCATCTTATTAGTAAGTTTTGCACAGATGCTGGAACTTGTCTTTATTTTTATATGTCAGTTGTATCGCTTTTATTATTATTATTTTTATCGAAGTATAGTTGATTTACAATGTTGTGTTAATTTCTGCTGTACAATAAAGTGATTCACACATATATACATTCTTTTCCATATTCTTTTCCGTTACGATTTGTCACAGGATATTGAATACAGTTCCCTGTGCTCTACAGTAGGACTTTGTTGTTTATCCAGCCTATAGACAATAGTTTGTATCTGCTAACCCCGAACTCCCAACCCCTCCCTCCCCACCCCCTCCCCCTTTCTCTTTAGACGGTATGGGCCCTTGAAATTCTTTGTTCTCCACTGTGGAGGCTCAGCTGAGAGTAAGACAAGAAAAATATGTTGTACGTATGTAATAAAATACATGCCAGGCGTGGCAGAAAGGTCTTACAACACATTTCTGATAGGTAAAACATTCATCATAATATATTAGTTTTGTTTTAATTTTATTAATTTTATTTTTTGCTCTGTTGAGTCTTTGTTGCTGCACGTGGGCTTTTCTCTGGTTGCGGTGAGCGGGGGCTGCTCTTCGTCGTGGTGCGCAGCCTTCTAATTGCGGTGGCTTCTCTTGTTGCAGATCACGGGCTCTAGGCGTGCGGGCTTCAGTAGTTGTGGCGCACGGGCTTATTTGCTCCGCACGGGCTTATTTACTCCGCAGCATGTGGGATCTTCCCAGACCAGGGCTCAAGCCCATGTCCCCTGCATTGGCAGGCGGATTCTTAACCAATGTGCCACCAGGGAAGCCCCATCATAATATATTTGAAATTTAATAATGAAAATATTGTCACTTATGATACTAACACAACGAATGTAATGGTATATCAATTGAATGTAAGCTACTGGTCCCTCTCTTTTTTTTAATGTTTGAAAATCCTCCTTTCTATTAATGTTACCATATTTATGTGACTATCATCATTTTCCTTTGTTACAGGATGAAAAATAGTAAGCCAAGTCTTTTATACAAGCTCTAACTATCAATCAAGACAGCCATTCTTGAATAGTATAAAAATGTCACTTCAGATGTTATTTGTAATAACACAAAATAGGATATAAAAATAGTAAAAGCTTATTGTTAAAAAACAAAAAACATTAAATAAATAACAAGGAAATTGAAATCACCAAGAATTCAGAAAACAATACTAGTTTTTTTTGAATTTTGATGCCTATTCTTCTAGTTTCTACTTTAAGAGTAGAAACTCTTAAGAGTATATTTTGATTTACTGATGAGATCATACTATGTCTATGCAGTTTATCTTACTTTTAAGTTTAATACTATACATTAGCATTAGTGTATAATAATATAGGCTATAACAAATATATTTTAGTTGTGGAAGACAACTTATCATATAGTTGTAACACCATATACTTGATCACATCTTTATCATTGAACACTTATATAGTTCCCAGGTTTTATTATAATAAGCACATCAAGAAATTTCTTTACCCATAAATCAATATATATAGTTATTATTGTTGCCTTAGAATGTATACCTACACCGACTGAATTGAAGATCAAAGGGTTTGAACATTTTTGAGCTTCTTTAAATATATGTATATAATTATTTTCTAGATTCCACCAGCAATATATGAGTCCCATTAATGCCAAACCCTACAAGACTGAGTACTGCTTTTTAAACTTTAATAACTTCACACTTGAAGGTGGTACTTTGTTATTTCTACTTTTATTTCTCTGATAATCCTGCCTTTTAAGTGACTTCTGTTTACAGCACATAAAAATCTAAGCCATTGGAAATATTCAGTCTGAAGCTGCCTCACTCAAAATGCGATATTTAATGAGAATCTTTTCTAGTGGTTTTTTAAAAAGAAAATTTGTATTGACCATGATGGTGGATTGGTAACTCTCCATGTGGAAGTCTGGGCCAAAACCATGTCGACTTTGGCTGGTGTTCTAGAACTTTGTGGTCTTGACTTTTCATTTATTTTGTGTGCAAGAGAGAGCTCAACTACCTTCTAATTTCCGTGTGGAGTCAACCCTCTACTTCTTGTCCCCTTGCCTTTCCTGTGTCATCCTAACCACTGGTGTCTACAGGCACCAGTTCTTCCTCATAGCAGCAGGTGAATCCCATTTGCAGCTTTTCCAGAACTTGCAGAACCAGCTCCATCACATCTCATCTTATTGATTGCCCCACTGGGAGCAGGTGGCCTCTGCAGAACTTGGGGTGCTTCTCCAACTTCCAAGGAGCACTTGTCCAAGCTCAGGGGCACCACCATCAGTTGGCAGCCAGCTCCTCTCCCGAAGGAGTTTGTCACTTCCGGGGGCTTCTCCTATAAGTCTCTACATTTCAATAATCTTAACCTTTCTCCTTGTTTCCCCAGCCCTAAGGGTATAAGCTGTTTCCTGCAGTTACTGCCCCAGTGGTTACCTTCCAATTCCCTTTTTACCCTTTTGTTAACTAGTTAACAACTTTATATCTAGTTAGCAATTCTGTATATGAAACTATTTTCCCTTTAAATAACTGGTGAGATTTCTCTCTCCAGACCAGACCTTGACTGATGCACTCAGAAAAAGGCAGTTGCAGAAAATATGATCATATTGTCTTTATTGAAAATAAAGGGCCAGATGCTTACCACAAAAAACGGGCCAGAGAGTTGACATTTATTAATGTGCAGAAAACTTTAGGTTAGATTTGCATTTTATAGTTTGAGATACGTAAAATATGTTAGTATAACACCTTTTATAGTGGAGAAGATAAAAATGGCAAAACTAAAATCAGGAGTTTTGATGGGTTCTATGGACTGAATCGCTTTGTCCCCCAAAATTCATATGTTGAAACCCTAACCTCCGGTGTGATGGGATTTGGAGATAAGGCCTTTGGGAGGTAATTAAGGTGGAATGATATCATGAAGATGGGGTCCTCATTCTGGAATTAGTGCCTTTTTAAGAGGAGACACAGAGAGTTTCCTCTCTCTCCCTGCCACGTGAGGACACAGAGAGAAGGCAGCTGTCTGTAAGCCAAGGAGAGTTTTCACTAGAAACTGGCCATGCTGGCACCCTGATCTTGGACTTCCCAGCCTCCAGAATTGTGAGGGAATACATTTCCATTGTTTAAGCCACCCCATCTAGGGTATTTTGTTGTGGCAGCGTGAGCAGACTATTATAATAAGACAGAACAGTTTGCATCTCCTTTGAAAGAAATGATTAAAATTTGATGGCTTGGGAATGAAGTAACGAATGAAAATATTTTTAGGGAGAAATCCAAAGTGGAGGAAGTGTTTTTACATTCATTGGCTCAGAGGAATTCTGTGGTTTGGGATGTCAGAAACCTAGGAGATTCTTAGAGCTGACAGTCATTAATTTAAATCACAATGATAGTTTACTCACTTATAAAACAACACCACTGACCTTCCGATGAAGTCTTCCAGGCGTTGTGTTAAATTTTCCCAGGCCCAGTCTTCCTCTCTCATACGATCCACCTCAGTGACCAAGATGCTGTAAGAAATGATTGAAGAACAGATGGAAAAGAGTTATTTTGATCAGTACCAGACCGAAGCTGCAGCTTCTCCAGCACTATGCCCTACTTGGCCCCACCAATCTTAGCCTTAATTTGTAGTATTTCGGTATTTTGAAGGACCAGATCAAATTTCTTGGGTTTGATAATGCTTACCACGCTGGGAAGGAATTTTAGGTCACAGAACACTGAAAGGCAGGTTAAAATGACCTTTTCTCTGGCAGTTGACATAGGCCACTATGCGTGAAGGAAAGAACAGGAAAGAGAGCAAGCAGAAAGCTGAAAGAAGCATCCTGTGGGTACTGTTGCCCAGAAACTGCTTATTACCAAGTCAACAACGTAGGAATAGGCTGCAAAACCTATGCAAACCTGCAGAGGGGAGAAACGCAAGAGAGCAGGCCTTGAAGTAAGATGTTTGGTTAAGGGAAAATAACGTAAATGAGATATAGACATTAAAAAATGAGGAAACACTTATCAGTACACATTGAGATTTGTGGCACATTCTACGCTCTGAGAAAGAGCTGATGAATGCAGCATCTGGTCTTCTGGGGGCATTCTGTGGCTTCAGTGGCAGGAAGGAAAGAGCAGGGACACAGAATGTGAATTTGTAGTTGGGAGTCTCCACTGTGGTATTCAATTTTTATATTTAAATCCATGTTAAGAATAAACATAAAGTGTGCCCTGTAATGCTATATATTTTTTCTTGCCTCTGAGCTAAATCAGGTGATTTCCCATTATTTTTCATTTCTAAGAAGAAGGTTATATTTAGATAGTCACAAATCCAGAGATAGAGAAATCAGGAAATAAAATGATACGAAAATAATAAAAATATTTATATAGTACTACAGTTGCTTCATGAGAGCTTAAAATATTTTTCTTGGAATTTTGTAAGACTACTCTGTCTTATTAAATCTTTCTCAGGGCTCCCTCATCTGCAATCTTGCAAGGCAGAAATCAGCACACATGATATGGGTGTTTCTGTAACGACTGTGCAGCAGTTATTGGCAGAGTGAATTATAGTTGTAAACTACTAACAGATTCACAATTACGGCATCATTTGTTCTCAGTGCGACACATGAAACCATGAGGCCTTGTACAGCTGCAGACCTACCACTGTCCCAAAACCAGAGTGAGGGAAAGGAGCAAATCCCAGGGTCAAAAGAGAACGAATAACTAGGAAGGATTCAAGCCTTCCTTCTCCATTTGCATGTTCTAATTGCTAGCCTGTCGATAATCAAGAGTTGTTTTGTGGTTGGAAATTATCAGGAAACCCTACCCAGGTTTTAGAAATCCTGAAGTAGGAGGGTAGGATTACAGGGATCAGGGAATATATAAATAAATACAAGAACGTAAATGTCAGGCCTGACCACCAGCTGGTTATCTGAAACAAGTCAGCAAAATGCCTTCTACTTACCGAAAACTTTTGTGATTTATGAGTCCTTAATCTTAAATGAGATTATTGACTGTTTGTTTATATCTGATCTACAAATACATAAAGTCAGTTGTGCTTCTTCTTATTTCTTTATTTGCTCATTTATAGTAAAATAACACAGAAGGATACATAAAAATGAAGGGGAAAATCACCTGCAATCCCAGGAAGTAACCTACTATTATTTGGTTGTTTCCCTCCAGGTTACTTTCATATATATATTTACATAAGTGTAACCTTAGTGAAAATATTTTTATTTTAATAGTTTATAAATTATTGAATAAAAATTTATGTAAATATCCATTTAATGACAAT
This sequence comes from Phocoena phocoena, assembly GCF_963924675.1. Lineage (NCBI taxonomy): Eukaryota > Metazoa > Chordata > Mammalia > Artiodactyla > Phocoenidae > Phocoena > Phocoena phocoena. The sequence continues at coordinate 7,464,051 of NC_089224.1, forward strand.
ATAACATATACCACAACTATATAACATATATTTTACATGTAATATAGTATATGTAGTATATATTCTATAATAATTATATGGTATAATATAAATATTCTTCGTTAGAAAACAAAGTTACCATTTTTTTTTTTCTATTAGAAACAATGGTTCTACGAATACCTTTATTCTCTCACTTTTGGGGTTTGTAGTTTTTAATTGTTACCAAAGACAGCAAAGATAAAAGACCTATATGGGAATGAAGGCTATGGCTTGGAACTCATTAATGTAGTAATGGAATTAGCCAACATACATTAGCTAGAGTTTCTAATCTACATTAGCTGAGCTGGTGCTTTTTAAAGTATGACTTAAGAGAATTACAGGACAAGAGCATGAAGCACTTCAGGGGCATTCTACTTCCTGGCTTCAATTTCTGACTCTACATAGTTCCCCCTTTGACTGGTGGAGACCTCTACATAAGGTGGGATCTGGCCTCCATGGAAATTGGAAACAGGTGGGCTTTGAAATGGTGGATAGTTTGGACCGGACACCGGAGGCTCATTGTATAAGCTTAACATGAGTTGGAAAGAAAGCTAAAACAAAACCCAAGAAATTCCAGTGAAGGTAGAGAGAGCCTGAGGTAAGAAAAACAAAATCTGTGAAATTTTTCTTCAGAGACTCTTAGATTTCATGACCAGAATGGTGTGAAAGGAAGCAAAAGGAAGGAAAGGACGAAGACATTATTGGCTGCATTTTAGCATTTCCAACTGCCATGGAAGTATGCAGAGTGTGGAAAGGTAGTATATTTTGTCTAAGCCCAAGAAAAATTAATTTTGATTCAGTGGGGACTATTTAAAACAGACATTTGGCTACTTCATAGTGACCTGGGACCAACAAAAATCTGTTTTTCCCCAATTTTTCATTAGCTCAATTTGAATCAAACTGCCAAAATGTTATTTTATGAATTTTATGGGTCAGCTTCAACTCTAAGTTAAATATAAACATATACACCCCTTTAACCTCAGTTTGGTCTTATAACATACATATGTCTCACATAGATTTTTAAAAATCTTCCAATTACTGAATACATTTTTTAAATAAGTTGAATTTGTTGACTGGACTTTTCCAAGAAGGGTTTCCATGGATTTTTTGAAAATAAACTTAACTGTGACCACAAAAATAGAACATTATTAAGATATTCTTCCTGACCTTCCCTTGACTCTTTTCCAAAACGAAAATTGAAACTTAGTTTGACCTCTTATACCATGGTGTTTGCCATGTATTCCAAAACCAATTATCATCACAAATAAGACATTCACTAAAACAGCTGCCATGGAAAACTGAGTTTTGAATGAGGCGTTCCAGAGTTACGTGTTATCCTCAGCATCAAATAAAACCTGATCCTTCAGAGGGTGTTTGTTACTCTAATTGGCAGTGTATATGCATTTTTTTTTTTTACAATTTTTAGTAAACTGTAACTAGTATTGTTTAATATAATATTAAGTAATACCGCTTTGTTACCTCAATGTAGTTTTGACTAGAATATTCTTCTATTAAGAAAAGCCTAAAGGGAATCTTTCTATTCAACTAGTGACGCAAAAAGGGCATTTTTAAGCCAACTCAGTGGACTACTGTAAATTTTTATTCCATTCATAAAGGGGAGCCCCTCTGTCGATGTAACATACACTTTGACTTGGTATTAATTTTCCCCATCTCTGCTGCAATTGCACAGAGCAGACCGCCTTCATGCCACATGAAACCTTGTCCTTGCTCAGGGTGTGCACAGGGATGGACCAGTCGTTGAGTTGGACCCCTGCCCTCTCTGGTGCTCCACTGATGGCAAGTGAAAAGCCAGGATGGAGCCCTTCACTGAGGCAGGGTGATACACTTTTTTTTTCCTCCAGTGGTGGGATACAATCATGAGCAAGAGTGTGTGTTTTAAGGGGACGTGAGGAGGCACTGATAGGGGATTTCTGCTAAATGTCTTGTATTTCCCCAGATACAATCAGTTCACTGTCTCATTAGACCTTTTAGGTAGTATTGCTGTAGACACTTATTTAACCTGGAGGTACAGGATTTAGATGATAACAAGAACTATTATAAGGAACTAACACTTATGTAACACTTATTGTACACCAAGCATCGTCAGCTGAGTACCTCATCTGACTCTAGGTAGGGAGCTTTATAACCCCATTTTGTAGATGAGGCAATAGAGGCTCAGCTCAAAGATGTTTAAGTAAACTGCTCAAGGTCACACAGAAGATAAGTAGCAGGACTGAGATGCAAACTCAGGTGGTCAGGCTCTAACCTAACGTGCTATGGTGATCAGTACTCCTTGTAGTGTGTCCCTCTGTTACAAACAGATTTTAAAATAACCTCAGTTTTTCTAGCTGCGGTTTTCAATAATTTAAAACTATGGATTTTATTTATGAGGGCTGGTTCAGCCTCTTAAACAGAAATCATGTTATGTCTGAGGATGTCTGGGAGCTTACACTTCTCAAGAGATTATCATATCACCATATATCATATCATCATATCACCTCACAGGTGACTTAAGAAGCTAGTTGAAAAGAGAAAATGAAAAGGCAAGTGTGCTGTCTGACCTGCGACCTAGCCCTACACAGTCAAAGGGACATTTTCCCTGGTTTCTTAGTGGAACGGTAACTGTTTATCAGAACTTGCTAAGTGCTGGGCATTGCACTGAACACTTTGATAGTAAGGTATCATGTAATTGGTATCATTTGCAATTTGTAGATGAGACGGTGGAGGCTCAGGAGAGGATGCAATTTGCCGACTCTTACACAGCTAACAAGCGGCAAAGTTAGGATTTAAGCCCCAGACTGTTTGGGTTCAGAGCTTATACTTTAAAAATATTGTACCACACTTTTCCACAATACAGATCTGGCTCAAGGGAGGCGGAGTGTAATGCAGTGCACTTTGGCCCGTGTGGACCTTGCCGTTTTAAAAGCTCTGGGATGTCCTGTGATACTTTCCACAAGGATGCTGTCCACCATCCTTATGTGGCTTTGCAGTAACAGATACCAGTGTGATACAGGAAGGAGGAGAGCATATATGAAATCCTCATCAAACTGGGGAAGAATTACACTGAAATCTCATAGCAAATGACTGCAAACACTTAGTCAAATTTCCCTATTAACGTTTCTGTGCTTCATTTGCGTCTAAATGCTTGTGTAGTCTAAAGACATTTGAGTTATTAGGTACTCTTTCATAATACAAATTAGAGATTTTTTGGGAGGCTCAAAGTAAGTGAATACCTAAGCACAATAAGAACTCCTATGGTAGACAAAATTTGTCTCCCTAGAGAAAGAAATAATCTTTATCTTTAGAAGTAATATTTATCTAAAGTCTGTATCTTGTAGGAGACTGAGTCCCTTGATCTCCTTTCTTTCCTTTCTAGATGAGAAAATTGCAAATACTCCCAACCAGTTGAGAAGACATTTATCCTCTTTGGGTGACTCCCTCCTGGCTCCCCACCCCTCACCAAATTTCCTAGCTAAGTGTCCATGGCTACTCCTATTTGTCCATCCTTATCATTCTCTGGGACTGTGATCTTCCCTTGATCTGGGCCAATTCCTCAGCCTTCTTTTTTTAAAACTTATGTTTGTGATAATGTATGTGAAAGCATTTCGTGTAATCCCTGACCCTCAGCTTTGCACAATTCCAGACTTTTTTGTAAGAAGAGTCCATGCAGTAATCTTTTTGAAGTCAGGAACTAGGAAATTTATCTTGGATCTGTGTTTGCCTAGAAAGTACGTTGCTTTTACTGACATTTTATGTTTGCTTTCAGTGGCTTTGGGAAGGCTTTTGGAGCATATGGAGGGACTAAAGCTCTCAACAATCCTCTCGCAAATTAGTGAGAGTTTTCTTACAAAAAAGCAGGTATTTTAGAGTTTGTTGAAATTTATCCAAGCTGTTTATTATGATACAGGAGATCCAAATTTGAATATTTGACAGATAGCATGAAAAGAACGTTAGAAAATATGTTGGTTATCTTTCAGTTAACGAAATTTGACTGATTTTTTTTCTTAATAGGACAGTAGAGCAAGAATGCGGGTGACGTTATTGTTTAATCTCTCATCTGTTAGTATTAGTAGGGTACCCTACAGTTACAGCAGTTTCCGTATTTAAATACTCCTTTTACTCAGCTGACTTACGTGAAATGATGGCTATAACCGAGTTATAGTGGAGACTGTGTTGGCCACCGCAGCATCCATCCTGTCCTTCCTTTATTGTGTAGCTGCAATGGGATTTGAGTTTTGTCATCCTCTCTCCAGCTCTAGGGGTGAGCCCTGATTGTTCCAAGGCAATCAGAGCAATCCTATGTTTACTTTGCCACAGTGATACTTTCTTGGATGGCTGAGCCATCCAGACAGAAACAAATCCACACATGGCTCCAGACTCCAGGATTTGGATCTGAAGTTAGTTAGCATCTCACGAAGAAGGAATTGATTAGAATCAAACTTGGAACTTTTTTGATGATTGCAAGAAAATAAGAGATGTAAATGAGGTAGAATATACCCAGCAGTGCCATATTCTTCCAGGATGAAGCCGGCACACCAGGAAGTACAGAGCCTAGGGGATCAATCACAAGGGAATAGAGTGTGAACCTTGATCAAGTCATGCCTAAAGTTTGTCCTCCTGGGCTCTCAGGTTCATAAATTAATAAACTCCCTGGATTGATTTTTGTTTTTATTATTTGCAACCAAAAAGCATCATAGCATTATAAGAGGGTATATAGCCAGTGCCATTTTGGTGTACTTTCATAAGAATAATAATGGTATCTTATCTTGGGTGAGGAACTTTGGGATTTGTTTTCAAGAATTTACCTGTTTCTTCATTAATATTTACAGTGGTTGGTGCACAGCAGTCCACAGTTTTGTGATTATCCTTGCTTCAAAAAGAAATTGTGATACAGAGAAATTAAGCACTTTCTTGCAATTTAATCCAATAATTATGTAGAATTAAGAAATTAGAGAAGAGATGTACAGGAAAATAGAGGGGAAGAGTTGAAACACACACAGTAATTTAAATGGGAAAAAAAAAAAAGCTTCTATTGTTACCAAATTAAAGAAAAGCATCTGGGTTAGATCTTAAAGTTGGAGAGAGAACATTTATGTCTTTAGTCTTGTTTTAATACCTTGAACTCCACAGTAATTAAGTCCTTTCAAAGCTTAATATATCGAAGTGAGAAGGAACACACAGAGTCCTAGCTGAAAGCTGGATGCAAAGGAGGATTACCAGTAGAATGATAAGATGATAAGCTTATTATTAATATCTTTTTTATTATTCCAATTTTTTGGATTTGTCATGTTCATGTATTATGAATGAATAAGAATGATCAGTACCTTTTTATTTCCTAGTAATCAGTTATCTTATTGTAAGTTATTTAAGGAATCCTGGCACACAGTGGCTTTCCTGCCCAGTTTGGGGATCTAATCCAGGGGCCTGTTTCTCTAGGATAAACCTGGACCAGGGACTATAGCTACCACCTACCACCAGGTCAGCTTCCAGTTTTTATTTTCACCGCATGACTAGAGGCACAAAGCTGTGCTGGGTGAGTCATTAGCTGGTGGTCATTCTGTTGCTAGAATTTTCCATCCTGCAAAAGTCAAAATTACAGTGCTTGAGAGTCCCAAGAGATTTCAGAATGAGTTTCCAATCAAAGCTCAGCATCTATGTGGACTAACAAGAAGGGAGGTACTCTCCAGAGTTCTAAAACATGGGCAGTTTGAGACAAGCAGACATGTGGCATTGTTGGTCTTTTTTCTTCGTTACAAAATGTTGAGCATCTGTTTGCAGCTGACATCATATTGCCTCCTTACTAAGTCTAGCCCTTTATATTATTTCCTCATTTATATTAAGCAGCCTTGTGTTTTATGGTTGGTTGTTCAGATTTTCATGAGACAAGCTGGGTTATTTAAGGTATTTTTCTTCACTTTAGTACCTCTAAAGTAGAAGGCATTAACATTTTAAAGACATTAAGACCTTTTGTATTGAATCGTATTGTATTGAATCGTCATACTAATATTGATTAAAATAGTTTCCAGACAAAGTACTAAGTCATCTATTGTATTCAATGACATTTACCACCTATATAACTTAAGCCCTGAAAGAGACTGGTATTTACATATAAAAGCTTGTGATCAAATTCCTGTATTATTCTCCAAATAATGCAGACACTATAACTCTTATTTCTGACCTTTACCAAAAAGATTTCATTGTTTTATTGCTCAAGACTGTAGAAGTATTCTGGTTTCTGGTTTTCCTTAATTCAACCTTTTTTTAAGAATTGAAGTATAGTTGATTTACAATTTTCAAGATAGACAGCGAAGTGATTTAGTTATACAAATATATGTATATATTGTATATTTATATATGTATATATATAAATATATAGACAGATATTATTTTTCAGATTTAAAAAAATTTTTATTTTATCTTAGGGTATAATTGGTTTACAATGTTGTGTTAGTTTCAGGTATACAGCAAATTGATTCAGTTATACATATACAAGTATCTATTCTTTTTCAAATTCTTTTCCCATTTAGGTTATTACAGAATATTGAGGAGAGTTCCCTGTGCTATACAGTAGGTCCTTGTAGATTATCTATTTTATATATAGTAGTGTGTGTATGTTAATCCCAAACTCCTAATTTCTCACCCCCTTTCTGCTTGGGTAACCATAAATTTGTTTTCTAAGTCTGTGTATTTTATTTTTTAAATTGAGGTATAGTTGAATTATATTAGTCTCAAGTATACAACATAGTGATTCAAAGTTTTTATAGATTATACTCTATTTATAGTTATTATTAAAGATGTACATTTCTTTTCATCCAGCAATCTCATTGTAAGCAATTTTTCTTGTGCACATACATGGAGACATTTTCCAATACACATGTACAAGATATTTATTGAACATAGTTTGTTAAAGAAAGCAATAAAGATGACAAATAGAAATGTCCATCAGTGGGTGAATGGGAAAATAAGTTTAATTAATACACGTTGTAGAATCCTTTCTAATCATTAAGAAGAAAAAAAGTAGATCTATATGTACTTAAATATACACATAAATATTCAGAATATGTATATATATATATATGTTTTTTGTTGGTTTGTTTTGTTTTTTGGTGGAGTGTGTGCTGCAACTACTGCTTAAGAATAAAAGAGAAGAGAGGGCAGACAGCAGAAGCAAGAAGAACTACAATCCTATAGCCTGTGGGAAAAAAACCACATTCACAGAAAGATAGACAAGATGAAAAGGCAGAGGGCTATGTACCAGATGAAGGAACAAGATAAAACCACAGAAAAACACCTAAATGAAGCGGAGATGGGCAAACTTCCAGAAAAAGAATTGAGAATAATGATAGTCAAGATGATCCAGGACCTCGGAAATAGCATGCAGGCAAAGATCGAGAAGATGCAAGACATGTTTAACAAAGACCTAGAAGAATTAAAGAACAAACAAACAGAGATGAACAATACATGAATCAAAATGAAAAATACACTAGAAAGAATCAACAGCAGAATAACTGAGACAGAAGAACAGATAAGTGGCCTGGCAGACAGAATGGTGGAATTCACTGCTGTGGAACAGAATAAAGAAAAAAAGAATGAAAAGAAATGAAGACAGCCTAAGAGACCTCTGGGACAACATTAAACACAACAACATTCGCATTATAGGGGTCACAGAAGGAGAAGAGAGAGAAAGGACCCAAGAAAATAATTTGAAGAGATTATAGTTGAAAACTTCCCTAACATAGGAAAGGAAATAGCCACCCAAGTCCAGAAAGCGCAGAGAGTCCCATACAGGATAAACCCAAGGAGAAACACGCTGAGACACATAGTAATCAAATTGGCAAAAATTAAAGACAAAGAAAAATTATTGAAAGCAGAAAGGGAAAAATGGCAAAAAACATACAAGGGAACTCCCATAAGGTTAACAGCTGATTTCTCAGCAGGAACTCTACAAGACAGAGGGGAGTGGCATGATATACTTAAAGTGATGAAAGGGAAAAACCTACAACCAAGATTACTCTACCCAGCAAGGATCTCATTCAGATTCGATGGAGAAATCAAAAGCTTTACAGACAGGGCTTCCCTGGTGGCACAGTGGTTGAGAGTCCGCCTGCCGATGCAGGGGACACGGGTTCGTGCCCCGGTCCGGGAAGATCCCACATGCTGCGGAGCGGCTAGGCCCATGAGCCATGGCCACTGAGCCTGCGCGTCTGGAGACTGTGCTCCGCAAGGGGAGAGGCCACAACAGTGAGAGGCCCGCGTACCGCAAAAAAAAAAAAAAAACCTTTACAGACAAGCAAAAACTAAGAGAATTCACCACCACCAAACCAGCTCTACAACAAATGCTAAAGGAACTTCTCTAAGTGGGAAACACAAGAAAAGAAAAGGACCTACAAAAACAAACCCAAAACAGTTAAGAAAATGGTCATAGGAACATACATATTGATAATTACCTTAAACATGAATGGATTAAATGCTCCAACCAAAGACACAGGCTTGCTGAATGGATACAAAAACAAGACCCATATATATGCTGTCTACAAGAGACCCACTTCAGACCTAGGGACACATACAGACTGAAAGTGAGGGGATGGAAAAAGATATTCCATGTAAATGGAAATCAAAAGAAAGCTGGAGTAGCAATACTCACATCAGATAAAATAGACTTTAAAATAAAGAATGCTGCAAGAGACAAAGGAGGACACTACATAATGATCAAGGGATCAATCCAAGAAGAAGATATAACAATTATAAATATATATGCACCCAACATAGGAGCACCTCAATACATAAGGCAACTGCTAACAGCTATAAAAGAGGAAATCGACAGTGACACAATAATAGTGGGGGACTTTAACACCTCACTTACACCAGTGGACAGATCATCCAGACAGAAAATTAATACGGAAACAGAAGTCTTAAATGACACAATAGACCAGATAGATTTAATTGATATTTATAGGACATTCCATCCAAAAACAGCAGATCACACTTTCTTCTCAAGTGCACACGGAACATTCTCCAGGATAGATCACATCTTGGGTCACAAATCAAGCCTCAGTAAATTTAAGAAAATTGAAATCATATCAAGCAACTTTTCTCACCACAACACTATGAGATTAGAAATCAATTACTGGGAAAAAAACATAAAAAACACAAACACATGGAGGCTAAGCAATAAGTTACTAAATAACCAAGTGATCACTGAAGAAATCAAAGAGGAAATCAAAAACTACCTAGAGACAAATGACAATGAAAATACGACGATCCAAAACCTATGGGATGTGGCAAAAGCAGTTCTAAGAGGGAAGTTTATAGCTATACAAGCCTACCTCAAAAAACAAGAAAAATCTCAAATAAACAATCTAACCTTACACCTAGAGTAACTAGAGAAAGAAGAACAAACAAAACCCAAAGTTGGCAGAAGGAAAGAAATCATAAAGATCAGAGCAGAAATACATGAAATAGAAACAAAGAAAACAATAGCAAAGATCAATAAGACTAAAAGCTGGTTCTTTGAGAAGATAAACAAAATTGATAAACCATTAGCCAGATTCATCAAGAAAAAGAGGGAGAGGACTCAAATCAATATAATTAGAAATGAAAAGGGAGAAGTTACAACAGACACCACAGAAATACAAAGCATCCTAAGAGACTACTACAAGCAACTCTGTGCCAATAAAATGGACAACCTGGAAGAAGTGGACAAATTCTTAGAAAGGTATATAACCTCCCAAGACTGAACCAGGAACAAATAGAAAATATGAACAGACCAGTCACAAGTAATGAAATTGAGACTGTGGTTAAAAATCTTCCAACAAACTAAAGTCCAGGACCAGATGGCTTCACAGTTGAATTCTATCAAACATTTAGAGAAGAGCTAACACCCATCCTTCTCAAACTCTTCCAAAAAATTGCAGAGGAAGGAACACTCCCAAACTCATTCTATGAGGCCACCATCACCCTGTTACCAAAACCAGACAAAGATACTACAAAAAAAATTACAGACCAATATCACTGATGAATATAGATGCAAAAATCCTCAACAAAATACTAGCAAACAGAATCCAACCACACATTAAAAGGATCATACACCATAACCAAGTGGGATTTATCCCAGGGATGCAAAGATTCTTCAATATATGCAAATGAATCAACGTGATACACCATATTAACAAATTGAAGAATAAAAACCATATGATCATCTCAATAGACACAGAAATAGCTTTTGACAGAATTCAACACCCATTTATGAGAAAAACTCTCCAGAAAGTGGGCATAGAGGGAACCTACCTCAACATAATAGAGGCCATATATGACAAACCCACAGCAAACATCATTCTCAATGGTGAAAAACTGAAAGCATTTCCTCTAGGATCAGGAACAAGACAAGGATGTCCACTGTCACAGCTATTATTCAACATAGTTTTGGAAGTTTTAGCCATGGCAGTCAGAGAAGAAAAAGAAATAAAAGGAATACAAATTTGAAAAGAAGTAAAACCGTCACTATTTGTAGATGACATGTTACTATACATAGAAAATCCTAAAGATGCCACCAGAAAACTACTAGAGCTAATCAACGAATCTGGTAAAGTTGCAGCATACAAAATTTTGCACAGAAATCTCTTGCATTCCTATACACTAATGATGAAAAATCTGAAAGAGAAATTAAGGAAACACTCCCATTTACCATTGCAGCAAAAAGAATAAAATACCTAGGAATAAACCTCCCTAAGAAGACAAAAGACCTGTATGCAGAAAACTATAAGACACTGATGAAAGAAATTAAAGATACCAACAGATGGAGAAATATACCATGTTCTTGGATTGGAAGAATCAATATTGTGAAAATGACTATACTCCCCAAAGCAATCTACAGATTCAGTGAAATCCCTATCAAATTACCAATGGCATTTTTTACAGAACTAGAACAAAAACTCTTAAGATTTGTATGGAGACACAAAAGACCCTGAATAGCCAAAGCAGTCTTGAGGGAATAAAACGGAGCTGGAGGAATCAGACTCCCTGACTTCAGACTATACTACAATGCTACAGTAATCAAGACAATATGGTACTGGCACAAAAACAGAAACACAGATCAATGGAACAAGATAGAAAGCCCAGAGATAAACCCACACACCTATGGTCAACTAATCTATGACAAAGGAGGCAAGGATATACAATAGAGAAAAGACAGTCTCTTCAGTAAGTGGTGCTGGGAAGACTGGACAGCTACATGTTAAAGAATGAAATTAGAACACTCCCTAACACCATACACAAAAATAAACTCAAAATGGATTAGAGACCTAAATGTAAGGCAGGACACTATAAAACTCGAAGAGGAAAACATAGGAAGAACACTCTTTGATGTAAATCACAGCAAGATCTTTTTTGATCCACCTTCTGGGGTAATGGAAATAAAAACAAAAATAAACAAATGGGACCTATTGAAACTTAAAAGCTTTTGAACAGCAAAGGAAACCATAAGCAAGACAAAAAGACAACCCACAAAATGGGAGAAAATATTTGCAAATGGATCAATGGACAAAGGATTAATCTCCAAAATATATAAACAGCTCATACAGCTCAATATTAAAGAAACAAACAACAACAATCCAAAAATGGGCAGAAGACCTAAATAGACAGTTCTCCAAAGAAGACATACAGATGGCCAAGAAGCACATGAAAAGCTGCTCAACATCACTAATTATTAGAGAAATGCAAATCAAAACTACAATGAGGTATCACCTCACAGCAGTTAGAATGGGCATCATCAGAAAATCTACAAACAACAAATGCTGGAGAGGGTGTGGAGAAAAGGGAACCCTCTTGCACTGTTGGTGGGAATGTAAATTGATACAGCCACTATGGAGAACAGTATGGAGGTTCCTCAAAAAACTAAAATTAGAGCTACCATATGACCCAGCAATCCCACTACTGGGCATATACCCAGAGGAAACCATAATTCAAAAAGACACATGTACCCCAATGTTCACTGCAGCACTGTTTACATTAGTCAGGTCATGGAAGCAACCTAAACGCCCATGGACAGACAAATGGATAAAGAAGATGTGGTACATATATACAATGTAATATTACTCAGCCATAATAAGGAACGAAATTGGGTCATTTGTAGAGACATGGATGGATCTAGAGACTGTCAGACAGAGTGAAGTAAGTCAGAAAGAGAAAAACAAATATCGTACATTAACGCATATATTTGGAACCTAGAAAAATGGTACAGATGAACCGGTTTGCAGGGCAGAAATTGAAACACAGATGTAGAGAACAAACGTATGGACACCAAGGGGGGAATGCAGCAGCGGGTGGTGGTGGTGGTGTGATGAACTGGGTGATTGGGATTGACATGTATACACTAATGTGTATAAAATGGTTGCCTAATAAGAACCGGCTACATAAAAATATAAATTAAATTAAATTAAAAGAATAAAAGGGAAGTTGCCAATTGATGAGCATTTATCGCCCAACTCACCACTTTTCCTGGCCAATCTTTGCTGTAAATATCCTGGATTTAGTGGGCCATGTTGCTGTTCCACCCAGATTTCTGGGATACCCTTCTCTGTCTTCTATGAGGGTTGGTAGCGTGCCCTGAGATCTTCTTTCAGTGGCCGGGGTCCCTCTTCAGAGAACTTTCCTGAGGCCTCTGGAGCTCATTTACCAGCAGACGCAGTGAGCAGAAGTGCCTGGAAGCTTCCTACTCTTCGCCCTTACTGCAACGATGGCTGTTGAGTAGGGGAGTTTACGAAAGCCTGGCTTCCTTACCTGGGGTTGGAACACCTCTGAGGTGTCACTTCCATTCCCGTTTGTTGATGGAATCAGACTGAAGCCTACCCAGCAGTGGGACTCATACCTGTGGTCCCCTCAATGCTTGGCTTCCCCTTTTTACTTTGACCTGCTTCCCCCATCTCCTTACCCATCTCTCCCAGGAGTCCCTCCTTAAGGAATCACTTGCAAGTGAATCCTGGTCTCAACATGTGCTTCTGGGGAACCAGACCTAAGGCACTATCCAGTCACATGCTGGTGTCATTCAAGAGCTCCTTACTGCTATTCTGCCTTCTCTAAAATATGGCAAGACCTTGGGCAATCCCAGATTTCTCTCTTATTTAATATGAGAAAACAAAAGTAGTCAATTCATAGGAGACAGTCAGTGCAACTCTATCTTTAAAGATATATGAACATTATTACCTACCAAGACAAGTTCCAACTTTAGATGTTGGCTTTTTCATGATATAATGCCAAGTTCCCATGAAACGATAATACGATAGGTCTGCTCGGACCAGGATATTGGCCTCATGCCTTGCTTTCTTGAATTGCTCAGCCAGTGTATCTAAGATGTAAATGCCTTAGGCCCTTTCTTTGGGCTTTCTCAGCTTTCTCTGCCAATTATGCTTTGGTTTTGTACTGTGCACCATTGTTCATCAGGAACAAATTGAGAACATCTAGTATCAAACAAGTGCCAACCAAACTAAAGTGGATAATGGAATTCTAGGCCCTGTCCCAGCACCTCCTCTTCTCTCCCCATGGAAGAGAGATGCAGGAGTAAGAAGAATCAATTTCGTGAGTCATTTCTGAGCTCTAACTGATGACTTTCACAAGTTGAAAGCATGAAATGAGATTCGATTTTTAGGAAATTTTTAGGAAAAACAATTTTTGCTGCAGCAGATTTAGTGGTCTCTGCTGATGTTCCTTTCATGATTCCGAACAGCCTTATCGTAATCATGTTTGATAGAATACAAGCTAGTACAAGAGCTTGCTGCCTATAAACCATGCTTGAGACTAAGCCAGGTACATAATTAAAGTATTTCCATTCTATGGGTTTTCCATTCCATGGAAAATTTCTTTTCCATGGAATTTATGATTTGGGGTGTTTTATGTTCACTACAGAAATTGTAGTGTACACAAATTGTACACTGTAACACTGATTGTCAGTTCCCACCTATTTTTTCAAGAGAATTCCTTCTCTTCAGGAAGAGAATTTCCCCAAAGGTTAAAGTATGCAATCTTATGAGTTTTGAAAAAGGCTTACACTCCTGCAACCATAACCATATCAAGATAGGATGGTACTATTTCTGGAAAATTCCCCCACTCCTCTTCTCGGAGAGTTACCACCCCTCCTCACAACCAGAGGCAACCAACGTTATGTTTGTTTGTTTTGGTGGTTGTTTCTACCACGAATTCGTTTTTCCTGTTCCAGAACTGCAAATCAATGGACTTCTAGTCCATTTTGTGTCTAGTATCCGCTTAGCATCGTCTCTGGGAGAGCCGTCTATGCTGTTGAATGCAGCAGTAGTTTGTTTCTTTTTATTGTTGAGGAATTTTCCATTGAATGAATGTAGTAACATTTGTTGATGCGATGTGTTGTTGGTGGGCATTGGGCTGTTAAGAGTGTTTGGCTATCATGAATAAGGCTGCTATGAACCGTTATTGTGCACGTGTGTTTTCATTTCTCTTGGGTAAACATGTAGGGATGCAACTGCTGGGTCATGTTGTAAGTGCATATTTAATTGTATAAGAAATGTCCGAGTCTTTCTCCAAGTTGATTCTACCATTTTACATTCCTACCAGCCATGTATAAAAGTTCTGGTTGCTCCCATCGTAGTATAAGATGTTGTCAGGATTTCCATTTTAGCAATTCTCATCAGTGCGTGGTGGTATTTCACTGTGGTTTTAATTTGTATTTCTCTGATAACTAATGATTTTGAGTCCTTCCTAAGTGCCTTGTAGCTATTCATACACAGTATTCTTTTTGAAATATCTATTAGCCCACTTAAAAATGGAATTTTTTGTCTTCTTAATTATTGGGTTGTAGGCGTTCTTTATATAGATTAGATATCATATTTTTTTTCAGTTTGGGTTTTTATAAATATGTTTACGCATTCTGTGGCTTGCTGGTTCATATTGTTAATAGAATCTTTTGATGAAAAGATTTTGAGTTTGATAAAGTCTATTAATCATTTTTTTGCTTGATGGTTATTACTTCTTATGCCATACTTAAGAAATCTGCATCTACCCACAGATCAAAAAGACATTCTCCTATGGTTTCTTCCAGATTTGTCCAAGCTTGCTAACCACTGGGAGGAGGGAAACTGAGGCAAGAGGCAGATACCTACCTGGGTTTGGAGAGGGATAGGTTTAGCCCAGTCCCCAAACACCCCTACTCCAAGCTATGAAGGCTTCCTCCTGAAGGGTTGAGGTGTGCAGTGGACAGGAGCCAAGTGGCCTGGAGTGGGACACATCCCATACCCCTTCCAGGTTGTTGCGCTTTCCCCCCATATTGTGAGGACCCCCTTGTGCCTGAGAGCTTGCTCTTTGGAGAGTGCTGGGCCCAAAGTGGCCACGGCCAAGTCATGTGCTCCTGCCCACTGGCCTAGTTACAGGGACCTTGCCTGGGGGGAGGAGAGCCATGCCCCTCTGGATTTGTTACTATTTTGCATTCTTAGCGCCTGCCAATAAAGGCCATCTACCCTGGAAAAAGGCATTAAAAAAACTGTTTTAATACTGTCCTTAGTATTTAATCTTTGGAGTACTTTTTGCATATCTTATTTCCTAATTTTCCATTGGCTGTTGTCTCAAGTTAATACATGTTATATGTATTAACATAACATGTTATATGTCTCAAGTTAATACATAATATATGTTACGTTATATTTTCTGAGAAAAGAATTTGTGTTACTCTGTTGTGCTTTAAGGAAACGGGAGAAGAATATATGTCAGGATTGTGGCCGAAACTCGGCCTCTGTTCACCGGTGCCGAATAGAAACTCAGGGACAGAGTTTTGGGTGAAGTAGAAAAGAGAAGCTTTTATTGCTTTGCCAGGCACAGGGGGCCACAGCGGGCTAATGTCCTCAAGACTGTATGACCCGCCCTGGAGGGGGTCGTGAGGAGTTTCATAGTGTTCAAGGAGCAGGGCGTGATCAGCTTGTGGACAATTCTGGCATTGGTTGCCATCAAGGTGAAGTTTCAAGCATCATCAACCTTCTGGTTCCAACCAGTCTAGGGTCAATGTGCTTGTGGTCAGCAGTTTTCATCTGGTGGGTGGGCTTCCTGTACCAACAACTTAGGAATGTAGGTCAGGCCTTTATCTATGTCTTTCAGGGAACTGGGAGTTCGGTGATTCTGCGATGTGGCAGATCTATAGTCTAAGTTGTTACTGGTTCCCCAGCCCAACAGCTATTCTCTGTTTCTCCATCTTCACATTTCCCAATCATTACTCTTGAGTCAGCATTTTACTTCAAAAGACAAGGACACAGGGGCTTGTACACGGTTTCATGATGACTAGGTACTAAATACCAAATCTTTTCTAACAGTGATGTCAGTTTTTTTCCCACTAAAAATCTAGTCAAAATATTAAATGAATGGCCTGAAAAGACTTTGATCCTAGAACTAAAATTCAAGAACTACAAGAGAAAATATCACACAGGTGAGGATAACAAGATTTTACATAAAATAGACTGGGAAGACTTCCACCTAAGAGAATTTAGACACTCGTGCTGCTGCTGAAGTTTGAAAAATATTCATGTTTCAAGGAAGATGCAAACCTAGGTTGCACGTGCTAGGTGACCATAGTTGTAATACTGGAAACTGCAATGTGGTATTTCCAAAGGCAAACCAAAGAATGGTTTTCACATCCCTGTCTTAGAGCACTTATTAACAAAAACAAACAAACTTACTATTGTAAATTCTTCCTCTGTCCCTTTGGGATGTATATGTATCCCCTACAACCAAGGGTGTCTTTTTCAGGGACTTGAAAGCCATTCCTTTGAAATGTAATCAGCAGCAAGGATGGGGCCCCTGTCTCCTGTTCTCTGTGGGAGGACAGAATCTTAACTTCAATAAGGGCTAGCTGGAAGGCACAGCTGGCCTCGAGGCAGCCTTGACCTTGACCTCTTACCCCATTTCTCGTAATGTTTCACTTCCCTGACTGTGCTTGGGCCTCTGCTCACCATGCCCTCCACTCCCCCGCTCTTCCTTTAAAGCCCCAGTCACCCCTCACCAATCCAAGGAGGGCTAAGTTTCCTACTACAGGAAGTATCACTAAACAAAACGCTTTTACCACCTTGAACCAGTATCCAGCTTTATCTCTGACAGACAGCTGTTGTGTCCTGGAAAACATTTTGCTGAATTGCTGTGTATGGTTAAGGGTAGGATCCACTGAGAGAGATCCTCCCTTTTGCCCTCTATTTATCTCATGGTCCTTTGCATATACAGGTGTCTACGATTACCACAGTTTTAAATCTGTCCTGTCATCCAGACATTACTAGTCTAGTTAAACTTTCTAGTTATGGATTTGCAGAACTCTGAACTATTGGACGTAAAAATGCTTTCACTCCCATTTGGTGATGAGCAGGACCCCCGACTGACATTATTTATCAAGGTGTTCTGCACATGGTTTTAAGGTCTGTAAATACTTCCTAGTATTGAAGCCAATTGTTTAAATGTTCAGACTGTGCAGGTCATTATTGTAGTTACAGGGTAGTTAGGCTATTTCATCTCTAAAACCCAATGAGAAACCATTGCTAAATGTAATAAACTGAGATTTGTTAGGCCAACATATAAATACATGCGTTTTGCAATTTTTAATAATACGATCCAAGCAGAATATTTATGTAGTATGTATGTAAGTCAGAACACATTTGAGTGTGTTTTGTTTTGGTAAGGAGGTAAGCAGAATAGAACTTTTAAGTTTTAGGATTTACCGTAATAACAGATATTATTTACATACTAGGAGTCAGAAACTTTATGTAGTTTATATTTAAGCATTACAACAGAACTGCAGGGTAGGCAATACTTTTCCAACTTCAAAATGAAGGAAGTGAGACTCAGAAAGCCTTTGTAATGTGGAATGTAAACCTCAATCTGTGTTATTCCTAAATCTGTGCTCTTTCTACTATACCATGCTCCCTCCGGACTCACACACAGTTGACAGTTTGGAAAAGAAAGAAGTTTTTGCTGAACTATTCCCACGAATTTGCTCCAGAGTCAACAACACTGCAAAACTGTAAAGGGAAATCCCTGACTGAAACTTGGAGACCAAAGAAATGAGAATTTAGGGGCTGTTGCTTAACAAATAGAGCCAAAATAATTTCAAAACTAACTGCGTTCTATGATGACTTCTGTTTACTCCAAATTTAGAGTTCCAGGGGACCGTGGAGAAAGGTGAAAACTTGGCTGTTTTGCAAACTTAGAATGAATACGTTGTATACTATTTTTTTTTAACGTTGCAAAGAACTTTCCTAGGAGGTGTGCTAAAATTATACAAAGGAAAAAGCTGTGTGAAAGGAAATTGGAGAGAAAATACAATAAAAAACAAAAATATCCTCCATAAGTAGAAGTTAAATATTCCACTTGTTAAATTTTACCTCTTTTATGGTTTGTAATTTAATTTATTTTCTTGTCAGACATGGTGCTTAAGTAGAAATAACTCTGCCTTTTTATTTTTCTAGTGTGTTATTACTTATTTTTGCTTCTGCTCCAACTGGCAACCCTCTGTAGTTAAACTGCACTAATGTTGAGGGTAATTATGACAATAAAATTAGTTTGCCTATTTGATATAATAAGTGGTCCCTATCCAAAGAATTTCCAGCCTTATGAATAAAATAAGTATTGTAACAGGGTTTGCTATAACTCTATAAGGCTACGGGTGACATAAGCATTTTTTCAATCAGGAACTGAATTTCATATCTCTGAAGGTTTCTAAATGACCACTAGACAGGGCTTAATTTTAAGGATCAGATAAAATTTAGAATCCATAGTATGAACTCTTTTAGACTTTAGAATTAAACATAATTCTACACAATTGTGGAATTTCTCATTTTGGCTTTGTTTTTCCTCTACCCATCTTGGGTTCGTTGCCTGGAGCCCTATACATTAAACTCGAAAAGAACAGATTACCAAGAAAAAACATGAACACAATTTTATTAACGTGCATCACGCATGTACACATGAGAGTACTCGGTGATGAGTAACACAAAAGGGTGGTTAGAAGTTGGGTTTATACACCATCCAAGGCTACAGAAAGGGAAAGGTTTTGAGGGTTGGGAATTCTGAGTGAGGGACACAAGTTAATGGAATGTGCCCAGGAAAAGTATGGCAAACAAGGGTTGTTTAGCATTTTTAGGGCAGATTTAAGTCAGAGATTTCTCCACTGATGAGTTAAGAGTCCTCTTCTTCCTGGTACAGGAGAGGGATACACCTTTACAAATGGAAATTTCCTTTGCAAAAGGAAAACTTGTGCCCCATTTTTAGAGCTTTTCCCGGATTTGCTGATTCTCATCGGCTTTTAGATCAAAATAATCTATATGCTAAAGAGGCATATTTTGCAGTGGCATATTCTGGTACCCTTTATGGTAATGTCTTTAAATCTCCCTTTTGTCTTTCAACATTTGGTCCACAGAATGGTCTTAGTACCCCCAACTATTTAAGAATAAATCCTTAAATAGTTATTATTATTATTTTTCATTTGGACACAACAGTAGAATTTCACAATCTCAGAAACAAAAAAAAATTTTTTTGTTGTTGTTAGGGAATAATTTCTTTAAATGATCCAGAAAATCCAAATTAGTTGTTGTGTTTTCTTTCTGTGCATAAAGGATGGGGCTAATGAGAGGGTCTTGTACCCATCAATGTTTTTTATGGTATTGGATTCACGGGGCGTCATGACAGCTTGGATTTGGACCCGTAGCTTTGGTTTGAGACAAAAAATACAACTGCAATGTTTTTACTTCTTTTTCAATAAAAAAATTTCCACTTTATTGTTAATAAAAAGCTTCTGCTTAGTTTCAGGGTTCTTCATCTAATGCTTTTTTAGTTTCTCATGCTTTATATCTTCTTATTGTATTTTCTAATCAACCTTTAAAGTGAAACTGTATGGTCAATGCTGAAAAGACCCAAAAAGCTTAAATAATTTTCACTGCCAAGAAGGTTGTTTTTTTTCAGTCTTGTTTTCTCCCTCTTACTGTCTCTCCCTCTGTCTCTCCATTCTTCTTTTGCTCACTTCTTTCCTTCCTTGCTTCATTCCTTCCGCCGTCTTTGACACTTTTTAAAATATATTTCAAATACATTGAATATTAGCATCTTGGGGGCTTTTGACTCCTGCCCCTGCCCCCACCTAAGGAATCTAGTTTCTTCCTGAAGACTTCTCCCAGTTGTCCTATTTCTCATTGCTGTGTTATTCAGCACACGTTATAACCAAAAGAAGTCAGAATTAGAATTGTATGTGATGTAAATCAGCTAGGTCCTCTAATTTGATTACTTAAAATATTCTAGTTTATCTCTGCCCTAGAAATCTCTTCCCTCCTGCCCTTAACCCTATTCTACTTTTCTTGCCTTATGAAGTTGGATATAAACACAATTTAAAGAAGACAACTAGGTGTTACTGAAATCCAAATTAGGAAGCACAGATATTTTTAATAAACCTTCTCATTGTTGTGGTTTTTCAAACATGGAAACAAGCCCTGGTCTGAAAGCCCCAGTTTGGCAGTGTTTGGGGCAGCAGGCCTCTGGGACTCTGGGCTACAGTTTCCATGCGAATGTGTGCCCATCAATTCCTAGTCTACCCATTTCAGACTGTGACTTCTTACACTTAATAGAACAGAAAAAGTAATTAGAGATGAGAAGGAGTGGGAAAAGAGGGCATTGATAAGAGAGATCAGGGTTAAATCAGGTCTTGAGGGAGGACACCGTGTGGGGGTCAATAGTTTGAACTCTGTTTATCAGAATTCTATGAACATTTCCTACCTTTCTTATTTCTTCTTTCTCAGCCTTTGAGGAATGATGTCATTTGTTTCTAGTGTGTTATATAAGTCTTCTTCACATACATATTTTATTTCTTCTTTTTTCCGATACTTATTTTTGGATTTTATTCGAATATAAATATTTGACTTTATGTTTTCATACTTCGTATAAATACAGTTTTATAAACCACAAAGGAATACATTTTAGTCGTATCAAGTGACTATGCAGGTGGGAAATACCTAGACACTTAACTGGGGCCTTTAAGGACCTTCAAAATCTGATCTACACCAACCTGGTCATCTTCCCGATTCCCTTACAGAGAAACTTACTGTCTGTTTGAGGAGACAGATATAAATACAAATAGAAGATAGAGATTAAAACTCAGACTGACTAAGAAAAAGAAGTGATACTTGAATTGGGCTTTAAGGGGTGACTGAAATTTCAGTAAGTCTTGGTGGATTAGTACTATCCCAGGAGTAAGAAACAATATGAACAAATTTCTGCATGATGTTTTGGCAAGTTTCCCGGTATGATATCAAGTTTCCTGGTATGATTTGTCTCCGGGGTTGTTGTAGTGGTTGGTAAAGAGAAGTATTTATTATTTTGGGTTAGTCATAGAGAGCCTTGAAAACATGCTCAGAGGTTAAGTCATTATTCCATTGCTTCCAGAAGAATCATAAGGTATCTAGAGTGAGGAGAATGATAAGATTAAATCTGTACTTTAAAAAAAATTGTTTTTTTCTTAAGCCATACCACCTTCTAAAAGATGCAATTTATTTATGTACTAAGTTTATTATTCACTGTCTGTTTTCAAGTCCACAAGAACAGGATATTTGGTCTGACTTTTAAAAATAAGGCTTCCAAATGGCTAGTATGCGCATGGTTCAGAGAAGATACTCAGTAAATATGTGGTGAATGAAAGAACAGATACACACTTTGGGAAGTTAATTCTTGTGATAATGAGAAGGGCATGCGCGTCGTCTGGCGATCCTGCTTTTATTCAGTCTCCAACGCGACTGGTTCACTTACTCACTCTTTTTTTTTTCTTTTTCTTTCCCCTTTTTTTTTTAACGTCTTTATTGGAGTATAATTGCTTTACAATCGTGTGTTAGTTTCTGCTTTATAACAAAGTGAATCAGTTATACATATACATATGTTCCCATATCTCTTCCCTCTTGCGTCTCCCTCCCTCCCACCCTCCCTATCCCACCCCTCTTGGTGGTCACAAACCACCGAGCTGATCTCCCTGTGCTATGCGGCTGCTTCCCACTAGCTATCTATTTTACGTTTGGTAGTGTATATATGTCCATGCCAAAACCACAATTCAAAAAGAGTCATGTACCAAAATGTTCATTGCAGCTCTATTCACAATAGCCAAGACATGGAAGCAACCTAAGTGTCCATCATCGGATGAATGGATAAAGAAGATGTGGCACATATATACAATGGAATATTACTCACTTACTCACTCTTAAAGTCATATCCTGTATTTCCTTCTTGCTAATCCTCTCCCTTTTACCTATAGGGTATTTTCTGTGACCCAAGCCTTCTGTTCACCTACTTGAATCTCGCCCACGAAAAGGAATAGAGAGAACATTGTACACCTGGGTCCAAACTTTTTTTTTTTTTTTTTTGCTTCCTTAGGGCTGTTACCTCACCTACATGTAAAATGTGCATAAAAATACTGCTTCAGAGAATTGCTATGAGACTAAAATGAGAAGACTTACAAAATTCCTAGGAAAGTAACCGATATATTACAGAGGCTCACTAAACGTTAGTTTCCTTAGCTTTCCGTTCTTCAAGAACTCAAGTTTCTATCAGATCCTTAAAGTCTTTTCTGACCACCAGAGATCATGGCGCTGGCCCTCAGTGCTGAAATACATCCTTCCTCACACACTCGCTGATGATGTCGCTTGGTTAGCATCTGGACTCTCTTTTTGACGCAGAGCCCTGCACGGCAATGTATTCTAGCTGTTTCTGAATGTACGTGGCTTCAGAGTGTTACCACATCTGATTATCCTTTGTCGTCAACTAGAGCTACTAGCACATAACCGCATGTACAATGAACGTTCATATTTTTGTGTTTGCCTGCATTGCACTACTTTGTATTTAATCTTCCCCACATTTTATTCTTTCAGTATTATTTACTGAGACCCTGTTGTCTAGGCAATGGAGATACAACATTTTCTCTACCTCACAAAATTTACAATATCATAAAGTTTTATTTTACAACAACTTACTCCTACTAATAAAGTAACTGCTTTGTATTATTTGCAAAGGATTCTCTGGAGTGCGTGCCATGAAATTTCAATAAACTTGAACCTTGCTGGGTTTTTATCTGAAGGACAACATAGGAGAGTTGGGTTGTGCTCTTATCCATTTTTCTTGCATCTATTTGCTGCCATACCATAAGTTCATTCTCTAAGTCTGTGAGTCTGTTTTGTAAATAAGTTCATTTGTATCATTTATTTTTTGGTTTCCACATATAAGCGATATCATATATTTGTCCTTCTCTGTCTGACTTACTTCACTCAGTATGACAATCTCTAGGTCCATCCGTGTTGCTGCAAATGGCATTATTTCATTCTTTCTAATAATATTCCATTGCATATATGTACCGCGTCTTCTTTATCCATTCATCTCTTGATGGACATTTAAGTTGCTTCCATTATTGGAATATTAATAGTCAGTTTGCCCAGAAACTGGGCTTTGTTGTATTTTGGGGAGATTAAAGTGTTTAGAAAATCCATTTTTTGGCAAAGCTATTTATTTAAGTCTGTAGGCTTATTGGGGTCTCAAAAATCTTAAATCTCAACATCTGAATATTGACAACACTTTCTTTACATTTTCTTTTTTTATCACCAATCCTGAGCCACCCTGAGGCAAAAGCATGCCTTTGGTAGAATGGAGATGAGGTGGGTAGAAGGAAACGCAAAGGAGAAAAGGCACATTCATCCCGTCCCATACATATGACCAAGCTGCGCTGGGGAGGCAGCCGTGCCGCGAGGGAAGGGGCAAGGTCCCAGGGTCTTCATCTTTTGATAACAGAGGTGAAAGTTCACTGGGGAGCTCTAGGGTGGAACTTTTAGCAGGAAAAACTTCAAAACCAGGAAGGGCTTGGTGCTGCCATAAAGCAGAGCAAGTCAACCATGAACAGGAAGCATTAAATCCAGCTGAGAAGGGAAGGAAGTGCAATGTCACAGCAGAAGTACTGAGGGCACCCAAGACTTCCCTGAATATTTTAGCTTCCTTTACAACCAGTGACATTACTCATGTGTTTCTCTATGTTGCATCTGCAGAGGGACTTATGAGAGAGAATAATTAGATGTATGGTATTCCTTAAGGATGGTAGGACGCTAGGTATACATTGCTAGTTGGGATGATGTTTCTTGTGGTCTTTATACAAAGAAAGTAGGTCGAGAAAATTTAGATTAGGTCTTGAAACCTATAGAACGAAAGCAAACCAAATTATCTAAGTCTTGGGCTTTTGAGCCTATGCTGAAATTTACAATCAAAAGTCAAAAGATTAAATCCATGGGGAGGAGGTATAATGATGAACACTAGTTGATTGTATTGAAAACTTTCATTTGAATACAGATCATCTGGGGATTTTTCTGGTTTGGTAGGTCTGGGCAGGGCCTGAGACTCTGCATTTCTCACAAGCCCCTGGGACAGTTGATGGCCTTAGTCATAGACCACCTTTGAACAAGACGCTAAAGAAGAGCTCTCAGAGAGACTTGATTGGCCTACTTGGGTGTCAAAATTGTCCTGGGGGGTCCTTGGATTTGTATTTTTCCAAACGAATTTTAGAATTCGCTTATGTAGTTAAGGGTGGCAGAAAATGCCACCCCAAAATATACCACTTGGCATCAGGATTATTTTGAGTTAAAGGCACTTGAAAAACAGCAGATACCAAAGGGATACTCTGCCTGCCTGCTTTCTGCCCAAAAGCGGGAGATAAAACTCCATGTGAGATTTGCCTTCTCTGTCCTAGGAGAAAAGAAACATTATCACCAGAGATGCTGAGTTGAGCCTGAGAAAAACCTGTACAAATAGACTTTGAAAAATAACTCTTATCTTCCTTTCGCCTCCCTCTATGTTTTAGTTACTTTTCTTCGGCTGCCACTCTTTGTTCAATCTACTAGATAAACATCTGGGTCTTGCTGCTGCTTCTTTGGGTCTTTATTTCCTGTGGGGCTGTGAGGTACATGGAAATATCTGTACGCTTTTCTTCTGTGAATCTGTTGTCTCAGGCCCAGTCACAGACCCTAGGAGAGTCCAGGTAAAGCTTTGCACCCCCTTACGGTAGCTTCATGAAAAATTCCCTGGATATTTTGGTTGAAATTACATTAGATTTGCAGATAAATTTGAGGAGAAATTGAGATACACATAACATTGACTCTTCCCACTCAGTATTAATGTCTTTCTCCAGTTATTTAAATTTTATTTATATCCATCTATGAAAATTTATAATTTTTCTGTATAGCAGTTTTACATTCCTTTTATTAATTTTGTTCCTAGAAGCACCATGTTTGTTGCTGCTATCACCATGTTTGTTTTTATGTTAGTGCTTTTTCTTTTCTTTTTTTTTCTTTTGGCCACACTGCACGGCAGGTGGGATCTTAGTTCCCTGACCAGGGATCAAACCCCCGCCCCCTGCATTGGAAGCTCAGAGTTTTAACCACTGGACTGCCAGGGAAGTCCCATTAGGGCATTTTCTAATGGGTTATTGCTGATGTGTAAAGACACCACTCACTTCTCCATATTGATCTTTCCCCCAGATTTCATGCAGAACCCTCTTATTTGTTCTAACAGGTTGTCTATATATATTTTTTAAAATTTTTTCTGTGAAAGCAGATGTTTACAGATGACAGTTCTGTCTCTTCCTTTCTTCCCTGCTGTCTCTTATTTCTGACACTTCTTTCTTTTATTGGCAAGGAATTCCAATATGATGTTGATTTTTGCCAATCACAGTAGACATTGTTGTGTGTTCTTCTCTTAATGGGTGATACACCTATTTGTTCTCAGAAAAATTAAAATGATTTCCTACCTCAGGAAACTTTCACCTACCATTTCCTCTGCCAGAGATGCTGCTTCGTCCATATTCTTCCCAACTCTTTCCTTTAGGTCACTCATGCCAAAGCTGAAATCTCACCCGTGAATAACTCATGATTATTTCATGAGTAATGCTACAGGAACCAATGACAAGCTAAGTAACTTAAGCAATTTCGGGGCAGTGCATTGGCCTCAAACTGAAACATGCGGAGGTGATTGTGGCTTTAGTCACAGCCGGGATTGGAACTGAGGGCTTCCTCTTTTTCTCTTTCACTTCTTAGACAAATTCCCTGTAGGTTGTAAATGTGACTGCGGCCAGCTTTTTTGAAGTTTAGCAACTCCACGAGATGGGAATTTTTTTCTGTTCAAGTACCAGATTCTGACCGCCCTCCTTTGGGTTATGTGCTCATCCCCAAACCAATCCCTGTTACAGAGGAAAAGACACAATCTTATCTCCACGGTAGGTGGACTATAGGCGCCTTGGCCAACGGTCTGTCCAAAATTTCTCAGTGCCAAAAATGAATAGCTCACAGATCAGGCCGGATAGACCAAAACATCTGAAGTCCACCAAAGTCGCTCAGAGGTATCCTTCCTGACACCCGCCCCCATCCTTTAATTCTCTCCCTAAGCCCTTTGTGACCTGCCTATCACTGATCCTGATCTGGAATTCTTTCATTTAGGCATATTTCCTGAACTAGAAAATAAGCTCCACAACGGGTGGGACACCAGCTTATTTGTTCGCCATTGCGTCTCCAGGGTATAGGCTGATGGGGGCCACGTGGGAGGAATTCAATAAATATTTTGCTAAAAAGAATGATTAAATTTAACTGTAAATATCAGGAATCTGTACTTGAGAAGATTAACCTTCTAATACTTACTGAGGCGACAATACTCAATATTATCATCTTCTTCACTTTTTTGGAAAAAAGTTGACAAGAGAAAGTGGGACATTAGCTTTTTGCTTCTCATTTTTAAGGAGGTCTGTTGCCAGTTAGATGCCTACTTACAGCCAAGCAGAGCTATGACTGTCACCGTGAACGTAAATGAATGAAAGGCCGATCTACATGAACAATTTATAAGTTCTCTTTTTTTCAGAGCTACACCTTGCTTTTTACACGTATTGATTATCAGTATGTTATTATATGTGTTCTTGTTATGTTATCTCAGTCATCTTACTTAACTTCTCTAAAAGCCTTCATTATCACGTCTGTAAAACTAGAGTCAATACCTACCTCACAGGATATCAGGAAGATTAAATGAGAAGATATATTTTTGAAAACTAAGTACAATACTTTGCAATAGTGGGAACTAAAAAATGATCATTCTTATTGTAATTGTTTCTGGCCTTCTGGTATAGAGTGTCTTTTCTGGGCAGAATTCTCGTCAACCGCGTTAGAGGTGGCTGGATTCCCTTATAAGCTGTCTTTCGTATAAAATCTTTGGCAAATATAGCATATACGTGGCATTCCTAGTACAGTCCTCTGTCTCTAGGCTAACCGTTTCTTTCAATTCTCTAACTATCCTATGGCAATTTCAGTATATGTGCCGCCAAAGCGAGCCCTAAAAATCGTATTGCAGGGGACACAGTGACTAAGTAGAAAAGAGAAAAAAGGTATCACTGACATTCTCTCATAAAACATCAGTGCTCATGGCAGGCCCCTAGGCCTCAGGAACTCATCGATGTTCACGTGGGTGGTGGAGAAGTGGGAGGACGGGACGCTGGGAACTGAACTTCCTGTTTCCCACTGACTATTCTGAGGTCATTCCTTCTATGTGGCTTATAAAATGTTTCCTAGGGTTATTACAGATTAATGTAGTAGACGGGTTTATCATTAAAGACATTGGCTTCCGTGTAAAGTCATCTAAAACATGCCAAGTAAAAAATGTAGAAACAAGTGCAAATCGTTTCGAGCAGCAGCGATAGGCTGAACTGTCCAGATATGCTTGATGGACACTTTCCTTCTGGAAGGTCCACTCCTTCACCTGAGCCAGCTGCATTCACATTCTTGATCCCAGATTCATGACTTAGCTTTGCCCTTCTAGAACTTTCCCAGTGAAGACACTAGAAGCAGCTGGGAAGGGGTGCTCAGCCAGAAGGGGCTGTGGGAACTGGATTTTGCAGGGAGAACTTCCTGGGATGTGAAAGCCCTGCAGGAAGGTGAAGGATACCTGGAACCACAGAGCCAGAGAGGCAAATAGTATTGAAAGCCTGCGATCAGAGCCAAGCCCTGCAGGACAAAGGAGACAATAAGAGAAGCAGGTTAAGGTGTTCCAGTCGATTCCTTGAAACAGATTTTATTGTTTTATTACTTCCTCTTATGGGTAAGCCGTGGTGGTGGTGGTGGTGGTGGTGGTGTGTGTGTGTGTGTGTTTGAATGTGAGGGTGTTTGGATGTGGGTGTGTGTGTTACAAGAACCTGGACGAGATAGACACGTATCCCAGCAGTAAGCAAATAGGTAAGTCAGACTGAAACATATAGGGAACTATCAGTCATTAAAACCTCAGTCACTTATGCTTGATGCACCTGCTGTCTGATTTTCCAAAGTTTTGTATAGATTTCCTATTTTTCTTTTCATTTATTTATTTACTTTCCCCTTTATTTCTCCATGTCTGCTTGGATACTTTCCTACTGCATGTTTGAGTGTTTGACATATCTTCCAGGGACCAATTTCATTTCGCACGTATTTTCTCTTGGTTTCTTCTTGTCCGTTCATATTATTGCCTGCTTTTCAGTTCAGTTATTTTTCTCATCTTTTGTTCCCATGTTTATCCAGAAATTGATTTTATGTTCATCCTGACCTTCGATGCTGGTTTCAACTCGTAAGTTTTGCCTGCGTGATGACTCACTTCCTGGATCTTGGGACACGGATGGGTGGATTTTTCAAGCCCTGCCGTGGGCAGCCCAAAGAAACCGAGAAGTAGTGTGCGTGGTCCCTGGGGTGAATGAAGAAGGAGAAGCGTCTGCTAAAGGGAGAAGGCAACTGCTTCCCCAGACCTTCGGCTCTTACATACTTTTATCCAAATCTAGCCTGGCTGATCATAATTTGTTTGAATTTGTGTACTATCCCCCCAAGTGACCTTTCTGTCGCCAGTCTTTGTAGTTCATCTGTCTATCACAGCGAAGCCCTGATGATTCTTTCTTAAAACAAAGCAAGTATGTTCTTTTTTTTTCCCCCTGTGCTATACAGTAGGTCCTCACCAGCCATCTACTTCATACATAGTAGTATACATGTGTCAGTCCCAATCTCGCAATCCATCCCGCCCCCTTCCCACCCCTGGTGTCCATACATTTGTTCTCGATGTCTGTGTCTCTCTTTCTGCTGTGGGGAGGGGAGGGGAGAGGGGGAATGGAGAGTTAGTGTTTAAAGGGGACAGAGTTTCAGTTTAGGAAGGTGAGAAATTCGGGAGCGAGACGGTGGTGAGAGTTGTTCGACAATGTGAATGTACTTGGTGCCACTGGATTGCACAGCTAAATATGGTTAAAAGGGTATGTTTTATATTGAGTCTTTTACCACAAGAAAAAAAACATTTAAGACAAGTATGGTTCTCCTCCAATGCCACTTTTTTCTTTCCATTATCTAAGAGAAAACCCTCTTATCTCTACAAAGTCCACGCTCGATGATGAGGATCTTCACAGCTTTGCTCCAACACCATCATTCGAGCCTCACTGCCCACTACCCATCACTCTTGTTTCCACCCTGGGGACCTAGACTCCCATCTAACAGTACTTCTCCAAACCACTTGTGTTATTTTCTGATTTGTCAACATTACATATATTCCCTCAGCCCAGGATAGTTTTCCTTATAGTTTCTTCACCTCATCTTTTAGAGCTCACTGTCAAAGATCACCTCTTCTTCCCACGCTGACTTTCTGAAATGGTCACTCACGTTTAACGCATCTTCTTTATCCCTTCTTTGATAGTTGCTCTCACCCTCCCTCTCCTCCCTTTCACCCTTCTTTTCCCTTTATTTCTCTCAACTGTAGACAGAAATAATAAACAATCTATAATACGAATAGAAAAGAGTTTTATTTGAGCCCAGCTGAGGACTGTAGCCTGGGAGACAGCCTCTCAGATAACTCTGAGGAAATGCTCCAGAGAAACATGGTTTTCAGAGCAGTGTTATATCTTGTCAGAACAAAGAATCTCAAACAAGTCAGGTGTACATTTCTTCAAGGTTTCAAAAAAGAAAAAAAAAAAAAACAAAAAAACAACAGCTCAGCACATACACAGCAAGTCAGTATGGCCTTGGCACCTGGGAAGGAAGTCTTATCACTGAGGGAGTACAAGCATTGGTGTTCCAGGAAGGGAGACATTTAATTTTTATTTTTAACATGGACATTCTTTACTTCTGGTCAATGCACCCTTTTCTTTAATAATTAAAGTAGATGTACAATGTGTGTTTGATAGTCCACAAACAGGCTCTTCTAGTTAGCATAAAATTCAACTTAAATTGTGTACAAGCCAGAATGACTTCCCTAGACCTCAATATGTGAAAATTGCTTTCATCACAACACATATTTTTGGAGTGTACCCTTTGTGCCAGATGGTGTGTTAAATGGAAGCCAAGGGTCCCTATCCTCAAGGAGCTCACATTTGCAGTGCAACCTCATCATTTACTGCTTGTGTCCCCTACTAGTTGTAAACTACTTGCAGGGCAGGAACTGACTTGTCATCACATTTTCAGTAATAGTACAGCAGAGGGCACAGAATAGACTCCCAGCACTGTTTCTAGAAAGAATGACGAAGGAAGTTTTTAAATAAAAAATTTTTTTTCTAGCTGTATTATGCATATTTAGTGTGTTTTTGTAATCTACCTGATAAAATGAACAGACAAAAGCAAATGCAACACTACCATTTGGGCCCTGGACCGAGCTTGTACGTGCATGATCTCTTTTATACTTCACAGCCCTCCGAAAAATGTTGTTATTATCTGTAGTTGAGGAAGCCAAGGCACGAATGGTCACTTGCAGATCTTGGTGGACCTCAGCGTCTGAGTTTTCAGTCATTTGCTCTCTCAACTGTCTCTTAAGTTCAGTCTTCTGCTCTCTCTTCGTAATGATTGGAGCTACAGTAAAACTGTTTTTTGTCATACATATACATTAAAACTCGAATGGCCTAATATTCATTCAATGTATTATGATTTTTATGAAAGAAAACAATGTCCCATTTATAAAACAAAAAAGGGGGCTTCCCTGGTGGCGCAGCGGTTGAGGGTCCGCCTGCCGACGCAGTGGGCGCGGGTTCGTGCCCCGGTGCGGGAAGATCCCACGTGCCGCGGAGCGGCTGGGCCCGTGAGCCATGGCCGCTGAGCCTGCGCGTCCGGAGCCTGTGCTCCGCAATGGGAGAGGCCACAACAGTGAGAGGCCCGCGTACAAAAAAAAAAAGGAACATGGAATGTTATAGTACTGAACATACACTTTTGATTTTAAATATTGAAAACAAGAGTATGTCATAAGTGGATAAAAAACAAGGCTCTGCTGTATAGTAGAGGGAACTATAGTTAATATCCTGTGATAAACCATAATGGAAAAGAATATGAAAAAGAATATATACATGTATATAACTGAATCACTTTGCTGTACAGCAGAAATTAACATAACATTGTTCAACTATACGTCACTAAAATAAATTTTAAAAGAGAGTATGTCATAAGTTCCTTTAAGGTGTACACCAGAGTTATTGTTTGCTTAAGACTGTCTCAACTTGGTACAAAAAGTTCCTGCTTTAAATTTCAAACAGGATCACAGTAAATTTCATAATAACTTGTCAGCTTGTTTAAAGTAATGAGCTTCTGGAGGCTTACACCCCACTGGGCATGTTCTAATGACAAGGAAATGCCAAATGAAAGTACAATAAATCTGTACCCATAGAGACTGGGTGTTGTGACAGTACCATCATTGGAAGATTGGTTTTATAATTTATTCTGCTATTATATTCTCCTTAAATTTGGTCTCCATGCTGCTGGAAGGATTAACAAATGCCATTAACACATGTTTAGCCTGTTTAATGCTTTCATATACTAAATCAAATCTAAAAAGGAAGCACATTGTTTCAAACATATGGAAAGTTTTCTTTTCTGCTGCAAATATTAAATATAAATATTTAATATCTATAAATATTATATATAAAGGCAAAAGTACAATATAAAATGCCTACTTCACTCAACCTTAAGATCAGTGTTATAATATAAAATAATATAAATATATAAGTATTTTATATATCTATTTAACATATAGGTTATATGCTATAAGGGTGAGTGAGGTGGGCATTTTATGTTATACTTTTGCCTTTCCTGAGGGCCTACTATGCTTGTCTCTAATATGTTCACCATTTTACTTTTCAGAAATATTTATGGAGTATAACTAGCTGTTAGTTGATGAGTTAGTCTCAGGTACACAGCATAAAAAATAAAGTTTCACCTCAAAGAACTCAGTACATTTGGGACGATGGTCAAGAAAAACAATAATAACATAGAGAATAGCTGTTTTAATAGATGTATACACAGAGTATTTTGGAAGTCAAGAAAAAGTGACTCAAAGGAAAACCTGAGTTTACTATATTCAACATGCTTCTATAATCTACTTGATACTGTTTTCCAAGGGGAGCTGAGTATTGTAAGATGATGACATGATATTAACTGCACATATTAGAATGCCAAACTCAGAGAACAACAGGTATCAAGGTGCCCCTGACATATGGTAATATTCAGAAAATTTTCAGTAATTTACTATATTTGCAGCAAAAGATATATGTAGGTCCCAGCTGAGGGATATGGCTGGAGTAGTAGGATTTCCAGACCACAAATGTCAGTGATAGAGTTCCACTAGAGAATTTTAAGCAGTGATGTGACATGATCAAAAGTGTATCTTTCTTTTTAGAATTAGCCTTTTGGACTGGTTGAGGATGACTAAAATCTGCAGTATGGAAATTGTTTGGAATCCATATGAGAAAAGGTTAAGATCTGAACTATAATAATGGCAGAGGGAACAGATAACAAAATTACCAGAACACATAGAGACCAGTAAATCAAAGGGTGGATGGTGAGAGCAAGACATTTCAGGTAACTTGAAAGTCTAGGGCAAAACCTAATGATGCTTCTGAGAGACAGAACACAGGAAGTTGTGGTTTAGTTAAGTCTGGCATTAGAAATGAGTTTAATGTGAGTTTAATGAATTTGGAACCCAGGTCAGTGAACTGGGCTGTTGATATTGACCTGAGGGTAGTTATCACACGGGTGATAGTTGAAGCTTTTTGTTTGGATGAAATTGTCTGAGAATCACACAAAGTGTGAGATGAAAAGAGAGCTGGGCATATACCCTGAGAAAACCATAATTCAAAAAGAGTCATGTACCACAATGTTCACTGCAGCTCTATTTACAATAGCCAGGACATGGAAGCAACCTAAGTGTCCATCAACAGATGAATGGATAAAGAAGATGTGGCACATATACACAATGGAATATTACTCAGCCATAAAAAGGAACGAAACTGAGTTATTTGTAGTGAGGTGGATGGACCTAGAGTCTGTTATACAGAGTGAAGTAAGCCAGAAAGAGAAAAACAAATACCTTACGCTAACACATATATATGGAATCTAAAAACAAAAATGGTCATGAAGAACCTAGGGGCAGGATGGGAATAAACATCAGACCTACTAGAGAATGAATGGACTTGAGGACACGGGGAGGGGGAAGGGTAAGCTGGGATGAAGTGAGAGAGTGGCATGGACATATATACACTACCAAATGTAAAACAGAGAGCTAGTGGGAAGCACCCTCATAGCACAGGGAGATCAGCTCAGTGCTTTGTGACCACCTAGAGGGGTGGGATAAGGAGGGTGGGAGGGAGGGAGACCCAAGAGGGAAGAGATATGGGGATATATGTATACTTATAGCTGATTCACTTTGTTATAAAGCAGAAACTAACACACCATTGTAAAGCAATTATACTCCAATAAAGATGTTAAAAAAAAGAGAGAGAGCTAAAATTGAAGACAGCTGCCGTTGAGAAGCCCATGAAAATCAAGGCATAGAAGTGTCCATTAGGGTTGACCATATTAAGGTTGCCTTTGGGAGATAAATTTAGTTAGAATATGTGGGGTTAGAGCCAGACGTACTGTGATATAGATAATAATAATGTATTGACATGTAACAATCATTTTTTAAAATCTTTTATTTTAAGGGGATACAATGCCATTTTGATAAGTGAGCAAATTATATGCATAAATATGACAATTATATTGTTTTATGTCCTAGAGATCACCCAGTCATACTCCATGTAAATAACTGAATGACTCTCAAAAACATATTAGTCATATGGGGACAAGAAGTTTTCCAAACGTAAATCAGTATATGAGTGGTGAACTCACACTGGCTGATTTGAGAAGTGACAAAGCACGCTATTTTGGAGATACTCTATATTACAGCAAGAGGACTTAACTTCAAAATCCAAGAGTTCTCATAAGGATTTGGGTGGAAGAGGTCTCTGCTCCAAAAGAAGTAAAAATTTCCCAGAAGAACAGCAAGTTTCACCAGCTTTCCTGACCAATGAAAAAGTTAATAGATTTTCAAGTGGATGAGGCATTGTTTTCTGTCCAGTCTTAGAATTTGAGTGGAGGGCTTCCCTGGTGGCTCAGTGGTTAAGAATCCACCTGCCAATTCAGGGGACACACGTTCAAGCCCTGGTCTGGGAAGATCCCACATGCTGCGGAGCAACTAAGCCTGTGCGCCACAACTACTGAGCCTGCGCTCTAGAGCCCGTGAGCCACAACTACTGAGCCTGTGTGCCACAACTGCTGAAGCCCACACGCCTACAGCCCGTGCTCCGCAACAAGAGAAGCCACCACAATGAGAAGCCCGCGCACCACAAGGAAGAGTAGCCCCCGCTCACCGCAACTAGAGAAAGCCCGCATGCAGCAACGAAGACCCAATGCAGCCAAAAATAAATAAATTTATTTTTTAAAAGAAGAATTTGAGTGGAATTGCTGGTTGTGTTACTTCTTTTTTTTTTTTTTTTTTTTGCGGTACACGGGCCTCTCACTATTGTGGCCTCTCCCGTTGTGGGGCACAGGCTCCGGACGCGCAGGCTCAGCGGCCATGGCTCACGGGCCCAGCCGCTCTGCGGCATGTGGGATCTTCCTGGACTGGGGCACGAACCCGCTCCCCTGCACCGGCAGGCAGACTCCCAACCAGTGCGCCACCAGGGAAGCCCACTGGTTGTGTTTCTTGAGTTCCACTCTTGTTTGTCTTCATGAAACATCCGAGAGCAATAACTATGTTCAAAGTCTCAAATTAATTTATTCCATTTTTTTTCTGTTGTCTTAATTTTTTGTTCTAAGCATATCTTTCTTAGTTGACTTTAGCATCTGTTTTCATGGAAACTTTTATTTTCTCACTGAATGTCCTGTACCCTTAGAACCTTCCATCATTTATTTGTTCTGCTTTTTCTGATTTTGGATATTATACCGGAACAGATACATGGAACAATTTCTCACAGAAAAAAAAAAATCTTTGTAGTTACCATAGTCACCATATCATAAGTAGCATGGCAAGAAAGGGCAAGGTGATTAAAAATAAATTAAAAGATTGAATCCAAAAAACTTAAAGTATAAAGTTTATAAATAACCTAAGGTAACCTGTAACCAAGTAATAGGAAAGCCTTAATTAATGGGATATAATTGGATTTACTTTTCTGGACTGATGTTCAAGAGGAAAAATAAATTAAGCATTTATATCTGTGACCTGTATACTTCTGTATCTCTCTCTAAGCACAACAGAAGTTGTATTTGGAATAATTGCTTTTCAATATTTAAATTCTCATATTTTCAAACAACATAATTTTACTTTCTTACTATATTATACTTACTACAGGAGAAAAGTAAATTACCAAGTTTTGGAAAATTTTTCAGTAGCAGTACTCAAATTGAATGGGTCCTTACATTAATACTCAATTTAAAAAAGTCAAATAACAAGAACATTCATCCTCCAAGCATATAGATTGATTACAATTTAACTATGACGTGTATATAGAATACTTGCTTAGTAAATTATGTAATAATTTTAATACATGACAGTCATATGTCCCTGCCTTAGAATGGCCATATCAAGTAGCAGTGGATATATTTACATCATGGACAAAGTCTAGTACATCCCCAGGATTCGATAAATATGTTTTTAAACAGTTGAAATATTACAATCTTGTAATTTGACTAATAATGCAGATAAGACTCAATCCCAAAGAATCTGAGGCGCTTGATGACTGAATTATGTCCAGATCACAAGTGGGAAGACATGTGAGATCCACAGTATCTTAGATTGTCGTCTTATCAACTAAAAGCCTCTGTTTAACAAGGAAAATACAACAGAACACAATTTTCAAAACTATGAGGAGGTTAAGAATCCACTATTACTGCAGATCTTGCCTTTTGAAGACATCATACCCATATTGAATGCATTTCTGAGATGTGTGCTCAGTGGAATCCAATTTTGAGCTGCTATTTTTAGAGTCTTGTTAACTGAATTGACTGACCTTTTTAGCCCAAACAGTTGAGCCATGTTTGCTTGTAGATGGCATTTTTACCAGCTCTTCTTGGACTGAAACTGCTCTGTACTATGTGGTCTCAGCAATTCTGTTCATTGTATTTCTAAATGCTCTTAACAAACAATCAGCAAGAACTCTTATATTCATACAATGGACTATCATTCTGCCATAAAAAGGAGTAAAATGTTGATTCGTGCTACAACATGGTGAGCATAAGAAAAGCCAGATACCAAAGGTCAGATATTTAATTTATTAATTAATTTATACGAAATGTTTAGAAGAGGCAAATCTATAGAGACAGGTCAGTGGTTGCTGACAGGTAGGGGAGGGGTAGGGGGAATGGGGGAGTGGTGGGTAACAGGTGTGGCATTTCTTTTTAGGGCAATGAAATGTTCTGGAATTAGATACTGATGGTGGTGACATAACCATGAATATACTAAAAGCCACTGAATTGTACTGTTTAATTTGTGGTATGTGAATGATATTTCAATTCAAATTTATAAAAATTAGCTACATCTTTAAGTCTTCACCTTTTGACTATTAAGCATGGATTAATTCAAAGTGTATTTTTAGCCTGTTTTGCAATTTATTCTTAAAAATGTATTTTTCGGGCTTCCCTGGTGGCGCAGTGGTTGAGAGTCCGCCTGCCGATGCAGGGGACGCGGGTGCGTGCCCCGGTCCGGGAAGATCCCACATGCCGCGGAGCTGCTAGGCCCGTGAGCCATGTGAGCCATGGCTGCTGAGCCTGCGCATCCAGAGCCTGTGCTCCGAAACGGGAGAGGCCACAACAGTGAGAGGCCCACGTACCGCAAAAAAAAAAAAAAAAAAAAAGTATTTTTCTTAAAGGTAAATATGTGATGGGATGGATGTGTTAATTAACTCGATTGTGGAAGTCCTTTCACAATGTATAGGTGTATCAAATCATCATGTTGTACACTTTTTATACTTCAATTAAACTGGGGGTGAGGGAAGAATCTAGTAAGACAAAAGAAAAAAGAAAGGCTTAGAAAACTGGAGCTGGAGAATGGAGAACTGGGAAACTATAGATACATGAACAGTAAATAATCTGGTGAAAAGTAATATAAAGGAAATAGGAAGATTATGCGGGGATTTCTTCTATGCTTCTAAAATGCCATCTTAGTTATTAGAGCGTAGGTGTCTTTCATTTTCTCATATTAAAACTTCTCTGCTCAAATCAGAAACGTCCAGGGCACTGATTTCACTTGGCTGTACACCTGAAACTAACACAACACTGTAAATCAACTGTATGCCCATAAAAAAATTTAAATGCATGAGAAAGGAGGACAGCAAAAACAAACAGACAAAAAAAAGAGTATGTTTTTCTTGTGCTGATCGTAGTACTAAAGTGGTGTGAATTGTAAACCCTTTAATTAGGCTATAATTGATGTAGTCTGAGGAAAAACTGAACTTGAGACACACCCCAGGAATGATACCGGTGGTAGTTTTAGGTTATGATGACCTGTTTCAGTAAGTGCTATTCATGATGTGATGTATGGTTAATGATTTGATTTATGTTCATGTAGTGCTGTATTGAAGTGACCATGGTGGGAGTTTTAGTAGACCAATGTATGCCATAGCTGGACTTAGTTTATGTCCCATGTCTATGTAAATACTGCTCCACATTCTGCAGTTGGCTCTGCTTGAAGGATCTGCATAGGTACAAGAGTGGGTCAGCGAAGGAACAGCCAACCCTTGACATCTGATGCTATTTCCAGAAGTTTCTACCTAGTCCCATTTTATTTTGGCAACACAACTGGTGAATAACGGGATAAGTCCTCCTAAATGGATGTTTCATTCCTCTTAAAACTACTCCTGGTGGATGTAATAATTTATAAACCACTCCTTATACTTTACATATACGTGGTTGCATCTCACCAATGACGCTGTTTATCATTTAGTATACTTTTGGGTTTCCCCCCTTTCCCAAATGAAACCATAATGTTTTATGAATTTGTCTTGGATAGGATAAGCAGCATTTTGCTATTTATATGGTCCCTTTCCGGGAGCCTCCAAGTGAATGTTATTCTTAGTCTCCTCAAGGTTTTCTCATACACAGATTGCATGTTCTATCTTTACTATCTCTATACTAGATGACTCTCTTATCTTGACCACAACTAATGAAACCAGAAATGGTTACCTAAACCAAACTAGGTCGAAGTAATAAAGTGGGTGACAAATTAAGACCTACCAGAGATGCAAAACTCTGGCCGCCAGAAGCAGACTATATTGGAACGTGACGGGGTGGACCAGTTAAATTCTTGCTTTTGGGGCAGTTTAACTAGGGGACCTACTGAGGAAGTTGGTAGTTGGTAACGGTAACTAGGAGACCAAATGAGGAAGTTAGTAGTTGGTAATGGGAGCAGAAGCTGAAAAACAGTGCGGAGACATGACAAGTCTGGAGCAGCTATTATATATGGAGAAAAAGTTAGGGGAGACTCAGTCGTTATTCATGGGGGGAGTTGAAGTAAAGCTGGAGTATGTTTGAAACCCAGAGCCTTGGAATAAGTGAGCCACCGAGAGTAGGAAGCAGCGTGTGCCTGCCATTGAGGGTGTGACCAGGTAGTGACTTACGGCCTGTGTTCTGCTGTGTGTTTCGGATGGCTTCTCAAGGTCTAGGAACACTGGCTTTGCAGTGCCTCGTCACTATCTAGTCCACAGATACTTATCAACTGCTCTATGCCAAGTGCATATTCATTAATGAACAGGCGAGCTCTCACCCCTGTGGAGTTTATATTCCAGCAGCTAAGATTATTTTCATAATTTTCTCCATATCTTTATAATAAACCTTTATCACCTGAATTAATGCAAGTGTGCCTTTTTCCCTTGTAGTCTGAAAGAGTCTAATAAAAATGCTATCTCTTTCTATTTCATTTTCACAGGCATTATTTTAAAGTGGTTTATTTTTTACAAATATTAATGCATTAAACTTTCTTGATAATTCTAAAAGTATCAATGTTACAGAAGAGGCAATGAAGGGGAAAACGAGGTTTAAAGTTTTCACCTAAAACAAGGTTTAAAATTTTTCTCCTAGAGGCTTCTCTGGTGGCACAGTGGTTGAGAATCCACCTGCCAATGCAGGGGACACCGGTTCGAGCCCTGGTCCGGGAAGAAGTTGCAGGGCAACTAAGCCCACGCGCCACAACTACCATTGAGAAAGTTTTCCATAGGATTCTCACCTTTGCTACATGGTAAATCTCTACTGGTTCAGGTACAATTATTTTTTGCCTCTTTAGATACTTTTATTCTGTGGAATTATGTGAAATGGTTGAAAACATGCAGACGCTTGGGATGATTACACAACCCCGGTTGGCCTCACTCTTGGCTCTGCAATTTACAGAAGTGCTGACCTAGAACACAGACTGTTATGTTCACACAAAATTACTTACAAACATATTTTGAATATCATCTATCTTCTCATTTTTCTTTCGATTTATTGAATTTTGGTGTCATTCACCAAGATTCCCAAATCTACCACAAATGTTTTTGATATACACCTAGGAGCCCCAGTGGAGCAACGTTTGTTGAAATTCAAAGTTGAACATATCCCCTTGAAATTCACTAGCGCAAAAGGCTTAAAATGTTTGAAATGCTGCAGGTGACTTTCAGATTTATTCCCTGAGGCATGTACCTGTTACCAAGGAAACCTTTGGCAAATGTTACTAAACGTCTCACCGACTTGCTTTTTCACGTGCCCCCGGGTTTGTGCACGTGTCCCCCGGTTTGTGCACGTGCCCCCAGTTTGTGGATTGGTGCTTATATATAGTCAGAATATTTATATTTAATTTTTTAAAGGAAATTATTAAGGAAGCTAGGCTAGGAGCATTCTGACAATTCATTACATGCTTCAGTTTCTATAATAACCAACATTTGGTACTTTGCTTTAGTTCATTAATTTATTTATAAAACAATCATATATTGATTACTTACTAGTAAGTGCTTGATGTTGAGGTTACAAAAATAACCTATGGTCCCTAAAGAATGCAATTCTAACAGGGACGTGTAAAGAGAGGAATTATAGTCACGTGGTATTAGACATATGAATTGGGGAGAACATGTGTGTGTTCTATTGATCCTGACCCTCATTACTAGACTTTTAACTCCATCAACAGATTGTAAAGAATATTACATGGAATGACACTAGGATTAGGAAAAGGTGTACGGAAACACATCTGATACTAGGTGGAAGGCTGTGGTTTTCAGCATTTATAACAAAGGCAAATCCACATAGTTTTGCCCTCCAGCACTCTTTTTTCACACCCATTTGTGGTTTTTTGTGTTTTTTTTCACTAGAGAAAATTAATCTGGCTCAGAGGTGGCTGGACTACTGCTTGGCCACCCCCAAGGTTTAGGTTGCTTTTACGTGGACCAGTGATCTCATTATTGTGGTACATATTGAGCAGGACCCTGAACCTTCTTACTCTCCCCTAAATTCTGATAGCTGATGATGACATAGGCAGGTATAAATATTGAAGAGGTAGACAACTTATTCATTTTGAAACATTTCAATGAAACTCAACCTGACTTTATTGTAATGGTTTGTAACTTGCCAGAAGGAGTCATATAAAAAATATTTTAGTCATTGAAAATTTTATTCATTGAAAATTCAATAAAAATTGATTTATTTAAACCATGACTATGGTTTGGTTTTTGTGCTTGCTTTTCAGGTTTTGAAAATGGCAGCTAAGCAGAGTTCATAAACCGCAACAATATCTTAAGGAAATTTTATTAATAAATGTACAGAAAGTGAGAGTAAACTCATACTTTCAATCTTACACTGACCATTAAACAAGCAATAAAAATGTCATAGATTTATTGAAGAATAAATACATACTTAAAGAAAGACATAAGGGTGAATAATAAAAAGCACAGAGACACCCAAATTAACTTTCAAACACTAGTTCAATTCAAATAATTTCATGTTTGCTTTCTTCCTCCAATGCATGCTTCTATATGTTACAATTTTAGCAGATTTAGCATAGTATTTCAAGGCTGCTGTCAATTCCTATGTTTTTAAATTAGTCTGAAGTTGGAGTAGATTATCTGTAATGTTTCTTCTTAAATTATAATTTTACCATGTACAGTAGTGGTTGATTTACAATATATTTTATTTTTCTTTAGGATGTCATAGATAGAGCAGAGATGAATAAAGAAATTTTATCTAAATGCTTTTCAAACCCAGGGATTCATGCATGAGATGAATGTCTTTAATGTCTAATTAAAATAGTTCTTTTAATTATTAAATAGAAATTGAAATTAGAAATGAAATTTATCCACGTATTGAAAGCCAGAAAGAAATAGTAAAAGGAAATATGTGAATTAACAAAGTTTTGTTTTTGTGGTTTAAGGAGCAATTTAGGACACTCTTGCTATTTTGAAAGTATAGATTTTAAATCATACATTGAAACAGGCAAATAACATGACTGATGGTTGGACTAAAACTTGGTCATCTCAAGACATATTTTAATTTTCCATAGATCATATCTCTTAAATATTTGTGGGGTTACATCTTCTACACTATGAGTGGCCAGTTCATCCAGTCAGAGAAATTAAACCAGTCGTGTCAGTGTTTTAAGATGGAGGTTCTTCGTATGCTGGGATGATGGAGAGACAGAGTAAGAATTTTTGTCTTCTCTCCTTTCCTTTTCTGTCTCTACGTGTAGCATTTCCAACCTTTTGGGATCCAGTCGATTGTGGAAGAGTTAAGCTGACATGAAACGAAGCACAGAGAAATGGAACATGACTGCTGGGATGTAGATGATGATGACAGCCCTGCATATGTTTTCTCGCTTTCAGAATTAGTATATATCCTCCGCAGTGCTGACTCTGTATTTATACTTCTTAAATTAGCTCAGGAGTAACTGCATGGCTCCCAGCAAGAATCCCTGATGAAACTGGAATGGAATTAGAAACCAAAATGGGCACCATGGCAGCTTTCCCTCTATAACACTGAAATTTCTCTTCTGTTTCTCTTTCTTATTTGTTACTTATTTTAACTTTATATTTCTTTCATGATATAGTTTTCTCAAACTTTGTAGTGAAATTGTCACTCTAGAAAGATGTTAATATTTTTCTTGGAACTTCTGATCCCAGCAAACCAGGGCCCTCTTACCTCAATCAAGATCAACAACAGGGTCCACCTGAGAGGAGAGCCCTGCAATCTGAAGCATGGGGTAAGATTGCCTGTATCTTTAGGCTCCATTTCATCACTAGAAAAATGAGGGTTTTGAGTAGGTCATCCCTCAAAACTCTGTTTAATAAAACTGCTAAAGAGTAGGATTATACTGACGTGTATACTTTGTTTTCACTTTAATACACTCTTGTATGCCAAAATAGTGCCCTAAATCATCAGTGAAATGACATTTAAAATTCCCAAACCAATGGGAGGGAGCCATCTTGTGGTTTAGGCCCAATGCAGCTTACATTTAGAAGAGAAAAGAATGTGAAACCTTTGAAAATTTAATATTATATATAACATTATATATAATATAATAATAAATGATAGTTTATGAATGTGGTCTAAAGTCTTAACTTACAGGTAATTAAAAGAAAACCCTTCAATTCTGGGTATGAGTAATTGTTCTTTAGACAATTCTGGGAACTTGTTTGAAACTAAAGGTATATAGCACATACCATGCTGTGATTTATTTTCTTATTTCATGAAGATATTTCAGTAGGTACTGAGTTAGTAGTTGTAGTGCTTACTGAAGATGCCAAAGGGGTTTGGCCCATCTCACTTAGGAAATAATGCAGAAGACAGAATAATGATATGAAAAAGACAACTGCATATTACCTTTATATTCTGTAATTACTTTTCTGAGTCATAAGAATCAAACATTGATCTCCAGAATCAAACATTAACTCTCTAATTGATCAATTAGAGAGTTAAACATGCCGATAATGGCATGTGAGATCGCCATATTTTGTTGCTTAATAATACAATATATAACACATACTAAAAGGTATGCATGTTTAGCATAAATAACACCAATGTAGCAGTTAATAAAAATATGATAATAATATTAAATACTATCACATTAATATTACTTTTTGAAGTTTCCTTTTAGAAACTAATTTATATTGTCTGTTAGGTAAATAAGTCGTATGAACATATTTTCCCTAGGTGCATTTCTTTATATAAATAAAACAACTTTCTTCATTTATCCCAATATTTTCAGTAGTTAACTTTCACAGACAATATGCAAAAAGACATTTCTAACATAAACAATTCAGCATCAGTAAATAGGTGCTGACTTTTCAGATTCAAAGTAAATTACAGAGAATATATTATTTCCATTTATTTCTCATTCTTCTTCTTTTTCATTTAACATGGATAAAAACTGAATCAATAACCTGAATTGCAAAAATATTTTAACTTGCTATATGCAACACATCAATTTAAATTCTGTAATTTTAGAAAAGGTTGAGTCTTGTATAGAGATTAATGATTGCTCAGAAATGGTACTCACATAAAGTGTGCATAATATAAGCCTCTTGTCCACGACACATGGTTCCTGCAGATGTTCTTTTCTCCTTTGCTTTGCTTCTGAAGGTGTAGGAAGCTTTTCTATTTGCCGTCCCTTGCAGGAGGGACTCAGAAAGATTTGTTGGTGGTAATGATGGGAACAAAGGAAGAGCCCAGAGATAATATCTCCAGGTAGACTTCTGGTGCCCATTCTGGTGTTTATTAAATACAGTGTAATAGATTAAAACTATATTTCTTTCAAGGGGTTTAATAATCCATTATCAACCTTCTATCAGCAACTGTCTGGTAACTAAAAAAAAATAAATCTATGCTTTTGGATTTTCTACTCTGTTTCAAATAATTTGGAAATTTGAAAAAATCCACTTTTTTTCCTATTTATATTTCATTCCATGTTTTTTTGGTTTGTCACTTAGCAAATACAAGGCTACACTTTGAATGATCCTGCATAGAACAAGTATTTCAAACTAGGTCAATCTGTATGAAATTACTTTTTGGAAGAACTGTAACTGTTTCAAAAAAGACCCTGTAAGTCTAGAAATACAATTATTTCTGTAACTATTTATTTGGAAGTCTTTTTATTTATGTATGTACGTATTCCAAAGAAAATTGAATCTAACATCGTCTCGAAAGATTGAAAGAATGATTTTTTATGGATGACTTAAACACAGAGACCCATTTGGAAGAACAGGAGCCATTAGGTTACACAAGCAGATGTTGTCATTTGATTTCTAACTAGGATT
The DNA here is from genome assembly GCF_963924675.1 of Phocoena phocoena. Lineage (NCBI taxonomy): Eukaryota > Metazoa > Chordata > Mammalia > Artiodactyla > Phocoenidae > Phocoena > Phocoena phocoena. Next base: position 7,508,656 of record NC_089224.1, read on the forward strand.
CATTGTTTGGAGAACAAGTCTTCAGACCCTCTTGCCTCATGTCACAGCAAGGATGATGAGTGAGCCCAGCCTCCAGTTTCCAGTGTCCTGAGTGGGCTTTTTGGAGCAACACACTGTTGGGTAAAGACCGCCTACTGAGATAACTTGATAAGACAACACATGGGATCAAATATTATATAGGAAAAGAGAAAAGCAAAATAGCTACATATTTATAGTATACCATAGTTCAGTAACTATGGTCAAATTCCAATTGAAGTTTTCCACGAATGGGTAATTAACAATGTAAATTCTACAAACTTATAAACAAGGAATGTATACATAGAATATAAGTTTATCGAGGAAGAAAGCAACAGACAGCAAGGTAAATTGGGGTAAAATACCTAGAGAAAAACAACTAATTTAGTGGTATTGAAATGGTGAATAGAATGAGAATAATGAAAATATTTTAAACCATGAAAACAAACATGGATTTTTTTAAGTTATAGTTTACCAATAAGTTATGCACATAATGCTTATTCACATACATTTTGGTTAAGTATCTTTCACCTGTCGATACCTCTAGCACTTGTAGATGACCTTGCTTGAGCCTAGGGCAGCATTTCAGTCTAGAGTTTCCACTGACATTATGGGATGAACCATTCAAGTGCAAATTAAGAAGCTAGTGAAGGCCAGCTCATCAAGGAAAACACAGTGCCAATTTAGCAAGGAATTTCCAATCAATTTTCCTGAACCTTGTGCAGCCGATAAATACATAAAGACACATAAATTATAGGTACTCCAAAAATGAGAAGCAAGTTATCATAGACCATACTGCAATATTTTCTTAAATTTCCTATACATTAATTTTTCTCTTATTTCTTTATCAACTATTGTACCATCACTAAACTCCAGCCTAATTGTGTAAAGTAAAAAAAAAGCATACCTAAATTCAAAAAACAAAATAAAGACCAACATTCTATCTTGAAGTGGTCTCTATGGGCAAGTTAAATAAAAGTGGTTTATTCAATAAATAGATTTTACGGAAAAGACTTCCAAGCAAACAAAAATGATAAAGAATGTCAAATCATTTTTCTACATAGTAACACATCTTCTCTCATTCTATTCTGAGTTGAAAAGTTCCATTCACCAGCCTCCTTACTGTACTTTTCCTATAATGGAAGGTGTATGTTAAGGCTTCTCTGAATGATATATCTGGGTTTGTAATCTCAGTATAATCCTTTCCATCAGAACAGAAATGTATGACCTTTGTCAGGAAAACAACATGACCCCCTGATAAAATTTGATAAAATGGGACAAAAGAATTATTCATATTCTTGAAAAGTGTTCATTTTTATTGTTTTTGATCAAATAATCTGCAGTTACATGATAAATACCATATACTATATATGAGTTAATGACTCTGACTTGAGAATTTGTCACTTGCAGAATTGAACTAAAGGTAATACAGAGAGAAACAAGTTGATAAAACCATGCATACAATTTTAAATATATTTTCAGCATAGTTTCCTGAAAAATATGATATCATCTGGACAGGAAGACAGACAGACATCAAACTCAGGAAGACGTGTTTTAAAACTACAGAAAAATAATTAACACCATAGAATAGCAATACTTTTTTTGGTAGTCTTTTAAACATCTTGACTCACTAATAATAAATCCCTGTATATGACATTACCATAGTACATTGAAAATATACGGCACATTTTCTTTTCATTTTGTTTTCCACAGCAGGTTATATAATATTCACAGAAGGGCAGGCTACTTCTCTCTATTTTTCCCCAATATCATCATCTATCATACATTAAAATACAAACTGAAGGAAAAGCCATTGCATAATTCATAGAGATGAAAGTGAAGGCATGCAAAGTTACTCAGGCACGTTCAATACAGTCTCATGCCCGAATCCTTTCCTGGCCTTTGACCCACAGCTTCTTCCTCTTTGTTTACATTACAAACCAGATTGGCTAAGGAGTCTGTAGAGGGGCTGCCAGAAGGCACGTTGGCTAAAACCACCACAGAGAAAAACCATCTATTAAAATAAAACAACTTAAATCACTATATTTTTATTATAGCTTTACTCTAAAAATATTATGTGTGGCTGATAGTTCTTTAATTCATATTACTTTGTAGGTTTTTTAAAATAATATATTCATATCATGAAATAGATTGTTAAATACTTATTTTAAAATTATTGTGTCATTATAGGAAGACATTTAAAATTACTAATGACAGTCTCTAGGTCCATCCACATCTCTACAAATGACCCAATTTCATTCCTTTTTATGGCTGAGTAATACAGAGTGAAGTAAGTCAGAAAGAGAAAAACAAATATTGTATATTAACACATATATGTGGAATCTAGAAAAATGGTACAGATGAACCGATTTGCAAGGCAGAAATAGGGACACAGATGTAGAGAGCAAAAGTATGGACACCATGGGGGGGGGGAAATCGGGGGAGGGGGAGTGGTGGTGAGATGACTGGGAGATTGGGATTGACATATATACACTAATATGTATAAAATAGATAGCTAATAAGAACCTGCTATATAAAAAAATAATAAAATAAAATTTAAAAAAGAAAAAAAATAAAGTTACTGCAAATGATTTACATAAACATTATATTTCATTATTTTATGAACCTGAAAACATCTCATCATTGTTTAACACAATGTGTACTGATGAGTGGCTTAAATGAGAATAAAGCCAATGATCAGGGATTGAAAAAGTGTATTGATGGAGCCTGCACACGGGCAGCAGATATGGAAAAACACACGATGAGCTGTCCTTAAGGGAATGGAGGAGACTTTATTAAGTAAAAGTCATTACTTGATGAAGATAAACTTTTTTTTTTAAATCACTTAAAGCTGTGTCACAGCAGAAGAGGTTGGCTTCAGAATAATGACCTACCTGTTGCTCTAAGAGCTTGCGGAGAATGTGGATAATTTTGTATCAGGAATGTACCAGGGATGGTGAAGATTCTGACGTTGGAAGGGAAGCTGAACTGAAACAGCTCAAAGGTTTATTTTTCATTTTAAGGACATAAAAGAGAAAGAGTTAAAATGAATTTGAAGAAAGAAAAGATTAAAAAGCTTTCAGTGTTAAATCAAGTATTATTAGAAGAATAGGTTTGTGTATGTTTATGTCAATTGTTCTCACTTGTGGAACTTTATCAATAATCCAGAATGTCATGCTTACTCTGAACACACCTTATTCACTTTTCACTCAGAAAAGTGCCAGGTACCTAGAAGGTGCTTAAGGAATAGTTGTTGAATCACTGATTGAATTATAATCTCTTATGCTGAACACTAGTATGTATACATGTTTTAAAATGTGTTTAAGAGGGCTTCCCTGGTGGCGCAGTGGTTGGGAGTCCGCCTGCCGATGCAGGGGACACGGGTTCGTGCCCCGGTCCGGGAGGATCCCACATGCCGCGGAGTGGCTGGGCCCGTGAGCCATGGCTGCTGAGCCTGCGCGTCCGGAGCCTGTGCTCCGCAACGGGAGAGGCCACAACAGTGAGAGGTCCACGTACAGCAAAAAAGAAAAAAGAAAAAAGAAAGTGTGTAAGGGATTCTGATGTACAGGTAGGAATCAGAATCACTATTTTTTAAAATACTACTCCACCACCTTTAAAATTCTCTTATTTTGTTTATGTGTGAGCCATAAAAAATACTGAGAAAACTGCCTGTTAAGACACTGTGAAATCATCCAATAGTACTAGTTATTACTGATGGTCTTTTGAAAGCACTGTTTGACAAATATTTAGTCATTCTTCAAAGGCAGTCCGAGCAGTGTTTTAGAATTCTATCATTAATAGTTGGAGAAAATTTGATCCACATAGCTTTGTTCATGAGCTGTTGCAACAAAGTATTATGGTTTCATAAATAAGGGATGGCCAAATCAAATGACTGCACAGCTCATATTTCCCACCAGGAATCACTGATATCGCAAAACACATCACAGGATTATGGACATTTGCCCAGAAAAGTTGACTTCCTTTGCATTTCCAATTTGAAGAAATTTACCCCATGAACAATATATAATGAGAAGTGTGTGTGCACGTGTGTGTATGGGTGGGTGTGTGTGTATGTGTAAGAGAGGGAAAAGGAAAGAGATTAAGGCGACATAAAAAAGGTGGAAGAAAAATTTAGTAAGAGGATCCTAGCAACTAGCTCAGGACTCTGTCTTTTGGGCTGATTTCTGGTAGAAGCTTCTCCAGAATATTTTCCCTGCCCTAGTTATTTTCAAATCCTAGGGGGCTCTGTTTTATGCATGGGCTCTAAGCATCCTGGTTATGGAAGAATATGCATCACTTTACTTTTTAAGTAATTAGAACAACAGCTGTTTCCCTATGGAAGTTCAGTATATTCTTATAGAGGAACAGGGGCTGGGATAAAAGTTTAAATTTAAAGTTAATTAACTTAACACAATTCCTATGGTGTGCTACGTATTTATTCACAAAGAATTTATATAGCAATGAGAATTAAATGGGATTGTTATATTTTATCACTCTTTGTAGTATATGAACCAGAAAATAAAAATCTGCTGAGGAAGACAGCTCAGGTATTATGGGTGTTTTTTTTGTATTCAATCAAGAGGGAATGTGTGTGTTCATATACACTGTATTTTCTAAAATATTTCATTGAAAACACCCCATTGTCTTACAGCCACAAACTGTAATTCTTCTTATCATTTTTAGCATCCCTTTAAAATGTCAAAAATGAGTTGACCTCATTTTTTAAGGTCTAAAATATGTCTTGGAAATGAGAGATGGTGTTTGCTTAGTTAAAGGTTGATATTCAATGCCCAGTTCAATTAGGATGGACATGATTGTTTCTGCACTGCTATGAATGGTCCCAAGCAGAGGATACAGTAAGGAATTATGGAGGCATTGTGGAGAACAATACTTGGTCGCCATTATATTCAAAATTTCAGTCTTTTATAGAATTCTAATCTTCATGGTCATAATTTTCCACTGCCCATTGTTCAGATAGGTTCAGCTAGGGAAAGTGGCCTTGTCAAAAATATTGGAAAAACTGCACCAGAAAGTCCTTTAATGTTGCTTGAACAAGTTAGACAATTCTGCATACACTTTTAAGAAACATTGAAATTTGTCACTTTAATAAATTGTGCAGTTTTTGCCACTAAATTATTCTCTGAAATGCATATGCCAGCAAGTTTTCATAGTCTGCCAGAGATGATGGTGCTAAAAGTTCCAACACCGCATAATAGCGTGTAACTCAGTCCAAAAGCCAAGGCTAGGCAATAAAATGATCGAGTTCAAAAACTGAATACCCAAATGAACAAACAGTCGCTATCATAAATGTGCTTAAAAGGTAAGTACAATTCAAAAGGCAAGCTTGCAATTATAAAGGTGCAAAAACTATTCTCTGAGTCACTAAGACAATTTCCAACTAATCCCTTCAGTGAACTAAGATAATTATAAGTGCATAGACTATATTTCCATTGATGATATTTGCCTTGGATAGACTGTTAAAATTAAAGTGCCTTGAGGTGGAAACCATACTTATTCTCTTAATGTGTTTCAATCAAGTTCATTACTTTGCAGTCTTCACCTTGTCGGCATGAATGAATATGGACTATATAAAAGTTAGTGCTGTGTCCTAGGAGTGGTCTGCTTTTCTTTACTAGGTCAGCATCAACTAGCTGAGAAATACAGATGGTATACCCCCGTAAATTTTAAGAGCTTTTGCTATTGTCTGTATTTCAAGGTCTGTGAAATCTATTTTAGAGTCGGACACATGACCTCAAAGATTGTTAATGATTGATTGGTCTAAGAACTGTGGCTTATATTCCTTCTGAGTTTCATTCTGAGAGGGCTCTAAGTGGCTGTCAGGGGACACCTGTGGATGTCAGTATTGCCAGCTTCCTACTTTTAATATTGAGAGTATTCTCTATGTTTAATATTGGCAAGTCCCATATTTCCTCCGGTCCATTTCATGGAATGTGTACTTTATCGATGAAAGAAAAATTTAGCTGCCAGTATAACATTCAGTCTTCCAAAGTGACTAGCAGGTGAGGTATATCATGTTAAGAATAGAAAAGTATATTTTTTAAATGGGATGAAAGACATTCAGAAAAGGGAGTGTATAGTATGGAGGACACACGTATTATTCTCTTAAAATTATAACCACTTAAGTCGCACAGAGTGCTGAAGTAGTTAACATCTTGCTCTCTTCTATAAAACATGTTGGCTTATTTTTTCACATTTTTCCCTAAAATTTCCAGTATCTTCCATAAGATTCTGGGAGTTTATAAACCCAGTGTATGTATCTATATTTTAGGGGTATACAGATTTAAAGCATTTATAAATCAAAATTAAAGTAAAATTTGTTAGAATATAGCCATAGAATAGGAGTTGACTGTAGGATAAGATAAGCAGTCATAACAGTCCCTTAAATACAGCAACTGGGAGTTGGATGGGCTCTCCAGGTGAGTCACTGTTATGCAGAAACATCCAGAAAGTATGGAGAAGTTTTAAAGACCCTTGGCTTTCTTGCTTCTACAGTAACTTTCTGGAATCTCTTAAATAGTAAAGAAAGTTCTAGGTCCTCACTGTAATTGAACTCCAGTTCTAATAGTTGGGAAAGAAGAGAAGGATGGCACATATATACTAAGGTACAAGGTTTCCTAAAAATTCATATGGAACCACAGATGTCAATGGTTGAGATACATAATTATAAAAAAAAGTGAAGTAAATGGCATGTAGAAAAATTACAAACTTTCTAATGTGACTATTTCAAAATGCTTCAGAATATCCATACTAGAATTCCAGCTTATGTGTGGGTACTCAGGGTACATGCACACATTTTAATTTTCTCATCGTTAATAGATTTCTGGCTGGTTTAGTTTGAAATATTAGGTTTTGACACAGGGCTTATTTAGGCAAATACCATCTCGGGATGTTAATTATAATGTCGTTTTCACATTTTAAAGGGTCTATGAGAGTTCATTAGAGGGGACAGATTCCTTTAAACATTTTGAATTCAGCTATATTTGCAATGTCACTGTTGCCATATGAGTGAAATGTCAATGTATTTTCTTAGTGTAGTGAGACAACTATATATACCTAAGCAAAGTGTAATCCTTTTGAGATAGGGAGATTTCTACCATACCAACGCCCCTGCTGAAAAAGTTGTTGTGTGGCTAGTATTTTTATATTCCAAGTTTCAGGCTTTAAAAAGAGACATTTTTAATATTCTCAAATATGAAAACAAGTGATGTCCATGAATTTCTTTGAGAGCATAGGTCCATTGTATTTGTGTTTGCTTTTGGCATAATTCACTTAATTTAAGCAATGATGAAGAACTTTAAAAATAAGATGTGTGAAGTACAGAAAAATGTATTCAAGTATTTCAGAGACACATTGAGACAATGTAGTTTATCATTAATTCAAACCAACTAGCTTACCCTCAGAGAACACCAACAGCATATCTTGGTCTAATCTATCTTGAGTACAAGAATATATTTTCATGGTTTTGGTTCATACAATCCTCAATGAAGAAGGACATGTTTAACTCTGGGGTGAACAGTCCTCAAAATAAGTAAAGTACACAGCAATAACTTCTTTTGGCTGTGGCATTTGCATTTAATGCCAAACATTTTTCTTTCCTAATAGTTTTAAATTACTTATAAAGGAGGGTAATTTGGTCTTTACTAGCAAAAATTGCTAAACACACATTATTTTTTAAAGTTATTAAAAAAAATACAATTAGATAGACCAAAGTTCAATAACATTGAGACATTTTAGCTTTAAATGGCAGTTCTTACTTTTAGTTTGATAATGGTTAAAGGGCAGTAACTGGTACCATCTATTTCAAGAACTGGCTTTTTTTTCCCTCTTAAATCTGAGTTAATCATTTTCTTAATGGTTAAACTTTTCTCTGTCAATAATCTGGTACGAGTTTCCATCTAGTGAATCTGACCAGTAATTAAACATTTCTAAAAAGCATTCTAGAGCTTTTTAAAAATACAACATTAATGACAAAAATAATGCAAAAGTGGCAAAACTGGAAAAGAATCAGAGTCTGGTTCGGTTTAACCTAGAACTCTATCATATATTTGCACTTAATTACACTGCATGAAATGAGTTAATGCCCCATTGTAGTTGAAATAATTCCATGGGGATGCTGATAAATTTTAAGTAAAAATTTTATTTAGAATTATTCACATCTAGTGGATGGCTTATATATTGAAATCATTAATTCAGAAATATAAAATAATCAATCCTCACTTTGTAGAAATGACTTATTTATATAATTTAGAATTAAAATCTTCCATCTTTACATTCAGAGCTAGGAGTTGGGACCCATATAACTTTGATGGGAAAACTGTTCTTATGAAAAAATCTTTCTAAATCCATATTTGTTTTCAGTAAATTCATTTTTATCAAAATGTAAATACTATAATTCCATTGAATTTTAAAGTCTCATTCTAAGCTAAAATATAAAAGTCTTACTGAACTTTATTCAATTATATCAAAACAGTAAACATAATTACTTACAGACAATTAAGCAACTATTAAAAATCTAACAAAACAAAGATGCTGGCTTGAATTTTTCAGTGTTTGGCAATAATTAAAATTATTAAAAAAATTAAAAATACACAGCTATAACACTTTTTAAAAACAATAATGTTTTCAGTATACCTACATTCATCCATAGAGATATAAAGTTATGAAAAGTATATTTTGTATATAATATGATCGCTTAGGCCATTAAAAAAATTTCCAAAGAGGGAAATTTAGTATTTTAAACAACTAAATTTAGCATCTAAACAACAAAGTTTTTAATTTTAATCTCCTAATTTAAATTTTTTATTCCCTAAATTGGTTCTATAGCATGTGTATGTACAATCTTCTATCATTATTGAGCGAGTTTCGCACTGACTTATCTGATTATTTTTCTATTTTGTAACTACAGTGTAAGAAAATATTTTAAAGCCTCAAACTACTGATTTTTTATCTTCAACGTTTCCCCTTTTTCCTTTTCCAAAGTTTTCTGTGCAAATTTTACTTTTGTGATATTTAATATTGAATTAAAAATCAAAGAATTCCAAAGTAGTTTTCACATGTACTATTATGTGATATATTAGATACACATTGACAGTAATACTTCCACTTGTACGATTTACTGTGAAAAAAACAGATAATCTTAAATTAATATGAAATAGAATCCCTATAATATATATATTTTTTATCCATTAAAGTACTCAACTGCCTCATGACTTTGCATAGCAAATCATAATAATACCTTTCCATATGCCACATATGACAAATGGTCATCATTTGTACACCACACACACACACACACACACAGCCCTATGGCAAAAAACCTTCCTTCTGAGTTGACAGTTTGCACACTTGCACACCCCCAGAGACTTAATCTTGTTGCTGATGAATATCCTCATGCCTAAGAATTTTATAGATAACCCAGTAGAAAATATTAAAAATCAAAAAGGCTAATGGGAAGCAGGCTCGGGAGATGGTGTCAATCTTCTTGGCCCGGTCAATGAAGACCTTCCTCATTTCATCCAGGCTCTTTGGCATTACCTGGACAGGATGGTTTGGTCCCTTTGGAGTCACACCGTCTTTTGTTTGCAGACACGGTCCCATTCCATAGGCTGTGAAACTGAATCGGCTTTCCCTTACCTCATCATCCTGTCATAAGAAAAACATTAGAAAGCACTTTAACCCTGAGAAAACCAAAATTTAAAGAGTCATGTACCAAAATGTTCATTGCAGCACTATTTACAATAGCCAGGACATGGAAGCAACCTAAGTGTCCATCGACAGATGAATGGATAAAGAAGATGTGGCACATATATACAATGGAATATTACTCAGCCATAAAAAGAAATGAAATTGAGTTATTTGTAGTGAGGTGGATGGACCTAGAGTCTGTCATACAGAGTGAAGTAAGTCAGAAAAGAGAAAAACAAATACCGTATGCTAACACATATATATGGAATCTAAGAAAAAAAAAAAAGGTCATGAAGAACCTAGGGGCAAGACGGGAATAAAGACAGAGACCTACTAGAGAATGGACTTGAGGATATGGGGAGGGGGAAGGGTAAGCTGTGACAAAGTGAGAGAGTGGCATGGACATATATATACACTACCAAATGTAAAATAGATAGCTAGTGGGAAGCAGCCACATAGCACAGGGAGATCAGCTCAGTGCTTTGTGACCACCTAGAGGGGTGGGATAGGGAGGGTGGGAGGGAGGGAGACGCAAGAAGGAAGAGATATGGGAACATATGTATCTGTATAGCTGATTCACTTTGTTATAAAGCAGGAACTAACACACCATTGTAAAGCAATTATACTCCAATAAAGATGTTAAAAAGAAAAGCACTTTAGTCATGGAATAGGGCATGTATAACAGGCATTTCAGAACGATAACTTAATCTTTATCATGATAAATGATAACATTATTATAATGAAAAGGTAAAACATATAAAGGTGAGTTGCTTTTCTTTCCTATTCAAGTTTTATTGATTTATCCTGCTGAATCATACAGACGTGTTCATTCAATGAAACACTCAAGTGTTATGTTTTAATGGAAAAATTAAATATTCTGGTATTGTCTACATATTGCTAGAATATCTAAATAAATTGAGCAAGGAAAAAATCTATTTGGATATTATATTATATATGTTCATGTACTAGATTTTTTTCACATCATGTGTTTAAATGTGTACGTATATGATGTCAAAGGGAAAATACCATGATCATAGTTTGAATTTTTCTTTTTCATGGAGGCAAACATTTTTTTTTTTTTTTTTTTGCGGTATGCGGGCCTCTCACTGTTGGGGGCCTCTCCCGTTGCGGGGCACAGGCCCCGGACGCGCAGGCTCAGCGGCCATAGCTCGTGGGCCCAGCCGCTCCGCGGCATGTGGGATCCTCCCGGACCGGGGCACGAACCCATGTCCCCTGCATCGGCAGGCGGGCTCCCAACCACTGCGCCACCAGGGAAGCCCCATGGAGGCAAACATTTTAATGCCTGTTTCCTACAATTTCATGTTACTTCATTGGGAAATACAATCTAGATCGACAACACTGCTTGGTTATTGTTATTCTCACTTGATGTTTTATACTAACCCATTTGGCATACTATCAGATGGCCAGATATTCTAGTTCATATACTATTACTTTTAAGGTACATTGGTTTTGTTGAAATTATGAAGGAAATCTGGCAGAAGTTTCATGTTAAAGAATATTATAACTTATCATGGTCCTAAAAGTATTGTTATTTTTCTCTAAAGTGTTGCAAATTGAAGAGAATTCTCCATGTATATATATGAAAAAAACAAAATTTAAAGAAAAAATTACTTAATAAAAACATGATAGGGCTTCCCTGGTGGCGTAGTGGTTGAGAGTTTGCCTGCCAATGCAGGGGACACGGGTTCTAGCCCTGCTCTGGGGAGATCCCACATGCTGTGAAGCAGCTGGGCCCATGCACCACAACTACTGAGCCTGCGTTCTAGGGCCCGCCTGCTGCAACTACTGAAGCCCGCGCACCTAGAGCCCGTGCTCCGCAACAAGAGAAGCCACCGCAGTGAGACGCCCGTGCACAACAACGAAGAGTGGCCCCTGCTCACCACAACTGGAGAAAAGCCCGCGCACAGCAACGAAGACCCAACGCAGCCAAAAATAAAACAAATAAACTTATTTTAACAAATGATAAATGAAATGTGTTCGTGATAGGAAAATATGGTATTTAATCCTTTATAATGAAATTCATTAATGAATAATTTAATGCATTTGTTTGGAATGTAACTGCAGGTAACTGCCAATTAATTGGATTTTTGCTACTAAAATTCAATGTTTAAAAGATGACATCTTAAAAAGTTGTTACAGCCCAATTTTTATGAAAGTACTCTGTGATGGTAACATAAGAGTTAAAAGTAATTAACTGGCTCAAACTCCTGAAAATTTATTTTAGGTCTGTGATAGTACAGGCCTAATGAACAGTATATTACAAAATATGAAAGCGAAAAATAGAAATTTAAATGGATTCTAAAACTGAGAGGATGATCAAAGTTGATGTAATAATGTATGAAACAGTTTTTTGGGGAATTAGGAAATAAGGCAATTATACCTGAAAAACAGAAAGATATAATTACTGGAATATATCTCAACTGTAAGATGTATAAGCAACTGGATTTTGAGGAAACAAGTCTAAAATAAAAGCTGATGATCCAAATTACATGTAACTGTTGCAGTCTTACAAAAATTGGAAATTGGTTTTCTAGTGGTCTTTAATAGGGATGTTCACTTATACTGCCAATGTTTTTAGCCACCATGGAAATGTTAAGGCTAAGTAACTGTTTTCTTTTTATTGTCTTTATCTTTATGGGGAAATAACCAATACATCACCGTATAAGTTTAAGATATACAGCATGATGGTTTGAGTTACACATATTGTGAAATGATTACCATAATAGGTTTAGTGAACATCCATCGTCTTGTATAGATACAATAAAAAGAAAAGAAAAAAATTCTCCTTGTGATGAGAACTCTTAGGGTCTACTCTCTTCACAACTTTCCACTATATCATACATGATCTATCTTACAGCAGTGCTAACTCAAGTCATCATGTTGTACATTATGTCCCTAGAACTTATTTAAAACTGGAAGTTTGTACATTTTAACCACCTTCCTCCACTGTCCATCTGTTCTGGGGAATTGAATATTTTCAGACCTTTAGAGAGCCTCCCACATACACACTTGTCTCAAAACAGAGATTTGAGATTTAAGATTTAACATACATAGTGAACAACTATATTTTCTCAGTTGGATCTTTCCAGCAAACTGTGAGTAAAGGGGTAACACCAGGCCTGGCTGTTGAGAACTGCAGAGAAAGACCTAGTTTTTCCAGCATGATTTCCTTGAAAACAGGAATGTGGAGTTTTCTCCCTTTACTGTGGCACCTGCCCTGGGGGAGCAGTTCAGTGGCCTGAAGCCTGGAGGGGCGGGGGGAAGAAGCTCTTGAGTCGCTGTTGGACCTCCCCATGAAATGAAGATGCTGTGTCTGGCGTGTCACCTGCCTCGCATCCTCCTAGAGGACCAAGTAATCTGGAGGGTCTGATTGACAGTTTGAACCTAAAACCTCAGTGGCGGTGATGGAAGGAGACCTGGCTTTCAGATCCTTTCAGACTCAATGCAGCCAAAGGTTCTGGGAGGGAGTTCTGATGAGAACGTGACCCTGACCCTCCCTGGGTTTGAGGTTGCAAAAGCTCCACAGAAAATACTGGGGATAAATCATACTGTTGGGATATGGATGACACACACATATGCCCTGTTGAACTGGCAGATGGATGATGAGTGAGATAAAACCGAAGGGAAACAGGGTCATAAAACTGAGGAGAAAGCGGCTTTGTCTCCTAGTAACCGATTAGCTTTGCGCAGCTAAAACCACTTGGGGGAAAGAGAAACCAGAGCACGTACATCAAGCAGCTTTGCAGCCTGTGCTCACGATGAAAGCACAAGTCCAGTGGGGACTTGGAGGGACACCGCACTTCGTCTTGATGTCACTCCTCTGCCACCCCAGGCAAATGACACTGGAAACGAGTGACTACAATGCAGCCCTGGCCAGTGGAAATATAATGGGAACCACCAACGAAAGCTATGTGTGTAATTTTAAATCTAAACTTTACATTAGCTACATTTAAATTAAAAGAAATAGGCAAAATTAATTTTAATACGTCCTAAATATTATTCAAACGTTGGCTCAAGTAGAAATTAAAGGAGAAATTTTGTGTTCTTTATTGCATACTAAGTCCTTGAAATCAGTGTGCACTTTACATTTATAACACCCCTCAATTCAGACTCCATATTTCTAGGGCTCAACAGCCTCATGGGGCTAGTAGACACCACACAGGACAAAGTAAATAGGAGCTGGGCCGCTTTGCTGAGAAGAACCAGCAGATATCTGGGAGGTTCACACTTGCCAGGATCTTTAGGCTAATTGACATAAGAGCTGATCATTTTTCTGCATGCTGCAGGGGAAAAACAACGTTTGATGTGAATGCGAACTCCTAACTTGCTGCAATATTGCCGTTCGGGAATTGCTGGCAGGCGTAAATTCAAGGACGCTTTTGGAGTGGGTGAAGCCTTGGGTGATGTGAATCTATGCTGAGAAGGAAAGCCGCCTGTTGTCTTTCTGCTGTGTAGTGGAACAGCCCTGAAGAAGACACAGCTCTCTTAAGGGATGTAGCAAACCTGGGCTGGCCATACAGTAATTAAAATAATAATAATAATAATGCAAAAAAAAATGAGCCTCCCCAAACCACATGCTCTGAGCTAAACTCTGATAGACACGGTGATTCGGGGAGTCCCCCAGGCCTGGGTTCCCAGGTGGCTCTCTTTCGGGGAAGGCAGGAGAGTATATACAATTCATGGACACGTTTACTCTTGCAGCTGACATGCTGGGTTTCACTGAAGGAAAAAAAAATCTGGGCCATTCAGAAGAAAGAACTTGGCCAGAGAAGACTCTATCAGCTCTCTTTAGGTGGCTTTCAAGACACAGAGTGAAAAGAGCGAAAACTGACAGGATTCCTATGAAAGACTTCCTGGCACGTTGTCGCCAGCCGGGGGGGAAGCAAATCTGTTCTAGTTCCTTCCAGCAGCTGTTTCCCTGAAGGAGCCCTGTTAAATCTGGCACTTTCATCTCGGAGTTAATCCAGTGGTGCCAATGGGAATGCAAACAAAAGGCGCTGACGCGGTGGCTGAATTGACTGCATCTGCGAAGACACAAAGAAGCCTGCCCACGAAGGCCAGGGTCTCCTTGTCCAGTTCTGAGTGGGGTCCCAGGCTGTGTGCCATGGTTAATGGAGAACGGCCAGGGGTGGTGAACACAGCTCTTTGGGATTGTGGAAGCCAGTGCACCATGAGAAGTAAGACTGCTGGGAAACGAGAAGGCGAAGTTAACAGCAATGTTAAAAAGCTGGTGGAGCAGAGAAGGAGGCAGAGTTACGCTGTGTTCGTAGGTATCATGGTTGTAGTGAAAATTGCAGATAGGAAAAGAAGAGACTAAGACGTAGCCAGTAGGCGGTATCACCTCTGGCTAAATGTATAACTGGGAAGGATGTGACTGTGGATGAAGGACCTTGCCATTTCTGGTGTGAGCCTAAATCTTGGGCTGCTGGGCCTTAGCCCAGTTGTAATTGGATGTACTAAAATGGGAGCCCTTAGAATTGCCTAAACCTTCCGCTGTAGTAACTATTAAACAGCACAAGATTCCAGGGAGGTAAAGAAAACTCAGCTCTGATTAAGGACGTGATGGCAGCAGGGGTGCTAGCCCCTCGTTAATTTTCTCTGAAATAGTCCTGATTGGACTATGATAAAAATAAGCAGGTCTTGCAGGCTGACTGCTGACTACGTGGGTTCACTAAGGAAGTCCCTACAACTGCCTCCACGAGGTGGACGTGGTAAAACCTCTCTAGGAGTTTCAGGACAGAGGAGGCTGGTATGCTTTGGTCCACTTGGCTACATCTTTCCTCTCAATCCCAATCTAAAAAAACTGCAAACAGGGCTTCCCTGGTGGCGCAGTGGTTAAGGGTCCGCCTGCCGATGCAGGGGACTCGGGTTCGTGCCTCGGTCTGGGAAGATCCCACATGCCGCGGAGCGGCTGTGCCTGTAAGCCATGGCCGCTGAGCCTGCGCGTCCGGAGCCTGTGCTCCGCAACGGGAGAGGCCACGACAGTGAGAGGCCCGCGTACCGCACACACACAAAAAAAAACCCCCCAAAAAACCCCTCAAACACAGTGAGTCTTCATGTGGGGTAGACTGTCACCTTACTCTTTGTCCCTTAAGGAAACCTGACTTCTCCAACATGTGTCACAACCTGGTTGGAAGCAGTTTGGTCCAAATCATTGTCAGACTAAGCTGGTTAATGATGAATGAGAACTTTCCTCTTGGAGGAGAAAGTCAGGCAAGGTTTGGGAAGTGTAGTAGCACACATGACTAGGTAAAGCTTAAGATTCACACTAGATGCAGCCAAGGGTCAGAGCCCAGTAACGTCAGTGAAGTTTCTGAAAATATCCTGGATCAACCACTCGAGACAATTCACAAACAGTAAAGGACACACTGCTATTCTCCTGGACCCCAGTACGAGGAAAACAGCTTGCAGCACTATTTGAAATCTGGCAGATACGTTCTGGGTTTCTGTTGGTCATGGTGTACAGAGTGACAGAAAGACAGGCTGAATTTTTTTTTTAAGGTTTTTTTTTGGATGTGGACCATTTTTAAAGTTTTTATTGAATTTGTTACAACATTGCTTCTGTTTTATGCTTTTGGTTTTTTTGGTTGCAAGACATGTGGGATCTTAACTCCCTGACCAAGGATCGAACCCACACCCCCTGCATTGGAAGGCAAAGTCTTAACCACTGGACCGCCCGGGAAGTCCCAAGACAGACTGAATTTGAAATGGGAACAAGGGCCAACTGTAAGACATCTGAGGCAGGCAATAACCCAAGCTGCCTCTCTGAGGCCTTAAAAGTCATCAACTGTAGAGGTATCTGCTACTAAAACATGCAGACTGGAGTTTCTGGGAAAAGCTCAATAATAGCACCCTAAGGTGGCTGCTAGGATTCTATACCAGAAAACGCTCTAATGCCATGAGCAGATTAACCTATTTGAATGACAGCTACTGGCATTCTCTTGGGCTCTGGTAGAGACAGTCCCTAGACTAAAGGAATCTGAAGAGTACCAGACTCTATTTAGGTCTAAGACATCTACCATGTCATGCGTGATGTCAAAATGTCATCTCCATTCAAGTTCCCTGATAAAAATGAAAATGACATATTCAGGAACAAGCTAAGAGGAGTAACTTGGGTGAAGTACCTCATATGAAAATGTATCCTTTCAACAATGGACCCATGATGGAAGCTACCCACTGAGGAAAAACAGGTCCCTTCGTTCACCAATGGAAACTCTCATATGGATGGTCAGGACTCACAGTGTACCTGCAGTGGAATGAGTAGGTAAGTCTACACAATGGGCTGATTTGAGAAGCAGTGAATATGGCAGTATCACAAGAACCGGTTCTTGATCTCAAAGCTATAGCTTTATATCTGGATATTCAGAGACTCCTGGGTCCTGGCCAGTGGCCTTGCATTATGGTCAGGCAAATGAGCCCTTAATTGGGCAGTTAAGAACATCCCAAGGGGGCTTCCCTGGTGGTGCAGTGGTTAAGAATCCTCCTGCCAATGCAAGTGACACGGGTTCAAGCCCTGGTCCGGGAAGATCTCACATGCTGTGCAGCAATTATGCCCATGCGCCACAACTTCTGAGCCTGCGCTCTAGAGCCCGCAAACCACAACTACTGAGCCTGCATGCCACAACTACTGAAACCTGTGTGCCCAGAGCCCGTGCTCCATAACAAGAGACGCCACCGCAAGGAGAAGCCTGTGCACCGCAACGAAGAGTCGCCCCCGGTCGCCACAACTAGAGAAAGCCCATGCACAGCAACAAGACCCAACACAGCCCAAAATAAATAAATTTTATATTAAAAAAAAACGAAAAAACAATTTCCTCTTGAAAAAAAGGAACATTCCAAGGTGGGAGATGCAATTCCTTATAGAAATCCCAGGGTAGAATTAATTAGGTCATGTAGTCCCCATCTAATTACCAGCTCAGAAGGGGACTACAGCGCCAAGGCACATGTCTTGGATTGGTCTTTGATGTAGTCATGGTGGTGTCCAGGCCATGCAGCAATGGACAGAACATGTCCCTCTGTTGCCCAATGAAGCCACTGATGTGGTCAGAGCTTGTCTGCAATATTAACAAGATAAAGAATTGCTTGAAAATTGCCTTTGGGTTGAATCTCCCGAGGACAAGAGCTAACACACAGCTGGCAGATAGAATGCTTAGGGTCTTTGCCCAAGCCTCTTGGAGGATTCAATGGATTTTAGCAGAAATAGATGGTCCATATTGGGCTTGTTTACACTGTAACAGAAGCCATAGCTGAAAATACTATTAATGGCTTGGAACAGGCACTTTTTTTTTTTTTTTTTTTTTTGCGGTACGCGGGCCTCTCACCGTTGTGGCCTCTCCCGTTGCGGAGCACAGGCTCCGGACGCACAGGCTCAACGGCCATGGCCCACGGGCCCAGCCGCTCCGCGGCATGTGGGATCCTCCCGGACCGGGGCACGAACCCGCGTCCCCTGCATTGGCAGGCGGACTCTCAACCACTGCGCCACCAGGGAAGCCCACAGGCACTTTTATATCAGTCTGGGCCCCTGGAATAGATCCCTTTGGAGAAAGGAACACATTTACAAATGGCTAGTATATAAAATGGCCGAAGAACACAACATAGTAAGGGCATCTCACATCCCATCAGCTCACAGAGCTGAGGTTTAAACAGAAATTGGAAGGAGCAATGAAAACATTATTACTAAAGACAGGATGACCAGGACATGAAGGGCTGGTTGGTTCACTAGATGAGTGCACAGACCACATGGGTATGAGCGACAGTAAGGGGGAACACCTTTACAGAGGTTTCTGGTTTCTGGTAGTGGAAGTGTCGGGGGATAGAGAGCAAGGCTGTGACTTAACTCTGTCCCACCTCACAGGTTTTTCTTTTGTATTACCTGATAGCATGGTTTTGGGTCCACGACTGCATTTGCACTGAAAGGATCGTTGCTACTTATGATACTGTATCTGTTTCTTTAGACTAGGAAGCCATTCATGCCCTCTGTAGGTGAGAGAACTAAGAGTCCTGTGTGCTTGAGAAGCTATAAGGCCTCGCACTTAGATGAAGACGCTTTATCTGCTCTCTCTCCTGCTTTTTATCCTACTGTAGAGCTGAGAAAATGACATATGAGATTAAAGTTTATTTCTGTCGTGCAAGTAAGTTGGCCTCCTCAAACCTGTAATCAGAGCTATGGAGTTATACTGACAAAGCCACTTTACTCTGGATATGTGTTTAAATAGAAAATGACACTTTGAACAATTTAAACTTCATCATCTTCATACAGCACTCGTCCATCATAAAAGCTGGCAACGTGTGAAATGACCACATTCTATGTACATGCAATAATGACAGTCCAGACGAGGACAATATTTCTCACACTGTGGTCCACTCAGCAGCTGTCTCAGAACCGCTGGGAGGGACTGCTGAGATCCAGTTTTCTGGATCTCAGTTGCGGAGATTTGTACTCATTAACATTTAGGTTGTCCCAGTAATCTGCATTTCCAAGCTCTCTAGGTGATCATAACGCACAATTTGTGGAAACAAAAATTTCCAAGAGGCACAATGCAGCTCTCCGAGTTAGCCTGAATCCATGGTGATATAACATTTTTTGAACACCTCTAACACTTTCTAATTTAAATTTTAAGTGGCAGCTTATGAAAATATACTCTGTAGTGACTTCTGTGTTAGTATGGAGGTATTATTTTATTTTTTAATAATTCCTGTTTTTAAGTAAGGCTGTTTCTAGGAGAGGCTATCTATAAGGCTATTAATATGACCTGTATCTCTACTCATTTTTAAATTTATGACAGACCTAGGAATACTTTAGGAATAGACTTTGGACAATTACATTATATAATATGACTTGGTGCAGTATTGTTTTTTCAAAAGCATCTGGAATATGATTTCACTAACAAATGTATCGCCAGTGGCTTTCCTGTTAATTTTGGAGGTGAAAAAATAGAAACTTTAATTTTAAGTAAAAATATTTCCCTTATTAAAATGTCTCATTCAAATATTTATTTCCTGGCAAAGGTAATAGAAAGCAAGATGTTGAAGGATTCTTGTTCTAAAAAATGAAAATAAATTGGGCATCTGCATTATTTTTTTAAAATGTCTGTGCTATAGGAAATAGTTTTCAACTATTTTATATAGTCACACAAATATATTCGATGGTCCAAATTTAAAATCTGACTCAAGATTGACATTGAAAATGCAAATGTTTTTATCGTAGTTAAGCAATTCCATGGCTTCATCATTTATTGCCAGGGGTCTGGATAGTTCCAGTTATTTAATTCTCAGATTCTTGGTTTCTTATTCTAGGAAAAGATGATTATAGCACTACATAGCAGATTTTTTTAGGGTGAGAAAAATACATACAACCCCCGATAATTGTTGGTATTGTATTATCAATATTTTGTTTGTTATAATTGTATTATTATAGATGTCACATAATACACAATGTGAAAGAAAAATACAGCTGAAACAATTTTACCATTAGATATTGTAAATCTACAGAAACTAAGCGAGCACTAAAGTTCTGTATAAAATAGACCTACCAATTGCCGACTCCCCAGATGGCCTCACACTTGTAGACTTTTCACTAAAAATTAACTGACAGCATAAAACTAGGAGGATCACTTGGCTGCCTCACTGTCTTACTGTTGTGATGGATGGGCTTTGCTCTACAACTGCTGGGATTCTTGCAAATCTAATTCCTGCAATCAAGGAGGCTTTAGTGTTGTTAGTATGTTCCATGAAACAGCACAGGTATTTGGGGTGAGCCCATGAGATGAGGCACATGGAGTCATCTTATTTCTTAAGCAACAGGATCTCAGCTCTACTGGACCAGACTCCAGTCGCTACCCCGGAGACAAGATGAGGGAAGCAAGGACCCCTGAACTCCAAAACGATCTTATAATTTTTTTTAAATGACTGGACTTTGGGGATCTTTTTGAAGGGCTACACTTAAAATAATAATTTTAAGCATGAATGAAGTTTTTCTATTAGCTCATCATTAATAATAGATTGCTATACTAGAAGGTGCATTAAATTATTTTATGACTCAACTAATTTCTCTGTTTTGTAAAACTCAGTCATAAAATTATCCCGTGTTTATATATGTTCAGAGGTGCAGTGATATTCTTTATTCCAATTAACACTCAAATATTTTTTTGAGATAATTCAATTTTCTGGTGAGGTCTTTAGCTTGGGTTTCTAATGGACTAAAGGCCACAAAAGCAAGGTTTAGACAAACATCTAAAACTTTTGACTCAGACACTATATGTTAGCCAATGTTCAACGTTCATAAAATTAAGCCACTTTGCAACTTAAAATACAGACAATAATAAAGATTAAATAGAATGAATTAAAATAAACCAAAGAACGTGGCTGATTAAAAAAGTAAAATTGAAGAAATAGCTTCATTTACCCACAAGTCAATCCTCTTATGCTTCAAGCAAGTTAGAAGGGTAGGCAATAAAAAATATAAAAAGCCATTTTGTTAGTGTATAATTCTTTCTACAGGAGGACCTGTTTTCACTAAATATGGAAGTGAGAAAAATGTTTCAGTAATTAAGCAACAATACCATATTGTGAAACATTCTAAGTGCTTTTCACTTTAGAGAATTATGCCAAAGACTAACTCATGTAACATGCATATTATAACTAGAATTATTACAGAAAGAAAGCCCAAGGGTAAATATAGTCATTCAGTTGAATTGCTTCATCTTTATCATCAAACATAATAAACTAACATATATATGAAACAAGAATTAATTTCCTATCCTCTTAGTCTTCAAAAATAACAATAACAAAAAATATTATTTGTTGCAGGCTTGGTGAAAGCATGAAGATTGCTAGTGAGCGGTGACAAAATATTAATTATATAAAACAGCATAAGTGATGATTAATTATGTGAATTGCTATGAGATACAACAGCACTAAATATGTTACTTTCATCCTAATGTTTTTTCCCCACTGGATACCTTTGAGATGTTCTTATACAATCAAGATGCTAAGTAAATTATCCCAAAGGTTTTTTTGTTTAAATAATTTTCTGTAACTTTTCATTGTCAAGTAGGAAAATGACAAAGGAAGGAAAAGTGAATTGCTATTAATTCCCATTTATATGATTTCAAAGTGTGTAGATTTTGAAAAAATTATTAATAAACAAAACAATGGCTTGGTTTTGTTGAGAAAAAATCAACATCACTTAGAAAATTCTAAGGTAAGATGAAGTATGTGAATGAATTAAGTTATTGTTCTGAAATAAGTATCAGCTTAAAGTAAAACCCTCAGTTTAGACAACTATATACATTTCTATATCACTTAAAAATGGAAGGCTTAAAAAATATAACTATATATGAGGTTAAAAATACTTTAGACTTGCAAGTCTATTGTCAATATAAAATTCCTTGAACTCCCAGGGGAACCTTGCATTTCTTATAGATGACATGAATTAATTATGAATTAGCCAAGTTTATGCTTGGCATATTGAATTTAGATTCAGAATGGTTTGGAGATTATTGAATGGTAAAATGTAAGCTTAAAAAGATGAATATTTTAGATGAAATATTATGAAAATGTAATAAATACATACATTTTGGGGAATTGCTGAGAAGTCAATGAAATATTTTTTTTAAATCTGTACATCTATTTCTATTTAATGTGCTAGATTCTTTCATTGCCAACTCATAATTATGGGGCAAAATAAGATACTATATTACAGTGGACAGCATATATAAAAAGCAGTGTATCTTTTTTAGTCAACTTTGTGATGGAAGTCACTAAAGTGTCACTAAATTAAGTAGAGATTATATTACTTTATTGAATATTATTTCCCTAAAGAGATATTTCAGAGGGGATATAGTTCTAAGAAATAGTTGTGTTTAACATAAACTCAAAATATTTGTTGGCAGGAAATAAGTAAATTCTCACAATTTTTGTTTTACTTGAGAAAATGAAGTTTCTAACCCCTGTGTATCAGAGTCGCTCATATAGAATTTACTTTGAAATTATTGAGAACCTACTTTTTTCTCAGGTATGTATCAAAGAAATTTGTAGGAAGTACTTACCTACTGAAAGAATATCTTCTACTCTAGAATATAGCATAAACTGACCTCAAATGGAAACTTTATTGAATAATTTAGTGTATATGGGTACCATGTTGCTTCCAAGCATGGAGCCTCATCCCTTCAACCAAAATAGTACACGTATATATTTGCATTTGTCCTAAGACTGTAGAGCTGACAAAAGGTTCAAGGCAGAAAAATCAATTATTTGTTATTCTTAAACGTTACCTTGAGTTATTTTTGAAGTAAGATAGGATATAAATACACACATAAATGGAAGTTTTTGTACTGATAGTCAAAATGCAGTCAATTATTTAAAAAAGATAACTATCACGCCTAACAAAATACAAACTTGGTAATTATTTTTTGAATCTAGAACTAGTGGTCCATTCTTATTTCATTTGTGTACACAAATAATAATTAATGTACAGTAATAAGTAGGAAGATAGAGGTACTAGAACACCGTGTGTATGTGTTTTCACTCAGCAAACCATTGCAGTATTCTACTGCAGTGCAGAAGCTGCATGAAATGCATTAAAGCAATCCCATATCATCCATATTGCTCAACAAATAGCATATGTTCGGAAATATTTTGAAGACTTTATAACCCTCCAGGACTCAAGTAATGATATCATACACGGGAAGAGCAACTTCCAACCAAAATACTTTCATATCATGCATGCACCCACACACACACAGCCCCGGGGATAAGCATTTATGACAAGGTGCAGCGGTGGGTGATCAGCACGCAGCAGGCTACGACAGTGTGGGGTGGGGAAATTTGGATACAAGAGTGAATGTGCATCCTTTCACAGCATATAAAAGGTTCCCTGGTACCTTCACAGAGGAAAAAGTAAGGTGTAAAACATTGTATACAATGCCTAAGCCAATGCTGAACCAACTTAAAACTTTCCTTGGAATACCATGTACATCAGTGTACAGCCCTCTGTTGTGATCAAGCTTTCTCTAAGGGGGTGATTTTATTTATTGCCCCTTTTGCCAAACTAAAGTACTAAGAAGAACTCATGCAAGTCAGTACTCATGAAAAAGGGCGTGGCATCCACCTTGAGCCTCCTTTTCATTATATTGATTTAAAGATTTTGATTGCTCAGACCATTTCTAAGCAAAGTGCATAGTTTAAAAAAAAAAATGAGGAATTCATTCAGCCCAGAAGGCTATTAGGTTGACAAAAATCGTTTTCAAAGAGTGAAAATGATCAACCCCAAATTTGCATGATGATTAGAATATTATAAAACTAAATGGCGTGCACAGATTTCTAATCAATGTATTTGCATTTATTGTATTTTAGAGTGTGTTTGCATTTTAAGCGATATTGTAAAAAACCATACTGTTTCTTTTTTAAAAAATAAGTATTTATTGACTGTTAGTGAAGGAAATCTGATTTTTTTCATCAGAGCTCTTTTTGCATTGTTTTGTAAGGCAATATTTAATTGAATACATGTATTTTATACTAATGCTACTATATGTATGAACTGTTTAGTTACCGAAAATTTAAATATGTACCTTTCCCAAAGAGGCTACTATGGGCTATTATGCAAATTCAAGGCAATTAATTTTTTAAAAATTACCGTTAGGATAATCAAGTAAAAGTAATTGGATCATGTGAATTTTTTTTCCACCAGGGATGAAAACTGAAGAAGTAGCTAGCTATATTGGGAACAACTATGCAATTTTAGTAGAAAAGAAAAATAGTTCAGTGATTATTTAACTAAGGTGTGTAGTAGAATCTTCTGGGGAGGTTTTTTTGTTTTGTTTTTTTTGATATGGAGCTTTTTTTTTTTTTTGAAAGTCTTTATTGAATTTGTTACAATATTGCTTCTGTCTTATGTTTTGTTTTTTTTTGGCCATGAGGCATGGGGGATCTTAGGTCCCTGACCAGGGATCAAACCCGCACCCCCTGCATTGGAAGGCGCAGTCTTAACCACTGAACGGACCTCCAGGGAAGTCCCTGGGGAGGTATTTTAAAATACACTGTATCCCAGAAATTTTTAATTTAGTAGACTGGACTGTTTGTATATGATTTCCCAAGCTAAATTCTTGGCTTTTGGTATGTTTAAAATTTAATCACTGAGTGCTATATTATGGACCTCCAAGTCAAGCTACTGATACGCTCTACTGTAGATTACATTTCTAAATATTTAGCCATTATAATTGGACATGTGTCCTTGTGACCTATTTTTAATCGAACATTTCCGAGGATGCTATCAAAACCAAAATCATTCATTTACTCTAAAGAACCTCAACATGCTTTAACATTAAGAGAGGATGCTTAAGATACACAGGCCGGACAAAGCATTTTATTTTTGCCTTATTTTTAGGTCTCTATTTTCTGGCAAGAGGGGCTGTTTTCAGAACTTATTTATATAAATAAATTTCCCATTTATTTTGAAACTAATTTTGTCAAGGCATATGATTATTTCTTCTATGGAGACTATTATAAGATACATGTGATATTTCTGTTTAATATATATTTTAAAATCATTTCGACCAGTTTGGTTAATAGGATGAAAGACAATATCTCAATATCTTTTGATTGAGTGAGGGAAGACAAAGGGAATTGTTAGAAAAAGAGAGTATCCTTAGCTGAAGGGGGTTGGCGGTTGTTCAGCTTTCAGCGTGCAAGGGGCTGTGTTTCCCCACCAAACACTGCCTGAGTGCACAGTGTGCTGTCTGCATTTTTACCAATGACCACATTCCTCTACTTAGAGTTAAGAAAGTGAATTTACCGTGTCTGAGAAACGGTAAAACTTCTCCAATGCAAAAGCTTCTGTCTGTGGGAAGGTAAAGTGGACCAAAAGGGATTGAGAAACCAGAGATAGATGATTAAAGTCATAGATGATTAAATATAATTACACAATTGGTTTTAATTGCATAGATCATCTTAACATACATATGTATCAATTAATAGATTTTCACATATGCAAGGTATCCACCCCTCAAAGTAGGAAGTGAACTTAAAAAAAAAAAAACACTGGATTTTTTTTCCTGCACTAAATGTTAATTACAATATTTGCTCCCTGAATATTTCAAATAGTGATTAGAAAATAATCAGGTGTAACTATTTTTGCATTTTGATACTTTTCTAGAGTGCCAATCACTAGAAACATTAATCTTGCTGTCTTTCTGTGAGCCAAAGAATAAGGGGTGTCAAATATTTTTATCCCAATACACTTACGGGTGGTAAAATTGGATAAAGAGCTGCTTTGGTAAGGATTTTTTTTTTTTTTAAGGAGAAATCAGAATTGAGTATCTAAACTTGCAGCCTGTTATGTTATCCATTAGCTACTCTGACTGCTGGATGTGTAATGGGTGCAGAAAATGTCTGAGCTCTCAGACCTCCCTTTGGACACCACATGTGAACGACTTCCCATTTCTGGTGTTTGCAGCACGTGGCTGATACATCCTACATGTAGGAAGGAGAAAAAAGGTACAGAAATGAAAAATAAATGTAAAAAAGTGAACGAAAATTAGAGGGGGATATAAGTGTTGCTTTACTTCTGATTCATGTTAGAAGGAAAAAATAGTCTTAATCAGTCATTAATGGGAAAAAAAGACAACAGCTTCACCCTGTGATACAGAATGCTTTGTCCTGTTACGGTGCTTCAGCTGTGCCAGGTATCACATGAAAGAGAGGAGCAAATGGGCAGTAAGGGAGGGAAAGAGAAGAGGAAGGAGAGAGAGGGAGGGTTGGGCAGAGTGAGAAAAGTATAAGGAAACCAGCAGACTGGGAGAGGTGGGGGGCAGGAGATAAAGAAAAGTTAATCTCTCCATGAAAATATATGTTAATGTATAAATGATGTGCTTTAATATTTATAAAAATTTGATCAAATGCAAGCCCTGGCATTGTTTCTTCTGTCCACCGTGTTACCCAGAGTATTGCAATGCTGAAACTCCTTCCATGCTACAGTGAATTGGGGTATTTATTGGAGCAGGTGATGATACTAGGGAGTCAATTAGACATGATTGGATAAGTTACTGCCTTAGAATATGTTTAATACTGAGTAGGCTTAGCACTGGGAGATCATGGCTTAGAGCTTCTTAAAAAAATTTATAAAATATATAAATCACAGTCAGTCATTCAGAAACCATAAGAAATTCCTTAAAAAATTAAATCGTTAAAAATGCACACTACATATAAACCAGACTATTAATTTTAAGAGTTGAGAATGTTTTGACTTAAATATTACAGTATTTTGGATTCTGGCCACAATTTCTCCTGTAATATACAACTTTGATATTTCTCTTGATTAAGAGACCATTTGCTTTCAAAATGTCAGCTGGCACATCCACATTAAAAGTAAACTCAAAGATATGCTGGTTGATAGAGACTCTCCCTTGCAGAAAAGGAAAGGGGCTAATTGAAATTATGTAAATATAAAGAGAGATGACATTACAAGTCTTAATAGAGGTGAACAACTACCATCCTGTACTTACAAATCCAATTAGGAGATTACTTCTACAATTTCATGTGGTCTCCCAATGACGCTCTAAATAAAATTTCTTCTGGGTTTGACTTATCAAGTGATAGCAAGGCAAAAATACACCTTATTGTGTTTCGAGTGGGGATTCAGAAGAAATGTCTTAAAAGCATAAAAGTATACATAAAAAGGAGACCACAGAGTTTTACATCAGCATCATAGTATTAGTAAATAGGTGATATTTGATGGAAACAATTAAAGGAATTAGTTCGAAAAAAGGTACAATTTTAATAGCTATATTTGTTGACTTATGTCAAGTAAAACCATCAGAAACACTGCAACCTTGCAAATAAGAAATGATAGATTTTGTTAGTGGAAGCAAATAATGGTGTCCTTCCAGGACATACATTAGAAAGAAGTTGATAAAACTCTCATGTCACCAGATCTGCTGTGCATAGTTCGATGTTACCATTTTCTCCCTGAGGCTATTTTTGACAATGTAAGTTTCAGCTGGACAAAACCAAAGGGACATCATTTCATTTAGTCCCTGTCCCCATTTCCTCTCTGTACCTCCCTATTAAATATCCCAAATTCACTTTCCAGGGAGAATTGTATCCCAGAGAACTTAATGCATTTAATCGCCTACCCTATTCTTTCTCTTTCGTCGAAATCTCAGAAGTTCTTTATGTTGTCTCGATACAAAATTGACAGCTGCATACTCCAGTAGTGCTGAAAACACGAAAAGGAGACACACTGCCATCCAAATGTCAATAGCTTTGACATACGAAACCTAGCCAGGAAAGAAACAGTGAGAAAATTGACTTGTCACTTCCATTGAGCACAATAATGAATTATACTATTTATATACCAGCTTGGGGAAAAAAAGCAATGAAGTAACATTTCTTTTTTTTTTACTTAAAACATTTTTTCTACTTAAAAATTTTTCAGAAATTAATTCTGCAAGTTTTATGTTTTAGTCATACATTAAAATGTGTATTTTTTCCTAATAAGTTTTTTCAAATGAAGCGCTAGACCAAATGTATGATGAAAGAAAATAAGATGAAATGTAATTTTACCTTCAGGGTAGAATAGTATCATGCTTGGTAAGTGTGCAGTAACATTGAAATATACCTATAGGGTAGCAGAATGCTTGAAAAAGTATGAATATTGAAACATAGATAATGCTGTTGAACTTGTAGCTCCTTATTTTCTTCATGAAAAATGTTTTTTATTTTGAAATAATTTTAACCCTACAGACACTTTGCAAGAACAGTAAAAAGAACTCCCAAGTTCTGCAGTTGTTAACATTAAGTTACATTTCTCTCCCTCCCTCCCTCCTTCCCTCCCTCTCTCTCTCTCATCTCCATCTTTATATGCTTTTCTGCCTGAATTATTTGAGTGTAATATGCAGACATGATGCCCTGAACGTTATGTGTTTTTTCTAAAAAAAAAAAAGGACACTCTCCTACATACACCCAGTTAACCCTTCAGGTCTCACGCTAAACTTCACCCAAATCTGGTTCAGAATCCCAGGAAACCTGTGCTTACCTGAACACATTGCATTGTAATTGCTTGTTTCTTGTTCTCTTTCTGTTTAGAGTGTGAAGTCTCTGAGGACACATGGCATCTGTTTTGTTCTCCACCACAGTGTTGTTTGACCCATGTGTGAGTGAATGGGCAGATAAATGAAGGTGTAAAATGTCAAAACTTGGGGAAAAGTGAGCCATAGGTGATGATTCATATGGAAATTCACTTTCTGGAGTGACACTCTGGTAATACCTTGGAATGAATTGATTTTCTTTTCAAAAGAGGTGTCAACTTACACCACATCCAATGGTGTCAACTTCCATGTGAAATATGCCAACAAAGGGACCCTCTGTGTCTCCTCCTGCATCTTTTTTTTCTAACACCTTTATTGGAGTATAATTGCTTTACATTGTTGTGTTAGTTGCTGCTATATAACAAAATGAATCAGCTATACATGTACCTATATCCCCATATCCCCTCCCTCTTGTGTCTTCCTCCCACCCTCCCTAACCCACCCCTTTAGGTGGTCACAAAGCACTGAGCTGATCTCCCTGTGCTATGCGGCTGCTTCCCACTAGCTATCGATTTTACATTTGGTAGTGTATATATGTTCATGCCACTCTCTCACTTCGTCCCAGCTTACCTTTACCCCTCCCCGTATCCTCAAGTCCATTCTCTACGTCTGCGTCTTTATTCCTGTCCTGCCCCTAGGTTCTTCAGAACTTTTTTTTTTTTTCAGATTCCATATATATGTGTTAGCCAACGGTATTTGTTTTCCTCTTTCTGACTTACGTTACTCTGTATGACAGACTCTAGGTCCATCCACCTCACTACAAATAACTCAATTTCATTTCTTTTTATGACTGAGTAATATTCCATTGCATATATGTGCCACATGTTTATCCATTCATCTGTCAATGCTCTGGCTATTGTAAACAGAGCTGCAATGAACACTGGGGTACATGACTCTTTTTGAATTATGGTTTTCTCAGGGTATATGCCCAGAAGTGGGATTTCTGGGTCATATGGTAGGTCTATTTTTAGTTTTTTTAGGAACCTCCATACTGTTCCCCATAATGGCTATATCAATTTACATTCCCACCAACAGGGTGAGAGGGTTCCCTTTTCTCCACACCCTCTCCAGCATTTATTGTTTGTGGATTTTTTAATGATGCCCATTCTCACCAGTGTGAGGTGATACCTCATTGTAGTTTTGATTTGCATTTCTCTAACGATTAGTGATGTTGAGCATCCTTTCATGTGTTTGTTGGCAGTCTGTATATCTTCTTTGGAGAAATGTCTATTTAGGTCTTCTACCCAGTTTTGGATTGGGTTGTTTGTTTTTTTTGATATTGAGCTGCATGAGCTGCTTGTATATTCTGCAGATTAATTCTTTGTCAGTTGCTTCATTGGCAAATATTTTCTCCCATTCTGAGGATTGTCTTTTCATCTTGTCTATGGTTTTCTTTGCTGTGCAAAAGCTTTTAAGCTTCATTAGGTCCCATTTGTTTATTTTTGTTTTTATTTCCATTTCTCTAGGAGGAGGGTCAAAAAGGATCTTGCTGTGATTTATGTCATAGAGTGTTCTGCCTATATTTTGCTCTAAGAGTTTTATAGTGTCCAGCCTTACATTTAGGTCTTTAATCCATTTTGAGTTTAGTTTTGTGTATGGTGTTAGGGAGTGTTCTAATTTCATTCTTTTACATATAGGTGTCCAATTTTCCCAGCACCACTTATTGAAGAGGCTGTCTTTTCTCCATTGTATACTCTTGCCTCTTTTTATCAAAGATATGGTGACCTAATGTGCGTGGGTTTATCGCTGGGCTTTCTATCCTGTTCCATTGATCTGTATTTCTGTTTTTGTGCCAGTACCACACTGTCTTGATTACTGTAGCTTTGTAGTATAGTCTGAAGTCAGGGAGCCTGATTCCTCCAGCTCCGTTTTTCTTTCTCAAGATTGCCTTGCGTTTTCAGGATCTTTTGTATTCCCATACAAATTGTGAAATTTTTTGTTCTAGTTCTGTGAAAAATGCCATTGGTAGTTTGATAGGGAATGTATTGAATTTGTAGATTGCTTGGGTAGTATAGTCATTTTCACAATGTTGATTCTTCCAATCCAAGAACATGTTATATCTCTCCATCTGTTTGTATCATCTTTAATTTCTTTAATCAGTGTCTTATAGTTTTCTGCATACAGGTCTTTTGTCTCCTTAGGTAGGTTTATTCCTAGGCATTTTATTCTTTTTGTTGCAGTGGTAAATGGGAGTGTTTCCTTAATTTCTCTTTCAGATTTTTCATAGGAATGCAAGAGATTTCTGTGCATTAATTTTGTATCCTGCTACTTTACCAATTTCATTGATTAGCTCTAGTATTTTTCTGGTAGCATCTTTAGGATTCTCTATGTATAGTATCATATCCTCTGCAGAAAGTGACAGCTTTACTTCTCCTTTTCCGATTTGGATTCCTTTTATTTCCTTTTCTTCTCTGATTGCTGTGGCTAAAACTTCCAAAGCTGTGTTGAATAAGAGTGGTGAGAGTGGGCAACTTTGTCTTGTTCCTGATTTTAGTGGAAATGGTTTCAGTTTTTCACCATTGAGAATGATGTTGGCTGTGGGTTTGTCATATATGGCCTCTATTACGTTGAGGTAAGTTCCCTCTATGCCTACTTTCCAGAGAGTTTTTAATCATAAATTGGTGTTGAATTTTGTTGAAAGCTTTTTCTGCATTTATTGAGATGATCATATTGTTTTTCTCCTTCAATTTGTTAATATGGTGTATCACGTTGATTGATTTGCATATATTGAAGAATCCTTGCATCCCTGGGATAAACCCCACTTGATCATGGTGTATGATCCTTTTAATGTACTGCTGGATTCTGTTTGCTAGTATTCTGTTGAGGATTTTTGCATCTATGTTCATCAGTGATATTGGCCTGTAGTTTTCTTTTTTGGTAACACCTTTGTCTGATTTTGGAATTAGGGTAATGGTGGCCTCATAGAATGAGTTTGGGAGTGTTCCTCACTCTGCTATATTTTGGAAAAGTTTGAGAAGGATAGGTGTTAGCTCTTCTCTAAATGTTTGATAGAATTCGCCTGTGAAGCCATCTGGTGCTGGGCATTTGTTTGTTGGAAGATTTTTATTCACAGTTTCAATTTCAGTGCTTGTGATTGGTCTGTGTATATTTTCTATTTCATCCTGGTTCAGTCTTAGAAGGTTGTGCTTTTCTATGAATTTGTCCATTTTGGATATCTTTATTATCATTACTCTGAATTCTTTTTCAGGTAGACTGCCTATTTCCTCTTCATTTGTTTGGTCTGGTGGGTTTTTACCTTGCTCCTTCATCTGCTGTGTGTTTCTCTGTCTTCTAATTTTCCCTACCTTACTGTGTTTGGGGTCTCCTTTTCGCAGGCTGCAGGTTCGTAGTTCCCGTTGTTTTTGGTGTCTGCTCCCAGTAGGTAAGGTTGGTTCAGTGGGTTGTGTAGGCTTCCTGGCAGAGGGGACGGGTGCCTGTGTTCTGGTGGATGAGGCTGGATCTTGTCTTTCTCTTGGGCAGCACTGTGTCCGGGGTGTCTGTGAACTTAGTATGATTTTAGGCAGCCTCTCTGCTAATGGGTGGGGTTGTGTTCCTGTCTTGCTAGTTGTTTGGCATAGGGTGTCCATCACTGTAGCTTGCTGGTTGTTGAGTGGAGCTGGGTCTTAGCGTTGAGACGGAGACCTCTGGGAGAGCTCTTGCTGATTGATAATACATGGGGCCAGGAGGTCTCTGGTGGACCAATGTCCTGAACTCGGCTCTCCCACCTCAGAGGCTCAGGCCTGACACCCGGCCGGATCATCAAGACCTTGTCAGCCACATGGCTGGCATGCCTTCAGAGTTGGAGAAGCTGGCCTGCAGTGGCTGTCCGGCGCTGCACATTAGAATCACCTGCTTCTTCCTTGTTTTGCCCCAAAGGCAGTGTTCCACAGAGAAAAAGATTAGCCTTGAAAATAGTCACAGCTCTGTGATGGCTTCTTTTTTTCCCCTTTGTGCTTAGTCAGGTTTCACTTGCTCACAGGGGGCCATGTGCAGAGGCCTTGCACCCAGCTCTTCTGACTGGAGTTACTAGTACGGAATGGCTGCTGCCAACACCTCAGCTCAGGCGGGCCATGTCAGTCCTCCTGCATCTTAAGTGTGATTTCTACTGATCAGAATGACCTCTACTGGGCAAAGAGATGTAGGCCTTCAATTTATTCTAGTGCTGTGCTGAGTGCCCAGCTCTTTGTAAAGTGTAGATTTAAATCTCATGAGCTCTGCAATTATGTCAGAAATTTCTGGTTGCCCTCAAATACATACAGTCCTGGAAGATATAATACAGCTTTCAAAGGCACAGTCTCAAGCTACACCCTTCCTGGAAGAATATAACTCATAGAGTGTGTGTGCATTTTTTAACAACCTGGATCTATAATAACATGACCAAAGAGATTAAATCAGATATTTAACTTCCAAATGAACCTGATGACTGTTTTCAATGACAATAGATCTATGCAAACATCATCTGTGCAGCCAACCTTCTGCTGCCTGTGATCCGTACCTGAGCGTTGAGCCTGAAAAGTCTATTTTCCTCATCCTCTCCTGACTCCCATCACCAACTTCAACTCTCTTTCTCCTCCATCGTCTCTGCCCCTCCGCGGACAGCAATCACAGGCCCTGGGAAGTTTGGAACTCTAGCGCTAATAACTTCAAAATAAAGCAGCAGTTCCTAGGCCGACACGTTCACGATGTATTCACAACACACGACTCACTCCCTCTGTGACTCAGAATATCACCTTCTTTCCACCCGCTGTCACCTCTGTCCTTTGGGGCAGTCTCACTCTAAGCCAGCCCATCCCTCTGGACCACCTTGCTGAAGTCCCATTGTCCACCGTGCTGTTGGAACCCTGACTCTATTTTAAGCAACCATCTCTCCTCAGTGTGACTCCTTGGACATATGAGTATGAGAAAATGAAACCTGAATATCTGCTAATTAGACGCACCAGGCAGGAAGACTGTTGTCTTGGAAACCAATCCAAAGCCACGTGTGGAAGACCACCTCCTTCTCTCAAAGCATGCTCTTCCTGTGGCTCCTTGACCCACATTCTCCGGGTTTCTTCCCTCCACCCCACCCCACTTGGCTCTGCGGGCCTTTCCTCTCCTTCCTGAGATCCTCAGAGACATGGCCTGTGCCCCTTCTATTCTCACACTGACACTTCTCACTTCTAGCCCTTACCTGTTTCCATGGATTCAGTTCCTCCTCTGTGCTCAGGGCCTGCAAATCTCCATTTCCTGACTGAACCCCTCTCTAACCACGTTCTTACCTGACAGTACCTTTTGGATGGCACACGTACCTCAGACTTAATCTGACTTAAAAAGAAGCTGTGAATCCCTACCAGACTCAGCCAAATGAACAGCAAACACACACAACGGCCACTTCCTCCTGGTGAAAAGGCGGTATGCTGTTCGTGGCTGTTCACCTCCAAATCTAGGATTCTCTCATATCAAAGACCCAAGCCTGGGAATCCTACCTTTTTGCTATTTCTCAAATGTATCATTTTCTGTCCTCTCCTACTGCCATCGCACTGATCTCCACCACAATAACCTGTTTCGCAGTTTCTCCTAGTGCTGAAGTTACAGAGATGAGGAAGACAGACAAGACACATCTTTAATTGAACCTACATTCAAGTGGGGGAAAACATACAGTAAAAAATAATCACATAAATAAAGATAATTTAAGAGAACTGCAAGAATGAAACTACAATAGGGTAATGGGAAGAGAAGGACAGTGCGCGGGGGGCTGTGTTAGTTAGGGATGATCTGCAAAGGCCTCTCTGCAGATCTGACAGTTACCATCTCAGGCCACTTTATTACTGGCTTACTGTGCTCTACTTTCCTTCCTTCAGTTCTTGGCACCTGAAAGCGATTGACAAGCTCCCTCCTGACTCAGCAGCTTTGAACTCCTTGTTAACTTCTGTCTGGAACATTCCTTCCTTTGTGTAACTACTGGTTAATCCTTCAGGTCTCAGCTTAAAAACGACATTCTCAAGGAAACCTTCTACAAATGCCCAGAACGGTACAGCCCCTTCCTGCCTTCCTACCTCTGCTTTGCTCCTAGAACCCTTGTCTCAGGTCACTCATCACAGTTGTAACGGTGTTTATCCATGGGTAGTTCTTATAAGGTGACTGCTGGATAGCATCATTTAAATGTCCCCCCTTCAGCCAATGACTCTGTTCCACAATCCCTAAGGGCTATTTTCCAAAAACTTTGGCTAGGAGGATTCAAAAATGAGTATGTTCTTGAGGATTTCAAGGTGAAAGATCTATATTGATATTTTAGCAAACTATGTGTTGATAGCAAACAACAAATAATTCATCTTATTATTGACCTGGCCCCACTGTATCAACATTATCCATTTACATATCTTTCTCCTTTCAGGCTAATATATCTTGTGAGCTAAGACAAGGGCCAGATCTTATTTGCCTTTGTATTTCTAGGACCCAACACAGTGCTCGTTATACTATGGGCTCTCAGGTAATGTTCAACTGATTGAACCATGTGAAGTGACTTGCCATCATTGGCCATTTATTATTACAGAAATAATTATAATAACTAACATGCCAAGAATATTCTTAGTAGTGTCCATAAAACTACTGAGTATTCTTAGTAGTAACACTTTTAATCCCCACAATGGTTGAGGAAACTATTCCCATTTCAAAGATGAGGAGACTGGGACATGTAAAATAACTTGTCACATAGCTACTGCTATAGACTGAATGTGTCCCTTCAAAGTCCCAGTGCTGAACTAAAATCCCCAAAGTGATGGTATTAGGAGGTTGGAGTTTTGAGGGGTGATTAGGTCATGAGGGTGGAGCCCTCATGAATGAGATCAGGACCCTTATAAAAAGGACCTCAGAGGGCTTCCCTGGTGGCACAGTGGTTGAGAGTCTGCCTGCCGATGCAGGGGACACAGGTTCATGCCCAAGTCCGGGAAGATCCCACATGCTGCGGAGCGGCTGGGCCCGTGAGCCATGGCCGCTGAGCCTGCGCATCCGGAGCCTGTGCTCTGCAACAGGAGAGGCCACAACAGTGAGAGGCCCGCGTACCAAGGAAAAAAAAAAAAGGACCTCAGAGAGCTCCCTTGCCCCTTCCACCATGAAAGAACACAGCTAGTAGATCACCAGCTATGAACTAGGAGGCAGGCCGTCACCAGACACTGAATCTGCCAGTACCTTGATCTTGAACTTCCCAGCCTCCAGAACTGTGAGAAATAAGTTTCTGTTGTCTATAAACCAGCCCATCTATGGTATTCTGTTATAGCAGCCTGAACAGACTAAGGCAGCTACCAAGTTGCAAAGCTAGGATCAAAAGACAGCTAATCTGGCTAAAGAGCCATAAACTCAAATACTATTGTATCAATATATCACCTGGTTATTAGGCTGCTTCTATTGAAGCTACCACCGTAAGTTAACAACTGTGAACACACTAAGTAGAAATAACTCTCTGTATCTTAATATTCCAGCCTCTTCAACTTTTATCTGAGAGTTAAGAGTGAAGTCAGTACATAAAATACATGCTGTAATGTCCTATATGTTTGTTGGTTCTGATCTGAAAATCTAGCAATCAGCTTCCTAAAAGACAATGTAGAAAAGGAGTTATGAGCACTGTAATTACCGCATAAAAACAAAATAGTTGCTCTGCAGAAGCAAAACTAGATCAGGGAAACATTTTATCCTCAGAAACACAATGAAAGTCTCCCCAGCAACATTCTCACATTAACTATAATGAAGTGTTTTTATGAGCTGGGAGACCATTGACTACTTGCCATGTGATAATCTGGGACCAGATCAGCTTGATAAATTACCATTTGAATGTGCAGAGCAGGTTTACTGCAAGGCTTTATCTTTTTCATTCTAAAAAATAAGTTTTAGGGACTTCCCTGGTGGCGCAGTGGTTAAGAATCTGCCTGCCATTGCAGGGGACACGGGTTCCAGCCCTGGTCCAGGAAGATCCCACATGCCGCGGAGCAACTAAGCCCGTGCGCCACCACTACTGAGCCTGCACTCTAGAGCCCACGAGCCACAACTACTGAAGCCCACACACCTAGAGCCCATGCTCCGCAACAAGAGAAGCCACCATAATGAGAAGTCCGTGCACCGCAACGAAGAGCAGCCCCCACTTGCCGCAACTAGAGAAAGCCCGCGAGCAGCAACGAAGACCCAACGCAGCCAAAAATAAATAATTTTTTTAAAAATTAAGTTTTATAATGTAGGGAAAGGAATATAAGCATCATAGGTTCTGTAGACTTCTTTCCAGAAGAAAGGTTTTTTTTTCCAGAAAAATCTGCATTTATTCTACTTTGCAACGTTATTAGAAAACAGAGAAAGTCTGCTTCTGGTGTTCTGGATATGTGTATACTGGATTTTATCATGATTAATTATCCTGGTTATAAAGATTGGAATCCATTGCCTGTCGCCCAATTTAATTACCGCTGATATTTACAATTTACTCTCCTTTAAAACTGCAGGGTATTTTTTTTGAGAAGAATGAGAGCTAATTAGAAAAGAACAGAGTAGTGAATACAAATACTTCATTTTCCTTCCCATCCCATCTTTTCAGTGTAATGTCATGTAGATCTTTGTGTGCCCACACAATCATGGCATCCAAATATAAATATAGCAGTTAGATTTATATGTTCTGACAGTTGTAATCACTTCTATAGTTGGTGTCTTTATGAAGAATAAAAACTTAATATGACTGCTTTGTGACCACCTAGAGGGGTGGGATAGGGAGGGTGGGAGGGAGACGCAAGAGGGAGGAGATATGGGGATATATGTATACGTAGAGATGATTCACTTCGTTATACAGCAGAAACTAACACACCATTCATTGTAAAGCAATTATACACCAATAAAGATGTTAAAAAAAAAAAGTGAAAGCTATTGTTATGTTTTCTAAGAACCAATGTTTTTATTATACTGTACAGTAGATACATGGCAATATTTAAATTCTTTTTCATTAATTTGGTGATTCTCAGGGGAATATATGATTCTACATAAGTAAAGAGTAATTCAATTGAGTTTTTACATTCTTTTTGAGAGAAATGAAAAAATGGCATATTCTTGCTTTTCAAGTTAACTATGGAGTAAAGTTTAAAAGCTCACACTGTCTTTAGATATCTGCATGACATTTACTCGACCCATATCATGTACTGATTTAGGCTCTGAGGATAAAAATATGTAAGAGATAGTTTGTCCTCTCAAAAAGCTACTCCTGGTGGGTTTCACAAACAAGTTGAATGGGGAAAAATATTGCTGTATACCCAGATCTTCCCAGAGTTTTCTAAAGCAATTCTTTCTAGAATCATAGTTTACAAATTAAAATGATATTTTGTCCCTCCTATGATTTTCTCTATTCTTACCCATCCCTACACTTAATAAAAAATATAATTCCCTCAGTGCCAGGATCTTAACTATGTATCAGTGTAAATCAAATATATACTCAAAAATAGTTCAGTGACTAATACTATCCTCCCTTTGACCCCTGATCAAAATCTAATTTGCCCAAGGAGGATTGCTTTTCACATCTAAAAAAAAAAAATCACAAAATGTTGGGAATCTCAATGAGTTTGGGGGAAAAGTTTTGGGGTGAGTGCGTCTAGCTTTTAACTGAGCTGTCTAACCTATTCTGCGTGTGGGGGAGAGATGGACCTAGAAGAGGAAAGGAGAGAAGGGACTTTGAATATGCAGGTCCATTTCCAACTGGAGGAGGAGGGCCAACCACAAATACATCTTCTTTCCCCCTCTTTCTGGACTTTCTTTTACTCTTAGAAGAACCATCTCTGGTCTGCTTCCCTATGCATCTGTAGTTTACTCCTTGAAGTCTGAGGCTTGGGTGTCCTTTCTGATGATTCCATGTGACCGTCATAAACATCTCAAACTTAACATGTTCAACCATAGAACTCTTACCTCCCCCAGCCTTCCCCATGAGTAACTATTACCACTAGTTGCCCAGTTACTTAGCCTAAGGCTACCCTTGACTCCCACCTTTCCCTTACTCCTCAAAGTCCAGTTCATAAGCAAACCCTATCTATTTCATCTCTATTTGAGATTTTCTCAAAAAAATCTACCTCTTTCTAAATCCATCTGCTACTCTCCATCTCTGCGACTACCAATCTAGCCAGACCATCCTCTGCTCTGAGATATAGTTTTCTTGGTAGTATCTCTGCTTCCATTTTTACCTCTTCCTATTAAGATTCTTCCAAACTCCATCCAAAATAAACTTAATCCTTACCAACTTCTATAAAACCCTCCACGATATGGCTCTATGATCACTGCCATTTCTTCTCACTCACTCGCCTCCAAATACACAATGTTAGGAAGTGTTCCCAAGTTTTGCAACTTTGAAAAAATGCTGGCCATGGGATGCATTGTCACCCTCTTCTGGCCACCTAATGCAGGCACTGCGGAAATGCCAGATTGCTCCAAGTTCCAAGAAATGAATCACAGGAGTCTTCTTGCTGTGGGCTATTACATGCCTGATTTATGACACTGCAGAAGCCAGTGCAACAGGAAATATCAGCAAGGAATCTCAGGTCCGTAGTTCACAAGGCGTTGGCTCAAGTACATTCTCTGAGATTTTCTACTTTGGGTCTTACTTGACCAATTTCCAAGCTCCTTCTTATCTACAAGAGATGCATTGGCAGAGAGCCTGGACAGAACACTAAGCGATTATCATAAATTAGTGATTTATTGTTTCTTCCTCCTGTGTCTGATAATCCCCTATTGTTTTCCTGAATTTAATTTTGTTTTCCTCCTTCCTGGATTTTTGTCAGTATGAGAATGGTGGATGTTTCTGTGGCAAGATTTTCAGGCATTTGAGGGTTCTTTTGTGAGGTTGAGAATAGCAGATCTTAAGGTGCATGGTTTCAGACTCCTATTCCTAAATGCAAGTGTGAGTCCTCGCCCCTTGCCTTTCCAAATCGTAGAATCAAGATTGCATTTTGCAAGAGAATTCTACTCTTTTGAATGATCTCATCCAATAGGATAATTCTTGTTTATTCTGGGACTTCAGCATCTGTCATCCTGAATTCTAATGCACATAACGTCTGTACATAACCCATTCCTTAACTATCACAAAGCCTAAGATGATACAATCACCAACTCTTAAGATATCTGTTTGCTAATCAATTCTTTAAATCTGTTATCATATTTCCAGTGTCTCTATGATCTGAGAGATGGAGAGGTTTTGTATATATCTATGTGTGTATTTGAGCTAATGATTGAAAATTTATTCCTTCCCTGAGATCACGGTGAAATTAATGCCTTTAAAAAAAACTTCTTGAGAAAAACTATGAAGTCATCTCAGACCTTTCTTTCCTTAAAAAAAAAAAAAAAAAAAAAATCCTGTCTCTGTTCCGTTTTTTTAATTTATTGCTTTCTTTATTTCTGTTTCCTCCACCCAAACCTTCATGCTCTCCCAATTCTGCTTTCATCTCTGTATCCAGATGCCTTTTTGCTCTGCCTCACAGAAACTGTAATTTCCTTAAATGAATCACTAAAGTGCCCCACTATCTGGATAACAACTTACGGAATGAATGAGCTTTCATTTCTGTTTAGCTCGTGGAGAAAAAAATCGATGAGTAAACTGGCAATTTCATTTACAAATTGACTATGGAACTTCAACTATTACTCAGAGCCCTTGAGACATTTATCCGTATATAGAAAAGCATTTAATCTTATAAACAGATTTACAATTTTCATTTGGATGATATTTTATAAAACACTAGTTGATATAGATCATTTTGAAAAGACAATTACGTGTTAATAAAAGTAAACCTTATTTTGAAAGACAACCATTAAATCTTAGCAAGGCACAGTGAACATTGTTAAATATCAAGTTCTTCTGATAGTAAGTAACATTTTTAGTGATAAAATATCCTGCCATTAACTTTTATTTATTTAGACATTTTTAATTGAATAAATTGAGCCAGAGGATGCAATTCATAGTAAGAGGTAAGGAAGCCATGACAGCAGATTTATAATTTACTTGGCATGGCAGGGAGATAGCATCAAATGCACCAGGAAAGTGAATATGATTTTATAACATTAACGTACATCATTGTAATGAAAAGAATAGTGAAGCTTGTTGGAGGTCAGACAGAATTACTTAATTTAGACAGTAGAAATTTCTCTCTTAGAAATTTTTTCATTTAGAAAAAGAAAATAATTTTCTATTGCTTTGTTGCTAAATGCATAAAAAGGGATTCCTATGTTTTATTTCAGCACATCTTTAAAACACACAAAGCATATTTTATAATAAAGTGTTAACTGTCTCATGGAATTTATTGAATATTGTACTGACCGTGGAAAACAGAATGGTTGTCTGGGTACAGAAGGGTTGTGAGTGTATCATTGTTTACCCTCCTGATCACGTGGCTGACAGGAGCTGTAGCTGCCACTGCCCGGCATCATGAGAGCAGATACCACACGTCACTGGCCAAGCAAAAGATCAAAATTCAAAACTCGGAGTGTGGTTTCTACTGAATGCCTATCACTTTCACACCATATAAAAGTCAAAAAAATCGTTAAGTCGAACCATGGTAAATCAGGGACCAACTGTAAATACTACTGAAAAAGATCTGGCCAAAATGGATAATGATATATATACATATTAGTGCAAATATGCGTGTGTGCCCATTTAGCGCACTTACCTTTGGTAAGGAAGCTCGTGATCCTGAACTCTGTGTAGTCATAGTCAGCACGGTGGTTATTCCCAAGGCTACCCTGGCTGGAGCAGCATCCATATTGATCCAGAATGAAACCCAGGAGAGAATGACAATCAGGAGACTGGGAATGTACATCTGGATCAGATAGTAGCCCATTTGTCGTTCAAGATGGAATCGCACTTCTATACATGTAAACTTTCCTAATTCGTTGTGAAATAAATGCAGTAATTGGTAAAAATAGGTCTTTGTTATTGCAGCAAATGTCACAATTTTGTTTTCATCATAATTTTGCCCTATACCTTTCTGTATAATTATACAATTATAATGAAATTATATAACTATTATTTCTGTATAATTATAAAGTTATAATGAAATGGGATCCCAAATCATATATGCAAATTGTTTTCTGAAAAATAGTTTTCTCCTTTTTCTGTTAGCACCTAGAAGCAATGTAATAGAACAGTGTACTATTTCAGGAAATAATATATAATCTTATTACTTCACATTTGATTAGCACTTCATACTTGCAAAGTACTAAAATGTCTATTATTTCACTTGATTCGTGTCTGCTTTTATACCTTCTTTTAAACACTGTACCTTGAGGTTCTAGCCTGGGTAATTAGGCAAACAATTAAATAAAAGTCATTTAGACGGAAAAGAAAGCAGTAAAACTATCTCTATAAGTTGAAGCCATTACCTTGTATTTAGAAAATCCTAAAGAATTCACTAAAAATCTACTTGAGCTGAAGAGTTCAGCAAGGTTACAGGATACACTATCAGTATACAAAAAGCAATTGTGTTTCTGTACACTAGCAATGGAAAATCCAAAAATTAAATTGAGAAAACAATTCCATTTACAAGAACCAAATAAAATAAAATATTTAGAAATAAATTTAACAAAAAAGTATAAAACTTCTACACTAAAAATTACAAAACACAGTTGAACAAAATTAAAGAAGATCAAAATAAATAGAAAGTCATTTTGTAGTCATTAATCAGAAGAGTTAATATGGTTAAGATTGCAATACTTCCCATATTGATCTACAAATTTATTGCAATTTCTATCAAAATCCCAACTGGCTTTTATGCAGAAATTGACAGGCTGATCTTAAAATTAGTATGAAAATGCAAGGGACCTACAATAGCCAAAATAGCCTTGAGGGAAAAAAAGAACAAATTTGGTGAACTCACACTTCCCAATTTCAAGACTTGCTACAAATCTACAATAATCACAAAATATGGTACTGTCATAAGTAAAGATATACAGATTCATGGAATAGAATTGAAAGTCAAGAACTGATCATTTATGGTCAATTGACTTTAGACAAAGGACTGAGACTATTCAACAGGGAAAGCATGGTCTCCTTAACAAATGGTACAGGGAGAACTTCGCTTTTTGGAACTTTCTGGAATTTTTTTTCCCAATATGTTCAATCCCCAGTTGGTTGAATCTTTGCATGTGAGCCCATGGATATGGAGGGCTGACTATATAGTGAAAGGCCAGGTCACAATTCTGGAAATG
Organism: Phocoena phocoena; assembly: GCF_963924675.1. Classification (NCBI taxonomy): domain Eukaryota; kingdom Metazoa; phylum Chordata; class Mammalia; order Artiodactyla; family Phocoenidae; genus Phocoena; species Phocoena phocoena. The sequence continues at coordinate 7,551,666 of NC_089224.1, forward strand.
TTGAGCCCAAGAAAAATCATAGTTACTATATGGAAATAAAAAGAGCAGCCACAGATGCTAGTGGGAGGCCACGCGCTCACCACTTTGGAGTGATGCATCATCTGTGGGCAGTTTAAGGGAACTTGTAGATTAGGCAATTAGAAGAGATATTACGGAAATAGCCAGTTCCAGTTGTGAGAGAAGTGAACAAATAACATGAAGGTACAAGTCTTGCAGTCCTTGATGTTGATGACTGTATCTGATATTTATTCTCAAAGGTAAAAGGCTACTGTGTCAATGTGAGTAGTAGGTGCTTAGTAACAATATCTTGAAATGCATGACATTGTGGCTAAACTAAAAATTTAGGCAAGTGAAGCCTTAAAAAAAAAAGCGACCTCTTTCATTTTTTAAGCAAACACAATGTTTACAGCTACAGGATAGTTAAAAAGTACATTTTATCGCTCACATAGAAATTAAAGGAACTTTTTTGGAAACATCATTACTATGTAACTATAGGCATTTCACAACAAATGAAATTAGTTAAATATAATTGAACACCAAGCATTTCTTTTTTTCCATACAAACCAATTATATAACAAGATGTGATGAGTCAAAGCATCCGTAAGTTTCAAAGACATCCATTCTCTGCTCTATGATTATAAAAAAAATTCAGCTATAAATTGTTAAAATAATTGACTTGGCGCTATAATTAAGAAACATCTGAATATCATAAAACCACAAGTCATAAGTATAATGAAGAACACTCAACTCCTACCTGTGTTGTAATGTTTAGTGCAGTATCGTAAATCTTTCTCTTCTTTCAACAGAAACTGGGGCAAAGTGAGTCCTTCTGCCACTTGCACAGGTGCCTCATCTTGCCATTCAAAAATGAGATCGTTCATTGTGTACCCAACTAGGCAAAACATAGTAAAAATATTTATAGCGAAAAGGGCATTCAAAGGAGTGAAATTTAAAATAATCACTTGTAGTGTTCCCATGGGATGGGAAGACCAAACAGTGTCACCTTAACTCTATTGATTGAGCTATGCATGGCACAATTCCAGTCTACTGAAGTCTCTTCATACAGAATATTTATCAAATAATGTAAGAGAATGTAGTAGGCTAATAATAAGTATGGCATGGCATGTAGGAACCTTAAAGAATAGGCATATACATTCTTTCCTTGGGATGGGCAGCTACTGCATTAACTCAGCAATTCCTTTTGGTTCCACTGCATTAGATCTCTCCTCACCTTTTCTCAAATTATTCAGGACCCTTTCAACAAAAACTGAAATCATCACGGGTTAGGAAATGACCTAAACTATAACATCCATGGAGGGAACGAACCAGAGCTGATACCTTTCTTGGTTTAATCATTAACTATTTCAGTTTATGGCATCTGCTTCTACGTCCCGAGTCCCAAAATGGACAAAAGGGTATCTTAGATAGAAATGTCTGCTGTTCAGGGAAAATCAGTAGACAAAGAAAATCCACGTTTGTGGAGGGATAAACTCTTGCACATAGCATGAGTGAATTCTGACTAGAATTCACGAATATATTTTGTAATAAGCCAGCGTCTTTTAGCAAATTAAAATGTCATCTGTCTATAGGAATGGTATCTAAGGAAAGCAGAATTTGATCTTTTTCTTCCCTCTGAGTGAGAAGCTGTTGAAAGGTGCACTTGAAGGCCGTTGCAGAGAAGGAGTCAAAGGGAACTTCACCTGTGGGGAAGATTGCAGGTGGTCAGAGTTCACAGCTGCCCCGGAGGTAGGAAGAGAGGAAGCAGCACAGTCTGGCCTCTGAACTAAGGCAAGGGGCCAGGTAAAGGAAGCAGAAGCTCTAGGTGCATGAAGCAAGCGGCAAACAAGGGAAAGTGTCCCAAACAAATTCTCTGGTAGCTAATGTTGTCGACAAGGGGCTGTGTCCATGATTAGAAACAGCTGGCGCGGGGGAGATTAGGCTGAGCAGGGCGAGGTGTCTGGAAGGGAACCGATCACCCTTCTTCCTCCCACAATACCTGGAAGACATCTCCGAAAGAGCTGAATCTGATCCAGCTGTGGTGATAGTGACTGGAGCCAGGTGCCCAGCCCACCCTCCTGACCCGTGGGCACACCTCACGACATCCACTCCACTGGCTACGGGGAAGGTGGCTTTAGCAGCGGCAGCATCCGTATGATGGCTCATTACGGAGCAAGCGCTATTTGGTAGAGGTTGTAAAGTCCTCCAGACTGAAGGGGACACGCCTGAATTCTGGTTCCAGGACAGATAAGAAGACCGGCAAGACTGTCCTCTAGACCATTGGACTTAGCACAGCAAGGACTTATGTTTGACTTGCTTATACTGGAATACATTTCATTGAACCCTGCAATTAATGATTTGGTGGCTAATAACAGAAGGCTTTCACTTTTATTTGTAAGTCTTTTGATATATCCATTGTCTATACCATCTTACCTAAAGAGAAAATAGATGCACATTTCTCAAGGATCAAAAGGAAAATAGGCACTGATTCTTATTTACTTCCAGGTAAGACAAGTACCCTATTCTTCCATATGTGCAATCCCTGAAGACAAAAATATGTGAGATATTTCCCAATTTAGACAGATAAATGGAGAAATGAACTGAAACTCTGTTTTGTTTTTATGTTCTAAGTTTTTCTTAGGGTTTTCTGTGAAAACAAAGTAGCTCTCTGAAATTCCCTCAAAGACAAGGCTTAGTTAGTCTCTGATGCAATTTATAGACAGCATACTCAGCTTGCTCTTGTGTCAAATAATCATGCACACTAAGTGATTTAGGCATGGGCATATCCTAATCAAGCTATGCTATTTCCTTAAGGTCCATAAAATATTTAAGTTTGAAACCAGAAGGAAAATAGTGAAATGACAATTTTAGGCGGTAGTGCTTTTATTCTAAGTAACTAAGTGGATGTTCAAGGAAATTAACTAAATGGTAATTTTGCCTCAATAAGCCTTCAAACATAACTTTTAAAAAAAATCAGTACTTTTCTACACAGTTCACAGTGTTTTAGCATCCTTATGCTTTTGGTTGGCAGAACTTTATACAATTCTGAGAACTGCCAAGGTGAAGAGACCAGCTAATGAGATTGAGGCTGTGAGCTGAATGGCCTTGTACCATAATGAGTTCCACAACAAGGAATACTTCATTGAGGGAACGAAAGCATTAACCCTACCTTCAGCCAACAATCTCATAGGGTAGCTGCAGGGAAACATGTAAACAAATGACTCAATACAAGCAAACACTTGTTTCTTCAACAAGTATTTGTTCGGCACAGACCATATGTAAGGCATCCTACTGGGTTTCATGGGATGTGAGGTGCTATTACCAGGTAGAAAATAAGTGGCACGGGGGAGGTTCAAAGTGCTATGTGCTTTCGGAAGAGGGATCTATAATAGCCATTTAAGCCTCATTTGAGTTGCACCTTGAAGAAAGGCAAGACCAGCATATAAAGAACGTGAGAGACAGTGAGGCACTCAGGCAAAGGAAACAGTATAATTGGTTGAAAGAAACCACAAACTCCCAAGGTTTATAATAGGAATAGCAATAACTTTATCAAGAGCCAGTTTACATGAAGAAGCATATGGAATAAAAAGATGAATTAATGTAAGATTATGTAAAATTTACACTCCAGGTTGCAAAGTTTGATTTTTTAAAATTCCCTGTGGGCAATGATAAACAATTGAAATCTTTTGAGCAGGGGAGTGACATGACAAAAATTGTGCTTTAGAAACATTACTCTAGTAGAACCTTCTCATGGGATTCACAAAATCCAAACTGCTTTCACATTCATAAGACATTATCTGCCTTTTTTCTTGTGTTGACATTGGTCCAGATGGTGAAAACACAGTAAGTAAAACTTCTAGTGCTTTAGAATAAAAGTGGTGGCTGCAAACTGTGCTAGTCGTTATTGTATTCTTTACTGCCGTATCTTGCAGTATAAACAATGCCATTTTATTTAAGAATGTCCTCAATCCTTGATGAAACAATAACAATTACAATCAGTAAATTTTGACCCTTATATAAATGTCCTTTTAATATTCTGTGTATCAGAATGGGAAGTACGGATAAAGCACTTCAGCTGCACGTTGTAACACGATGGTTCTTTTAAGGGAAAGCACTGGTGTGATTGATTTGCAAGTAAACCAGCTGGTTTTGCTCGAAACACCATTTTTACTTGAAAAAAAAAATGACTGGCAAACTGCGGTTATTACAATTAGGTATATGGCCAATCATTTTCTTGAAAATAAAAGAAGTGAGTGAACCTATCGTGTTGAGGGAAACAACTGACAGTATTTGTTGTCAATGGTAGATTTTGAGCTTTCTATTTAACATTAAATTTTGGAAAAATTATTTTCCCAATACTTAAAGATTTTTTGATGAGCTCAGCGGTGATATTAACAGATGTGACTTTTCAATATTGTACAATGTCATGTGTCAATGTTTGGAATATCTGAATAACTCATTAAGCTAATGTTTTCCAAATGATCAAAGCATGATGTTAAAAATCATGCACAGGCAAAAGATCCATTTAACGTTCAAGACACAAACAGATTTTAATTTACAAGAGCATGAAGAGTTCATTGAAAAATATACAGCAAAGTGATTTAGTTATATATTCATTTTTTTTCAGATTATTTTGCTGTACTTTACTATACACCTGAAACTACCACCATGTTGTAAATCAATTATACTTCAACAACAAAAAAAGAAGAGTTCATTGCTATGGTTTCCAATTTCACATTGCAACCAAGATTTAAGAAATTACCACCTTCAGAAACTAAGGGTTTTTCCCCCATATTACAAAATTTCCTTCTTTTTAAAGGCTGAATAGTACCCCACTGTATGTATATATTACATTTTTTGTCCATTCGTCTGTCAATGGACATATAGCTTGTTCCCACATCTTGGCTACTGTGAACAGTGCTACAATGACCACAGTAGTGCTAGTATTTCTTCAAGATCCTCATTTCAATTCTTGTGATAAATACCCAGAAGTAGGATTACTGGATCACACGGTAGTCTTATTTTTAGTTTTTGCGGCACCATGGATGAAGCTCAAGGATATTGTGCCGAGTGAAATAAGCCAGCCACAGAAAGACACATACAGCATGACTTCACCTGTATGAGGCATCTTAAATTATCAGATTCATAGAATTAAAGAATGGAATGGTGACTGTCAGGGGCTGAGGGATGGGGAAATGAGAATACTCAACAAGCATAAAGTTTTAGTCAAACAAGATGAATAAGTTCTAGAGATCAGCTGTATCGCATCATACCTACACTCAACAATAATGTATTGTACGCCTAAAAATCTGTTAAGAAGGTAGATCTCATGCTAAGTGTTTTGAACACAATAAAATAAATTAAATTTTAACAGGTTTATCTGCATTCTTGAGAAGGTAAAGAAAAAATTTTCATTCTTCCTCAATGGTTCTTCAGGAATATAAGGTAGAGGTAATACTTCAGTAGGTCATTTTGTCCAAATTGGAAATTAATTAAATATATAGTTAAGGGAAAATAAGAAGTTAAAGAACTTTTCAAAGTTTCAAGTCTAAGTCACTGACAAGTAGCTATGCCACAGTCTTTGCTTACGTCATGTCAGTACAGTAACCTTCTCTGACCATCTTATAAAATACTTTTCTTCCAATGAGTCTACATTACCCTTTCCTGTTTATTTTTTTCCTTTGAACTACTCTTTACCTGCCATGGTATATAGTCATCAAGTTTTTATTTTGTTTATTTTTTATCTAGCCTCCTGGAATTTAAACTTTATAAAAACAGAGATTATTCTATTTTAGTCACTGACATATTTTTCCAGTACCTAAAATAGTATGTAACATGTACGAGGAGGTTGACTGTTTGAATTAGAAATAGATAAAGGGAAAGGAGGAAGATGGGCTTGTGTGTTTGTATCTGATGGGTTTACTTGGGGGTACACTGAATTTAAGATGCTAGCAGGAGACGCAGGTGTTGCTAACAAGTTGATTTATATGTTGAAAATTGTTGAAATCACGGACCTATACATTGAAAGTGAGATCAGGATTGTAGTTATAAGTTTGAGAGTCACCTACCTAAGGATGATATTAAAATTATAGACTATCTGAGATTATCAAGGGAGATAATATATAAAGGAAAAAAAAAGCTATAGGAAGGATCAGAGAATTTTCACCTTGAGAAGAGAAAGGTGAAGACAGAAAAGTAACAAACAGGAAGTTCAAGAAGGCACATTTCAGCTAAATAAGTGTAAGTGAGAATGTTCTAAAAGAATTTCACAGTGGAATTGGTAAGATAACAAGTTTCCCTCAAGCAGAGGCTAGGAAATGATCGGTCAGGAATGTTATGAGACACTTAATCATTGTGTTAGTTAAAACAGATGAACTCCAAAGCCTTTTCCAGCCCTCTGATTTTATGATATCATTGAATATAGCCTTATAAATCTAATTAAAATACACTATAAAAAAAGAATAGGAGGGCTTCCCTGGTTGCGCAGTGGTTGAGAGTCCACCTGCTGATGCAGGGGACACCGGTTCGTGCCCCGGTCCGGGAAGATCCCACATGCCGCGGAGCAGCTGGGCCCGTGAGCCATGGCCGCTGAGCCTGCGTGTCCGGAGCCTGTGCTCCGCAACGGGAGAGGCCACAACCGTGAGAGGCCCGCGTACCACAAAAATAAATAAATAAGAATAGGAAAGGATTAGTTACTGTTAAAGAAATAGACAGACTGATCAAAGGAATCAAAGATAAAGTGTAGAAAGCTATCTAAGCATGTATAAACATTAAAAACTTGTGCCAATTGCATGCGGCACTATAACTGGGGGGAGGGGGTTGTAGAACATCAAGTGGACCATAGCAGTGTGAATATCTGTGGTGCGGGAAAGTAAGACGTAGGTATAATCTTGAGATGCAGAAAAAGCTTCTGGAGCCTGAACTTCTTGAGTGGTACCTCTGGGGCTAGTCGAGAGTGGGCCATAGCAGAACGCAGCCCAATGTTCAGCCTCTGGTAACGACATTGATGTCCATGTGGAGAAGCGGCAGCATGGCCATAATAGCCTCACAGACTTTGGTTCAAGACTCACATAAACCCAGACACTGTTTCCTAACACTATGAAGGAGGGGGCGTCCTGAAGAATTTATGATGTTGGACTTCTCATCAACTTTGGCGAGTGGAGAGCTTGCAATGGATGTATGCAGAATTTTTTAAAACGTGTATAATTTTGTGCATGCAAATATCTTAGAAAATACACTCCTGATATATATTTAAATAATGAATCATAGTTTGAAGCACCAAAAAATGGGTTCAATAGATATGCAATTAATATGCTGTGGAAGTTTGCAATATTTGAAAGAATTGTAATTTTTCCTTGAGATCTTTTCCAGCCTTCTGAAAAAAAGCCCTCATGCAAATTCCCAATTTCTCTGGCATTAGATAAGAAAATAGTTTTTTAAAAGCTCTAATTAAACACAAGAAATGGTAGGGGGCTTGTGTAAGATATCAGGAGATATAAATTTATAATCTTTTAAAAAATTCTTGTTATGTCATTAGAGAATTTCATATTAAAACAACAAGAAACCAACACACCTATTAGAATGACCAAAATCTAGAATACTGACAACACCAAATACTGACGAGAGGATGTGGACTAACAAGAATTCACTGCTGGTGAGAATGAAAAATGGTACAGCCACTTCAGAAGACAGTTTGGTGGATCCTTATAAAACTAAACATACTCTTACCATATGATCTAGCAATCAAATGAGTTGAAAACCAAATGAGTCGAACATATGTCTACACAAAAGCCTGCACATAGAAATTTATAGCAACTTTGTACATGCCAAAACTTAGAAGCTACCAAGATATTCTTCAGCAGGTAAGTGGATAAGTAAACTGTAGTACATCCAGATGATGGAATAGTATTCAGCACTAAAAAGAAATGAGCTATCAAGCCATGAGAAAACATGGAGGAACCTTAAATGCATCTTACTAAATGGAAGAAGTCAATCAATCTGAAAAGGCTACAACTCCATGACATTCTAGAAAGAGCAAAACTATGGAGGCAGGAAAATGATCAGTGGTAACCAGGGATCTGGGGGAGGAAGAAGTGAATAGGCAGAGCACAGAGGATATTTAGGGCAGTGAAACTATTCTGTACAATACTACAATGGAATACATGTCATTACATATTTGTCAAAACTCAGAGAATGCACACCATCAAGAGTGAACCCTAATGTATGTCCACGGATTATAATAAACGCACCACTCTGGTGTGGGGTGTTGACACTAGCAGAGGATGTGCATGTGCGGGGTGGGTAGGGAAGTGTAAGGGAAATTGTCAATTTCTGATCAATTTTGTTGTGAACCTTAAACTGCTCTAAAAACTCTATTTTAAAAAAATCTCATCTATAAAAATATTCAAATATTACCAACAAGAAAAAATTTTATTACCGAAATGTTGCCCTGGAATTAATTTAACTAGTTCATTAATTTAATAAATAATTGTTGAGTCCCTACCCTATATAAGTACCTAGGTAAACGGCTGGAACTGCCCAGTTCCAGTCAAGATGCTCGTAGAACAGTGGCAACTGACAATAAAACAGATAAACTAACAGATTGTGAAGAGTCTGACAGAGAATAAGCGGAGTTCTATGTGAGTGCAGAAAGGGGTCTAAACTAAGCTGGAGTACAGGAGCAGAAGGAGAATCAGATAAAGTCTTCCAGAGGAAAGACTGTAACAATTATTCAGGTGTAGCAGTGTTAAATTAAATATTTATTATTCTCAGATGTGAAAACTAGAGGGGTATTTGTTTTCAATCATTTACAACTGTTTGTATCTTAATATGATGCCTCCGTCCCATCTGATTGGGGTAGACTTAAAGATGACTCAGGGACTTCCCTGGTGGCGCAGTGGTTAAGGATCCGCCTGCCAATGCAGGGGACACAGGTTTGAGACCTGGTCCGAGAAGATCCCACATGCCGCAGGGCAACTAAGCCTGTGTGCCACAACTACTGAGCCTGAGTGCTAGACCCCAGGAGCCACAACTACTGAGCCCGCATGCCACAACTACTGAAGTCCACGTGCCTAGAGCCCGTGCTCCGTAACAACAGAAGCCACCACAATGAGAAGCCCGCGCACCACAACGAAGAGTAGCCTGTGCACAGCAACGAACAAAAGCAGCCAAAATAAATAAATAAAATAAATTTATTTTTTAAAAACGATGACTCAGTTGTTTTTTGAGAGCTTAGTGTCTTAAGAGAAAAAATATTCAATCTTCCAGGATTTCCCTTTTTCTTCCTTTCTCTTAGTAAAGGAGTCAATTGGTTATAAGAATTCTAACCATATATCTTCGTTTGCCAAAACAGCCCTAGATTACCTTTTTTTTTCTCCCCTATGTCCTCTCTGACTTATCAGTTGTTCTAGATTCTTCATTTTTAGATTAGGTATCATTATTAATCATTGTTTGAAAATACATCATTATTGGTTTGGTATATCTTCAATTTTACTTCTAGATTCTCCCATAGTATAATAGAGTATGAAATATTAGGTTAAACCTGTAAAACGCCCGCTTCAGCAATGGTCCCTCTATCTTTATCAGACCCCTTCAGTAACTAATATTTCAAGGGCAGCTAACTCCTGATCGCAGTAGTGGCAGTACTTTTCACCTTTGTTACCCCCTCTGGGCACTTGGTATACAAACCTGGGACATGTGTGAAGTGTCAAAGTGCCTAAGTGTCACAGAAAATTATGTTAGTTGTAACTGAAAGCTGAGTACTGCTTAGTACTACTAGCTTAGTACTGCTAAGGATCATATAGGAAGTAACCCGAATGCTTTAAAACCTACAAACATTTATTTTATTATTTGGCAACACTCATATTTTGTAATAAACTCTCCTAGCTGCAATGGCTAAAAGAATTCAATATTTACTGAAAAAGCAAGCACCAAATTTCCATTTCACACAAAAAGTTGATGGTGAAGGTGCAACTTGAACAAAATGTTGTTTATATTTAACATTCACGAAAGGGGCTACAAGGATAGCACTGTCCACATAAAAGCCACAAGACACAAATGAGCTGAAAACATATCAGCATCTATTTCAAAAGATACAGTCATTTTTGGAATACTGCCCAAAGATGATCATTTGATAAGTGTGTTTGCAGGGGGAGCATTTACGTATCACTCTATGAAAACTGAATTTTTATTTAGATCGAATGATTATTTTTCTGAATTAATTTCACTCTTTTTTGACTTCAGGTTTTCTTGGAAAAGCGTATAACAGGAAATTTGCAAGCAATTAAATGATGGCAGTTTTGTTTCAGTATCATTTCCTGCTTCAAAGAGAAAATTGGTTAAAATGATTTTAAATGAGTTTGATTTTTAAATCTAATTCTTTTGGAATTACATGTGTTGAGGATGAAGTATGTGATGTCACTGTAAATTCTATTGTAAAGTCTGTTAAATTCATTTAAAAAGTTCAGCGTTGAAAATAAATGTCACTTGTTTGTGATGGATCTGAATAAAATATTTGTTGGAACTCATCACCATGTTAAAAATTATGTTCTTACTAAATTGAAAAATCTATGGAGATGCAGTATTCTTGAAATTAGTAACGATGCATATATGATTTATTTTACATCCATAAGCTCTGCTCCATTCCATCAATTGAAGAGAAGTGATAGTTGTTAAATTTTACATTTTTATAGGAACGTCGAGTTAAGTGAACTATAATTCTGTGTGACAAAGCGATGTTGAATTAAAAATTATATTTCATCATGGCATAACATGTTTCTCTATTTACTGCTTGCCATCAGATAATTTTTTTTTTAATTTGAGCATTTGAAAGTACTTTAGAAATGAACTTATTAAAAAAAATGAACTTATATATTCTGCAATGGTATTGAACTCTCAGTAAATAGGTTCTCTAAATTTCGGTTGCATTTGTTCAAAATCAGTTGGAAATATTTAATCAAATTATGTTATGAATGGAGCACTAAAATTTTAGATTCTGAAACTTTTTATCAGATAGGAATTATAAATATGATGTTTCTAAACAGGTACACATTGAGATTAATCCCTACAATAGTAAGGGAGAACACTGAAGTCTCAAATGCTGTACAATATTTATTTATTATTTATTTAATAAATGTGCTTTGGAATATATTAACTTATGAGAAAATTATATTGATGGACTGCTTGTTTTTAATTGGATAACTTATATTGAAATTCAATGGAATTCAGAAGGCCTATTTTCCAGCGTGTGAATTAGGTGAAGAATTTTAAAAGATTCCTAAATAAAAGCAACTAATTTGACTGAGTTTTGTTCTATAAAAACATTTTTTGATAAAAGGTACTCAAGACAAAGACAGAGACAATATCTGTAAAAATATATGGGCTGAACTAGTTCTACTTCAATACAAAGAAAAGTAAAATTAAGCTCTAAAATTATCAAGTACTTTAGCTATCTCAACTGCATACAGATTATTTTCTTAATAAAACCATTATAGTCTATATAGCAAGATCTACTAATGGTGTCAACAATTTCAAATTTAGTACCAAAACTGCAGCTTTAAAGATGATTCCAAATTAGTTTAGTTTGATTTAGGATGGATTATATTTAAAAACCTAGAACGATACTCATCCACTAATATAAAAATCATGTCAGTTAATAAATATATATTACAAAGATATAAAAATTTAAATACATGTGGTGCCCTTCATTTATTCTCCTAAGTGTCCCCATTTTGATGATAAATTATATGGTCACCCCTGTCATCAGGTATACTTTATACCAGGAGGAAATCGTAAAAGTAATACTTATTTAAAGAGAAAATGTGGGCTGAGCATACATTTAAGTTCAAAACAAGTTTGAGATTTATTAGTAAATTATAGATTCACATTTAGTTCTAAAAGTGAACTGGAATCATATTTGGTCACATATAATCACATATATACATAATCACACACACACACATACACACGAGTAAAGGAAAAAGGGTCATGAGACAAACTCCAAAAGGGTTAATACACGTGAGGACAGTTGTGAGTCAAGGTTAAATCATGTCCCTCTTTGTTTTTCTATTGTTCAAATTTTCTAGTACAAATTTGCTGATTTTGAACACATCATTCAAATGTATTCCATTATCATCTTTAAAAAATTTCATCTTCGGTCATTTTTTAAAAATAGGTTAAAAGACTACAGAAGAAAGTCAGAAAGAGAAAAACAGAACAAATACCATATGCTAACATATATATGGAATCTAAAAAAAAAAGAAACGGTTCTGACGAAACTAGGGGCAGGACAGAACAAAGATGCAGATGTAGAGAATGGACTTGAGGACATGGGGAGAGGGAAGGGTAAGCTGGGACGAAGTGAGAGAGTGGCACGGACATATATACACTACGAAATGTAAAATCGATAGCTAGTGGGAAGCAGCCGCATAGCACAGGGAGATCAGCTCGGTGCTTTGTGACAACCTAGAGGGGTGGGGTGGGGTAGGGAGGGTGGGAGGGACATGCAAGAGGGAGGGGATATGGGGATATATACATACATATAGCTGATTCACTTTGTTATACAGCAGAAACTAACACACTTTTTTTTTTTTTTTTTTTTTTGCGGTATGCAGGCCTCTCACTGCTGTGGCCTCTCCCGTTGCGGAGCACAGGGAGGCTCTGGACGCGCAGGCTCAGCGGCCATGGCTCACGGGCCCAGCCACTCCGCGGCATGTGGGATCCTCCCGGACCGGGGCACGAACCCGTGTCCCCTGCATCGGCAGGCGGACTCTCAACCACTGCACCATCAGGGAAGCCCCACACCATTTTTTAACACAACATTTTTTAACTCCAATAAAGATGTTAAAAAAAAAGACTACAGAAGAAAATAGGTTATTGCTTAATACTTTATACCAGGAGGAAATCGTAAAAGTAATACTTATTTAAAGAGAAAATGTGGGCTGAGCATACATTTAAGTTCAAAACAAGTTTGAGATTTATTAGTAAATTATAGACTCACATTTAGTTTTAAAAGTGAACTGGAATCATATTTGGTCCAGCTTCCTCAATTGGAAGAGAGAGAGAGAAAGAGACTGGGATTTCAAATCTTGTGTTCTTAAGGAACAGGTGGAATTTAAAAAACAAAAGGAAGAAAATGCTCACACTTGGCGGGTGCTGGCTGTCTATTGCCAGGAGAAATATTACTGCAGTAAATTTTATTAACCTGACAAGGAACAACTGCCGTGTCAAAATGTATTTAACTAAAACACTGTAATTTATAATTTGTGCATTTAACTTGAATAATATTACCATAAACCAGGTTGTTACATGCGGTTTCATTTAAGTTCTTAGGCCCGCTAAATTATTTTCTTAGTATTTACACTTTCTCTAAAATTCTCTGGTGTAACTAACCTATCACCATTATTCTACTAGTACTTTGGTTACATTTCTCTCTGAAGACCTAAAAGACTTTATCATAGACGGTCAGTGTAACCTTTCTCCCTCTCTCTCTTAGGATAATGGTGGAAATAAAATTTGTGACTCCTAATTGATCTCCTCAAATGACAATCATGCTGATAACATTGTTCACATTTTTCAAAACTTCACAAAATTGCCACACCTTGAATGTACAGTGTTTTAAAGTTCATGTGAGAAATCTCAACTAAAATCAGAAAAGGACCTGATCTTGAGCCCATTTTAATGAGGAAAATGTGTATATTTGGTTCTGCCCTGAGAGGGGTATGGGAGGGATCTGCCCAGCTGCCTCTTTGGAATAAACTCCAGGTTGTGAAAGAACATTCTGTGTCTGCCTGTTAGAGGGTTGGAGGGTCAGATCTGCTCAAATTTATGAACTCATCAGTTTATTTCATAGACCCAAACTATTCAAACAGACTCTGTGAGCCAACGTCAGTTTTGCAACACCTAAATGCTGTCTAAAGTTGGAGTAGAGACTAGGAAGGCACTATAATAATGCTGGAGAGGGTGTGGAGAAAAGGGAACCCTCCTGCACTGTTGGTGGGAATGTAAACTGATGCAGCCACTATGGAGAACAGTATGTAGGTTCCTCAAAAAACTAAAAATAGATCTACCCTATGATCCAGCAATCCCACTACTGGGCATATACCCTGAGAAAACCATAATTCAGAAAGTCAGTACCACAATGTTCACTGCAGCTCTATTTACAATAGCCAGGACATGGAACCAACCTAAGTGTCCATCGACAGATGGATAAAGAAGATGTGGCACATATATACAATGGAATATTACTCAGCCATAAAAAGAAACGAAAATGAGTTATTTGCAGTGAGGTGGATGGACCTAGAGACTGTCATACAGAGTGAAGTAAGTCAGAAACAGAAAAACAAATACCATTGGCTAACACATATATATGGAATCTAAAAAAAAAAGAAAAGGTTCTGAAGAACCTAGGGGCAGGACAGGAATAAAAACACAGATGTAGAGAATGGACTTGAGGACATGGGGAGGGGAAAGGGTATGCTGGGACAAAGTGAGAGAGTGGCATGGACATATATACCCTACGAAATGTAAAATAGATAGCTAGTGGGAAGCAGCCGCATAGCACAGGGAGATCAGCTCAGTGCTTTGTATCCACCTAGAGGGGTGGGATAGGGAGGGTGGGAGGGAGACACAAGAGGCAGTAGGTATGGGAATATATGTATGCCTATGGCTGATTTACTTTGTTATACAGCAGGAACTAACACACCATTGTAAAGCAATTATAGTCCAATAAAGATGCTAAAAAATAAGTAAATAAATAAAACAGTTTAAGAAAAACACCTTGAAGAATTTGACTTCAGTAGCTTTTACTTTGACAGGATTTTCTTAGCATCTGCTAAAAGAGTTTAACAAACAGTATCTCTATTGTGAGCTAAATTAATTTCTAATAAGGGGGCAGGAAGTGTTTAATGACTGAAATATGAAAGGGATACTTGAGGCAGTCTACCAACTCTTGATAAAGAAATAAGGCGGGGCGTCCCTGGTGGCGCAGTGGTTGAGAGTCCGCCTGCCGAGGCAGGGGACACGGGTTCGTGCCGCGGTGAGGGAGGATCCCACATGCCGCGGAGTGGCTGGGCCCGTGAGCCATGGCCGCTGAGCCTGCGCGTCTGGAGCCTGTGCTCCGCAACGGGAGAGGCCACAACAGTGAGAGGCTCGCGTACCGCAAAAAAAAAAAAAAAAAAAAAAAAAAAAAAAAAAAGAAAGAAATAACGCGGAGGCAACAAGAGGCTTTGCTTTCCCGCATTGGGTTTTTGATTGATTGGAAATGTTCTGGGAAAGGCAGGAAGATGAAAGGACTTGTTACATGAGCACGTGTGTCTGCAAAAGAGCCCAGGAAGCTTTCCTTATTCTAACGAAGTCCAGTGAGCCAACTGTCCTTAGGCCCTGTACCCTCTCATCTGTAATAACGAACATTCATGGAACTATGGGTTTCACTCACTGCTACCACTTGCTCATCATGTTCCCCCTTTTTCTTAAAACTTTTTGGAATCCAGCTTTGAGCCTCATCATTCTAATCACATTTGTCTTTATCATCAATAAAAATGACTTTTTTCAAGTACTTAAAAAAAAAAAACACCATTTCACAGCACTTGATGCTCTTAAACAGATCTCCTCAGCTGCCCCTTCTCTTTTGAGATTGCATGATTGCGATTTTAATTGGCTATCTATGACAACCCCTTGACTGGAATTCCTTCCAACAACCTCGAAATGAAGGCCTTTGTTAAGCGTTGGCTCTTCTTTGTGTGTTTGTTTTCATCTGTGCATTCTCTCCATTAAAAATTTCGTTATGGTTGAACCACTCTGTAGATGGCTGTTAATAGTATGTCTTCAGGTCTCACTCTTCCCTTTGCTTTATACCTAAATTTCCCGAACTTCAAATATATTAAGATTGGATTTATCAATATTCCCTTTAACATTTACTTATTCTATGTTTTCTTTCTCTGTCAGTATTTCCAAAACGATTCTACCTATGAAAGCTCTTTAGCTCTGACTCACTCATTCCCAGAGCTTTTGCATCCACTTTGTATTGAAGTGAATGAAGAATGGTGGAATATGCACCCCCTAAATATGCCACTTTAGTAGAAGGATTATTTTGAGCTAAAGGCACCTGAAACACAGCAGATGCAAGAAGACCATTCTAATCTCCCCTTTTCTTCCTGAAAACTGTAGATAAAAACTCCCACATGAAAGACGTGCTCCCCGTACCAGGAATCAAAGCCAAGAGAATTCTGTACACACAGACTTTTTAAAATAAGTCTCATCTTCCTTTAGTTTCCCCACACAGTCTAGGTACTTTTCCACAATTGCTTCTCTTTGTTCAACCTGGTATAAAAGCATTTAGGTTTGGCCACTTCCTTGACTAGTCATCTCCTTATGACAGATCCCATGTTATGTAAAACTTAACATTAAATAAATGGGTATCCTTTTCTTCTGTTAATCTATCCTATCTCCGTTTAATTTTCAGGCCCAGCCTGAAGAGCCTAAGAAGTTAAAGATAACATTTTGCCTTCTCTACAGCATCAACCTGTACTGTTCCTACCTTCCACATTGTTCCTTTTTGTCCCTACTTTTATTCTTTTTGTTGGAATATTATGAAACCTTCTTAAATAACCTTGGTTCCTCTGGCTGAGAGAATCTTTAACAGCATAATATTGACCAACTCATTTTCTTGCTCCTACATCTTGAATAGCTCCTCACTATTGGATAACATCCAGCATCCTTGGTTTAGTAATTAGGGAACCAGTGTGGCTTAGACTATTTTTCATACGATTTTTTTTCTCGATTACTCTCCCATGTACCTAATTTTGCAACCAAGAAGCCTGTCCTCAAAATGCCTTCCTGGGGACTTCCCTGGTGGCACAGTGGTTAAGAATCCGCCTGCCAGTGCAGGGGATATGGGTTTGAGCCCTGGTACGGGAAGATCCCACGTGCCGCGGAGCAACTAAGCCCGTGCACCACAACTACTGAACCTGCACTCTAGTGCCCAAGCGCCACAACTACTGAGCCCGTGAGCCACAACTACTGAGCCTGCGCGCGACAACTGTGCCTAGATCCCACGCTCCGCAACAAGAGAAGCCCCCGCAATGAGAAGCCCACACACCGCGATGAAGAGTAGCCCCCGCTCACGGCAACTAGAGAAAGCCCGCGCGCAGCAACGAAGACCCAATGCAGCCAAAAATAAATAAACGAATTAATTAATTAATTTTAAAAAATGCCTTCCTGGAACAGTTAGAAATGCACACTGCTGGGAATCCTGTCTTTCTCCTCACTACCACCCCGCATTTTTTGCTAAATAGCTCCCCCAACTAAAACTAGATTTTTATTTTCCTTTCATTTAATTTAGTAATTTGTCCATGAGTATGATTAATATTTAAGAACTACGTATAAAAGTAATGCATTTGAATTTAACAAGAAGGCGATATTATCAGAGAAACGGGTATTTCCACTTCCTCACTTTAATAATCACCAAATGTGGAGGGCGGGTTGCATCTCCCCACGACATAGGCACGCCATCTAGTGGCAGCTCCCCCGCACTACAGACCTGGCCTCTGAGGCCTGCAAGTCTGAAGATCCACCTGCAAATTTTTTCTCAAGGAATATGTCAAACAGACATTTTTTTTCTTGATATAACATAGTATAACAAGAAAATATTGCATAATTCTTACTTTCTGTATGGCATTAAACACTGAAAACCAATTAAGTTTGGGCTGATTCTATAGATAAGTGCAGAAAAACAGAAGGACCTTAAGTTTTCGTGTGTTAACATTTAATCCGTGATGCACACGGATCCACTTTGAAAGAAGAAATTTAAAGAAACGCCTATAAGCTTGGATAAATCTCTGATAAAGGGTGAGAAACGTCTTTTCTCCGGAGATAACACACAACACAGCCAGCAGTGTACTCTCTGAGTAAATACTGAGGGGTCAACAAAACGGTTCAGAGTAAGCATAGCCTTTGAAGCCAGATGGTTTGTTGTTACCACCTCCATAAATTGGGGCAAAATCACTCAAAGTGACCATTTCCATATGTGGAAACATGGGGATAACAACATCTTTGTTGTGAGTATGAGAAATAATATATTCAAAATGCTTGGACTACAGCAGACACTCCATTAAAAAGAATGGTAGTTTGTCTTTAATGGTCATCATCCTTTTTATCTGATTTGTATAGAGAGAATAGTTGTTTCTCAAGCTTAAAAACTGATATTTCTAGTCCTGAATTTACTTCTTTATCACAGTATAGGGTGCATTTGCTGACAGACATCATTCCTTTCCATACTATGTAGAGGATAACATGCCCATTTAGGAAATGTTAGACAAAAAACAATGACAAAATATATTATCTATATAACCCATCAAATATACATCTACTCTCTTTTTTTAAAGTATTCAGAAAAAGGAAGTTGTTCCTACTTACAGCTTTCCAGTTGCATAGTACAGGTTTGTACATCCATTGGAAAATTCTTGAGATCCATTGGACAGGAGAGTGTTAATGTCAATCTGAAAGAATTCAAAGTAATAAATTTTAAAAGAAATTTATAATATCATATTAATATTCTATTGTTCAAGGTACAATTGGAAAACCATGTTGCTTTGGTAATGACTAACATCTACTCAAATAAAATTTGCTCCAGCTTGGGTATGTCATTTACTGCAAAACAACGGTATCCTTTTACATCAATCTGGTCTGGGGGGAAAGAAAAGCTGTATATATAAACGTGAAATCACGTTTACCTATCTATTCACGTTTTCCTTCAGAGAGGGCTAGAGGTGTCTGAGACCCTTAAAAAAGATATTTGAGTGTGAGTTTTATAAAACGAATACCAAAGGCCAAAGACACACTTCTCCCAAATCACTGGGACAGCACCCCTGAGGAGGGAAGGAGATCCAGGGTTTGGAGTATGAGTGTGCAAAGGCTGGGTGCAGGGAAGCAGTTTGTCTGACAACTTTTATCGTCTTTGTAACTACACTGAAGAACTTCTCAGTGAACACCCAGAGTAAAACACTCAGAATCTGGAGGTCTCCAAAATTCTCGGTATTAAAGAGGGCTTCCCTGTCATGGAATTAGAGCATTTCACCAGATCTTATCAGGGCCACGAAATAGCCCTCTCGAATACGTGGGACACAATTCCATGCTTAACAATTGAACTTCTGATGTGGCTTCCCACAAAGAGAGATGACCTGATGGCCACCCCAGCGTTCCACCCACTTTTCCCCCTTCCAGAAATCTTTAGTATGTCGGCATTCCAGATAATTCATTACTCTTGAATGTCTTTTTCTTCGAAAAGTATATTACTGAGATATCTTCAAGGATTACCAATCATTTGTAGTTTCCGGACGTGAGCAAAAGAGGCCCAGATCCAAACAAACCTAAGTTTATTCAAACGAAGTTCTTTCCGGAGAACTCTCTAGCCAGCCCCTTGTATTGAAAGTCTTCCCATTGAAATGCAATATATTAGTGGGCACCTAGGCTGAGTCATTCACATAGACTCTGTGACCATAGAGTTTATGGTCTCAGATCACTTCATTTCACTCTATTTCAGTTTTCACATCTCCAAAAGGAAGATAATAATGGTACTTACTCTGGGGACATGTTGTGACCAATACATGAGTTAATACATATAAAACGCTCAGCTGAGTGCTTGACACATAGTAAACACTAAATCAACATTAGTTATTAAGGATTACTAGTACATTCTCCCAACCCCAGCCTTCCCCATCTTCTCCTCCCCCAAATTATATAGGATGCACACAAAGATGACTGAATTAAATCACTGATAAGAAACTATTTAAAGTTTGAACAAAAAAATGGCCATCAGCTCCACTAAATGTAACCACATTCCCCAAAGTGACATTTTTATGTAGCCCATAGACATAAAGTTATAATGGTGTATGTTTGACATTGAATACTCTTGGTGGGGCCCCAGTGACATCATTTGAGAGACATAAACGGACAGATGTGAAGCTGCTGGATTTTTAAGAGTCCCAGGGGATCATCTGACAATTCGTTCAAGTCAGAGTCCAGAGCACACTAAAATAATTCACAGAATTTATTCTTCAAAAGCAGCTTTCTCCTAACTCAGCTAGGTTAAATGATCCTGTAAGTGTGATCTTGTCCATTTGCAAAGTTCTCTCTTCAAAAGGCAATTGTAAAATCAGCTGGACACAATGTTCTCTGTCTTATAAAAGGGTTTATTAGAAGTGTATGAACAAATACATTTTGAACGTACACCCATTAATTTTCCAAACATCCAAGGCTCTCTGGCCAGCCAGTTTCAAATGTTGGCTTAGAGAATTAATTCTGTGACCTTTTGTATGGAAGAAAATAGCATTCTCAGAATCTTTTCCAGATCTCACCATGCTTGTGATGTCAAATTCATATCCTAGCTGTTTTTCTGGCGTAAAAAAAGAGATATTACATAATTCTTAAAAAAAAAAAAGACCCCGGAAGAAATTATTTGCCAAAGAAAAACACTGTTTGTAGAACTTCTGTCATAACTCATATCCTGAAAAAGTCTATTTATTGACTTTCTTTTTGTTTAAGGTACAATACAATTGCTTCTTTAACAGCACAGGGATGAAAAAAATGCGTCGCCTTGGTGACTGTGATCCTGAATTTCTTTATCAAAACATTACATATAAATTAAAGATTTGTCCTGACCACATCAAAAGAAAACTAAATCAAGAGGTAATTAATTGCATTCTCCTGTTTTGGAAATATTTTCCTGTGTAAGAGAGGACACAGAGTTCTCTTTTCTGAGACAAGACACACAAACAGGATGTGCGTTTTTTTAATTTTCCCCTTAAAAATTCTTGGCTTAGTGAAGCACTAATTTTAAAAAAAGATGACTATAATCTATGACAATTCACCTCATTAAAATCAAGGTATTACCCATTTTCAAACAAACATTTCCCAGAGTATCCTATCTCAACCACTAATTGAAGTATTAAAAAAGGCTTTCTGACTCCACTTTAAGTTCCTTATGCAAAATATAAGTATTTTAATAGTTTTTAACATTTCTAAATTTAGTGTTATAAGGACAATTGCCTCTTAGCTATCAGCTTTGAAGTATTATCTGTAATATCATACTAGGTAAAACAGCTTTTGCTTGCTATGTGGTAGGCACTATTTTAAATACTTTATATCTGTCTCAACTCATTTATTTCTTAACATTTCTTATTTCTTTATTTAGAGATGAGTATATTAAGAGGTTAACTCACCTGATATTACAAAGCAGAAATTGATAGAGCTGAATTAGACGCTCTGGGGGTCTAGCTGTCCATTCTATGCCCTTAACCTTTAAGTCTCCTGCCTTTCAAAGGCATCAGAACATTTTTCATGAAAATGAGTTATCTAATTAATATGACTTTTAAAATATATATTTCTATAACACAAGAAATGATACATCTCACACACTATTCGTTATTAAATTTAAAGTAAAAGATACATAAATGGGGCTTCTTTGGTGGCGCAGTGGTTGAGAGTCCGCCTGCCGATGCAGGGGACACGGATTCGTGCCCCGGTCCGGGAAGATCCCACATGCCGCGGAGTGGCTGGGCCCGTGAGGCATGGCCACTGAGCCTGCACGTCCGGAGCCTGTGCTCCACAACGGGAGAGGCCACAACAGTGAGAGGAAAAAAAAAAAGATACATAAATGATTCTTCCCCCCAAAATCAGTTAACTTTAGAAAATATAAGGAATTTGCCCATGGATTTTACATATTTGCTTGAGTGATTTGATATTTTATCATGAATAATTCTACAGGAGAGATGAGATTGTTGGAGCACTAGAAGGAACATTGGTACTAGCGTTCTAATTGGAGTTTTGTTGTCATCCGATGATAGAGACGATCATAAAGCTTATTAACCCATCACAGTGCAAACTCAGTATTGTTGATGGTCCCTTCAGGAAGCTGATATAAGCTGTGGACCTCTTCAGAAAAATATATAAAATCACACACATGCAGAAATCTACTTACAACATATATTTTATGGCATTGTAAATTGATATCCTTTGAATAAACAGTCTCTTAAAAAGCATCTGTTGAAATCAGTTTGCCTTGTCTTTTAAAAAATTAATGTCTGTCAAAGTTCAAAAAATAAGTACATATTGTACAAGGAAACTTTAATTCTTTTCACAACTGAATTTCAAAGAAAGTGATTGTATTTAGCTTAAGTAAAAGTTGAAATTGTGTTATGATCTTTGGTATTTGTTTGGATGTTTGGTATTTTGGATGTCAAGTTTCTTCCTGGTATTTATTTGACGGTTAATGCAATAATGCTTCTGCACTGTAAGTAGTAGGGTTGGATGTCCTGGTACGTATTAGTAGTATCAGTAAATGGAGCAGCAGATAATATTTAACTGCCCATGATGTGCTTCCATTATCTTATGGATAGGATGTTACCATCCCCATTTTCAATTGATAAAACCAAGGCTTAGATAGATTGATAATTTGCAAGAGTCCTCAAATTTGCTAATTTATGGATTCTGGAAAAGACCAGAACTTAAGCTTTTTCGGGTTTTGTTTTCTCTTTGGAAAGATAAAAATTAAAATCTTTAGTGCTAATTGTACGCCTGGCACTATCCTGAGTGTTTTACATAGATTATTTCAGGCTCAAGGTGATTAGTATTTTCACCATCACGCATGTAAGAAAAATGAGCCTTTCATAGGTAAAGAGACCTGCCCCAAATCACAGCTAGTAAATCACAGATTTACCTCCTGCTGGGTCTACCAAGATGGTAAGGCCCTGACAATACTTTCACCTGAGCCGTTTCTCATGGCTGTTTGTGTAGCTGCTAATTTTGAGAGATGAGATAACATTCCCCTGGACAAAGAGAAGGTTTGCTTACAGCTTGCTATAAAAGCAGTGGATTCCCCACACTCAGTGTTCCACAGCTGTGAGGCAGACCCGCAGGTGTGTTGTGCCCACATGAGCCCAATGTATGGTTCCCACGAGACCTGAGGATGATGGGGAAGTTGAGCAAAGACCCTGAGGCTCCTGCTGCTTGCTGGCAATAAGGAATAAATTCCTTTGTCTCTGGCGCTGGAGTCCTGTGTCTGCAGTCAGCACTCATGAAATAATGGGTCGGCCAAAAAGTTTGTTCAGGTTTTTCCGTAACGTGTTATACATACATACATATGATACATAATAGGCTAACTTTATAAGTAGAATAACATCAAATCCCAAACCTGACAATCTAGAGTCATGTGCTCACCCCAACACCCTCACTTGAAAAGCACTTCATTTAAAAAATATCAGTATAATTCATGGATATCATTTAGAAGTTCAGACAGTTATATAAAACATACCAAAATCAGCTGTACCTTTGCCCTACCCATCCCTATCCCCAGTTCATTTCTAGCTCCTCAGAGGCAGCCTTCTTTAGATATGTGTCTGCAACTTACATTCATATATTTAAATTGCTATCACGTTATGCTTGATTTTTAAAATTTGCAAAGGTGTCTATTAAATTGCTACAAAGGAAAATAAGAATTTACTGCCCTTATACCACACTCTGTGTACACAACTCTCCAGCAGAATTCGAAATTCAGTTATGTAAACATTAATGGTTAAATTAATATGCAGTGTTTACATGTTGTGAATATGTAATTACTGTTCATGGTGAAGCTTAGTCATCTGCTGTAATTACAGTGCTTGGATAGCATTTTGTTTTCCCTAGTGTTAACAATTGTCTCATTTTAATCGTCTCTTCTGTTTCTATTCCCTACTATTACTTCACACTCAACAAACTCCCTTTCAGAACCAAATCCCTCTCAGTGATTAAACAGAGCAAGCAATGGATCAATTCCTTGCTTTTCATAGAAATCTCATTTCTTTTTCTCATCTTCCTTTCTGGTCAGATATTGAACCTCTGTAGTGATACTCTGATTTTCATATCTTTTCCTTCTGATTTCCTATTTCTTAATATCTTGATTCTACTTCTTGGCAGATTTCTTCACTTCATTTGTTCTTTGCAAGAACAAATATTTGATTGATGTCTTTTCCACTTTGGTTTACTATTTGCACTTTCTATGCTCTGAATGACTCCGTTTCTCCTTTCCTACATGACTTGTATTTCATGCCTGCTGTTGCATCATCTGTCCAGAGATTTTTATTTTTTCTTTATGGCCTTTTCTGCTCCCTGAATTTTCCCTTGAGTCATTTCTTTGTTTCTTTAATTTTCTTCTCTTTGCTCTTTATTTCCTCTGCATGTGTATTCTGGCCTCTGCTTCTTTTTTCATTACTGGTCCTATTGCAGGATGTCCTCCAATGTCTGTTTATATTGAAGAATGAGGTACTAAAAACTATTTGGAGTGCAACTAACAGCAGATGATTCACTGAGTAATGGTCTTCACCATAGGATGGCTGCCCAGATTTTTCACTGGTGGTTCCCCAACTGTCTGTACATCTTTCCTCTTGGGCATTTTAGGGGGAATAGGAATATCACCATTCAGTGTGCAGAACTCACAGAACCCTCGTTTTCTTGGGGTGATGCTTCGCCACAGAGGCCAGTTGTGCCTGGAGTCCCTACTCTCCAGAAGTTCTTGGCCCAACTTGTGGAGGTTTTCTGTTCTCCTGCTTTCTGCCCAGTTCAGAAGGCAAAAAGTTAGATCCTAGTCTGAAGAACACAGGCAAGAAAATCAGGATAAAGGACTCACTGTCATTCCTGCTTAGGTTACATCAACTCTTTTGCTTTATCTCCTTTCTAGCCCCCATTTTCTTATTTATTTATTTAGGCTGTGCCAGGTCTTAGTTGCGGCATGTGGGCTTCTTAGTTGCGGCACACGTGCAGGATCTAGTTCCCCAACCAGGGATCGAACCCAGGCGCTCTGCATTGGGAGTGTGGAGTCTTGCACACTGGACCACCAGGGAAGTCCCCTAGACCCCATTTTCTGAAGTCCTACCTGCCTCGAATTTCTAAAAGTTTGAGGATATTATTTTCTTCCTTTTGCATTCCCCCACTTTGGCTTAGGTTTTGGTTATCTCTGTGAAGTCAGTTTTTGCAAGTGCATTCATTTTCAAGTTTCCTAAAATATCTTGTCATTACTCATCTGTCACTGTTTTCTTTCCCATTACTTTCATCTTCCTGTGTGTTAATGTCATTTCATTCCTTATTCAGTTTATTTCTTTGTTTTAGTGGCTTTAAGAAGGAAGAACATCAGCCATAAAAAGGAAAGAAATTGGGTCATTTGTAGAGATGTGGATGGACATAGAGAGTGTCATACAGAGTGAAGTAAGTCAGAAAGAGAAAAGCAAATATCGTATATTAATGCATATATGTGGAATCTAGAAAAATGGTATAGATGATCTTAGTTGCAAAGCAGAAATAGAGACACAGACGCAGAGAACAAATGTATGGATACCAAAGGGGAAAGGGGTGGGGTGGGAGGAATTAGGAGACTGGGATTGACACATATCCATTATTGATACTATGTATAAAATGGACAACTGATGGGAATACACTGCATAGCACAGGGAACTCACCTAGTGCACTAGGTGCACTAGGGAGGGAAGTCCAAAAGGGAGGGGATATCTGTATGTGTACGGCTGATACATTTTGTTGTTCAGTGGAGGCTAACACAACATTGTAAAGCAACCGTACTCCAATAAAAATTAATTTAAAAAAATAATTAGAAAAAAATTTTAAAAGGAGGAAAGAGATTTCAAAAAGTATAATTACAAATTATACTGTCTCCAGATGATTATCAGTTGAAGTAAACTGGCCTCCTAATGGTAGTTCAAGTAATCACAGATTAAGCTAAAATGCTGTCACCAAGGTGCTAGGAAATAGGAAGAATTTTAAGGCAGAGAAAATGAAGAAATAAACATGTACAAAAAAAAAGAAGGAAGTAGTGAGAAATGGATAAGTTCAATAAGTCAGGTTTGCCAGGATATTTTGCTTCTTTCTTTGAACAGGCAGGAAAGCAGATCTCTCATGAAACATCACAGATGCTCCATTTGTAAACTGAACAAGATTTTTTTTTTTCCTAGCACAACTTCTGTTAACAAAGAAACTGTTTGCCATTTGAAAATTTCAAAGTCCTGTGAGATTTCCAAAAACAACTCACAAAAAAATGAATTTAGTCTTTGATCATGTGAGCCAGGATAGAGCAAACAAAAACCAGGGGCCAAGAGACATCATCAGTTTCATCTGAACTCATACTGAAAGATGAAAAATGCAATTCTGAATTATTCTATAACTTTTCTCAAAATATTAGAAGAAATGTGGGAAATTCATAATGGATGGCACCACTTTCCAAGTCCAATGACTTGATATAAACAGCTAAATAGCCATAATCATATAGGATACAATAGAATATACACACACATTGTATTTCAATTCTATCAATGGAAATCTTCTAGACATTATTATTTTGCAGAATGATTATTTCATGCTACCTGGTGATATATTCTTGCAACCTATGACACCCAAAATCTGTCTGAAATGAAAAGGTACCTTACAATTAAAAATAAATTATACCTTTCACAAAGTTAATTTTCAAATTAGCAGGAAAAGAGGTAAATTTGCTTTGTTTACACCTGGCATGGATCCCCTGATAGCCATCAGAAATCCACATCACAGAGGAGTCAAGGGTCGTGACTTCAGGTTCAAAGCCTCTGTCTCTTAAAACATATGTATTTAATTCATAAGTAATATATAACTCCTACTGAAAAAGTCAAACAACATTAACTTACATATAGTGAAATCTATAGTTCATCTTTATTTCTACCCAAGTTTTACAGCTCATTTCCATAACTGGTTATTCTTAACCAATTGTGGGCATCCTTCTGCACTTCTTGTATGGAATTAGATATACGTGTATCTTTCCATACACTTTTAGGCTTAAATATATAGAATGTTTTAAACAAAAATAAGCATGAAACATTTCTAACCTTAAAGATATTTTGGAGGCTTTTTCTTATGAATACATTTAGGTCTATCTCACGCAGACCCTTGATGTTGGGCTATCATTGTGTCCTGTCTTGTTCTCATTTGTGAATATATAGGGTCTTTTCTTTTGTTGCTATTTCAGTGGTGCAGCGGGCATCTTTGTAAATGTGTCTTGTGTACATGTGAACACATAAGTAATGTAAATTCCTAGAAGCAGAATTGTTGAGGTGAAGGATAAGTGTATTTTATATTTTTATATATACTAAGAAATCATCTTCCCAAACAGTTAATTTCAAGTCATATGCCTACAAAAGGGTATTAGACAATGCTGACTATTACATCTTGTTAATTTCTGCCAATATGTTTATTAAAAATGTTTTATTATTTATTTTTCATTTTCCCTTACATCAATGTTATAATTTTTGCTTCAACTGTCAAATATAATTTAGAAAACTTAAGAGGAGAAGAAAAGTCTATTATATTTGCTCATATTTCTGATGACAGTTTCCTTTCTTCCTTCTTGACGCTCCAACGTTTCTTCTTTTATTATTTCCTTTCTGTTTAGAAAACTTTCTTTAGCTATACTTTCAGGGGAGTTCTACTTGTAACAAATTCTCTTAGTTTTCCTTTATCCAAGAAGGTCTCAATTTCCCCTTCATTCCTGAAGGATATTTTCACTGGGCACAAGATTCTAGGATGACAATTCCTTTCTTTCAGCACTTGAAAAATATGTCACTTCTTTCTGGTTTTTGTCATTTCTGATGAGAAATTTTTTTTCATTTCAACTATTTTTTCCCTATAGATAAGCTGTTGTTATTCTCTGGATGTTTGCAGGATTTTTATTTAGTTTTCAGAAGCTTGTGTATGATGTGACTTGGTATGAATATCTTTGGGATTTAATTCAATATCTTGAATCTGCAGGTTTATGCCTTTTGCAAAATGTATATGCAAGTTTCAGTCATTAATTCCTCTAGTATTTTTTGTAGCTCTATACCCTATTCTCCCTCTCCATCTGATTGTTAGACTTTTGTTATACTGCCTGAGGTCCCTGAGGCTCTGTCCTCCCTTGGCCCCCAATCTATCATTTCTCTGTTGTTCAGAGTGGGTAATTTTTTTTTACTATTCTTAGAGTTCACTGAATCTTTGTCCTCTCCATTTTTCTACTGAGCCCATCCACTAGGTTTTTATTTTAATTATTGTATTTTTCAGTCCTAAAATTTTTATTTGGTTCCACTTTATACCTTCTATTTCTTTGCTGAGGCTTTCTATTTTTTTTTATTGGTTTCAAGCATATTTGTAAGTGTTCACTGAATCATTTTTGTCATGGCCATTTTAATGTCTGTCGATAATTTTAACAACCTCATCATTTTGTTGTTGGCATCTGTTGATTGTCTTTTTTCATTCAGTTTCAGGACTTTCTGGTTCTTTGTATGGTGAATGATATTTGGTTGAAGCCTAGACATGTTTATAATATTTCATGAGACTCTGGATCTTATTTAAACTTTCAGTTTGCACTGGTTTTCTCTGACACTGCTCTGTTAGGGCAAGGGGGTGTGGGTGCTACCTTATTCCTTCCAGGTAGAGGTAGAAGTCCAGTTCATATCCCAGTCTAAGATTTATAAAGAAAAAATTATCCCACGAATTCACTTCCATGTTGTTTCTTGGGTTCCAAGGTCCTTACTCAGTCAATGTTATTATGACTACCATTGGGAGTCTCCCCAAGTTTGTGATATACATTGTGTCTAGGGTTTTCAGTTGTACTTGGCAGAAGAAATAGGGAAAACTATATCTGCTCCATCTTCCCACTATGTTTTGATACTTATGCTTTTTAGTAATTTTCCAAAAAGGTTCAAAATTCTCTTGCTTAGACCTAGGATTCACCACTAAGCTATTCATTCATATGGGAGCACAGGGCTTAATTAGTGAATGAGACCTGAAATCTTCCTTTATGTATTATGCAACAATTAATGATTCAGGATTATATTAACACATATTAGCTAGTTTTCAGAAATCTGATGAAAGTGTCAATTCACAATAGAGTGATGTCACCTTGTCATTCTTAGGAAATGATAAATGTATTGAAAGGAAATTTGTTCACATGGAATAGAAAAATATGCAAAACAGATATAATATACTGGGATAAAGATATTAGCATTATTTACAAAACCACTTTGTAGAAAAATGTTTTCAAAATCACTAAGCTACTAAGATTAAATTTTCATTCCTGTTATTTCTATTTTATACTATTACCTGGCAAAAATAGCAACCATCCCTGATATTGAGCAGATGAACTCAAAATCAAATATACCCATTCCTGATGAGAAGAAAAGTTAACAAAAGGTTAAATAGAGAGGTAAAATCTAAGGAATTAATATTCAGGCTACAGCTCCAATATTAAGTTTACCTTGATACCTTTAAAACATGTTACTGATGATACAAATATTTTTGAAGCAGTTGCCTATTACAATAAATAGAGCATATTGTCTCCTCTAAGAAATATGACATGAATTCTCATCCTAACTTCCTGTTTTTTTTTAAATTGAACTAAGTGATAAAAATAATTATGGAAAAGTTAAGATAACCATTTTATTTTAGAATGTTTAGAATAGTTTTCAGATGGCACACAAGTCATCAAGTAGATTAGTGTAGCTATTTACTGAATCTATACCTGTTTGCTATTAAATGAACAGCCAAAGCTAAATGAGTTCTAAAGTTCAACTGTTCAAGAAATGTTATTTTTTGTGTTTATATTTTGGTATTATTGTTATGTTTTGATATTAGCTTTAAAAGGCTACATGGTCTTCTGAGAAATGTATAATAAATAACTAAAATGTAAATAAGATCTTTTTCTAAAGGATGACCACAGAAGCTCAAGGACATCTTAAAAAATACATACACCTGATAAATAATTTATGGGAAATGAATCCCAGACAAGAAAACTTAAATATTTCTTCACGTATAAATATTTAAAGGAAGTATGCATACATAAAAATACAATCACAACATATGATTCAGGCTACGTTCAATTTGCCTTTAAACCACCCACTAACTTGGCTGATGTAAGAACCTGGGCCATTTGTTAAAAAAGTGGATTTCCAAGAGTTACTCATATAGTTCTTGGATCTGGAACTTGGTGTCTTATTGTTGATTAAATATATTTGGGAAATGGTATAGTGGGAACTTAAGTGGAACAATGAAAGCACTTACTCAAAAATTTTAAAACACTCACTAAAAACTAAAAAAAAACCTGCTACTCTGTTTCACTGAAATCAGGGATTTAAGCCTATGGCTCACCTTATTGAATAAAGAACATTCCCATTCTTGAAAATTCTTAACAATTTGTTGTCTGTAGTAACTTCATGAAAGTTGGCTCCCTTTTCATTGGCAAAGAACAAATCAGGTTTCCAAATGGAGTCCAACATGGAAGGGTCTAGGTCTAAGGAGTCATCAGGATATTCACTATATGCAAGTCGAGGATCGTTCCATTTCTGACGAAGAAAGATATTCACTCTGTAATCCTGTGACAAAAGAAAGAAAGGTGAAAAAAGCCTGGTTTAAAATATTTAGACTTGTATGTGTTAGTCTTGGGGCTGCTCTGAATTACAGCCAAAGCCACTGACATCCTTGTGAGCTTTCCATACCCCTCAATCCTCACTTGTTACCACCAAGAGTCATTCTAGTTCTGAGGATTTGCCCAGGTTTTTTGTGATCTATATGCCTCCAAAGAAAAGGCCACAGAAGAGCACAATTTTATCATGCTTGTATTTTGCTGTTCCATTAGAATTTTACTCTCCTGGCTTGTCCGAATAAAATACTGGATTGCTATTAAACACTCAGAATAAAATATTTTTGGATTTGCATTTATTTTCTAGAACCATTTCTTTTAGTAGGTATCCATTAGCATCCAGAATGCATTTAATGAAATTTTCTTGAAAGCTGTCTATTTTCTAAAAATGAACATATGTACTTCTTTACAATAAAGGCACATTTTCTCATCTTTAGTATAATATGTAAGTTCTATGAAATTGGTGATTTGGTAAAAATAAAAGGTGGTTTTCAAATAAGGGATGAAACCTTTTGCTAGGTGTCCCATGTGTTTTCCAAAGTGACAAATCCTTTAAGATTTGACTTAAGAGATTTCCCAATTAGACCTTTCATAATTAAGTTAAAAGAAGAATCAATGATTTCAAAGTCTTGCTCACGATTTCCGGACTAATGTATAGAGTGACAAAAATTGACAGCTACGTATATGTGTGGTATTCTTACACAGTAGATGAGTATAAGTACTATCAATTTTTAAAACACTCACTAAAAACTAAAACACTCACTAAAAATTGTACAAATACAATTTTCCCCTTAGACTTTTGAAACGAGCAAATAAACATGCAGACTTCATTATAAGTATAAGTGAACATTTTAAGAAAGCTTCATTTCCACAAAAAATAGCCAGGGCCGGAGATATTTAGAGAAACTGAATATCAGTTTTCGTCTATTTTTTCACTCCTTGAATACCAAATTACCAGTAGTCAGAATACAGTGACCAAGCAATCACAAAGACTGCTTCCGTAATATCAGACCCGTAGATTGGTTATCTTGCAAGGAGGTCAGATTCAGAGTTTGTAGTGAATGTTACAAATGTATATGTGGCCTTGATCATTAGTTGTGCACTGAGATCCCTGTCTTCTAACTGTAACTAAGGTTACATACCAGATAGTGTTTTTTCCGCTTTCTAGGTGCCCCATGTATTTTCCAAAGTGACAATGGAGCAGAGGTCACTTCAGCTTTCTACCACAAAGCTCACAATAATGTGGAAATCTCACCAGCCTCGAGGATCTGCAGAACTTATAAACGGGGATACATGAACAAGCTTCTACCAGACAAGGACGGGTCATCCTCACCTAGACTAGGGTTCAGAGCCCCAAGAAGCACAGCTCCATGGCTGGTGGCCAGTTCCTGCATCCCTCGCTGTCCTGTAATCTGTGCATCCACCCTAACTACCACCAATCACATTTAGTCCAATGATTGGACTAAAGTCAGTTTCTCTGACCTCTAGGGAGGACTAAAGCAAGACAAGTTATAATGATACTTGCCAGGAAAAATAACTGACTCGTAAAGAATTTCCTTTTGGACTGATTCTTAAGACATATTTTTAAAGGTGAAGTATTTTTATGCTGTAACGAATTTATTGATTGAGAACACTCTGTGATGCTAAAATAAAAAGTCCTTTTAAGCTGTAGTCTATGTGATAAAATTTGGTAGACTCTCCCCATCTTTATGTGATTGGTTTACTGATAAACTTTATAGACACAATCTCAGATCTTCCAGGAATGCTTTTTGCTCCAAGAAGGAGCTGAAAAAAGACATCAAGTAGCCTTCAGTTTCTGTTTCTAAATCACACAAGGAAAATATCAACTGTCATCTGTCACCAAGGCCGAATGTTATCCTGTATCCATTGTGCTCTTTTTGTGAATAACCAGGACTATCTTTGTTTACTAACATGTTGAGGTCTTTGGTTTAGAGCCAAGGTTCAAAGCAAAACTGAAAAATGACCATTTCCAGAAAACCCAGAAACTTAGGTTTCAACAGTCCTCACAATTTGGGTTTTGACCTGCCTGCAAATGAACATTGTAATGGGAAGCTTCCCTATCAAACAAATTCAGCTTTTCAAAACTAAACTTTTAAGCTCACCTCCTCATAGCCAATGTACCCCATCTGTGCTCAGCAACCGATTATATTATTTCTGAATCCTGATCATAAGTGAAAATGTGCAAAAAAAGGGTATAAAAAACATTCAAATAATACCACTCTAAAAAAAGTCCTTGTAACTCAAGTTGAAATAACTTGCTTATAATAAAAGGCCATGGACCAAAGAAGGAAAGAGCTTTGCAAAACAGAGACAAATGGATGTGTATGCAGCATATGAAAAAAAATGTCAAGTGGACTTACTAAAGCCAGTTTAAAAGTTCAGTCATTCCTTGGACATACTTAAAGACTAAGTGTTTTTGTTTGTTTGTTTGTTTTGGGGGGAAGTTTCTGTTTTATTTATTTGTTTATTTATTTATTTATTATTTTTATTAACAGTGTTGTGTTAGTTTCAGGTGTAAGTGTTTTATTAAAGGAATCTTCCCTGTTCGCCCTGGCTATGCTTCTATAAGGGTGAAAATGTAGAAAGCTTATATGTGAGTAAAAAAAGAAGAAATATGAGATAATACATCATGAGAATGAAATCAATATTTGTATCTCACATTTCTAAAATCTATCCATGTATTGAATTCATTCATAAATCTTAGAAGGCAGCTGAATTGACATTTACGTGTATGGGATCATTATATTTTAGAACAGAGACATTAATGATTCTTTTTCCCTAGAAACTTCTTTTGTAGTAATATACATTTTTGCAAACCCTTCAGAAGTTAATTGTATTTTTTCATCATTTTGCATGTTACACAATTAATGAGTTATTTTAAATGTTATATAAGTGTATTATTAATCTTGTACAACAGTGATAGAAATGTAATCATTATTTCATAATATAGAAAGACTAATTTTGACATTTTGGAAGTCAAATTTTATTATTATTATTAGAATAGAGTGTATCACTCTATTCTAATCACTTTAAATTAATTGTGTAGGAAAATATTTTGTTGACCAAGTAAAATTATATATCATGTTTGGATTCGAAAATAAGTATCCATTAATATGTGGTTTAAATTCCATCTGTATGTCACATAGTAAAAGAAGAACCACACTAAATTTTCTGACCTAGTATTTGAAATTCTTACATTATGAGGTACAAATAAATAATAATTCTCTTAGGCAAATATTATAATGATTATAATATACCAGGCTCAGAAGTAAGTCTTCTTGGGATCAAATGTCAGCTCTCACAGTGAATAGCTTTCTAATCTCCCTGCACCTTGTTTGTTCAACTGTGAAATAGGGATGGTTATAACAGCACATCCTCTGATAGAGTTCATGTGAACGTTGGATTGATCCACATAAAGTACTTAGAACCACACTCATTAAATGTTAGACCCCCAAAATTAGAAGCCATATTAGATAGAAATTTGCTTGCATTTTCTGTTTCTAAATTAGTTTTGAAGTACTAGGGGCATTTTGATTTGAATCTGGGATAGCTGAATTTTTTGCCATAGAAGAATATGGGACAGATAATTGTAATGTTGAAATCTGGTGAATAATATCTTTGAAAATTTGCAAACTATTATGATAAGCTTATCGTTGACTTCTGTATTTCAATATTTCTGTATTTTTATATTTTGTCTTTAATCAATTGCCCCTCCTCCCTCTTTATATATAAACATACATACATATACATTTTAAATTTGTTTGTTTGAGTATATAAGGCCCTTTTCCCTCATAGCAAATACAGCTGTTCACGTTTCACTTTGTGCCAGATGTTATACTAGGGGCTTCATGGGTTACTTCTACTATTCTCATAGCAAATCTGTGAGGCAGGTGTGATTATTATGTGTGCTTAGCTTCACAGATGTGGAGAAAGGAACAAAGACACATTAAGTAACTTCAATGGGATTACAGAGCTAATAAATGAAAGAGCTATAATCCAGATCACAAGTTCTGATCTCAGCGTTTTAACGATATACTGACTGCATAATACACTGCCACTCATGATTGCCTTGTATGCAAACCAAACATTTTATAAACTAACGCAGATTCTGGTTTATGGTGGGGTCTTTTGGTAAGGAATTTGGGGATTTACTGATCAACATGCTCACTGATGGGAAACTGCAAGCACTAAAACTAAGTGTTCCCAGATTAAATCGAATTGTTGCCACATTGTCATTTGTCCTTAGGGGTACCCTGGTGGGAGACCAAATTTAGTAGAGAGCACAACCCTATGTATCAGCTAAAATGACATATAGAATATTATTGTCATCTTTTGCCTTACAGGGAAGCATAGGATTGCTAGAAGTGAACTGAAATGACCAATTAGAAAAAAAGTAGAAAGAATCACCTAAAGTTAACAAAGAAAGTTAAGTACTTCTCTTTTCTTTGGTTCATAATTCAGTTAATTTTTAAATTCCTTAGTGTTTTCAGGCAATTTCTAATCCAGTAGCTAAGCCTACTCCCAACCCCTTCCCCCTTCCTTTTCTCCCTGCCTTCTCACTCCCTCATTTCTGCACTTTTCTGCCCTTTCCTTTCCTTCCTTCTCTATTCCTTTCTGTTTCTGTGTCTCTGTCTCCCTCTTTCCCTCCCTCTCTCCTCCTCCCCTTCACTCACAAACCTGCGTGCAGCACTCCTGCCCCCTCTGCCTCTTTAAAACCCGCTGCCAAATTATTATTTTGTTGTTGTGGGCAGGTGTTTTACATTGTATTGTTACAGATCGAAGAAAATATGTATCTACAATGCTGCCACTGTTGATACCTTAATACCTTTGTTTTCTTTTCTTCCTACACATTTTCACACAGTTGAAATTTATCGTACCTGCTCTATGCATCCTTCATTTCACTTAATGTATTTTATGCATTTCCTGGTAATCCTCTTAATCATCATTCCAGTGGCTATATGATGCACTTTTCTTACACAAATACTTTTTCATGTGATTGAAAAGGGTCTAGTGCCTATGGAATTATGCAATTTGTGAAAAACTGAAATGTGTTCATTTATTTTCAATAACCAAATATATTTTTTTGCTTTATGTCTCAATAAATCTGAGCAAGAATCAGGAGTATAAAGTATTTCTAAAAACGAATGTGCCAGGCATATAATCAGAAGGTAATATGTCTAAAACAAGACTCCTTGAAAATGGCACTGTAAAAATAACCATCACAAAACAGCACAACAATAACCACCAAGTACAGTATTTTTTCTGGACCACTTGAATGCTTTCCAGTTGATTGTAAAAATTTTCATCTAAAATGGGGTTTGTAGTGGCAATTATCACTGCCTTTCTTATTTATAATTTGATTTAATGAGAATGGTTTTACGAATTCAACATTCAGTATACTAATTAATCTTTTGAAAAAGATGCTCTTTCCCAGGTTAAAGAATTCAGTTTCTACCCCTATTTTTAAAGTTATTGATGATACTGTTGAAGTTATTGTTAGGAAGTGGTACTTAACCTTATTAAATTATTGGATATTTATTTGAGAGTCATGTGATTTTTAACTTGATATAAATTTTGCCCCAGTATATCATTAATCATTTACTGTCTGTAAAAAGTAAGATGTGAATACCTAATGGTATATACATATATTGGAGCACGGGTATATTGAAAAGTTGAGATAGATTATATTTTTTTAGCTAAAAACTCAACAGAATTTATTCAAATATTAAAAGATCAATATTATTCTCAAAGTTATTTAGCATTATGCAGCAAATGCTTATTTTATCATATATTGCCAACCTGGAATTTAGTTTAGTGTTGATAATACAATAGTGAAAGATAATCCCTGCTCTCCAATTGCTCACTATATTGTAGAAGATAGCCTGTAAACAGATAATTTTTTTCACATTATAATTGCTATGTTGGAGGCATGTACAGCAAGCTAGGAAAACACAAAGAAGGGATAGCTAATAGGGACCAAGGTGGAGTGGTTGGGGAAGACTTCCTGAGGAAAATCTAATTGGGCTTCGTTTTCAAAATGAAATAAAATTTAGCTGGGCAAACATTGGGGCCATAATAAAATGTGTCCTGTAAAATATTGGACAGAAAATCCAGTAACCACTAGATTTTTGTATGATTAATATAGGAATTTGGCTGAATCTTAATTATTATAATTTATATATATATATATATATATATATATATATATATATATATATATGGGGCCCTATGACTGCAAATTATTTTCTGGATGAAGGTACAAACTATATATACTTCTTAAAAGTACTGCTGTCTTACAAGACAAGAAGAGGGTTCTTCAAAGACAAAAAGAGTAGCAAAAATAAGAGTGAGCTAAAGCCAAAGGAATGATAAACAAACACAAATGCCTAAACTGGGTGACTGAGCCTTGGGCCACCGCAAGGTAGAAAAACAGAACTTGTGACTGAGGATTAATTAATTAGACCCTCAATATTATCATAGATTAGGTTCAAACAAATATGAGCTCATAACAATGACAATATTTTAACTAAAGACAAAAGAAACCAGACATGAGCAGACATGGACTTCAATGGAAATACCAGATCAAGAATAGGAAATAAACATGTAAAATGTATTTAAAGAAATAAAAGATAAAGTTGATAAATAGGAAG
The DNA here is from genome assembly GCF_963924675.1 of Phocoena phocoena. Lineage (NCBI taxonomy): Eukaryota > Metazoa > Chordata > Mammalia > Artiodactyla > Phocoenidae > Phocoena > Phocoena phocoena. The sequence goes on from NC_089224.1 coordinate 7,588,788, forward strand.
CTATAATAGCAGAGATAGTTTTTAAATAATCAAATAGAATAATAAATGAAATGAAAATATAATTGTTGAAATTAAAAGTTTAATGAATATGTAAAAGCATATAAGAATCCGTTGAAATGAGAATTGAACAGAATGTACAGCTAAAGAAATATCCCAGATTAAAATAGTGGGAGAAAGGGAGAAAGAAAAATTTTTTTAAAGTTGAGTCTTTAAAGATAAAACGGAAAAACCTCAAGTAATCTGCATCTAATTCGGATCCAAGAAGGATGAATTAGAGTAGAGAAAGCCAATAGTCAGAGAAAATGACAAGGATTTTCAGAACATAAGAAACTAATGCTCAGATTCAGAGAACTCAAAATATATCAATAAAGGTATGTAAAAATAAGTTTATATGAAGACATTATATGAAAACTGCAGAATAGCAAAGGAAAAGAAAATACCTTTTAAAAAAATCACCTTTCTATTGCCAAATAATATTTCATTGTGTGGAATATCACATTTCATTTATTCATTCATCAAAAAGGAATGGAGTACTGACACATGCTACAACATGAATGAAATATTACACTAAAGAGGCCAGTTACCAAAGACCATGTATTATATGATTCCATTTATAGAAAATGTCCACATCAGACAAACCTATGGAGACAGAAAGTAGATTCCTAGTTGAGGGGAAGCAGGGAGTGACATGGATGCTAGGGAGTGATAAATGTCCAAAAATATTTGTGATGATGTTGTGCAACTGTGTTAATATTCTAAAAATCATTTAATTATAGACTTTAGTTAGATTAATTGTATGGCATGTGTACAGTAAGTACTTATCACCTATACTGGAAAATACTTAGACTGGCAGCAGACTTCTCAACATCAATAATGAAACTCACAATATAATGGGTCAATTTACTCAAAATACTAAGAGAAAATTACAGTGAACTCTGAATAGTGTACTCAGTAATATAATCTTTCAAAACTGAAGATGAAAGAAAGTCATTAAAGAAAAATACACAGCTTAATCTTGAACATTTATAAAGTGGACTTCTAATCAATTTACTTCAGAAAGACAGAAAAAAAAAAAAAGCCACAGAATCCTGTTCCGAAATGCAAACAGAAATGATGAGAGGGCCTTCCCTGGTGGTGCAGCGGTTGAGAGTCCGCCTGCCAGTGCAGGGGACACGGGTTCAAGCCCTGGTCCGGGAAGATCCCACATGCCGCGGAGAGGCTGGGCCCGTGAGCCATGGCCGCTGAGCCTGCGCGTCCGGAGCCTGTGCTCCACAACGGGAGAGGCCACAACAGTGAGAGGCCCGCGTACCGCAAAAAAAAAAAAACCCACAAAGAAATGATGAGAAACTGATTAAAGTGGATATAAATTCAACTAGTCTTCCTCTATATAAAAATGTCGCTATGAATGCATAATTTATGGGGTTTAAATGAACTGAAAGATTGGAAAGACAATATCATATACTAAGACTAAAATCACCTGCAGAAATACATCCAAAATATGTTAAAGACTTTTATGCAGAACATTTATAATTTCTTGACAGCATAAGTACTTAAATGGAGAGAGATGCCATGATTATACAAAAAAGATTAAATATTATGAAGGGAGCAATTGTTTCCAAATTAGTTGTTAGATTTAGTGCAATTTTTGTCAAAGTCCAACAAATTTTTTGAGGAAATTGACAAGCAAATCTTTAATATATATTTATATTAATCACACAAATTATAAGCTTCAGGAATAGCCAAGGCATGTTTATAAAAGAAGAACAAAAGTAGAGTGACTTCCTGTAATAGATACTTAAAATGACTAAAATGCTGTAAGACATTATGATATTGGTGCAAAGATAAACTGACCAATGGGACAAAATGAAGAGTCTGAAAACAACCCTTATTTGATATATAAAGGAAGTAGTTTGCAGATCAGCATTGGGTGCTTAATAAATGTTTCTGTATATGACAAAAAGTTCACATTCTATCCCAATGTGACACCACTCAAGAAAGCAAGTTTGGGTAAAAGTTCAAGTATAAGAGTCAAATTTTTAAAAATAGAAGATATAGCAGAGTATTCTGTGGCCTTGAGGTAGGGTAGATTCTTTAATAAATTCTATGATGTCAAAATTAAGAAATTCTATTCATCAACAGGCCACTTAAGGAAAATGGAAAAACAAACCACAGTGGAAAAAGATATTTGCCACACAGGTATAACTGACAATTGGCTACTGCCAGACTATAAAAAATCTCATACCAATGGATGAGAAAAAGACAAAAAACTGAGTAGAATATAGTCAGAAGAAGACATGTTTCACTGGGCAGAGACCACAAATGTCCAACAAATATGTGAAAAAATGTTCAAATTCACTGGTAAACAAAGATGTGCTAATTAAGATACTGAGTACCATTTTATACCCACTGGGTTATTAAAAATAAGAAGTTTGATGATACGCAATTTGGCAAGGATATGGAGCAAAATGATAGCTTATATACTGCAGCTGAAAATAGAAAAAGTGGGAAAAATTGACATTGTATTATAAATTTGATATGTGAATACTCAAGATACAAAAATTTTAGTTCTAAGTATAAATTTTAAAGAAACCCTTCCACATGTGCACCAGGTGACATATACAAAATATTTATAGCAGCACCATTAGTGATAGTGAAAAACAAAAGCAAAACAAAACAAAGACTGGAACCAATCCAAACATTCATTGGCGGGAAAATGTATAATAAATTATGTCAACAAAATCAGATACCATATAGCTGTGAAAATGAATTAACACTACTATTTGCAATGAGGATAAATCTTAGAAATGTTAAATTTAGTAAAAAAAAAAGCATCAAAGATGTTATAGCACCATTTTCATAAAATTCAAAACCAAGCAATCCCTCTCTCTCTCTCTCTTTCTCATTTGTCTATTTCTATCTATTTCTCTTTCCCTCTCTCTAATAAAATTTTGAGAGCAAAGGAATTATAAACACAAAATAGTTCACAGTGGTTACCTAGGGAGATATTAGGAGAATGGGATTTGATGGATTATACAGGTATGTTTAATATTGGTAATATTTTAGTTTTGAAATTAGGTGGTGGTTTCAACAGTGTTTGTGTTATTAAATTATACCTTGTCACTTAAATATATTACTTATGCAATTACATACCAAAATATTATATCTGAATATGAAATTAATCACTGGAAATGCTAACTGGAACTACCCTATTCATTCATGGGAAATACCCTACACACTGTAGTGTTTTGTCATTTATTTACTTTGTGCAATATATTTTATGATTTATAACATGTTTTTATTAGCATCTTGTTATGTCCATCTTACACGATGTTGTAGTCGGTAGAGTGATGACCCAAAGATGTTCAAATTTCAATCCTCGAGACCTGTGAATGTGTTAACCTTATTTGGCAAAAGAGATTTTGCAGATGTGATTAAGAACCTAGAGATGGGGTTATCTGGGTGGGCCCAATGTAATCATGAGGATCCTTATGAGTGAAAAAGAGGCAAAGAGTCAGTGTCAGTGATACAATGTGGGACTGGATTGGTTTAAGATGGGGGAAGAGAGCCATGCGCCAAAGAATGCAGGCAGCCTCCAGAAGCTGTAGAAGACAGGGATGAATTCACTCCCAGAGCCTCCAGAAGGAACATCGCCCTGCAGACACCCTGATTTTAGCCCAGTGAAACCCATTTTGGAGTTCTGACCTCCAGGATTATAAGGAAATACATCTTTTGTGGTTTTAAGCCACTAAGTGTGTGGCAATTTGTTACAGCAGCAATAGGAAATGGATACATATACCTCTTAAAATTGATTTGCATACATTCTCATTCTCATTTTTTGAAGAAGTTTCTAGAACAATAGTTTTTTTGTTTTTTTTTTTTTTCTAGTCATTCAAGAGGGTAGAACATTTAAGGCAAAAATCATTGGATTTACAGACAAATGGAAAAAAATAACCCAGACGCTTCTTGTTTGTAGGAGTAGTACTCAGAGATCCTGACTAATTTCAAAATGATCAGAAAATAACTTTCCTTGCTCAAAAAACAAGGATAAAGTGCAAACTTCCTAACAAATGTTTCGCTGGTTTAGTGTTATAAGATTTTCTTACTCCAAAGTACTGTACAACATAGGTTGCTGCGCTTCAACAAAGCGCAGAACACAATAGTCAATGGTGGAGTAATTACTCATAATGTCAGCCCTTGTTGCTCCTACCATCTGCTCTACAAACCCCACCACAAGGAGGGTGGTTGTCTGGGTCCACTGATTCTGAAATAACGGCCCATTGGGAAAGTGCTTTTCCATTCTCACTACACCAACAGGGAAGAAAGCAGTTTTATAAGAACAATTTAGAGGTTCAGAAAGATTATTTCAAATCTCCCCTTGACATCTTCATTATCCGTATGTTTAATTATTCTCTAGAAAAGGGCAGAATTATTTTAAAATTATAACTTTTGAGGAAACTTAATTATGTACCAATGCTGGAAACATAAAGTTAAGAATTCCCAAGAACTGAGTCGACTTTCAAAGATAAATGGAAAATGAAACATAAAATCAATCCCTGTTTTTCAGAAATTGAGAGGTATTTTCTTATAAGAATGGTATTTAGGACTTCCCTGGTGGCGCAGTGGTTAAGAATCATCCTGCCAATCAGGGGACACGGGTTCGAGCCCTGGTCCGGGAAGATCCCACATGCCGCGGAGCAACTAAGCCCATGCGCCACAACTACTGAGCCCACATGCCACAACTACTGAAGACCGCGTGCCTAGATCCTGTGCTCCGCAACAAGAAGCCACTGCAATGAGAAGCCTGTGCACCGCAACCAAGAGTGGCCCCTGCTTGCCGCAACTAGAGGTAGCCTGTGCACAGCAGTGAAGACCAAACTGAGCCAAAAAAAAAAAAAGGTATTTAAAGGAAATAGTTATATAAATTCAAATGATTTATCAAGATCGATCAGCACATGTGTGCTGAGTCAGTGAACTAACACACTATGTTATTCATTCAGTAACCTCTGTTTAGATGTAAGATTTGTCTTAGTTTGTTCAGGCTGCTATAACAAAATACCATAGACCGGGTGGCTTATAAACAACAAAAATTTATTTCTCATAGTTCTGGAGGCTGGAAGTCTGAACTTAGGATGCCAGCATCAGGGTGAAGGCCCTCTTTCTGGTTTCAGACTTCTCACTGTGTCCCCAACATGGTGGAAAGGGCTAGGGGCTCTGGGGGATCTCTTTATAAGGGCATTGATCCCACTCATAAGGGTTCCACCCAAAGGTCCTACCTACTAATACCATCATCTTGGGGTTTCAACGTATGAATTTGTGGGGGACACAAACATGCCGACAATAGCAAGACTGAAAATTAAACCACTGGCAAAAACAATAAAAGGCTACATTCATTTAGAACACTGCCTGTGCTTACACGCTAAGGGTAGAAATTCTGGTGAGGGAAGCTTAGTCCATGGGACCATTCTTCCGAAGTTAATGGAGGTTTATTCCAACTAATATAGTTCATCCAGTTTGGGCATGCCCGGCTTTAGAGATAAAGACTACACAAAGCCACTACTTCCAGCAGCTGCTTTCTTTCAATGAAAATCAGTAATTTATGTTGCTCTTTGGTTGTAAGGTAACAGATGATCCTCTGCCTTAATGTGCTCCTAGCTCCACAGGCTCCATCGATCCAGCGATGCCCTTCTGCCTCCGGTGCTCACTTGCCTTCCTACTTGATTCCCCTGTGTCTGCAAATTGTTTGCCCAGGGCTCAGGCTTCCCACAAACTGGGCTAAACAGTCAGGTGGAATGCTTTTTCTCCTTCACTGCAAGTTTTGCCAACAAACCTATAGGTAGGGGGGAAAAAAATGGCACCATTTCCTGCCTCATCTTTCTGCCCAAATCATTTCATAACATCTGCTCACTCCATTTTATATTATACCAAGTAGGAAGAGGAAGTTTATATGTTTCTCATGGTTGAAGCAGCACAGACATGGAAATTCTGTCACTACTTCCATTCATGATCCCAAGTTTGTTTGGGGTCATGTATACCCAACGTAGAATGTGCTCACTTGTTTATTTCTACTTAATGCTAATCACATAACTGACACGTTAAAATGAACCTAACCCTTTACACATAGCACTTATTAATTTTCAATTTGTATATTGAATGACATGTGGGCAGTGATCTGCTTATTATTTATTTTTTGGACTTCCAGTAAGTAATTGTTACACTACTGGAATGTATGATTTGGATCACAAAAAGCCCAAAGTCTCTTGGAAAATGAACTATTATTTGGTCTTCAGAACATCCTATGGTCAATCAATACTATAAGAGCTCCTCAAATCAATCAAGAAATTCTAAGGACCCACTATTAGGAAGAAAACTTTTCTGAGGATAGCTGAGAGACACTTCACAGTTTAAAAGATGGATAATAGCACCACATAATAATAATTTTTTGAAGATTTTCCAACTAGTGTTTCCTTGAATGTCTGATGTGAACTGTGTTATATTTTATGTCTTTTTCTTTAATTTAAATTGTGGTCAAATACATATAACATTTACCATCAGTGACTTTTAGTACATTCACAATATAGTGCAACCATCACACTTTCTAGTTCCAGATAATTTTCATCACTTAAAAGGAAACTCTGTGTCCATTAAGTGGTCACTTCTCATTCCCCCTTCCCTCCAGCCCCTGGCGACTGCTAATCTGTTTTCTATCTCTACAGATAGGCCTACTCTGAATATTTCATATTAATGGAATTACACAATAGATGGCCTTTTGTGTCTGGCTTCTTTCACTTAGCATAATATTCCCAAGGTTTATTATATGGGTGTTTTTAAAGTGTATTTAAAAATACATAGACATCATCTGCTTAATTTACAGAAACTTGAAGGGTCTCATTGAGATAATTATACATACAAGGTGATATAATTTTAAAGATGTGTTTTTAGAAGTGAATGCCATATATGCCATATATATACATATATATAATCAAAATCCACAAGAACATAAAAGATGAAAACAGTATTTTTAATTGAATGATTACTTTCAGGCTTGAAACTAGATACCTTAAATAAAATTTGTAATTGAAAAAAATATTGATTAAAATCTGCCTTGCGTATAAGTTTTCAGGAATATATTTAATCTTCTAAATGACTAACAGCCTCACCTTGAGTTACAAGTATTTTTCAAGGATACTGATATCATATCATTAATATTGAGTATGATAGCAGAGTCTGACACTAACAGAGCATAGCTAGTCTTTTCCCACCAATCAGGTCTTAATTTACTACCATCTGTAATTTGGGATTAATGTTACAGAACAGACTAACAAAGGAAGATTTATTCTGAACCTATATAACATTAGGTTACATTAACATTACTAAAGTAAATAAATTATGCAAATCCTTTCTTTACCTTAAGGTATTCCCAGTTTAAATACAGATTTTTCAGTTATACACTAACGTAATTTTTAAATTTAATATATTATTTTGCAACAATGTTCACACTTCCCTTCATAATTTTAATGAACTTTTAACACAGCTTGGATTTGGGAAAAGACATAGTTTAATAAATAAAAACAAAGGAATGCATATTATTGGCAAAGGATTTTTATTCTGTGTGCTTTTACATTTGTCCTCAGTAGAAAAGTTGGTCATGTAAACAAATTATTCTAATAAATGTTTTCAGTATTTTTAAATTGTTAACACTGAGGCTTAAAATATGACACTTTTATATTTTAATTGATATTTAAATTTTCAGTGGTTTTTCTGAAAAAACTCCTTATGACCTTTGGAAATCTTTTGATTCATGAGGGCTTATACTGTATATTATTTACTATGAAATGGTAGAGGTTGAATATTAAAAGAAAAATGTTCCACTTTGGAAAAGTTTTAGTGAGCTAAATTTTTTTTTTTTTTGGCCGTACGCAGGGCCTCTCACTGTTGTGGCCTCTCCCGTTGCGGAGCACAGGCTCCGGACGCGCAGACTCAGCGGCCATGGCTCACGGGCCCAGCCGCTCCGCGGTATGTGGGATCTTCCCGGACCAGGGCACGAACCCGTGTCCCCTGCATCGGCAGGCGGACTCTCAACCACTGCGCCACCAGGGAAGCCCTTGCCACATTCTTTTTGATTAAAGCAAGTGACAAAACCAATCCAGGTTCAAAGAGAAGAAAAATAAGATTCATTCTCCCTTTTGATGAAAGCAGCAGGAAATTCACATTTCAAAGAAGTATGCAAAGAGGTACGGAAAGTTACGGCAGTGATCTTTGCAAATCATCTACCATAAGGCATCAGGGCAATAGATGGAAAATCATTATAATGAAAAGACCACAACAGGTGAAAGGAAAAGCTGGCCTGTATTTCTCTCCAACATGCATACCTCACAGAGATATCACTGCTTTAAGTCATAGTAGTAAAATATTTTTAAAATATTATTAAAGAAAATTTATAAATTAATCAGACTTGCTCTTAAAAACAGTAGATTAACTACTTTTCTTTTTTCTGACTTAGACAACTTTCTCACGAGTAGAAGGATCACATAAAGTATTTTTAAAAGAGATTTCTTGTGCCCATTTATATCCTAAAAATCACAAATACATCATAATTAAAGGCTATGCAGAAAAAAACCTAGGGAGGGCCATATAACAAGGGCATTCTGTATTTTGAATTTAATAAAGTATTACTTTAAAACTACAAGAATGATATCTTTTTATGATGCAGAACCTAGGTAGAAGAGATCTAACACTGCATGAGGTAAGAGATTATTTGCTCATCTCTGAGTTTTGTTCAGCTTTGATCCAAATAAATAAAATTTTTCTTTTTTCAACACACATCATAATTGGCATGATCTAGAAATTTCATAACATGTTTTTGTAAAACAAAAATTAAAAAAAAAACAAGTATGACAAAACATAATACAGCTCAGCGATTGTGTTTTTAAAAGAGAAAAATATGAAGAAAATATTTTAAAATTTTAAGAAATATTTTTTGTTAGGACTGACAAGCCAAAATTGAGTCATATTTGCATTCATATTGACCAGGGGCATATCTAAGTCATTTGGGGCTAAGAGAATGTATTGTTCAGTGTTTTTAATATATATGAAATATTTTGAAAAATCTGATTTGAAGAGTAAGAGCAGTAAATCTTGCTTCGAATATTGAGTTGGTCAGAATGAATTAACTTTTATAACATATTCCACAATAACTGTAGTACTAAAAATTGTCAAGTGCAAACAATTTAGCCTTAATAAGTAATAAGAAATAGAAGCCCCAGGAAAGAAAGAGGATTACAGAACTATATTGCATTTCGAATCCAATAGCCACTGGGCTTTTAGGGGGCAGGATACTGCTTCAACTGATGCAGAAATTTAAGAAGGTAAACTATCTACCTCTTTTGTTTGAAATGTTTGGTTTTTCCTCTCTGTTTCAAGAGAAGAGGGGAAAAAAGGTAGTAATTCAGACTAGCAATATGTCATTTGCAAGTTGTAAAGTTGCCATGATCACGGCAGACAAATGACAGCTCTTACAGCCATTTCATCACCTTTCCCAGAAGGACATAAAGTACTAGAAGAGAATGTCTGTGAATACATCATTCCCCTTCTTAAGATACCCTGGTCCTTATGAAACCCAATCTTTATCCTAAGGAGTGGAGCTGATGGGAAGGGATGATGCCATAGAAGAGAGATGGCAGATGATTGAAGGCCCATGCTGTGGCTCTTCTGTTTTACCCTGCCCTTCTCATTTCACAGCAGCAAGAAAGAACCACCTGTGTGATTATACAAACCTCCATGTATGTTGTGGAACAAAAGCATTTCTTTGGGAAATACAGAAATAAGGTATTTCCTCCAGTCTAATTTTAGACTTGCTGACTTACACAAATAGTAGAGAGTTCCTGTATCCTCCTGACCCAGCTTCTCCTAATGTTAATATCTTATATGACAATAGTATAATGTTTGGAACCAGGAAATTAACATTGATATGATACTATCAACTTACCTACAAACCTATTTTAAATTTCACAAGTTTTCCCTCTAATGTCTTTTTTTCCTTGGCCTAGATTCTGATGCAAGATCTTACATTGCATTTAGCTGTTCACTAGCTCCAATCTGTGACAGTCTCTCAGCCTTTTTTGTCTTTCATATCCTTGACGCTTTTGAAAAATACTGGCCAGTGATTTTATAGAAGTCCCTCGATTTGAGTTTTTGTGATGTTGTCTCACAGTAAGATTGGTATTGTTCGTTTGTAACAAGAATATCGCTGAAAGGATACTATTTTCTTCTAAGTGCATCCCATCAGGGCAGACGATGTTGACATACCTCATTATCGGTGATATGAAGATGGATTATTTAGTTAAGGTGGTGTCTGCCATGTTTATTCACAGTGAAGCTAGAGTGAAGTTTATTTGTTACTGTTTGCATTATATTTGGGGTCTTCCCACCCCAAATCCTGGCTGATTCCAATCATTTCTGTTTTTGCTGAGATAAAACCTTACCATAGTTTTATAAGTCAGAGCTACACAAAATTATTCCCAGAGATCCCTAGGGCATTTTAAAGACTTTTTGTTATTTCTGAAATTTGTATGTTTCATACACTAGATGTTTACACTTAAGTCAGTATTTCCATAATTTTAAGTTGAAAAACTCTTATTCAAACAATGGTGTGTTTTAAAAGTGACAGCACCTTAGAACGACAAGTGAACTCACAGGAAGAATGGAGCCTTAAGGTTGAAGAAGTTAGGTCTATCTCAATTACATTCAGAATTTCTTTTACATACTCATAACCAAACTACACATGCTACAGATCCTATTGTGATATGTTCTATTATTAGTCACCCAATATTCTTGCTTTTCTCTTTGTGGCTCTTTCTCTGAAGTGGAATTATACATCCCTGCCTTCTGAACTCAGGAATGGCCATGTGACCTAAGAGGTAAATATGAGAAAATTAGACAGTGAGGTGGCAGGGGTAGCAGTAGAGGCAAGAATAGCTGAGGAAGGACCAGAAATGCAAAGGAAGGAGGCAAGATAAAATATGGCACCTGGAAAAGGTAAAAGTTCCATGATTTATCCGGAATGCAGAGTGGGTTAGGAGTTGGGATGGAGAGAAACATGGGGTGGGACAGGTTATACAGGCTATAGTAAGTCAAAGGAATTTGAATTTTTCTCTAAGAGCAAATAATTGGGAACCAATGAAGGAGCAGAAAAACGACAGGATCTTATTTGAATTTTGAACGATCCCTGTAGCTTCAGGGTAGAGGCTGGACGGGCAGTATAGCAGGCGCCGAGTTAGATGCTGTGGCTGTGACTGTCATGGCAGTGATAGATGATCTCTAGAACGGTGGCAAAGCAACAGATTTGAAGAAATATTTGGGAAGTGAGTTTCTGGGACTTTGTGATTCATTAGATATTGGGGTACGAGAGAGGAAGAAATGGATCCTCAGTTTTCTAGCCAACGCAATGAGATAGCCAACTCAGGAGACAAAGCAGATTCAGACACGGTGATCTTCAGGGTTTTGTGCAATTGCAGAAGATACACAGTTCAGATATTTGAGAAAAACTTATTAACTAAAGTGCAGTATCTGTGTACAATTCATTTAATATTTGCTATTACAGCATATGTACAGGCTAGTTCAAATACTCTGTTCCAAAGTTATTTATGTTTGTTCTTTGCATTCCCATCCTTTTCATGTAGAGACAGGCTACAGCTACTGAGATAAAAATTACCACTACATGTGTGGATGGCAATCAAAACCAAGGGAGAGGAGTAACTCACATAGAGAGGATGAATATAGCAAGGAAAGGGCCTGTGATTGAATCCTGAGAATGCCCAGCATTCGGAAAACAGAAGGAAGAAAAGGTGATGCATTTATTTGGGAAGTAGTGGTCAGAGTCAGAAAAGCAGGAAACCAAGGCAAGAGAGTTTTCAGGAAGAACAGCATGATCAATAGTGGCCAGTTTGCAAAGAGGTCAACAAAGTCAAGGGTTAAGCAATTTGTCGCAGTTATTGAATACGCTGGAAATAGGAGTTTTAGTGAAGTGACTGGTGAGAAGCCTGACTGAGGAAAGAGTACTAGATAAGGAATTGGAGAATGGGATCTTGTACAACCACTTGAAGTAATTCAGCTGTCAAAGGAAGCAGAGAAATATGGGAACAGCTAGAAGTGGATACGTCATCCAGGGAAAGGTTTAACTTTAAGAAGACAATTAGCAAATTGAAATGTTTAAGGGAGGACACAAAGAAGGCAAGATCATAATGCATTGATAAGACATTGAAAGTGGTCCTGGAATACAAATGACTTCAGGATTTGATCTAGAAAAAATTGGGAATCAGTCTCATGTGAAAGGAGGGAAATATGCCTCAAAATATTATCAGGAACATTGGTGTGGATACAGGCTAGCTCTTAGGTTTGGTGGCAGGTAGACAAAGGGGGTTTTGTGTGCTGGTTTCTACTTTTTCTGTGAAGACAGAGGTAAGGTCCTCTGTTCAGAATGGGAGGACAGGTTTGGAAGTTTGACTACAGTGTGGTCTGCGTGGAAGACCCACACTCACCCTCCACTTGACCCTTCTTCTAAGGCATCTTCCTGTGCTGCAGACACCAGAAAGATAGAACATTAAAGCGAGGGATCTTTAGACAGATAGAAAGATATTAACAAAAGCTGTAAGTATTTAAGGTGTACAACATTATGTGCAGCATGTATATACATATACATAAAGAAATGATTACTTCACTCAAGCTAATTAACATATCTCTTCACAGAAGTTACATGGAGACGTTAACTTTTTTTGTGATGACACCTAAAATCTACTCTCCTAGCATCTTTCAAGTGTTAAATATGGTATTATTAACTATAGTCATCGTGCTGTACAAGAGACCTCTAGACTTATTCATCCTATACAACTGCAACTCAGACCCTTCGATGAATTCCTCTGCATTTCTGTCACTGCCTACTCCTGGTAGCCACCATTTTACTCACTGCTTTTATGAATTCAGCTTTTTTTTTTTTTTTAAGATTCTACAAAAAAGTGTGATCACACAGTATTTCATGCAGTATTTGTTTTTCTATGTCTGGCTTATTTCATTTAAAATTAGCCATCTTGGGAATTCCCTAGAAGTCCAGAGGTTGGGACTCAGAGCTTTCACTGCGCGGTCCCAGGTTCAGTCCCTGGTTGGGAAACTATGATCGTTCAAGAAGCCACATGGTGCAGCCAAAAAAAATAAATAAATAAACAAATTAAAAAAAAATTAAAACATAAAATTAGCGATCTTGATGTCACTTATGTCTCACCATTCAGGTGCACTTCTTGGCTTGACCACAACCTGCTCATTCTGAGTTTCTGGGGTTGTGATAGCATTGACTTTTTCTGCAGCAGTATCAGTGGAGTACCCATTTTTTGTCACTAGTTTCATTCTTGTTGAATTGGGTCAACAGTGCATATCTAGTAGTTCGTGGTGGCTTGGTTGTGGTGATGGTTTCCTGAATCCTATATTTTAGCAGACAGTGTGATCCTGGGACCTCCTAATTCACCTTCCTTCTGATTCATCATCTTGACAGCAGCTTTGCTGACAAGCAAAATCTGTAGTATAATTCTTCTTCCGCTTTCCAGGAATTTTATAGGCATCTGATTCCCAGGAGTAAATCCATTTCTGTGAAGTAGTTCCTGTTACAGCCACTGAACACCAACTGGATCAGTATTTGTCACCAGAAGTAAGTTGCAAAAAATGGAAACCATGGACTCTTCAATTGGCCTGTTTGTCTTTGAAGACCATGCTTATTTCAACCACAGAAAGGAGAGGACACTAATAGTGCATGGAAACCAGTGGGAAAATGAACTGAAGTTTTTAACCAGGACCATCCAAAGTGAAGTGTATGAAAAATGTAGGCCATAGGCCTACAGGATATGAAAAATGTAGGCCATAGGCCATAGGATTCAAGGCAAGAGAAGTGGGCTGCTTGCTTCTAATTGTACTGGGAGTTTAAAGAAAAAAATATTCAGTTCAGGAATTTAAATCCTTAGGTGAAGGCATGGCTGGAAAGCCAGGGATTTCTCATGATCTTCTTCACAGAGTGTTTTATCTTCTGTAGCTTCCTGGGTGAAGATTGTATGGCTGAGAACTAGATGCAAAGGATGAACCTGTGGATTACTAAACCAGAAAGCACTTTCGATTCACTTCTTTGCAGGGTGACATATGTGAATGTTAGGGCCTTGACTGGGAAGGGGTGAAGCTTCAAGCATTAGAATGGTAAACATTAGGAAGATTTGGAAACCTCCAAGTATCCTGAGCAGCAAAACTCCACTGCTCCTGTGTTTGCAAAAGCTTCTTCTTCTGGCCAGTGTGATGAGGGGTATGCCTATTCTCACTGTACTCTACCTCAACCAACCATCGTTGCCCCCAGACTTATAACTAGGATAAGATCTCAGAAAGCAGCCAGTGAGCCAGTTACAGGCAATCCCAGGAGAAGTTTTACACCCCAAGGCATTGCTAGATGTTCCTAATTTATATGTGCATAAATATTTATATGTGGAATGGATTCTGAGAGTACTAGACCATGGAGTGTGAAATGAAATTTTAGAATTGGTTAAATTTATTGATCTGGGTGCCTTTACTGAGATTCTGGATTTAATGTGTTAGCTCAGGGAGCTAGGAGTTATTCCAGTTGCTTGCTGATTTGGTTAACTAAAAGCTGGAACAGCAGGGACCTGTGCAGAATGAGGTTGGTATACTATACATTTGTTAGTCAATCACAGAAGATATCCAAAGACTTAGGAAATACGAGACATAGAAATGGATTTAAAATGTGTGACCAGTTTATTCACTCCTCCCAGCTTAGTACCCTGAGAGGGCTTATTTACCAAGGCTTTGAAAAATACACTGGAGAGTGACAGAAAAGCATCTTTTTAAAAAGCACTGCGATGGTTGTCCTTTGAAAGCAATTGCCATCATAAGATATTGCCACTGAAATGTGCTCCTAGATTTTAGTGGTGAGATAGTTGCCAGGGTGACAAATATCACTTAGCATTACTTACTTAATCCCAGAGGCAAAATAGACATAGTTCCCATAACTGGAGCAGAGTTGGAGTGCCTATTCAGAACATGTGAACCACAGTGATCTTTGATGGTAGGTGGTTGATCATGGGGTCAATAAGTCTGAAATATATGGGTAACTCATTAAGGAAGATCCTACTTGTTCTGAATAATCGAAAGAACTCTAGCGCTGACGAATAGAGAATTTACTCAGGTTACCAAGAGAGACACAAACCTCATTTAATTAGAAGACGTGAGTTCACAGACTCAAGCTCCTTTGGAGAAGGACCCTCAGTACATCACAAATGCATGCTGTGTTTCTTCCTACAGGACTCAGAAGCAATGTATTATGACTGCATGCTGAGAAACAGGAAGTACAAAGATCAATCCTTATGAAAATGTTGGACCACAGATCTCAGTTAATCCCAGTTCCTGGACATACGAAATACTACTATTGTCAACTGGTCAGAGTGGCAGGTTATGGGAGAGTTAGATAGTAATTAAATTTTGACGAGAACTTATCTCACTTTGGTTTCAATGATTCTGTGAATCCATTCTGTTTTATGTTCTCATTTCCTAAATGAATGGCTGGAGAGTTTATATATATAAAACCCCACCAACTGCAGAATTCTCACATAATCTCTTTGACCTGTGAAGTAAGAATTATTAAGATGAGAAGACCCATATGGAATTCTCTGAAGCCCTTTTCTTCTCAATACAGCACGTGAAGAGTAGCGTTGAATTCCTGGGAGAGCCAATGAAATGAGTGACTCCTTCAAAGACTTGCATGATGGTGGGGTAGTGATTCCCTTCACATCTCCATATAACTTTCCTTTTGGCCTATGCAGCAGACACTTCGATCTTGAAAAATGACAATGGACTATTTTAACTTCATTCAGCTATTCTTCAATTACAGCTATTGTTCCATGCGTAATCCCTTTATTGCAGCAAACCAGTAGTACTGTCACCAGCACCTGGTTTATGACTGATGCGTTAAAGACATTTTTCTATATCCTAAAGCAGAGAACATCAGGGTCATTAGCTTTCATCTGGTATAGACATCTCTGCTGCTCTGCAAAGAAGAAATGGATCCAATTCTGCAGCCTAGTGCCATAATTGTCTGTGAGAACGTTGATCACCCAGCTTCACGAGACATCCCACTGTTTGGCTATATTGAACAGATCATGCTGCTAGAATAGGTAAGTAGAAAATAGCAGATGCCTTTAGAAGAGCCAGAGCGTAGAAGATAAGCCCCAGGAGACTTCAGCAATGTTTTAGGGCATAGAGGGATTGGAGCATGACTGGATAACTCTTTAAAAATGAAGGACAAGCCTTTTCCTTCCCACCGAGAGAGAGAAACAATACTGACTGGGCCTTTTTGAATTATGGCAACATCATATACCACATTTGAGTATGATGTTTTGCCCTGTTCACTAAGTAACCATGAGAGTGCGAATTTTGAGCGGTAATCAACCTACCAACACTTCCAACACTTTTATAACTCTCTTCATCTTTGCACTGTATCCATTTCCACATAAAATAACTAGAGTGTGTTTTGGTTTTATGCAACTCGGTGCCAAAGGACAGGAGACAAAGAGATCTGAAATTAACATCAAAGCTTGAGATTTTTGAATTTGTTCCAACTTTGGAGGAAATTTCATGTTTTGACCAAGTGCTGGGTATCCATAGCGATGGGTGATGGAAGTTAAGTAAAAAAGATGTTTATTGAAGGTAAGCTCAGGGGCATGGAGAGGTTGGATGCTCCACCTGCTTAGAACTAAGGCCGACCTGGAGACGGAGGACCGTCAAAGTCTTAAATGCATGAGTAGAGTGACCACAGCCCTGGTCTGTGACAAGCCTATGCAGGGAAGGAGTGTGGATGGTTGAAGATAGTAGCTTCAAAGCCGAATTGAAGAGGAAGGCTCGGGAAGTGGAATAAAGAAGTAAGGAGGACACTGAGATACTCCCTGACCTGAGGTTCGCGAGCGATGGAGGTTGAATGGCCTGCTCTTCACAGGTGATGGAAGTAATGGAGAAAGTCCTCCTTCAGTAATATCAAGAAAATGCAGTTACTCTTCATGGGCAAGGGTGTGTTTGTGTGTGGTGGGGAGGCAGCAGCAGAGGAGCAGGTAGGAGTAGGAAGAAGAAAGCTCTTAATCGGGAAACAGGGCTTGTAGAGGCAACAGTGGGCACAGTAAGGAGGGAGACAAGACGTGGGAGGAGGGTCATAGGTGAGGCTGAGAGTAACAGTTTACTCCAAGTGCTGTGAATGAAAATATGTGGAATGTGAAACATAGCATCTGGGACCAGCATCAAGCTGTTGAAAAGATGACCCCTAAGCCCCATTCTGGTTAATGGGGGTGGAAGGGAGAGGACAGAGGCCCATGACTGGGCCCTGGGCATCTCCCAGCTGAGGCTTTACTAATAAGTGGGTTGATCTTCAAGTTCTTAAGGAAATTTTCAGGCCATTCTTGAAAGTGACTTATGAAGCACTTTCCCCTCTGTGACTCTCTTTCTGTTTTATAAATAACTTCATTTGTACCATTTTCTTAGATTCCACGTGTAAGTGATAGCATATGATATTTGTCTTTCTCTGCCTGACTTACTTCCCTCAGTATGTCAATCCCTAGGTCCAGCCATGTTGCTGCAAGTGGCATTATTTCATTCTTTTTTTATGGCTGAGTAATATTCCATTGTATATATGTACCACATCTATTTACAAAAGAGAAATAGAGTCACAGATGTAAAAAACAAACTTATGGTTACCTGCGGGGCAGGTGGGGGAGGGATAAAGTGAGAGACTGGGATTGACATATACACACGACTATATATAAAACAGATAACTAATAAGAACCTGCTGTATAAGCACAGGGAACTCTACTCAATACTCTGTAATGGTCTATATGGGAAAAGAATCTAAAAAAGAGTGGATATATGTGTATGTATAACTGATTCACTTTGCTGTACAGCAGAAACTAACACAACGTTGTAAATCAACTAGACTCCAATAAAAAATTAATAAAAAAAAGAACTTTCCCCTCAGAGATCTACTAAGGTACAGTGTCTTCCTAGTAAAAATTACTCTTATAGCACCTTAACAAGGAAAAAGAGAAGCTCATCTATTTATCTATTTATCAATCGATTTATTTTTGAGTAAATCACGCTTTTCTAGAACCTTCCTCTGGCTAAGCCACGATAGTAACATTATATGTCATATGTACTACGTGTGTTTCACAAAGATCTGTCGCCACTGGAGCAGGCATGAGGGATGCACTCCATGGAAAATATTTTGAGAACAATTTTATCAAATAGTGAAAGATACGATGCAGCGATGTTTATATAAGTGAAGTCAAAACACAAAATCAACACAGAAGCAGAAAAGGAAATAAATTGGGCCCTTGTGTCAGACATAGAAAGTAAATCTGAAACAAATCTGAACGTATTTACAATCTGTATAGGGGTGTGTGTGTGCAGGCACACACATCATGTTTGAAAAATAACCTTGAAAGAAGAATAAATTCATACATTAATAAAAGGGAGCCTATAGTTTGGCCTCCAGTCCATATGTATTAACAGTTTTGTAAACAGCTAGCGGCATAAAAATGTATCCATTCCCCCTCAGAATCCCCAGTGTTTCTACCCCATTTTCTTCTGCTGTTCCATATCCACCAAGCAACTAGGAGAGAAATATTAGCCTTGGGCAGTGCACTCATGGGCACCCCCGTGAATACATACTTTAGAGAACACATTCTCAACAAAGACAATATTGTTCCCAAGGGAACAAAAATTGGTTCTTAGTGGGTGAAAAAAACTTACTCTATTTATGTATAATCCAGATATATACACAAAGTATATAAACAGATATACAGTATATCTGAGTTATTAAAATTTCCTGGGAAGGACAATTAGGGGAAAAGATGTCTAAAAAGGCTCCTTAAGGAGGCATAGTGGGGAAAAAAGGTTGAGAAACACTGTCTTAGAAAAAAATAAAGAGAAAAAGTGATACAGAGCATATTCATTTCTTTTTGTGTCTGCTGTCAAGTTTTGATTAATCACATTTAATTATAGTGCATGGGTGAGGAACAGTAATTATCTTTATAGCTCGTTAAAATATGATAAAGAGTAAAATACATTCAGAATCTGAATTTTTAGGCTTTTTAGTAGCTGCTTCTTGGGATGCGTATATAACAAGCATATAATACAGGGTATGTTAGAATGGCCAATGATTATTGAAAGATGGGATGAGCAGAAACCATGGGAAGACCAGATGCAGGTAAGAAATGGCTCTAGGAAAGAGAAACCCAGTGAAAGAACAACCTAAAGCAGACAAAATAACTTCCACCAAGGAAAGGGGTTAAATTTCATCTCATCAGCTTAGAGAGGGATCTGGCTGCTCCCTTATTACCTCTGGGGGAGAGTCATGTGCCCGACTTCCTGGAAGTCTAGAAGTAAAACAACACCACTGCCCAACACCATTAAAGAGAATGGAGGCAAGTCCAGTGGAGAGACAGGGAGATGAGAGCTCAGTAGGGTAAAGTAGAGGGAATTCTTCACTAATTCCAAGAAAAGAAGAGTCCCAGTTGGGCTGGGAGATTTAAGGAAGAAGCAAGCACTCCCAAATGTTTTCCCTACCCTAAGATGAAAAACAAGACTTTATTATCGTCTACAGAAAAATTGAATGGGTTTTGCAGATGATGGCAGCCCAGCACAGATTGTGAATATTTTCACTTTATCTTCTTGATATAGATGTTGATATACGTTATAAGTTCATTTTTGTGAATTAAACCTCTTAATATACCTTTGTGGCAGGATTATTTGTTTTATGCTTTAGCTAGTCTCTGGAGTGTTGGAAATGTTCCAAGAAACTACTAAGGAGATTTTCTAAAAGTTGGTGCAGATTATAGTAATACATATGTGCTAATCAATCTGTGCTGCTTCTCCCGTAGGACAAATAGTCCATTATCAAGCCTCCTTGACAAGATTGAGAGCAAACGATTTCCCTTATATTTTAAAAACCAAATCTTGAAGTACTAAACTCATTTGGGGGATCTATACACATCATTGTTGAGTGGGAATTTTCCATTTTCTAATTGACTGCCCAGCAACATGAGCTACCTGACTCTGTTGCCTGATCTGGTGTATTTGATAGGACACTTGCGGCACGGCCCCAGGTCCCTGTCAATCTGGACTGTTTGAAGCCCACCTGAAGCATAGTTAGTGGGCTTGTTTTTTTTTTTTTCGATTAGGCTGTTAGTTTCATTCCAGCAACAGAAATGTGTCATCTAACTGGTCTAGAGAATGTCAGTGTTAACTTTAACTCACTCATCTGTGGAGATTCAGCATCACAGCTGAAGAGCTATTTGCAATTTAAATTGATTGCCAAGTATTTAACATTAATTTACATGCGAAATCCATGACTAAGTAACAAATTACGACCAGTGCCAATCATCTTAGAGAACACAATTCCCCATCTCGCTGCCCATTTTGTATTTAGAGGTTGAGATGACATTTTGGAGTGTATTCTTTCAGAAAATCAAATTCTCTTAGAAAAAGTTTCATGATGATAAAGGCCATGAAGAGGAACACCATTGCTCTGAACCGTTTATGGACTCTCAGATCATTTCTACGTCTTGTTAGGTGGCCAACAAAAGTGCTTAACTGATCTGGTAACAGTGAATTCTAAAAAATGTCTTCCTCTAGAGAGGACCTCATGCAAATAATAGTCACTTTGCATTACAAATTAGCTTTACAGTAGGGTAGAGAGACCGGAGTTAAATTAAGTGCATACATCTTTGATACTACATTTACCCCTAGAATCTTCTTCATTTTTTCCCCACCTCAAATATTTCACATGCCTAAACAAAATACAATTTTTCAATCTACTCAGCCAGAGTAAAAGGAAACTCTACAAAGATATATATTCAAATAAAGGAGAGAAGTTGCAAAATATGTGCGCGACGACTACCCCTCCCCCGCCCCCGCATAGAGTTTTCTTGTCATCAGTTTCTTTTTGGCACTTTCCCCCTACAGAATTGGAAATGTGCTTTCAAACGTTGTGTTTGCTTTAACAACACTGTAGCACAACCAGACAATTGTACTCTTTGTTATACCCTTTATAAGAAAATTTATCTGGGTGAACGAGATCTGCAGACTGTCCCTTTTTGAGATACGGTGATTATAAGAATGGTGCTGAGGATGACTACGCCAGGCAGAGATTTATTCCTATTTCTGATGGGGTCACCAGGATGTGTAACCTTCATGCATACCTATCTTTCTGCAACCTCTTCCATAAATATGCCCTGTTTCTGATTCATGCTTATAAATGAGAGTTCAGAACACATTCATGCTGCCCGTCACTGGTTACTCATGCTTGAAATTAAAAATCTTTCAGACCAATGTTGCTGTTATATTTGGCGAGGCTTTGCCTATTACTCAAAGTAAGAAGAATAAGACAGAGAGGATAAGATGTTAACAGATATAATATGGAAAAGATAGCAAGATGCTTTTGGGTTATTCTGAAAGTAAGTGAAATGGCATCTATCTAATCATATGTTATAATAACGTTATTAAATTTAGAAATATGAATTAGACAGAGCTAGTCACTGAATACCATTATGGCACTCATAAAGTAAGTTCTTTTACAAGAAGTGAATTGTTTGGCAATAGATACAAAGTACCCATGACTTGTGGGGAAAAGGTTACAAAAGGAGAGAAAAAATGGACTTCAAATTACACACATTTCTTTCCAAATGTCATGAAGAAAACATTACTGTGAAACCTAATTGATACCTGAAATAATTGCATCTTAATATTTCTGAGTTTTAAACATTATTCTTCAATTACCATAAGCACTATATAATAGCTCTAATTTCTTAGCATAGAGAACTACCCACACAAAATTTTAGCATGCGTAATGAA
This sequence comes from Phocoena phocoena, assembly GCF_963924675.1. Taxonomy (NCBI): domain Eukaryota; kingdom Metazoa; phylum Chordata; class Mammalia; order Artiodactyla; family Phocoenidae; genus Phocoena; species Phocoena phocoena. Next base: position 7,610,718 of record NC_089224.1, read on the forward strand.
TTTATCTCTCCATCAATACAGCTGAAAAAAACACTTTTTGAGGACAGATTTTAAAATCCCAGAGGAAGATATGAATTAAAAAGCCAAGTTCATTTGCACAATATGAGCCAACATTAACTTGTGTACAATAGTTACTTAGCTCCTATTTTAGCAACTGTAGCACCAACTTAAGATGGTGACAAAGACTCAGATGGCAAAAACGGATCATGCTGCAAAGCAGTAAACATAAGTTTATCCACTTGTGTCAAGTACACAAGAGCGAAGTTCTCTTTTCAGAAACAATACTTTGGGTTAGCCAATATATATATAGGGCAACAAAGAATACACATACATATATGTGTGTGTGTATGTGTATATTCAACAATACATATTTAAGAGCTACTTTGTGCTAAGATTATCCTAGTTATTAATGATATAATGATGAATTTATCAGAGTGGACTGCTGCTCCATGGAGCCTATTATCAAAAAATTTTAAATAAATGCCCATAGAGTTAAACAAAATATTAAAAAGGAAACGATAAATAGAACATAAATTTGGTTAAAATATAGGATGTCAATGAAGTCTATTTGATAGAGCAGTACAAGGAGTTAAATGCCTTCCTAACAGAGCCAAATAAAGTAGCATAAAAAAATCATCATCAGGGCTTCCCTGGTGGCGCAGTGGTTGAGAGTCCGTCTGCCGATGCAGGGGACACGGGTTTGTGCCCCAGTCCGGGAAGATCCCACATGTCACGTAGCGGCTGGGCCCATAAGCCATGGCCACTGGGCCTGCGCATCCAGAGCCTGTGCTCCGTAACGGGAGAGGCCACAACAGTGAGAGGCCCGCGTACCGCAAAAAAAAAAAAAAATCATCATCATAATGTGTGAATGAATTGCCTTTATGTAAGTTGTTATTTGCACTGAAGGAATCTAAAATGGATTCACATGAAATCACAGGTTATTTGAGACTCATATGAATTCCCTACAATTTACTTATTAATCACAATTCTTAAAGACAGGGAATATGCAGCAGAGAAATATAAAAGAAACTCTGACGGAGGGAATGAGGTATAGAATATCCAGTGTAGTAGGTTTCACAGAAAGAACAAATGGAGAAATAAAAGTTGAGAAGTATTATTCTTAGAAGAAGATTAATATTAATCATTGATTCAGAAAGCAGTGAAAATCCCTTGCAGAATAAAAATCCATATGTAAGCTAATGAAGAAAAAAAAGGAGCTAAAACTAAATCACCAACAAGAGGAATGAAAACGCAGTCATTACAAATATCCCTCAGATGAAAGGATGAGGTATTGTAAATGTTTATGCCGATAATTTGAAAATTTTAAGGAAATGGACAAATTCCTTTAAAAACAAAACTTTTGCAAAATGTACACAATAGAAAAACTGAATAGTCCTATATTTGTTCAAAGAATGAGATCTATGATTTGAAACCTTTCAACAAGTAAAATGACTGACCCAGAAAGCATAATTGGTGAGTTTTACCAAATACTTATGGAAGAAATAACACTGGTTTTACACAAACTATTTTAGAGAGTAGAGGAAGAAGGAACACTTCCTAATTTTTTGAACTATCATAATATTTCTTTTCTTTTTTTTTTTTTTTTTTGTGGTATGCGGGCCTCTCACTGCTGTGGCCTCTCCCGTTGCGGAGCACAGGCTCCGGACGCGCAGGCTCAGTGGCCATGGCTCACGGGCCCAGCCGCTCTGCGGCATGGGCATGTGGGATCTTCCCAGACCGGGGCACGAACCCATGTCCCCTGCATCGGCAGGCGGACTCTCAACCACTGCGCCACCAGGGAAGCCCTATCATAATATTTTTACTACACTCTGCTCTTAAGATTGTAGAAAAAGAAAATTATAGTTCAATATTCAGAGTGGACATGGCAAACCAAATATTAAAAAATTAAATCCAGCAATATATAAAAAGGGTAATCAATTGTGATCAAATGGGGTTTATCCAAGGAATGCAAGATGATTTACTATTTGAAAACCAACCCATATTTAATTTATTTGTATATAGTCCATAACATGAACAGAATGAAGGAGAGAAGTCAATCATTTCAATGAATGCTGAGATACTACTGAGTAAAATTCAATGTCTCTTCATGATTAAAAAATAGCTAACACAACATTGTAAAGCAACTATACTCCAGTAAAAATTAATTAAACAACAGCAACAAAAAACCCTCAGCATCCAATTAATGGAAGAAAACTTCCTCAATCTGATAAAGATCATTTAGGAGAAACCTAAACTCTTCTTAACTGTGAAATATTGCATGCTTCTTAACCAATATCAGAAAAAAAGACAAAGTTGGCCATTCTCCATCCATTTGTTTCCGCGTTGTACAGGCGTTGTGAACTAGTGCAGTAAGATAGGAGGGGAAATGAAGAGAGGACGAGGAGGAATGGGAGAAGGACAGGGAAAAGAAGAGAGATATAAAGCATAAAGATTGGAAAGGAAGATGTACAACCGTCTTAACAGTTTGCATGAACATATTCACAGAAAATGCAAAGAAACTGGCAAACTACTAGAGCTACTTGTTACCAAGTTCTTAGAATATATGACAATATTCCAAAATATATTGTCTGTCTAAAGACTCATAGAAACAACTGGAAAAAGTTTTTAATTATAACATTTACACACACATACACACACACACATTTCCGAGCTCTGTCTGCTGAAAGGGCCTAGAAGCAATGACACTTCAGCATCAATGAACACACCTAGTACCAAGATCTAGGTTTCTAGTACCATTCTCTAATAAAAGGAACTGAGGATCCTTGGAGAAATTGCTGATTCTAGGGCAGGAAATATACAAGATGAGCCTGGAATATCCTATACTGGCAGAATCCAAGGAAGCACACAAAAACCAAAATGATGCAGATATGTCAAAGGGACACAGGAGCAAACAAGATGAGCCAACCCAATGGCCAAAACTAGAACAATTTGTACAACAAAATGTATAGCGTAGCATTGAATTACAACCCAAAATACATATTGATATAAAATTATTGAACAAATAAATTAATGGAAAGGAATAAATAAATGTCCTTTATCAAAGAATCCCAAATAATGCATAGATATGACCCCATAAAGGAGGTAGAGCATAACTCTCCCCTACCCTTAAGTGTGGGAATAGTCACAGTGACTTCTTTCTGAAGAATACAGTATGGAGAAGATGAAAAACAGGGGTAAATTTACAATGGAGTAATCTGACAAACACGTACCTCAACCATGCGATCAAGCTTAACACACTACCCTAACTGATAATGCGTGGCTTTAATATGAAGTGATGAGAATGGCACTTTACCTCTCTGGCCCTCCTTCAAAAATCTCATGATCCCAGTCTAGTCAAATAAAAATCTTCAACTGAGGGACATTCTACAAAATACCTGATCAGTACTCAAAATTGTTAAGGCATCACAAACAAGGAAAGTGTAAGGGAGACATGACAAATAAATACAATGTATGAACCTAGATAGATTCTGAGACAGAAAAAAGACATTAGTTATCACTAAGGAAATCCTAAAAATGTAGAGACTTTAGTTTATAATACTGTATCAAATATTTGTTCATTAGTTGTGACAAACACATCATATTAATGTGAGATGTTAATAATAGGGGAAACTGGGCAGGTGGTTATAAGGGAACACTCTGTACTAACTTTGCAAGCTTTTTGTGGATGTAAAACTATTGTAGAATAAAAATTATTTTAAAAATTTAAAAATATAACATTCATAACCATACATCAATACTTAGAAATAAATTTAACAAAATATATGACAACTTCTGAACAATGTAGGTGAAAGGACCTGCGGAAGACAAATCATTACAATATGTTCATGGATTAGAAGACTTAATACCTGTTTCTGGTTTGTTTTGTTTTTAATGATTTCCATGTTCTGCAGACAGTGTGATGAGTGGGAAATTTAAAATCTGATAAAGGATATCTATACCAAACTCAAGCAAATACCATGTTTATTTTAGAAGTATTTCCTTTAAAGTCAGGAACAAAATAAATTTCATTCAGCACTGTTTTTGCTAAAACAGCAAGACAAGAAAAAGATACAAAGCTTATAAAGACTGAAAGAAAGGAATTAACATGCTAATATTCCTAGACAATATGATTGCAGGAAGGAACTATAAAGTATTAGGCCTGAAATGAGGGTATGTATGTTAGGGCAATGTGAAAACAATCATGTTCTTATATGTCATCAATGAAGAGTTAGAAAATATTACTAAAATGTTGTAATTTTTAAAATATATTATAAAAATAAGGTGGAAATTGTCAAATTTAACAGATACGTAAGAAATTTTTGAAAAGTTATATGCCTTTGTTGAAAGATATTAAATAATATTTAAGTAAAGGGCGAGATATATTGTATTCATGAATGGGAAGACTCAATATTTTAAGATGATAATTCTTTCAACTCTGCATATTCAAGTTTATTTTGTGGAATTGACAAGATTCTAAAATTTATATGAAGAAGCAAACTTCGAAGAATAGTTAAGAATACTCTGAAAGAAAATAAAGTGTCTGGGAAGTATTAAATATCAAGTCCAATTTAAACCTATATTAAATTTAAAAATGTGTCATTGGTACAGGTATAGACAAATTGATCACTGGCACAGAACTGAGAACTTTGAAATAGACTCATTCAAATTAGGAATATATATGTCAGAGGTAAAGTTACAAATTATTGAAAATAATTATTCAAGTTTGAAAACTTAATGCATCCTGCACATAATACAAACATAGAGAACTACACAAAATTCCAGGTTAACTAAAACCTAGAGAGGAAAAGCAAAAAAATTTTAGGAGAAAATATAAGAAAATGTCTTTATGAATTTAGGTGAAAGAAGGATTTGCTAAGACAAAGAAGCACAAACCAGTAAGTAAAACAAGGTTAGATTTTGTAAATGAAAATTTAAATTATTTCTACATTCCAAGACACCATAAACACATTGAAAAGAGCAGAATGGGTATTTTAAATGCATGCAACTGACAAAGTATTCACCTTCAGAATAATACATGTATGTGTGTGTGTGTGTGTGTGTGTGTGTGTGTGAGGGTTATTTTGTGTGTGTATAATAAAAGCAAACAAATATAAATGGGGAAGCAACACACAGAGGCGTTTCACACAAAGGACACCAGAGTGGCTAAAAATCATTCAAGAAAAATGAATAACCTCACTGTTAATCAAGGAAGTACATGATAAGAAGCAATTAAAATCCAAGTGGGTAAATACTAGCTGTGGGAGATGTAAAACTCTAAATCTCATAAAATTGCTAGTAGGTGTTTAAAGACAGACTGGCCACTTTGGAAAGCAACTTAGTTAATATCTGAACCAAGTAATTTTACTCCTGAGAACATAACCTTGTGCCAAATAATTCCACTCCTGGGTATATACCCTATAGAATATCTTGCATATGTATACTGGAAGATAATGTGTGACAATTTTCAATGCAGAGGGTTTTGTGGTAGCAAAGACATTAGAAATAATCAAAATGTCCAACAAATGTAGAATGAATAAATACATTATGGAATATTTACTCAAATGAAAATGAATATAATAGTATAAGCATTGATTACCTCAAAAATATACATTTGAACCAAAAAATCATGTTATATGTAAATACTACAGTGTGGCAACTCTGTTTATATTTCATTCATGCAGAATGAAATTTTATGTCTATCAAATTCAGGAACAAAGCTTCCTTTGGAAGGTAGAGAAATGTGCTTTGGGCAAGAATTCATGGTCAACTTCAATTTATTTGTAATGTTTAATTTCTTAACATGGCAATGGGTGCATGAGTGTTACTTATTACCTATGCAAAAAGTGCATAACTTTATTTGATAAAAAAAGCTTTATTTGATTAAAAAATACACTTACAAAAAAAGAATGTGTAGGAGTTTAAAGACTCTGTTAAGAATATGTGAAGGAACACTATCAATTTTTTATGCCATATTAGCTTAGATTTCTCTGGAGAATCTAACGACCCAGTGATTCAAAGAAACATTTACATGTGCATGATTACTGTTGCAACTAAATGTGAACCTTTAATTTCTGTGGAAAATGCAAGAACTGTACGGTTTGACCATTCTGTAAGAATACAGAACACGTTCAGACACTCTCATCCAGCCTCACCATACACTTCTGTATACAGGCATCTGAAAAAGCATTATACCAAAACACCTCAGCGGTTTTTATTTAACATCTTTACTAGAGTATAATTGCTTTACAATGGTGTGTTAGTTTCTGCTGTATAACAAAGTGAATCAGCTACACATATACATATAACACCATATTTCCTCCCTCTTGCATCTCCCTCCCAACCTCCCTATCCCACCGCTCTAGGTGGTCACAAAGCACCAAGCTAATCACCCTGTGCTATGTGGCTGCTTCCCACTAGCTAGCTATTTTACATTTGGTAGTGTATGCATGTCAATGCCATTCTCTCACTTCGTCACAGCTTACCCTTCCCCCTCCCCGTGTCCTCAAGTCCATTCTCTACGTCTGCATCTTTATTCCTGTCCTCCCCCTAGGTATTACAGAACTTTTTTTTTTAGATTCCATATATACGTGTTAGCATACGGTATTTGTTTTTCTCTTTCTGACTTACTTCACTCTATATGACAGACTCTAAGTCCATCCACCTCACTACAAATAACACAATTTTGTTTCTTTTTATGGCCGAGTAATATTCCATTGTATATATGTGCCACATCTTTCTTCATTCATCTGTCCATGGACAATTAGGTTGCTTCCATGTCCTGGCTATTGTAAATAGAGCTTCAATGAACATTGTGGTACATGACTCTATTAGAATTATGGTTTTCTCAGGGTATATGCCCAGTAGTGGGATTGCTGGGTCATATGGTAGCTCTATTTTAGTTTTTTAAGGAATCTCCATACTGTTCTCCATAGTAGCTGTATCAATTTACATTCCCACCAACACTGCAAGAGGGTTCCCTTTTCTCCACACCCTCTCTAGCATTTACTGTTTGTAGATTTTTTAATGATGGCCATTCTGACTGGTGTGAGGTGTTACCTCATTGTAGTTTTGATTTGCATTTCTCTAATGATTAGTGATGTTGAGCATCCTTTCATGTGTTTGTTGGCAACATGTATATCTTCTCTGGAGAAATGTCTATTTAGCTCTTCTGCCCAGTTTTGGATTCGGTTGTTTGTTTTTTTGATATTGAGCTACATGAGCTGCTTGTAAATTTTGGAGATTAATCCTTTGTCAGTTGCTTCATTTGCAAATATTTTCTCCTATTCTGAGAGTTGTCTTTTCATCTGTTTATGCTTTCCTTTACTGTGCAAAAGCTTTTAAGTTTCACTAGGTCCCATTTGTTTATTTTTGTTTTTATTTCCATTTCTCTAGGAGGTGGGTCAAAAAGGATCTTGCTGTGATTTATGTCATAGAGTGTTCTGCCTATGTTTTTCTCTAAGAGTTTGATAGTGTCTGGCCTTACATTTAGGTCTTTAATCCATTTTGAGTTTATTTTTGTGTATGGTGTTAGGGAGTGCTCTAATTTCATTCTTTTACATGTACCTGTCCAGTTTTCCCAGCACCACTTATTGAACAGGCTGACTTTTCTCCATTGTATATTCTTGCCTCCTTTACCAAAAATAAGGTGATCATAGGTGTGTGGGTTTATCTCTGGCCTTTCTATCCTGTTCCATTGATCTGTTTTTGTGCCACTACCATACTGTCTTGATTACTGTAGCTTTGTAGTATAGTCTGAAGTCAGGGAGCCTGATTCCTCCAGCTCCGTTTTTCTTTCTCAAGATTGCTTTGGTATTCGGGGTCTTTTGTGTTTCCATACAAATTGTGAAATTTTTTGTTCTAGTTCTGTGAAAAATGCCATTGGTACTTAAATAAGGATTGCATTAAATCTGTAGATTGCTTTGAGTAGTATAGTCATTTTCACAATGTTGATTCTTCAAATCCAAGAACATAGTATATCTCTCCATCTCTTTTTATCATCTTTAATTTCTTTCATCAGTGTCTTGTAGTTTTCTGCATACAGGTCCTTTGTCTCCTAAGGTAGGTTTATTCCTAGGTTTTTTATTCTTTTTATTGCAGTGGTAAATGGGAGTGTTTCCTTAATTTCTCTTTCAGATTTTTCATCATTAGTGTGTAGGAATGTAAGAGATTTCTGTGCATTAATTTTGTATCCTGCTACTTGACCAAATTCATTGATGAGCTCTAGTAGTTTTCTGGTAGCATCTTTAGGATTCTCTATGTATAGTATCATGTCATCTGCAAACAGTGACAGTTTTCCTTCTTCTTTTCCAATTTGGATTCCTTTTATTTCTTTTTCTTCTCTGATTGCTGTGGCTAAAACTTCCAAAACTATGTTGAATAATAGTGGTGAGCATAGGCAACCTTATCTTGTTCCTGATCTTACAGGAAATGGTTTGTTTTTCACCATTGAGAATGAGGTTGGCTGTGGGTTTGTCATATGTGGCCTTTATTATGTTGAGGTAAGTTCCCTCTATGCCTACTTTCTGGAGGGCTTTTATCATAAATGGGTGTTGAATTTTGTCAAAAGCTTCTGCATCTATTGAGATGATCATATGGTTTTTCTCCTTCAATTTGTTAATATGGTGTATCACATTGATTAATTTGTGTATATTGAAGAATCCTTGCATTCCTGGGATAAACCCCACTTGATCATGGTGTATGATCCTTTTAATGTGCTGCTGGATTCTGTTTGCTAGTATTTTGTTGAGGATTTTTGCACCTATGTTCATCAGTGATATTGGGCTGTAATTTTCTTTTTTTGTGACATCTTTGTCTGTTTTTTTTGGTATCAGGGTAATGGTGGCCTCATAGAATGAGTTTGGGAGTGTTCCTCCCTCTGCTGTATTTTGGAAGAGTTTGAGAAGGATAGGTGTTAGCTCTTCTTCTCTAAATGTTTGATAGAATTTGCCTGTGAAGCCATCTGGTCCTGGGCTTTTGTTTGTTGGAATATTTTAAATCACAGTTTCAATTTCAGTGCTTGTGACTGGTCTGTCTATATTTTCTATTTCTTCCTGGCTCAGTCTGGGAAGGTTGTGCTTTTCTAAGAAATTGTCCATTTCTTTCAGGTTGTCCATTTTATTGGCATATAGTTGCTTCTAGCAATCTCTCATGATCCTTTGTATTTCTGCAGTGTCAGTTGTTACTTCTTTTTCATTTCTAATTCTATTCATTTGAGTCTTCTCCCTTTTTTCTTGATGAGTCTGGCTAATGGTTTATCAACTTTATCTTCTCAAGGAATCAGCTTTTAGTTTTATTGATCTTTGCTATTGTTCCTTCATTTGTTTTACATTTATTTCTGATCTGATCTTTATGATTTCTTTCCTTCTGCTAACTTTGGGGGGGGGGGTTGTTCTTCTTTTGCTTTAGGTGTAAGGTTAGGCTGTTTATTTGAGATGTTTTTTGAGGTAGGATTGTATTGCTATAAACTTTCCTCTTAGAACTGTTTTTGCTGCATCCCATAGGTTTTGGGCCATGTGTTTTCACTGTCATTTGTTTCTAGGTATTTTTTTATTTCCTCTTTGATTTCTTCATTGATCTCTTGGTTATTAAGTAGTGTATTGTTTAGCCTCCATGTGTTTGTATTTTTTACAGATTTTTTCCTGTAATTGATATCTAATCTCATAGCATTGTGGTTGGAAAAGATACATGATATGAATTCAATTTTCTTAAATTTATCAAGGCATGATTTGTGACCCAAGATATGATGTATCCTGGAGAGTGTTCCGTGAGCACTTGAGAAGAAAGTGTTTTCTGTTGTTTTTGGATGGAATGTCCTATAAATATCAATTAATTCCATCTTGTTTAATGTATCATTTAAAGCTTGTGTTTCCTTATTTATTTTCATTTTGGATGATCTGTCCATCGGTGAAAGTGGGGTGTTAAAGTCCCCTACTATGATTGTGTTACTGTTGATTTCCCCTTTTATGGCTGTCCACATTTGCCTTATGTATTGAGGTGCTCCTATGTTGGGTGCATAAATATTTACAATTGTTGTACCTTCTTCTTGGATCGATCCCTTGATCATTATGTAGTGTCCTTCCTTGTCTCTTGTAATAGTCTTTATTTTAAACTCTATTTTGTCTGATATGAGAATTGCTACTCCAGCTTTCTTTTGATTTCCATTTGCATGGAATATCTTTTTCCATCCCCTCACTTTGAGTCTGTATATATCCCTAAGTCTGAAGTGGGTCTCTTGTAGACAGCATATATATGGGTCTTGTTTTTGTATCCATTCAGCCAGTCTATCTTTTGGTGGGAGTATTTAATCCATTTACATTTAAGGTAGTTATCGATATGTAGGTTCTTATTACCATTTTCTTAATGGTTTTGGGTTTGTTATTGTAGGTCTTTTCCTTCTCTTGTGTCCTGCCTAGAGAAGTTCCTTTAGCATTTGTTGTAAAGCTGGGTTGGTGGTGCTGAATTCTCTTAACTTCCGCTTGTCTGTAAAGGTTTTAATTTCTCCGTCGAATATGAATGAGATACTTGCTGGACAGAATAATCTTGGTTGTAGGCTTTTTCCTTTTATCACTTTAAATGTGTCCTGCCACTCCCTTCTGGCTTGCAGAGTTTCTGCTGAAAGATCAGCTGTTAACCTCATGGGAATTCCCTTGTATGTTATTTGTTGCTTTTCCCTTGCTGCTTTTAATATTTTTTCTTTGATTTTAATTTTTGATAGTTTGATTAATATGTGTCTTGGGATGTTTCTTCTTGGATTTATCCTGTATGGGGCTCTCTGTGCTTACTGGACTTTATTGAGTATTTCCTTTCCCATATTAGGGAAGTTTACAACTATAATCTCTTCAAATATTTTCTCAGTCCCTTTCTTTTTCTCTTCTGCTCCTGGGACCCCCTATAATTCCAATGTTGGTACGTTTAATATTGTCCCAGAGGTCTCTAAGACTGTCCTCAATTCTTTTCATTCTTTTTTCTTTATTCTGATCTGCAGTAGTTATTTCCACTATTTTATCTTCCAGGTCACTTATCCATTCTTCTGCCTCAGTTATTCTGCTACTGATTCCTTCTAGAGAATTTTTAATTTCATTTATTGTGTTGTTCATCATTGTTTGTTTGCTCTTTAGTTCTTCTAGGTCCTTGTTAATTGTTTCTTGTATTTTCTCCATTTTATTTCCAAGATTTTGGATCATCTTTGCTATCATTACTCTGAATTCTTTTTCAGGTAGACTGCCTATTTCCTCTTCATTTGTTTGGTCTGGTGGGTTTTTACCTTGCTCCTTCACCTGCTGTGTGTTTCTCTGTCTTCTCATTTTGCTTAACTTACTGTGTTTGGGATCTCCTTTCACAGGCTGCAGGTTCGTAGTTCCCATTGTTTTTGGTGTCTGCCCCCAGTAGCTAAGGTTGGTTCAGTGGGCTGTGTAGGCTTCCAGGTGGAGGGGACTGGTGCCTGTGTTCTGGTGGATGAGGCTGGATCTTGTCTTTCTGGTGAGCAGGACCACATCTGGTGATGTGTTTTGGGGTGTCTGTGACCTTATTATGATTTTAGGCAGCCTCTGTGCTAACGGGTGGGGTTGTGGTCCTGTCTTGCTAGTTGTTTGGCATAGGGTGTTCAGCATTGTAGTTTGCTGGTCATTGAGTGGAGCTAGATCTTGGCGTTGAGATGGAGGTCTCTGGGAGAGCTTTTGCCGTTTGATATTACAAGGAGCTGGGAGGTCTCTGGTGGACCAATGTCCTGAACTTGGCTCTCCCACCTCAGAGGCACAGGCCTGACACCTGTCCAGAGCACCAAAACACTGTCTGCCACATGGCTCAGAAGAAAAGGGAGAAAGAAAGAAAGAAAGAATGAAAAGAAAGGAAGGAAGGAAGAAGGAAAAGGGAAAAGAAAGAAAGGAAGGAAGGAAGAAGGAAAAGGGAAAAGAACGTTATTAAAATAAAAAATTTTTTAAATTAAAAAACTAAAAAGTAATAAAAAAGAAAGAAGAAAGCAACCAAACCAAAAAACAAATCCACCAATGACAACCAGTGCTAAAAACTATACAAAAAAAAAAAAAAAATCCAAAAAGGACAGATAGAACCCTAGGACAAATGGTATAAGCAAAGCTATACAAACAAAATCACACAAAGAAGCATACAAATACACAGTCAGAAAAAGAGAAAAAGGAAATATATTTTTTTAAAAAAAAAAAAAAAGGAAGAGAGCAGCCAAATCAATAAACAAATCTCCCATGATAATAAACTCTAAATACGAAACTGAGATAAACATAAAACCAAAAATAAATTAGATGCAGAAAGCAAACCCCAAGTCTACAGTTGCTCCCAAAGTTCACTGCCTCAATACTGGAATGATTCACTGTCTATTCATGTATTCCAGAGATGCAGGGTACATCAAGTTGATTGTGGGGATTCAATCCACTGCTCCTGAGGCTGCTGGGAGAGATTTCCCTTTCTCTTCCTTGTTCGCACAGCTCCTGGGGTTCAGCTTTGGATTTGGCCCTGCCTCTGCGTGTAGGTCACCTGAGGGCATCTGTTCCCCCACTGCCAGACAGGATGGGGTTAAAGTAGCAGCTGATTCGGGGGCTCTGGCTCACTCAGGCCGCGGGGAGGGAGGGGCATGGAATGCAGGGCGAGTCTGCAGCGGCAGAGGCCGGCATGACGTTGCACCAGCCTGAGGTGCACCATGTGTTCTCCCAGGGAAGTTGTCCCTGGATCACGGGACCCTGGCAGTGGCGGGCTGCACAGGCTCCGGGAGGGGAGGTGTGGAGAGTGACCTGTGCTCGCACACAGGATTCTTGGTGGCTGCAGCAGCAGCCTTAGCGTTTCATGCCCGTCTCTGGGGTCCGCACTGATAGCCGTGGCTCGCACCCATCTCTGGAGCTCATTTAGGCAGTGCTCTGAATCCCCTGTCCTCGCTCACCCCAAAACAATGGTCTCTTGCCTCTTAGGCAGGTCCAGACTTTTCCCCGGACTCCCTCCTGGCTAGCTGTGGTGCACTAGCCCCCTTAAGGCTGTGTTCATGCAGCCAACCCCAGTCCTCTCCCTGGGATCTGACCTCCGAAGCCCAAGCCTCAGCTCCCAGCCCCCACCCACCCTTGTGGGTGAGCAGACAAGCCTCTCGGGCTAGTGAGTGCTGGTTGGCACCGATCCTCCGTGCGGGAATCTCTCCACTTTGCCCTCCGCACCCCTGATGCTGGGCTCTCCTCCATGGCTCCAAAGCTTCCCTCCCATTACCCCCTGTCTCCACCAGTGAAGGGGCTTCCTAGTGTGTGGAAACTTTGCCTCCTTCACAGCTCTCTCCCAGAGATGCAGGTCCTGTTTCTATTCTTTTGTCTCTGTTTTTTCTTTTTTCTTTTGCCCTACCCAGGTACGTGGGGAGTTTCTTGCCTTTTGGGAAGCCTGAGGTCGTCTGCCAGCGTTCAGTAGGTGTTCTGTAGGAGTTGTTCCACATGTAGATGTATTTCTGATGTATTTGTGGGGAGGAAGGTGATCTCCATGTCTTACTCCTCTGCCATCTTGAAAGTCTCTCCCTACCTGTATTGTTTTTATTTTGTAAAAATAATTTATTCTATGGGCTCTGGTGAAAAGTCATGGTTCATTGAGTAAATATTGACTTAAGGCACACAGCAGAGCAATTCTCTCTCCAGCATATGTGTGACAAGATGGAGAGCCATCTGTTTGCTGAAGATAGGACATTATGACAATATATCCACTTTGAAATACAGCTCTATATACACACCCTAACTGCTATACAGTTACATATGAATTTTAAAAAAAAAATTCCAGCTTACAAATGCTGTCACCCCAGAATATAATCCTTATCCACAACTCACCACAGGTTTGCAGGAGTACAATTACTGAGAGTCACTTAATGTGGAGATATTAAGCTTCACCTCATTGTAACAATAAAAAAAATTATGTTCCTTTTGTCACCACCATTTTAAAAGACAGGATAGATGCACAAGGCCATGTTGCAAAATGGAAGAGTGACTGATGATGGTAAACCAGTTTTTATTTTTAATTTAATCTTTTTAAGAACTGTGGTTTCCAACAGTTGTTGAATCATCATCTGCTGAAGAAGAATGTGAACTTGGGGTAATGGAGGCTAAACAAATCCTTAGAGAACCCCATTATATATAATGACGTATGATTCAAATGTGAGGGAAATTAGGGAAGTTTAGAATTTCCACAACATACATAGAAAATTTTTGATGACTATATGTCAAGAATAATAAAATTGTACTCAAGTGAGAATGGTTGGCACTACATTAAGTTAATTAGACAAACACTGGGAAAGGATGAGTTTAACAGTTAAAAAGAAATTTGTGCTTAAGCTATTGGGGAAAAAATGCACATAAATATTAAGAAAAACAAAGTTGGTCAAGAAGAAGATGCAAAATATGTTAAAGATTCAAATTAACTTAATTTTCAAAAAATGGCTAAAGTAGAATATCTACTAGAGATATTTTCTCAAGAATCAAATAATTACCTCAAATGGGACTAAAGCTTATTTTAAAATGGGGAGAGATACAATAGGTTAGAAACTAGACCAGTAGAGGGAGCATAATATAGTTGGTCAACGAAGACACTAAGCATGGTTAAGATCTCTGTTAAGCAAATATATAAAGATTGGGAGAATTATTCACTTTTATTTTAGATATGAATTCTCAGATGCAAAGATATCTATTAATGATTACAAGTAATTTAAAATTCCATCCTCCCAATTTAATACATTGTTTCAGTTGAATTCAGTTATTTGTATTGTAAGAACAAAATTAAGTATATTCGTATAAAAAATGTGAATGTTAAAAAAATAAATGCAAGATTTTGTAAAAATAAATTAACTTAATACTATGGCAAGTAAAACAATGGGGTAAAGTTTAGTTGCAGAGCTGTGATGGTGGAAACTATGAATAAAATACATCAGAGTAATCAAGTGGTAGCAAAATATTTTGATTCTTAAGATAAAAAATCTAATTTTCTCTATGCCTATGTAGAGGGACACCATATTGCAGCTATCCTACCTGATACCAGTAAAATTTTTTACAAATATTGAATCTGATTATGTGAACAGAAATAATGTCACATGTTTATGAGTCTGGAAGGTTAAAAAGAAAGATATCAAGGTGGACTTAGTTAATTTTATAATACTTTACCTCTGGGGTGTTTGATTAATGTTCATTGATGCTGCTTGTGACTCTGAAGAAGCAAGTGATAGATGCTAAAAACGATTTCAAAAGGATACATTATGATGGAAGATGAAGGAATGGAAAGGATTTCTATGCTGGAGAAGGGAAATAAAACTGAGTGAGGGTCCCTGGGAGGGTGTATTTGCAATATTCTGCAAGTTTGTGGCATAATATTATTCTGCAAAGGAAGTCTGTCTAAAAGTAAGAAATTTAGCAGATGTAGTCGTCATCCTATGGAGTGTGTGTTATAAGCACTTAGTGCTAGACTGATGAACTATGTCATAAAAAGCAGCGACCTTCAGGAACATGACAATCTTTGAGGTTTTAATGAGGAAATCCAACCATGTCTTCTCTTTTTTCCAAATCCCTTCCTCCACCCCACAAAGAAAAGTCAGGCTAGAAACCTTTCCAACTATTGCTGTTGAAACTGTTTCACGGAAGTGATCTTGCAAAAGAGAAAGTATAAGCATATGTCCAGGCTTTCAGGATGATACAGTGTTGTATAGTAGCAATTAAAATGAGGAAGTTGTCAGGGCTAGAAATATAATTTGGGAGGTCTAGGTAGAAAAAAATCCAGTAGAGATTCATTTGTCTATAAACATGATTTGAATTGGGTCTGTATAAATACAGGGAATAAATCAGGACCAGAATAAATAAATAAAAGTCATATGAGCATCCTAAAAAAAAAAAGAATCAGGACCAGATATTCAACCAGAATCCAGAATATGTCAACTTCTGAAACAGGATTATAGTGACTTCAGGGTCAAAACTGCACCAGAACCACACTGTGCTTACAATAGCAAATCATGTCATTTCCTCTGTGTTTACACACAGGTACACACATTAGTGTTAATTTATATACTGCAGTGAAGATAATTCTATATAATGCCCCCAAAATGAGTTCAGTTCTTCTCCACTGAGGCTTTTATTGTAATTATAGTATATTGAGTTTGAATAGAACCACAGAGATGCTGCTAAATGACTAAATATTGCATACATGAGGAAAACAGCATTTTAAAAAAGTGGTGCCTGAATAAAGTCTCTTCCAGTTGAGAAAGATCCTCTACACACACACACACACACACACACACACACACATCTACACAGCCTCCCACATAATAACTTACATATTAGATTTTTCCTTAGAAAATTCGTTATCAAGTCATTCTGATATATGTAAAATAAAAATAATTCTCTTAATAATGGCTTTAGAAGCTAATAAATCTTTAAGCTTTTCATATCCTATTTTAGCTAAAATCAGCTTTGAAAATTAATGTACATTATACTTGCTAAATTTAGGAATGGAGTATAATTCTAGGTAATTTAAGAACCACAATACATAGTTTCAATTTTTTAAAAAGTTCCTAAAAATAATAAAAAATAAAATTAATTAATTAAAAGTTCTGGCTAGACAATCTTACAGATATTCAGTGGTTCATGTGTCTATTTTATTTTAGCTAAAATGTACAATGAAAACTATAAGGCAAAGAAAAGATACAACATGATCTTTAGAGAAACTTATAAGATTCGAAACAGAATACATTTGGTTTGGAAATGATAATATTTTAGCTTTAATAACTTGATTATGTAAAATGTTCTCAATTACACAGTGATGAAGTCTCAGTTCAGTGAGTTCAGTTAAATTAAAGCATATACCACAATTTGCAAAATAGTTATGATATTTGATCAAATATTCATTTGGAAAGGTTATCAGAATACTTAAAATAACGTTATAAACACATTTATAAGTATACAAAATAATTAAATGTGACATTATTTACTCTATGCTTATGTCTGCTTATTAAAGAACATTGACAATAAATAAATAATTCATAAGGTAAAGTTTTAGTTTTAATTTGAGCTCTAATATTTAGTTACTGAAATGAGAAAAATCAATCTTGTTTTCACTAACCATCTCTAAATGAAACATTGCCTGCAGTTGATTGTAATTTAATTATACTATTAAGTTTATCTTTTAAAATCTCACTGTATGAATTTTGGCTTTCAATTACATATTACCAGCAGAAAAATTGCCATGAACATGATTACAAACTACCCCAGTGCGAAATTCATTACGAAGTCAACATGCCTACTTACCATGGTTGTCTCAGCGATCGAACCAAAGCTGTTTATGAATATGTTGCACGTGACATTAACTGGAGAGCCTGAAAAAGAGATTAAAACAGAAAAGCTGTTTAGATACTGATCGAAAATATTTTCAAGTAGCTCCATGCCTCTAATTTGTAGTTTAAAAAAAAAAAGAATTCAAAGCATTTCATTATCTGGCTACAAAGCTTTGTCATTAGACTTGATAGCTATACAAGTAAAAAACACTGAAATATTGTGTGGTAGGGGTTAAGATAACTCAGTTAATCTCTGCCCAAGCTAGTCAGATAAAATCACACACAAAAGCTGATATCTAAGCCTAATTTATTTTGTTTGTTTTTACATGAACGTAATTGAGTCACTTAATTTTACAAGGTTTGCTACAAAAAAAGACAGCAGCCCCTTCCCCTATACCCCCATTTAATCCCTCCCTGGAGATGATCACTTCAACTCATTTAAACAACTCTTTGGATGTTTACCTCAATTTCTCTGAACAATAAGTTTATTTTACTCCTTTAGATGTTTTCATTTTAGACATATGTTCTGACGGCCACAGCAGAAGGTAAGGATTTTGCTTTCTTTCACACCTTATTCCCACCCCTGCTACCTTACACCTTTTTTCTGTCCTCCCATTACCCAAATACAGCTACATTGTCACTGTTGTTAGATCACTATTCACTTTTTACTTTATTATGACAAGGTAAATGTTACCTCCAACTAACCATATAATATACTATGATCACTCTTTCCTACAGAACATGTTCCTGAGGTAGATAATTGTTTTATGTATTTCACATAGTTTCCTCCATAGGTATCATTAACTTATGCACAAGTTCTGAAATGTCTAAACTGTGTTTCTGTATCAGACTCATCAGATCCTCTATTAACTTTCTCTTCCATCAGGCTTACTCCATCCTAGATTTGTTGTCCTGGAGCATAGCAGTCATCTTATGCTTTCCCATAATCCTCCTACTGGAGATGCTCATCCTTCTCCTTTGTGGGACCTCTTTTCGTGGTCCCCATTCCTTCTTCTTTCTTGGCCCATTTCTTCATTTTAGTGGAACATGTCCTTCAGTAATTTTTTGAGAAATGGTGCATAACGATGTGAAGCTTTTCAGAACTTGCTTATTTACAAATGTTCTTTTTTATGCCCTCACACTTAATTAACACCTAGATTTGGTACCACATTTTAGGCTGGAAATTGTTTTTTCTTCTGAATTTTAAAGACATTTCTTCATTAGCTTCTATTTTCTAGTATTGCTGTTGAAAGCTCCAAAGCCATTCTGATTGTTGATCCTTTGTCAACATAAAAGGGATGTTCTCTTTGTACCAATATTTTTATTCTTTAAAAAAACGGCTTCATTAGTTAAGATAGCTTATCACTCAAGGTTTTAATTTACATTTACTTAATTACTGGTGCACAAGTTTCATCTTTGCTTTTCTACTCATTTTCTGATAGCATTTATCTTGCCAGAATGAGGTACAGAAAAAAAAAATTATTTAAAAGTAAAGTCTAGGGCTTCCCTGGTGGCACAGTGGTTGAGAGTCCGCCTGCCGATGCAGGGGACATGTGTTCGTGCCCCGGTCCGGGAAGATCCTACATGCCGCGGAGCGGCTGGACCTGTGAGCCATGGCCGCTGAGCCTGTGCGTCCGGAGCCTGTGCTCCGCAACGGGAGAGGCCACATCAGTGAGAGGCCCGCGTACCGCAAAAAATAATAATAATAATAATTAATAAATAAAATTAAAAAATAAAGTCTATCCATAGGCCTATGAATTCTATGTACATTGAAATCACCTGGTGATCTTTAAAAAAGATTGATACATGATTCTTACCTTCTAATTTAGTTGGTATGACATGCAACCAAGGCACTGGTATTTTTAAAAGCTAGCTACATAATTCAGATGTGCAACATAAGAAATTCCAGAGTAGGAAACAGCTGTGGCCATTAGACCATAGGACTAAAGTGAATTGGGGTTTTATTAGAGATAGAGAAAATGAGAGACGGGAGTCAGGACTTAGAACAGCAAAGCTATTCATTTTAATAAGAGAGTTGACTATTATAAATTTGGTCAACCTGCTAACAAAACATGGTGGCTGTTATGTACTTAGAAAGAGCCCAAATTCTATTGCGTCGAGATGCCTAGAACATAACATTCAAACAGATATAGAGGATACATTGTTTGAAATATAAAGGATGGACATTTAAGAAAACCTCATAAAAGTTCTGAATCCTGGAGGTGCTATAATTAGTTATTACTAGTAGAATGGGTTTCTTTTTTAACTTTAAAAAACGTTTTTTCAAAATGTTATTTCTAAATATTAACAATTTTTTTAAAATTTGTAGGATGATAGAAATGTCTTGTCACCACGTAAGAGAAGAGAAAGCACAGGTATTGTACTCCACGATTATTTTATCCCACCATAAGAGAAGTATGAAGTCACAATTAACTGTTAGAAGATACATATATGTGTGTGTGTGTGTGTGTATATATATATATATATATATTTTTTTTTTTTTTTTCTTAATTTAAGTCTAAGGTGGTGAATTCTAAAATATATACACAGCCTGACTGGAATCTTGAAAAACTAAAAGCCAATCTTTGATATTCTCTAGGCTATTCTCTTTCTTCTTGAGAACTCTAAAATTCTGCTATTTTCGTTTGCTGTTAACAGCAACATGAATCTGGGGAATATCTTTTCCCTCAAGACATATTCTGTCATTGACTCAAATCCATTGGAGGAGGGAAAACGCAAACGTTTTAGTATTGGGTTAATTCATCTTCCAGTAGAATGAAGCTAGAGGTACATCCATGTTGGGGAAACATGACCCTGTAAGAAGCTGCTGCTACACAACTGCCAGCTCTATCTGACTGTGAACTCTTCGGCTGAAACTGCAATAAAGAAAAGTGGGGGGATGAATTTCTTATTTTAATTCAGCAAGGGGCAGAGCTTTTATTTTTTAGTCTCATCTTCTAAATTTAATCATTATACATAGAATTACAGATAATATTGGTGAAAAATAGGATGAAGGTGAAAATTCAGCATAGGCTTCAGTGACCTGAAGTTAGTAATGTCTGTTCTGATGCATTTCAGGGTCCCCTGAGAGCAGGTGCTGTACACCACATCCTAATGATTCCAGAAAGGTTCTGAAAGGGAGCGATATGAAGTACTGTGCTAGGAGGAGGACTCCTCTGATGCATTTGTTTTCTCCCTAAAATAACATGTTTCCATAGAAGAGCAATGGTCCCAGGAGAGGGGGCTACTTTAGGCTTTCACTAGCAGCTGGGAACATGATGCCTCACACTGTATGAACCAGACTCCAGCCCTTGCTTCTCCAGTGCCTCCCATCAGGTGCAGAAAACTTCCTAAGGTCAGAAAGTCAGCCTGCCCTAAGCTTTATTATCTAATCCATCAGTTATCAGATGTGTTCCTCGCCTGGTTATTAGGACATACAAAAGTGCTATTTAGTTTCCATTTTACTACTTATTTGTATGTATTCTCTTCTTCAGCATAAAGAAAGGTGAATGGATTCAGGCACCAAACTTTAATTTCAAATTTGAAAAATAGAGCACTCACTTGAAAGATATACATATAAGATATATACTCACATGATATATATATATATATATAATACATATATAGAATTTATTTTATTTTAAAGAAATTTAAAATATATTAAGGTATGAAGCAATTTGGAAATAAAGTCTACTGTTTTTAAAGATAATCTTGGGCTAGATCATAGAATTTATTCAATGTAATACCAAGGTATTTGGAATTTACTTTATGAACATGAAGGAGTCTTTACAGATTCTTGTTCATGAGAGTGTAGTAAACCAACACAACATGGTGAATGGTTGAATGGATAGCAAAAGCTTAAACATAGAGAAAACAGGAATTTATTGTAACAGTTTAGATGGGAAATACAATGGCCCTGACCAAGGACAGTGACAGTGGAGATAGAGTACAAGGAATGAAGTGGATACAGTTTATAAGGCAGTATATTCTACACTTTAAAATTCTGATCCATGTCAGATCAGGGGAGCAGTCTTGGAGTAGTCTTTCTACCCTCACTATTAATATATATTATATATTCAAAAATTTTGTAGGGAATGAAGCTCAGAGGGGATTGTAAATCTTCTATTGCCATTACAGAGAGCACCTGTTTAGCAGTCATTGGTCAATCTGGTACTTCTCTGTGCCAAAGCAAAAAACTGTTACATCCATCTAATACACTGCTATGTTTAGCAACAGAGCAAATAACTGCTATAGCATCCATATGGCAAATTGTGCTTTAAAATTGTTCATTGCCTTAGCCATCGTTGGCCTGAAAAGCAAATGACAGTAGTTGCAGATGTTTTCAGCAGCATGTCTTCTTTTAGATGCCTCTTAAAGAAACAGAACATGGGGCTTCCCTGGTGGCGCAGCGGTTGAGGGTCCGCCTGCCGATGCAGGGGACACGGGTTTGTGCCCTGGTCCGGGAGGATCCCACGTGCCGCAGAGCGGCTGGGCCCGTGGGCCGTGGGCGCTGGGCCTGCGCGTCTGGAGCCTGTGCTCCGCGGCGGGAGAGGCCGCAACGGTGAGAGGCCCGCGTATCGCAAAAAATAAAAATAAAAAAAGAAACAGAACGAGGCTTTTAAGCTCAGAGATGGACAAAGGCAAAATGGCAAAGTACAATGCAAAGTCTTGGCAGTTACATTATTGTTATTCATGTTGGGGAAAAATTGTTCACCAGGCAAATCTAGAGCAAATAAACATAGAGACAAAAAAATAACCCAAGTGTTCATGAAAATGACTCTAAAAAACTTTTAATGTAATGTTGCTTTAAAGCCACACCATTTCGAAAGACATAAGACTGCAATCAAAACATTAAATTTCAAAAAAATCTGTTTAGTGATTTGTTTTTATTTTAGATAAATATATATATTTATGGAGTCAGGTCATGAGGAAAGATATTTATTTTTTAATTGACAAAAGCATATTTGATTGCTGTAAATCCATATTTTAGATTTTTTTTAGATACTTGAAAAAAGGTTTGAAATTTATGGCATAAAAATAGGATCCAATTTATTCTTCCCTTTCCCTTCCCTTTCCTTCTTGAAAATGTAGCCGAAATCCATTCTCTTGGGCAGTACAAGATAGGCTTCCACGCTGGGGATGGCTGTGGGGAGTGTGGACAACTACAGCACAGTGAGAAGGACATCAGCAGGGAAGGATTTCACAGCATGGAGTGTTGAAGCCTGAGTGGGGCTGCCTTGCGTGGGGAGTGAGAGTCTGAACAGGACCCTGAGGAATTTGTGCAGGAGAGGGAGTGGCAGCAGACAAGGGAGATTCATTACATATTGATCAAATATGTAATTATATTAAGGATAATGGTAGCCTTACTGTCAAATGAGAGATTTAAAATATGGAGACTCAGAAACTAGAATAAATCTATGGTAGTAGAGATACCAGGGAGAACTCATGGTTTTCAGCAGATAGAGAATTAAATACATAGATCTAAATGAATATATGTGTGTGTGTGTATATACATGTGTGTATATGTATGTATACTTATGCATATATGTGTATGTATACTTATGCTTATATGTGTATGTATATAGATACATTCTGGCAGACACCAACTTAGCCAGTTAATCAAAGTGAACATCATCAGTCATGGTAAAAAATTAACATCGTCCACAACCTAATAAGATGCAATTAGGACACAGCATCACTGCTGTGATATTCCTATCAAGATGCATTACCTAAATTGAATCACGAGGAAACATGAGACTAATGCAAATCGAGGAATATTCTGTTAAATAAAGGAATAATAATATCTTTTTAAATGCCAAGATCATGACAGTCATAGGAAGAATGAGGCTCTGTTTGGACTGAAGGAGACAATGAGAAATGACCCCTAAAACACAAGACATGATTCTAAACCGGATTCTTTTGCTGTGAAGCCATTATTTAGATGGCTGATAAAATTTGAATGGGAGCCTGCAAATTAGATGGTAGCAATATATCCATGTTAATTTGCTTGTTTCAATGATTAGACTGTGGTTATCTAAGATAATGTTCTTTTTGGCATGATACACCCAAGTATTGGGGCATCAGGTCAACAACTTACTTTCAAGTGGTTTGGGCAAAAAAATAGTTTGTGCTATACTTGCAAATCTTCTGTTAGTTTCAGAATGCTTTAAAATAAAAAAAAGAGAAATAAGTACTACAGAGAGAATATATTAGAAAATAATCAGGGGCAGAGTCAAGATGGCAGACTAGGAGGACGCGGAATTCTCGTCTCCGCACAACTAGGGCACCTACCAGGCACCGGTGTGGGACCACAGACAGCTCAGGGGACAGGAGGAACCCCCAGCAACTGGGTAGGACGTGGAGTGTGGTGGGAGTGAGGGGAGGAGAAGTGGAGGCGGGACAGGACTGGCGTCCCTGAGGGGAGGCTGGGGAGGGGAAGGGATCCCACGCCCGAAGGGGGAAATTGGGGGACGACTGGGAGGGCAGAGGATCAAAAAGGAGCGTGGCCAGGTTTCCCCTGCCCACTTGGGCCCCCAGGAACCTGCTGAGATGCCAGGCGTGATCCTCTGCCCACCTAGGCCCCCTCCAGATGCATGGGTCCTGACGGAGTGGGAGGGAGGGAAGGGGGAGCAAATGTGAAGGCCAGACCTACGGGAACAGCACTCCTGAGGGGCGGCTGGGGGAGGGGAGGAATTCCTACACCCAGCAGGACCCACCTATGGATAGGGGTCCAGCAGCGATGGGGGAGACCCTGGGGGTGATGGGGGAGGGGCACAGAGGAACAGAACGGAACGTGGCCAATGCCTTCCCTGTCCACTTAGGCACCCGGAGCTTGTTGGGCCCCCAGGCCTCGTCCTCTGCCCTCTGAGCCTCCCTCCTGCCGTGCAGAGCAGAAGCCCCACCCCTACACCCCCACCCAGGGCCCCACCTCTACACTCCGAGACCCCCTCTGAGACCCCCTCCAACGCGCTGGGCCTAAACCCCACCCACACACCCTCACTCAGGGCCCCACCTCCAAACCAGAACTCCACACTCCAGAGGCCCTCCTTCCAACGTGCTGCCTCTCCCCTTCCACGCAGGTCCTAAGCAGAGGCCCCGCCCCACGCTCAAACATCACCGCCCCCCACCCGCCTAGGTCCCGCCCCACCCTAAACCCCACCACTGCCTAAGTTCCATCCCCTACTTAAACTCCACACCCATTAGCAAAGCTTTTTTTTTCTTTTTTCCTCTTTTACATTCGGGCTCTGTTTTACCTTGTTGATTCATTCTTATTGATTCATTTATATTTTTATTTTTCCTAAAAAATCTTTTATTTTTCTAATTTTATTTTATTCTTTATACTTTACTGTTCTTTCCTTTTGGCTTGTTCCCCCCGAACCCCCATTTTTTTTATCTTGTGGTTTTATTCTACCTTGTTGCAGTTGTTTCAATTATATTTCTAGTTTTCCTAATATATTTTTTATTTTTATATTTTTTTGTGGTATGTGGGCCTCTCACTGTTGTGGCCTCTCCTGCCGCGGAGCACAGGCTCCGGACGCACAGGCCCAGCGGCCATGGCTCACGGGCCTAGCCGCTCCGTGGCATGTGGGATCTTCACGGACAGGGGCACAAACCCGTGTCCCCTGCATCGGCAGGCGGACTCTCAACCACTGCGCCACCAGGGAAGCCCCTAATATATTTTTGATCTTTCTAATTTTATTTTGTTTTTTATTCTTTGATATTGTACTGTTCCTTTTTTTCTTTCTTTCCTTCTTTTTTTTTTTTGTGTGTGCACCACACCATGCAGCTTGTGGGGTCTTGGTTGCTAGGCTGGAGGTCAGGCCCGAGCTCCTGTTGTGGGAGCTCTGAGTCCAAACCACTGGACTAACAGAGAACCTCAGACACCAGGGAATATTAATCAGTGAGGCCTCCTGGAGGGCCGAATCTCAGCACCAAGACCCACCTTTATCCAACTGCCTGAAAACTCCAGTGCTGGATGCCTCAGGCCAAACAACCAGTAAGACAGGAATACAGCACCACCCATCCCAAAAAAATGAAATGACAAAAAATGTTACAGACAAAAGAGCAAGGCAAAAACCTACAAGACCAAATAAATGAAGACAAAATAGGCAAACTACCTGAAAAAGAATTCAGAGTAATGATAGTAAAGATAATCCAAAATCTCAGAAACAGAATGGAGAAAATACAAGAAACGTTTAACAAGGATCTGAAAGAAATAAAGTGCAAACAAACAGTGATGAACAACACAATAACTGAAGTTAAAAACACTCTAGAAGGAATCAATAGCAGAATAACTGAGGCAGAAGAACGGGTAAGTGAGCTGGAAGATAAAATGGTGGAAATAACTGCCAGGGAGCAGAATAAAGGATGAAAAGAATTGAGGACAGTCTCACAGACCTCTGGAACAACATTAAATGCACCAATATTCGAATTATAGGGGTCCCAGGAGAAGAAGACAAGAAGAAAGGTACTGAGAAAATATCTGAAGAGATTATAGTTGAAAACTTCCCTAACATGGGAAAGGAAATAGTCAGTCGAGTCCAGGAAGCACAGAGACTCCCATACAGGATAAATCCAAGAAGAAACATCCCAAGACACATATTAATCAAACTATCAAAAATTAAATAGAAAGAAAAAATATTAAAAGCAGCAAGGGAAAAGCAACAAATAACATACAAGGGAATCCCCATGAAGTTAACAGCTGATCTTTCAGCAGAAACTCTGCAAGCCAGAAGCGAGTGGCAGGACACATTTAAAGTGATAAAAGGGAAAAGGCTACAACCAAGATTATTCTGTCCAGCAAGGATCTCATTCATATTCGATGGAGAAATTAAAACATTTACAGACAAGCAAGAGTTAAGAGAATTCAGAATCACCAAACCAGCTTTACAACAAATGCTAAAGGAACTTCTCTAGGCAGGAAACAAGAGAAGGAAAAGACCTACAATAACAAATGCAAAACCATTAAGAAAATGGTAATAGGAACATACATATTGATAATTACCTTAAATGTAAATGGATTATGCTCCGACCAAAAGACATAGACTGGCTGAATGGATACAAACACAAGACTGGTACATATGCTGTCTACAAGAGACCCACTTCAGACTTAGGGACACATACAGAGTGAAAGTGAGGGAATGGAAAAAGATATTCCATGCAAATGGAAATCAAAAGAAAGCTGCAATAGCAATTCTCATATCAGACAAAATAGAGTTTAAAATAAAGACTATTACAAGAGACAAAGAAGGACACTACATAATGATCAAGGGATCAATCCAAGAAGAAGATATAACAATTGTAAATATATATGCACCCAACATAGGAGCACTTCAATACATAAAGCAAATACTAACAGCCATAAAAGGGGAAATCGACAGTAACACAATCATAGTAGGGGACTTTAACACCCACTTTCACCAATGGACAGATCATCCAAAATGAAAATAAATAAGGAAACACAAGCTTTAAATGATACATTAAACAAGATGGACTTAATTGATGTTTATAGGACATTCCATCAAAAACAACAGAATACAATTTCTTCTCAAGTGCACATGAAATATTCTCCAGGACAGACTATATCTTGGGTCACAAATCAAGCCTTGCTAAATTTAAGAAAACTGAAATCGTATCAAGTACCTTTTCTGACCACAATGCTATGAGACTAGATATCAATTACAGGAAAAAAACTGTAAAAAATAGAAACACATGGAGGCTAAACAATACACTCTTAAATAACCAAGAGATCACTGAAGAAACCAAAGAGGAAATCAAAAAATACCTAGAAACAAATGACAATGAAAACACGACGACCCAAAACCTATAGGATGCAGCAAAAGCAGTTCTAAGAGGGAAGCTTGTAGCAATAAAATCCTACCTCAAGAAACATCTCAAATAAACAACCTAACTTTACACCTAAAGCAATCAGAGAAAGAAGAACAAAAAACCCCCAAAGTTAGCAGATGGAAAGAAATCATAAAGATCAGATCAGAAATAAATGAAAAATGAAGGAAACAATAGCAAAGATCAATAAAACTAAAAGCTGGTTCTTGAGAAGATAAACAAAATTGATAAACCCTTAGCCAGACTCACCAAGAAAAAAAGGGAGAAGACTCAAATCAACAGAATTAGAAATGAAAGAGAAGTGACAACTGACACTGCAGAAATAGAAAGGATCATGAGAGAATACTACAAGCAACTATATGCCAATAAAATGGACAACCTGGAAGAAATGGACAAATTCATAGAAAAGCACAACCTTCTGAGACTGAACCAGGATGAAATACAAAATATACACAGACCAATCACGAGCACTGAAATTGAAACTGTGATTAAAAATCTTCCAGCAAACAGAAGCCCAGCACCAGATGGCTTCACTGGTGAATTCTATCAAACATTTAGAGAAGAGCTAACACTTATCTTTCTCAAACTCTTCCAAAATATAACAGAGGGAAGAACACTCCCAAACTCATTCTACGAGGTCACCATCACCCTGGTACCAAAACCAGACAAAGATGTCACAAAGAAAGAAAACAAGGCCAATATCACTGATGAAACAGATGCAAAAATACTCAACAAAATACTAGAAAATAGAATCCAACAGCACATTAAAAGGATCATACACCATGATCAAGTGGGTTTATCCCAGTAACGCAAGGATTCTTCAACATACACAAATCAATCATGTGAAACACCATATTAACCAACTGAAGGAGAAAAACCATAATGATCATCTCAATAGATGCAGAAAAATCTTTTGACAAAATTCAACGTACATTATAAAAAAATCTCCAGAAAGTAGGCACAGAGGGAACCTACCTCAACATAATAAAGGTCATATATGACAAACCCACAGCCAACATAATTCTCAATGGTGAAAAACTGAAACCATTTCCTCTGAGATCAGGCACAAGACAAGGTTGCCCACTCTCACCACTATTATTCAACATAGTTTTGGAAGTTTTAGCCACAGCAATCAGAGAAGAAAAAGAAATAAAAGGAATCCAAATCAGAAAAGAAGTAAAACTGTCACTGTTTGCAGATGACATGATACTATACATAGAGAATCCTAAAGATGCTACCAGAAAACTACTAGAGTTCATCAATGAATTAGGTCGAGTAGCAGTATACAAAATTAATGCACACAAAATTCTTGCATTCCTATACACTAATGATGAAAAATATGAAATAGAAATTAAGAAAACACTCTCATTTACCATTGCAACAAAAAGTATAAAATACCCAGGAATAAACCTACCTAAGGAGACAAAAATCCTGTATGCAAAAAACTATAAGACACTGATGAAAGAAATTAACGATGATAGAAACAGATGAAAAGATATACCATGTTCTTGGATTGGATGAATCAAAATTGTGAAAATCACTATACTACCTAAAGCAATCTACAGATTCAGTGCAATCCATATCAAACTACCAATGGCATTTTTCACAGAACAGGAACAAAAAATTTTACAATTTGTTGGAAACCCAAAAGACCCCAAAGAGCCAAAGCAATCTTGAGAAAGAAAAACGGAGCTGGAGGAATCAGTCTCCCTGACTTCAGACTATAGTACAAAGCTACAGTAATCAAGACAGTATGGTACTGGCACAAAAACAGAAATACAGATCAATGGAACAGGATAGAAAGCCCAGAGATCAACCCAAGCACATATGGTCACCTTATCTTTGATAAAGGAGGTAAGAGTATACAATGGAGAAAAGACAGCCTCTTCAATAATTGGTGTGAAAAACTGGACAGGTACATGTAAAAGAATGAAATTAGAGCACTCCCTAACACCATACACAAAAATAAACTCAAAATGAATTAAAGACCTAAATGTAAGGCCAGACACTATCAAACTCTTAGAGGAAAACATAGGCAGAACACTCTATGACATAAATCACAGCAAGATCTTTTTTGACCCACCTCCTAGAGAAATGGAAATAAAAACAAAAATAAACAAATGGGACCTAATGAAGCCTAAAAGCTTTTGCACAGCAAAGGAAACCATAAACAAGACGAAAAGACAACCCTCAGATTGGGGGAAAATATTTGCCAATGACGCAATTGACAAAGGATTCATCTCCAAAATTTACATGCAACTCATGCAGGTCAATATCAAAATAACAAACAACCCAATCCAAAAATGTGCAAAAGACCTAAACAGACATTTCTCCAAAGAAGATATACAGATGGCCAACAAACACATGAAAGGATGGTCAACATTACTAATCATTAGAGTAATGTAAATCAAAACTACAGTGAGGTACCACCTCACACCGGTCTGAAGAAAAGGGAACCCTCTTGCACTGTTGGTGGGAATGTAAATTGATATAGCCACTATGGAGAACAGTATGGAGGTTCCTTAAAAAACTAAAAATAGAACTACCATATGACCCAGCAGTCCCACTATTGGGCATATACCCTGAGAAAACCATAATTCAAAAAGAATCATATACTACAATGTTGATTGCAGAACTATTTTCAATAGCCAGGACATGGAAGCAACCTAAGTGTCCATTGACAAAGGAATGGATAAAGGAGATGTGGCACATATGTAAAATGGAATATTATTCATCCATAAAAAGAAGTGAAACTGAGTTATTTGTAGTGAAGTGGATGGACTCAGAGTCTGTCATACAGAGTGAAATAAGTCAGAAAGAGAAAAACAAATGCCATATGCTAACACACATATATGGAATGTATAAAAAAAAAGGTTCTAATGAACCTAAGGGCAGGACAGGAATAAAGATGCAGACATAGAGAATGGACTTGAGGACACGGGGAGGGGGAAGGGTAAGCTGGGATGAAGTGAGACAGTGGCATGGACATATATACACTACCAAATGTAAAATAGATAGCTAGTGGGAAGCAGCTGCATAGCACAGGGAGATCAGCTCGGTGCTTTGTGACCACCTAGAGGGACGGGATGGGGGGGGGGGAAGGGAGATGCAAGAGAGAGTGGATATGGGGATATATATATGCATATAGCTGATTCACTTTGTTATACAGCAGAAACTAACACAACATTGTAAAGCAATTATACTCCAGTAAAGATGTTGAAAAAAAAAGAATAAAAGAATCAAACAAAATCTAAAAATACAGGGTGCAGAATTTAAATCTGTGAACATTTCAGGTGTTCATCTACAGTTTTAGAAAGCCTTATTTTTTTTTTGAAGTTTTCAACTTTTTTTTTTACATCTTTATTGGAGTATAATTGCTTTACAATGCTGTGTTAGTTTCTGCTTTATAACAAAGTGAATCAGCTATACATATACATATGTTCCCATATCCCTTCCATCTTGAGTCTCCCTCCCTCCCACCCACCCTCCCTCCCACCCACCCTCCCTCTCCTACCCCTCTAGGTGGTCACAAAGCACCGAGTTGATCTCCCTGTGCTTTGCGGCTTCTTCCCACTAGCTATCTATTTTATTTTTGGTAGTGTATGTATGTCCATGCCACTCTCTCACTTTGTCCCAGCTTACCCTTCTCCCTCCCCATATCCTCCAGTCTATTCTCTAGTAGGTCTGCATCTTTATTCCCATCTTGCCCCTAGGTTCTTCATGACCATTTTTTTTTTATTCCATATATATGTGTTAGCATATGGTATTTGTTTTTCTCTTTCTGACTTACTTCACTCTGTATGACAGACTCTAGGTCCATCCACCTCACTACAAATAACTCAATTTCGAGAAAGGCTTATTTTTAAGAGATTTTTCTTGTTAAAATGACCTTGTATTACATAAAAATGAAAATAGAAAATACAGTTTTTTCAAAAAATAACTGTGAATTTTATTCAAGAAGCATTGTATCTGGATGGATAGGAATAATTAAAATGGATAAAGAAGATTCTAACACTTTCCCTGAAAAAAAAAATGTGCAGAAATGAGTAATAGGTACACATTCCATTCTGGGGATAGAATGAGTTATAGCAGAAGAGACTATGAAAATTGCACTTGTGATGTGGGAGAAAAGGATTAATATAGAGAAATATTACAGATGAAAAGACAGAAACCACAGAGACATAGTGAAGGTGAACAATGTTATTTCTAGATAAAGAGAATGGTCATTGGAGGCAGAATGATAAAACCTAACGAAAATGCAATAAATATATAGGAGGAATACACAAACAGGTGATTGCTGACAGAGTACTTTCTGCCTGAATCCAAATTAGTTTTAAGGTTATCAAAGACCAACTGAGCACCTAAACAATAGAGTCAAAGGAAAGAAACAAAATCTAGAAAAAGCTGGTAGACAGTCTAGTTAAATAATATTTTATTGTCTATGGATGTACTTTTATTTTCTATGCAATTGCTTTTTTTCTGTTAAACTGGTTTCCAGTTTCCAGTGATTCCTGGAAACTTCTATTTCAGGATGGAGGATCGAGCATAGTTTTCTTCTCTCCAAATGCATAAAAATGATATTATTGAATAAAAATGAGACTAGATATATCACACCAAAGAGAATGAGAGGAAAGTCAGAATTGGTTTAACCACATAAAATATAGAAGGCAGAAGAAAATGGTTGACAGACAAAACAGAGAAAAGTCTAAAATAAATGATGATTAGAACTGCATGGAGAAGGAAGCTAAGTGCTAAAAGGCACAAAGTTCAGGGTCATCATCCACAGGAAAGGAGGTGGGTAGTTAGGTTGGGCAGCAGGGGAGGCCATAGACGCCTGTCTCAGGAAGCTCCCTGCTCACTTATTCATAGTCCCCTAGAGCCAGGATGGCCTGGAATTTCCATGGGTTTGAAGGATGCACATAACTTTTTTTTTTCCTTTTGCAAACATAGCTTATTAAGGTGATTGGAAATAATATGATTCTGTAAGCAATGCTGACTTTTTAAATGTTTTCTTTTTCTAGCTTTATTGAGATATAAAAGGCATACAACATTGTGTAAGTTCAAGATGTACAACGTGTTGATTTGATACTGCAATAAGATGATGACTTTAGCATTAGCTAACACCTCCACCGTCACATAATTACTGTTTTTTTTTTGTGGTGAGAACTTTTAAGTCTATAATAGAGTACTGTTAACTATAATCTCAAGGCTATACATTAGATTCCCAGAATTTATTCAACTTCTCTTTGCAAAAATAAAAAAAAGTAACTGGGGAAAACAGGGTTCCTGCCAGTACCTCAAAATGAAAGTCATCGCTATTCTGGCATTTGGAGAACCCCAGACCAAAGCCTTGCCACTCAACACTCACCTAAAGCAAAGCTGTGCCCAGGGCAGTATCATCTCTGTCAGATTTCCTTTCCCAGAGAGAGAAACAGCAGAAAACTATCTCTCTCCATACACAGCAGACATAACATGTATCAGCACCCGGGCAAATCAACTCAGCCCTTCCTCAACGACAAAGCATTTCCATCACATGCAAGAAAACTAATGGCTTCAAGAGAGTGAACAAGATGAATAAACATAATTATTCCTGCAGGAAAAAAAGAGAAATTATCGGGCAGAAAAGAAAAACAGAAGAGGTAGAATGCAAGAATGGAGGCATCCAATTAGCAGTCTAGTTAGTGCAAAGAACTTTCATAGCACCTTCTTTGTAAAAGGCCTGGAAAGCCATCAAAGAGATTAAACAGATGCTCACTGGAAGTGACCAATTTTCCTTTTGGAGTGTTTGCCCCAAAGAAGTAGAATTGTGCTGAAGGTCTGCTGAGGCTATTCATCACTAATATTTTTGGACAATTTAATTTTTACCCAATTCAGGTCCACGATTTTTACTATTATCATAAAACAACAAACAGATAAACATACAAAATAACATCCGCCTGGCAATGTGCAACACAACCTTCCTGCAGTTTGTGTGGCTTATGCCTGTTACTGCAGTGTTTTCTCTCAAACAAATAGGATTTTTAAAAGGTGTACTTATTTTAGAGAAATGATACAAAATAGTACAAATAAGTATCATAATTTTGTTTAAAGAAAAATGTCTACATCTAGAGTTTTTCAAACTTAGCAGTATATAAAAGAGCAAATACAAAGTTACTTTTTTTTTTTTTTTTGCGGTATGCGGGCCTCTCACTGTTGTGGCCTCTCCCGTTGCGGAGCACAGGCTCCGGACGCGCAGGCTCAGCGGCCATGGCTCACGGGCCCAGCCGCTCTGCGGCATGTGGGATCTTCCCGGACCGGGGCACGAACCCGTGTCCCCTGCATCGTTAGGCGGACTCTCAACCACTGCGCCACCAGGGAAGCCCCAAAGTTACATTTTAATAAAGTCATTTTATAGTTTTTTAATAATTGTTCTTTTCTATGGTCTGGAAGGTAAATTTTGTTTTAATGTAAATGTACTTGTGAAAACAATCACAAATTTAAAATCAGTATTCCAGAAATAAATTTTATAATAATGTGTTTGAGACTGAAATAATTATCAGTAATATTATTGTTAAATGTTGATAATTTGAAAGGCGAAAATGCTGTCACATTATTATTATAATTTGCACTTCATTGATTGTTAATTAGGTTGAATATTCTAATTTATCTTCTGCAAATTGTCTGAGAATGTCTCTACTAAGATTTTTTGTTTTCCTCGTACGAAATTTATAAATTCCTGAAAGGTCAAACATACAGATTTTTCTCAATTTTATATTTTAAAAACATTTTCCTATTGTCTGATCAGTTATCTAGGTATTTTCTAGGTTTTTTTTTTTTTTTTCCATTAAGATTTTAATCCATGTCCAGTGGTCAGGACTCCGTGCTTCCACTGCAGGGACATGGGTTCCATCCCTGGTCGGGGAACTAAGGCCCTGCATGCTGCACAGCACAGCAAAAAAAAAAAAAAAAATTTTTTTTTAATCCATGAAGAAGTGAATACTAAATCATTTAAGTTATTGTAATATATTGTTACATCTGTTTGGCAAATTTCTGTTCCTATTCTTTTTTAAAAAATATATAGTTCATTTTGCTCCTTTATTTTTTTCAAAAAAATTAGACTAGTGGAATATCACATTATTGATAGACATGCCCCTAAAATCTCACAGTATTAATTCCTGGTTTTTGACAAATTAGAAGGGAAAGCATATATAATATCCACTTTAAATTAGTTCATTTGATTCAGTAGGCACATTTTTTAAAAGAGAAAGAAAATAGACAAGGGAATAGAGGGGAAGGTGGTAGGGTGATGACTGAAATAGGTGAAGGAGATTAAAAGTTATGAACTTCCAGCTGTAAAATAAATAAGTCAATGGCGATGTAATGTACAGCATAGGGAATATAGTCAACAATGTTGTAACAACTTTGTATGGTGACAGATGGTACCTAAACTCATTGCAATCATCATCTCATAATGTATAAAAATATCAAATCGTGAGATTGTACACAAACTAATGTAATGTTGTATGGTCCAAAGAAGACTAATTGTGAGAGCTATTAACATGAGAATATATTTCTTCTTTTAAGGCATATCTTTGACCAATATAGTGCTTGGAGGATTATTGGAAATAAGCTTTAGAATTTGGGGGGAAATCAATTTGAAAATTTATCTTGTTTAATCATCTGTCATACAGAGTGAAGTAAGTCAGAAAGAGAAAAACAAATACCATATGCTAACACATATATATGGAATCTAAAAAAATAAAAAGGTTCTGACAAACCTAGGGGCAGGACAGGAATAAAGATGCAGATGTAGAGAATGGACTTAAGGACATGGGGAGGGGGAAAGGTAAGCTGGGGTGAAGTGAGAGAGAGGCATGGACATATACGCACTACCAAATGTAAAATAGATAGCTAGTGGGAAGCAGCCGCATAGCACAGGGAGATCAGCTCAGTGCTTTGTGACCACCTAGAGGGGTGGGATAGGGAGGGTGGGAGGGAGGGAGATGCAAGAGGGAGGAGATATGGGGATATATGTATATGTATAGCTGATTAACTCTGTTATAGGGCAGAAACTGGCACACTATTGTAAAGCAATCATACTCCAATAAAGATGTTAAAACATAATAAAAAATAAAACACATGTCATATATTGTAGTAAGTAAAACAATTACCTTTAAAATTGGGTCTGATTCTTGCATCATACCCCGACGTCCTTCCCATTAATTTATCCAGAAAGTCAGAAGGTGACATTGGGGCACTTCGAGACCTTGCACTATCTGTTTCCTTTGTTGCAACCAAGCTGCAAATGAGAAAAAATAATACAGATTTTACCCAAAGAAAAAGTCTTCCTAACAGTTGTTACCTAGAAATAGAAAATAAAAACGCTAAGCAAAAAAAAAACCAAAAAAACAAAACTTTAAGTTCAATAAAACAAAAAAATACAGTTTGGGGCTTCCCTGGTGGCGCAGTGGTTGAGAGTCCGCCTGCCGATGCAGGGGACACGGGTTCGTGCCCCGGCCTGGGAAGATCCCACATGCCGCGGAGCGGCTGGGCCCGTGAGCCATGGCCGGCTGAGCCTGTGCATCCGGAGCCTGTGCTCCGCAACGGGAGAGGCCACAACAGTGAGAGGCCCATGTACCACACACACAAAAAAAAAATACGGTTTGAAAACACTAAAACAAAAAAAAGGTTTATATACTGTATAGTGAATATTATCATAGTGACAGGTATTTATAGATTTACAGTCAGAATTTATAATTTTTCACATGTATTCAGTAGTGACAATATTTGAGTTAAGTCTGGAAACAAAGCCACTCCAAATTATTAGGCTTCCAAAATTTGTATTTATCCAAATTTGATTTCTGATTGCAATTTTTAGCTAAAATTATCCTAAGTTGTTCAGACATAAGAAAATATGAAAGTTCAGCTGTGAAATACAATTCTTATTGCTTTTATAGAGGAAAAGAACATCACCTTTCAAGTTTTAAGAATTGTTCTCAACAGTAATAAAACTTCGGTCCTATAGGTTAAACAACAATGTTCTTTTCTTCAATTAGAGTGAGTGCTTCCTATATTAGTAACATACTCAGTTCAATTCATTCTGCTTTCACTTGGTGTCATTCATACACAGTACATTTTGTTCAGATCTAAAATTTGTGCATGGAGTTTGAGAAATTACCATAAATGTGGTCTGTGCAGTCGGCTATTATGGAATGAGAACCTGTGTCCAGGAAAGTTAAAGGGTTATTGTATTTTTTTCATTCAAACATTTTCCTTTTTCTGCAGCTGCTCACCCTAGAAGTCCACAAATGACTGAACCCCCGACCAGCTCCTCATTTACCTAGGTTGGTCCCAGAAGGTCTAGGCCTACTTGCTAATATCAAATGATTCTTTTTATCCACAGAGTTTGCTCAGAAAAGTGAAGCAGGTTTTCTGAACACACATCTGTTTGGAATATTTATATTCAACCTGACGTTACTTCCTGCGATTGTCAGTACCACGTCCTCCCAGCTCTGTCACTCAACTTAGAGCCTCGCCAAACCCTGAACCTTTGTGGTCACTCTCAGCAGTATCAAGTTATTAAATTCCTCCTGCCAGAATGTTTAATAAGAAGGGAAAATAAACCTTAGAGCCATCACCATTAAATCGTCTACCACACACATATATTCAGTAATTCATAATCACAATGGTAAAATCCAATATCAGTGGTAATATGAGAACAATATTTCTGAAAGTATAGTATCACAGTTAACAGCACCTATTAACTCTTGCCCTGTTCTAGAGGATATATCTAGTTCTGGACATTCTGAATCACTTATTTTCTCAATAACTTTCATTCTGTCTTTCTTTCTTTCTCTCTAAACAGAAGCTTCTTCTCTTCCTATTCTTCTGGTTCCATATTACTTTGTAAGCCTTTATCTCTGATTATTACTAGTCAGTTGAACTCCTTGCCATGCTGATCCCTGGAAAGGTTATTCTAATGTCATCATCATCATCATCATGAAAGGAAAAACAACGCTCCTCTCCTCTCAATAACTCCAGAACTTTCTTCTACCATCTGGTTTTAAGTAACTTTTACCTGCCCTCTTAAGCAGCATTTGTCCACTTTCCATGGCCCAAGAACAGCAGGCAGAAGAAGGCATTGTCAGAGCTCTCCTAGCTACATATTACTGCTTCTAAACTATTCCCTGTATTTCCTTTGCAAAACCCTTCCTTTCAGTTGTCAGAAAATAGTACATTCTTTCACCAACAAATAAACCAACTTACCTGGCTCTGAACCAGTAATACTGTGTCTCCCTACTTTTAAAAAAAAATTATAGGGCTTCCCTGGTGGCGCAGTGGTTGAGAGTCTGCCTGCCGATGCAGGGGACGCGGGTTCGTGCCCTGGTCTGGGAGGGTCCCACATGCCGCAGAGCGGCTGAGCCTGCGCGTCTGGAGCCTGTGCTCCGCAACAGTGAGAGGCCCGCGTAGCGCAAAAAAAAAAAAAAAAAAAAAAATTATAGTTAACTATGTACGCTGAATTGGCATTCCCTCACATTTTGCACTGAATGGGGGAGATTATCATAGGTTATCCATGTCAGCCCTATATGCAGTGACATGTATCCTTAGAAGAGAGATGCAGAGGTATATTTGATGGCAGGCAGAAGAGGGAAGGCAGTGTGGCCGAGAAGCAGAGATTAGAGTGATGTGGCCGTAGGCAAGGAATGCCGGCGTTCAACAGAGGCTGGAATAGGAAGGGACTGAGTCTCCCCTAGAACCTCCGAGGGAGCATGGTCCTCCTCACATCTTGTTTTGGGCCCAGTGAACTGATTTCAGACTTCTGGCATCCAGAACTCTGATAAAATAAATTTCCGCAGTTTTATGCCACCCAGTTTGTAGTAAATTGTTACAGCAGTCAGAGGAAACTAAAAGAAGCCTTCCTGTGAATTTTGCATTTTAGTTACTCTACCGTTCAAATCCAAAATTTCTCTGCTGTTCTTTCTGTAATTTCTATCTCTCTGTTGGTATTTTGTATTTGGTGAGATATTATTGTCATACTTTCTCTCCAGTTCTTTGGGCATGGTTTCTTTTAGCTCTTTGAATGTATTTAAAATAGCTGATTTACGGTCTTTGCCTAGTAATTGACTTTTCTGAACAAATTCTGTAAAGTCTATATTATTTATCGTATATGACTATGCGATATCTTTTCACTTAGCTTAGAGATCAGCTAATAATTGGACAGGGATTTTTTTTTAATTCCCAGGACCAATAAATCTCATAGTATTTGCTGGGGGTCCTGAGTTCATGGGGTTTTGCTTCAACTTTGAGTCAGGCAGTTGACAAATCTGCCTTAGCCTTTACCTCCTATTTACACAGGGCCCAAAGGCCCCCAGAGTTGAGAATTCAGGGTCTCCCTGGGTTCTTCCTGAGCATGCATACAGCCCTGGGTGTATTCATTTGCCAGGACTCTCTTAACAAATTACCACTGACTGGGTGGTTTAAACAACAGAAATTAATTTTCTCACAATTCTGGAGGCTAGGAATCCAAGATCAAGTTGTTGGCAGGGCTAGTTTCCTCTGAGGGCCTCCATCCTTGCTTGTAGGTGGCCATCTTCTCTCTGTGTCTTCACATGGTCCTTCCTCTTTGTGTGTCTATGTCTTAATCTCTTCCTAGAAGGACACCAGTCATATCAGATTAGGGTCCACCAATTTGACTCCATTATATCTTAATTATCTACAAATAAAGTCATGTTCTGAGGTATTGGGAGTTAGAACTTCAACATGTGAAATTTTGGAATGATGCAGTTCAGCCCACCATACTGAATGCTCACAGCCTTGTACATAACATGTGGACTTCTAGATGCCCAAGAATATGTGGAGCTTTTCTAAACCCCTATGAACATATCATTCTGCTGCTTTTTCTTTTAAGATTCATGGTTAGTCTGCACCCACTGTTCTCTACTGCCTCAGGTACTCATGAAGTTAAAAATTTGACAAACATCTCCGGGAAAGGGTAAGCTCCAAGTTAGGTCAAATAAAAGTCTTGCGAGTGGGGTATCCCAGAAAACCTCCAGACAGGTCAAATAATGACAATTTTCCAAGAATATGGTTTTAAAGGAATTCAAACTCCATTCTGTCCCCTCTGGTAGCTGCCAGGCTGCTGTTTTTACTGTTATTGTAGGCTATAGGCTTACAATGCTACCGTGGAGCTCGAGACAGGGGGATGGGAATAGGGCAAGTTATAACACCAGAAATCCCATTGTTCTTACCAAGATTCAGATGTTTTTCTTGATTAAACTAATTCGTGGATTACTGCACATCTCTGATTAATTACCAGAGTTCTGAACAAGTTGATTGTCACTTTTTTTGACAGTTTTCTCACTGCTTTTACAGAGGAGGGAATTTACAGAGGTTGGTATTCCACTAATTTTGCTATCACTGATCTGACAGTGTGTTCCTAGATTTCTTTTTATATTTGTTTTTACTGTATTTGTGTTTTAAAGAGCCACACTCCTCGCAGCTCCATCCATCTTTCTCTCTGGATAATTGTAGTCACTCCTGGTAACAGCTAACTCCCATAATACTATTTTGTAAGACTCTAAAAAAAAATCTTTTCTCATAAGTAATGTAAAGATTTGCTTTTAAAAGAAAAGATACAGAGTTTACCTTCTGGGTTTCCCCATAACAAATAGTCAACACTTGTAATTGACTAAATACCAGTAAATATTCTATTAAGAGACATTCTTTTGATGTTATACTTAAAAATTAATAAAATCCCTAATATAATTTGATTAATGAGCTTTGAGAAGAATACATGAAATACACATTGGACTGAGATGGAGTGAAGGTAGATAAGAGATGATAAATTATTTTAAAATTATAATACATAAACTTTTTAAAGACTTGTATAAGCTGAGAGGTTTACTAACAATACAATTAAAGCAACTTATAACAATAAAATTGTAAAGATATACTTTCTCATGCCAAAATGTATTTAAATATCTGTTAAATGTTGAAACAATGAATTTTGAGTTCTCATATAATTTGTTAGGTGCAAAGCACTCTGTTAGGAATGGTAAGTATGTATAACACAAACTTGAATCTGTAGTGTTCACAGTTCAGTAGATTACTCTGTCTGGGCCCATCTGGGTTCTACAGAGAATCCTTGGGAAGGATCAGAGCACAGAAGCTGGGAAGTGAGATTATAGTGAGGAGAATGATAGGCTGGCTCCTTTGTTCCTGCCACTTCGAGCAAAACCTTCATGTTTTATAACAGGGATTCACAACCAAGCTCTGCATGATAATACCTATTAATAAATGAGAAAATTCTGAGCAGAGAAATAGTCCAGATTTCTTTACTAGTTATATTTCTTTCAG
The DNA here is from genome assembly GCF_963924675.1 of Phocoena phocoena. Taxonomy (NCBI): domain Eukaryota; kingdom Metazoa; phylum Chordata; class Mammalia; order Artiodactyla; family Phocoenidae; genus Phocoena; species Phocoena phocoena. Next base: position 7,651,198 of record NC_089224.1, read on the forward strand.
TGACACGAGAGCCATTCAATGACTTATGGACACTTGATTTTATTTCTAAAGATTCACAGTTTTGACTCAAAAGGAACTACTGTTGGCAAAATTACATTGGGTATTTGGCTAAAAAGCATTTCTACACAGGCTATCCCTTCGCTTCTGAAAATGGTGGAGTCTGTGCATATGGGGAGACTTCTAATCACCTACAACTCTTGCTCTGGTATATTTCTCCTAGAACTTTCTTCCTATTCCAGTAATATCTAGCACCATGGAGACTAGCACCGTAGGAAAAATGGTAGACTGTCTTCAGACAACTGTAATCATTTAAGAGAGCTTATAGTAATAAATACATACATACACAGTACGAGGCTCTGTGTGACCAATCTGAGATCTTACTCTAATTTTTAAATAGTCAATATCATCTATACTTACATATTCAAAAACATTTTTCTTAAGTTGTTAAAACTCAGGGTGAGGGGAGCTACCATATGATGCAACAATCCCACTCCTGAGCATATATCCAGACAAAAACATGGTTCGAAAGGATACATGCACCCCAATGTTCATTGCAGCACTGTTTACAACAGCCAAGACATGGAAGGAACCCATCGACAGATGAATGGATAAAGATGTGGCACGTATATACAATGGAATATTACTCAGCCATTAAAAATAATGAAATAATGCCATTTGCAGTAACATTGGTGGACCTGGAGATTATCACACTAAATGAAGTAAGTCAGACAGAGAAAGACAAATATCATTATGCTATCACTTACATGCGGAATACTTTAAAAAATGATACAAATGAACTTATTTACAAAACAAAAATGGACTCACAGACTTAGAAAACAAACTTATGGTTACCAAAGGGGAAAGGTGGAGGGGGAGGGATAAATCAGGAGCTTGGGATGAACATACACACACTACAATATATAAGACAGACAACCAACAAGGACCTACTGTGTAGCACAGGGAACTCTACTCAATATTCTGTAATAATCTAAACGGGAAATAATTTGAAAAATAATAGATATATGTGTACGCATAACTGAATTACTTTGCTGTACACCTGAAACTAACACAACATTGTAAATCAACTATACTCCAGTATAAAAAAAAAAATTCTTAAAAGGAAAAAAAACTCAGGTTAGGGGGAGGCAGTAAGAAGAAATCTAAGTTGCATTTAGAGTGGATTTTTGGGGTTTTTGTTTTGTTTTAAGATCTTTTTTTTTGATGTGGACCATTTTTAAAGTCTTTACTCAATTTGTTACAGTGTTGCTTCTGTTTTATGTTTTGGTTTTTTGGCCCTGAGGCTTGTGGGATCTTAGCTCCCGGACCAGGGATCAAACCCGCATCCCCTGCGGTGGAAGGAGAAGTCTTAACTATTAGACTGCCAGGGAAGTCCCTAGAATGGATTTTGGATAAGAAATTTTATTATGAAGTCCATTTTTTTTTTGTCTAAACCTCGTCTTTCAACATATTTATAGCAAGTTACTAAGTTGTTAGCAAATGACTCATGATCAGTATTTTTGAAGGAAGCATCTTTGGATATTTTAGAAGTCTTTTATTTATGAAAATCTCAAAACAATCTCTGCACAAATTTGCCTGGCTCCCACACTTGGCTTGTCTTTTCTATGCTGTGCCAAGTACTGAATTTACTATTAACTTTCTTGGAAACTCTATGTGTGCTCATACACATTCCCATCAATTAACACATTTTTCACTTAAGAATCTTATATATTCTTATTTTTATAATGACTTGTCACTTGAAAGTTCAGAGACTTCAATTTCTGAGAGACTGGCAGAAGCCTATATTTTTTAAGCATTAAAATCAAATACCAAAATCCATCAAAAAGATAAGTCCCTGCCCTCCCCTTCTATCCCCTCCCTTCCTCTTTAATGAGACAAGAAAGTAAAATATATCCACTTTTGGAGGGCAGAAATAACTACTAAATAGAGATTCTGTAAAGATGGATTTAATATCATTGTCCATACTTATTTCACTCTGCTAACTGCACCTTAAAATTGAGAGAAAATATGAAAGCTGTAGCTAGGAAACGTAATATGGGTTTGAGACGAGTCTTGGCACGAGGGCCACAAATCTCTGTGCATCTATTTTCATGAGTTGATTTGCACAGAAGCACAGTGACTTATGGGGAATAAATCAGTGCCCAGACTCTTGAGGCAGAGAAGATTTGGGGTATAAGGGGGAAAGACAGTTGACTATGTATTCTCTAGCTTTATAAACCAGTCCTATGGGGTTACAACTCTTAGTGAAAAAAAATTGTCACAGTTACTATTATTTGGAACTTTCTGAGCTGCAGACACAAGCAATTGATATTTCAAGCCCACAGTTCGAAAAATAAAACCCAGAATTGAAGAGATGAACATTCTTTCCAATTCTTTATGGCTTTAGTCTCTTTATGGGAGAACTAAAGAGAAACTGAAACATCTGAGAATACGTGATGTTTTGAGCATTTCACACTAAAGCATCCTGCCTTAGAAGAGGATGAATTGTTTGCCATGATGACACAGGCAGTGAAGCAGGCTTTAAGTTGATTGTTTAATATTAATTATTTTAAGAAGAGGCCAAAGTGGAAGACTATAAAAGGACTATTCTAGAATACCCTTGGAGGCTCAGAGAAATAACTCAAAATTAAAAGGGTACTGGGATCTTGATTCTTCCCACTGTGAGCAATGTGCCAGTGAAATACGATTATCATTTTAAAGCGATCTCATTTCTCTCTGCAGTTTGATGAGGCTTGGGTTATTTTAAATTCACCTAACAATAAAAATGGTAGCTGCTTCCTGATCTCTCAGGCACAGGATTCATGTATATATATGATATCATTTTATTCTCATAACAACTTTTCTAGTTAGATATTATTACCTATGCATTACAGATGAAGACACTAAGGTAAAGAGGGTTTTTCCCAGGCCACTCAGATATTAAATTTATAAGCCAATATTTTATTTTTATTTTTTTATCTTATTTATTCTATTTTTTAAATTAATTAATTAATTTTTGGCTGCGTTGGGTCTTCGTAGCTGTGTGTGGGCTTTCTCTTGTTGCAGCAAGCAGGGGCTACTCTTCATTGTGGTGTGTGGTTTTCTCATTGCGGTGGCTTCCTTTGTTGCGGAGCACGGGCTCTAGGCATGTGGGCTTCAGTAGTAGTGGCACGCGGACTCAGTAGTTTTGGCGTGCGGGCTCTAGAGCGCAGGCTCATTAGTTGTGGTGCACGGGCTTATTTGCTCCACGGCATGTGGCATCTTCCCGGACCAGGGCTAGAACCCGTGTTGCCTGCATTGGCAGGTGGATTCTTAACCACTGCACCACCAGGGAAGTCCCTATAAGCCAATATTTTAAATCAAATTAAACTTTCCACTGAAAACACTAGACAAGGTTAAAAAGAAAACAAAACTGTGCATCAGAGAGCTAAAAACACAGTGAAAAGTCACATGGCTAAGATCTAAGACAAGGAAACTTACAGAAGTGAGTTTCCCTTAAGGATGGCAATAAACTTCAGAGTACCAGCTGAGAGGTTAACAATCTGTGTACAAGTTTTGAAAGCTTTATGGATTTTAGGGGGACAAAAAGGCATGAACTCCTATGAGTTGGTCTGAGATCGCAAAGAATTACAGCTGCTGAGTAAGAATGAAACAGAAATACAGAAGTCTTAGCAGGAAGCTAAGCATAGCTTGGAATTGCCTCCATTTCTGAAACTGGAATAAAATAATCACAGATTGCTAGCAACCTAGCTCTCTGATAAAAGCAAACATACATTAAACTCCTGCTATTCCCACACAAGCTTGTTTCTCTTCCATTCTTTTCAAACTTGGTTAATGGTAACAAAATCTTTACACTTCTCAGCTGGAAAATCTTTGATAACTCTTGACTCCTCTTGTATTCCACATATCATATCCTTCCAGTTGGTCCTACCTTATAATTTTATCCATAATCCAACCACATCTCACCATACCCTCTTCAGCTCCTCTGGTACAACCTACTGCTAGGCATTACCTTTGGAATACTCATTGGTCTTCTATTAATTTAATTACATTCTACTTATCTTTGTGATCTTGGTATAAGCATCATTTCCTCAGGAAGCCTTACCTATTCTATCTCATTCTGCAAAATCCTGTTACAATATTTATCAAATTTGTATCTCATTAACAGCACTTGTTACAATTGTAATTGTATTTTTAATAAGATTAATCAATCAATGTCTATCTCTGACTTTATAGGATCTTCTATTTAAGCAAAACTCATGACTGTTGCATGTGTTTTAATAGCCCCAGAAGTAATCTAGAGCACCCACAGTAAATAACTGGATAAGTATTTTTGAAATGAATTAACTAAATATAGTGATGGAGAGGTCAAACATTATACACCAGAGAGTGTCCAACATTTTCATCCTTCTGTCCTTCTGCCCAAGTTAGGAGTGATGCTTATGAATAATCAGGAAAGAACCTAGAACAAATATTTAGAAACAAGGGGAAATCAGGATATAGAAATCTGAAAGAGAAAATTAAAGCAAAGTTGTATGTCTGAAAATCGTCATTTAATGGTGGAACTGGAGAATTGTCAATTAGAATGTGATGGGTGATTTTTTAGCCAGACCTGATTGCAGTGGTGTCTACATTCAGTGCTTACATAAATTAGGACTTAGTAGGTATGTCTGTTCAATGCTTGCTAGTTGTCAGTGATAAGTTACATATTGTTTGCGTGTTTGTATATGAAGGGTTAATATAGGGTTATAGGTGCGGGATAGGAGGTGGAGGGATAAGACAGGTGGAGAAGGAGGACTCCAGTAAAGTAGATGACAGGCAGAGTGAAGTAAGTCAGAAAGAGAAAGACAAATACCATATGCTAACACATATATATGGAATTTAAGAAAAAAAAAATGTCATGAAGAACCTAGGGGCAAGACGGGAATAAAGACACAGACCTACTAGAGAATGGACTTGAGGATATGGGGAGGGGGAAGGGTAAGCTGGGACAAAGTGAAAGAGTGGCATGGACATATATACACTACCAAATGTAAAATCGATAGCTAGTGGGAAGCAGCCACATAGCACAGGGAGATCAGCTCGGTGCTTTGTGACCACCTAGAGGGGTGGGATAGGGAGGGTGGGAGGGAGGGAGATGCAAGAGGGAAGAGATATGGGGACATATGTATATGTATAGGTGATTCACTTTGTTGTAAAGCAGAAACTAACACACCATTGTAAAGCAGTTATACTCCAATAAAGATGTAAAAAAAAAAAGTAGATGACAGGGATAGATAGTGTAGTCATCTGAGGTTTCTTAACTCTCATCTTTATACAAGTTTGTTCATCTACAAAATTTATTTTTATCATAAAGTCACTCAGTTTTACTAAATGCTTTCAAAATGCTGTGCTCAAAACTCATGCTAATTGTTATAACTTCTATGGAAACTGTCTATTCTCATGGGTAGTAGTTTACTTCTTTATATTTTTGACATCAGCTTATTTCAACTGAAAAATCTAAAAGGCCATAACACAGCTAATTAACTCATTGATTTGTAGCTTCTTAATGACTTGTTTATTTTAAAGAAAACTAATTAAGCATTTCAGAAACATTGAAAATTATTTAGAATAGATTCAATAGTTCCTATTATGTGTCCAGTGCCCAAGATAATTAAATGAAAATCATCATAGTAGAATGGTTGAAGCTCCAGATTGACAGCCAGGAGGCTTACATTTTGTTCTAGTCATTAACTAGTTGTTTCACGTTGGGCAAGCCAGATATTCTTTAACCAGTATAAAAATGGAGACTTAAAAGTGGTACACATTTTTCAGAGAAAATTGCAGTAAAACAAATGACATATTCTACACGTATGTTTCAAAAAATGTCAAATTCTTATGCCAATGTTTGGATTTTGCCTTTGATAGCATGACTCTTTTGGTCAGGGATATTTTTAATTGAAATAAAGAGAAATTCACTCAAGCTAATTAATGTAAAAGGGCCCTGAATGGTATAATAGTATCTCATGAAATCCAAGTGTAGAAAATACCATCAAACTCAGGAAATACTGAGCACCATAAAGAAAAAATCTGATGGACCCATCCTAGCTTATGAATTCAATTCATGGTTGAAGGCACCTTAGTAAGAGCAGTTCAAAGTCATATTGCAAATGTATAATTATAGGGGCCCTAACTGACACACTTGTTTACCACTCTTCCTTAAATAACTTCTTATTCAGGACATTTAGTTTTCAGAAATCAACTACTGAATGAATATTTAAAGCAATTCTGGTTTTATATTGTCTTTAGTTTAATAGTTTTATTTCAGTTCTGGTATTCTAGCAAGATTTTAAATAATCAAAAGAAGTCTATCAATTTGTATAAATTCAGTGAACACTTCTAGGAGGAGGGGCTGCTGAAACAGTAGTCCAGAATATCAGGCAGAAAAAGACTGAATAGACATACAAGAGAAAATACCTTAGAACCTGTGGTGTCATGGGAAGGACAGAGACTAAAGGAATGTTAGTGTGCCTGGAATAGAGACAGAAGGTGTCAACATAGTAACAAATGAGGCTGGAGACGTCTGTAGGTAGCCAATCATGCAGTGCCTCATGGATCACATTTTGGACTTTTGTCTTTACAGCTCCCATTTGGAAACAACTCCTGCGGTCAAAGTGAGAGCTGAGGATAGTGTGAGGAATTTTGATCGCAGTGGGGTTGGAGAGAGTAGAATAATCTAAGAGATATATATATCACTGATAAAATCCACAAAATTTAGTGATGGTTTGGTACTGGTTGGGAATGAGGAAAATGTTTCAAGCGTGATGGCAATGATTTTAAAAACGCTTATTTAAATTTCTTGACACACCTCCCTTCAAAGGGTGGAGCCTAATTTTCCTCCTCTTGAATGCTGCCTACACAAAGTAAATTCTTGATGACATGAATTCTGTAGTTTGATCATAAATGCATTGCTACTTCCACCCAGCTCTCTTCTGGGTCATTCACTCTTCCCTCAGCCACTCAAGTAGCTACATGGAAGAAAATGAGAGCTTCTACCAATAGGATTCACGAACTTGCCAGTCATTTGACTGAGCCAACTTGAAATCAGATTCTCTTCACCAGTCAAGCCTTCACGTGGCTGCAACCATGGCTGACATCTTGACAGTAACCTGACAAAAGATTCTGAGCTAGAACATCTACTTAAGCTGTTCCTGAATTTCTGACCCATGCAATGAACATTCATTGTTGTTTTAACGCACTAAATTTCAGGATAATGTGTTATGCAGCAGTAGTTAAGTGATGTCGACCCAGCTTTCTGGCTAGAGCAACTGTATGGATGGAAACATCATTCAGTGATATAGGACAGCAGGAAAAGGGGGACCAGCTTTGAGAGTTATGATAATGCGTTCAATTTTGGACCTGATGAATTAAAGCATGGTTTTAAAACATCTAAGAGACACATATCCAATATCATAGGTTATCTATATTGAAAAACAGAAATTTGCAATGATATTTTACTGGATGGTTTCTTTGAAAACTTTTAGTAAGTATGCTGGCACCTAAGGGCCATCACACTTGCCACCCCTTCTACCTAAACCAATCTCCTCTAGATCCCACTGTATGGCTCCCTCGTCACCTTCAAGTCTTCACTCAAAAGGTCTCCTTGAAAATGTTTTCCCTTCTGCATATACACACTGCTATATATAAAACAGCTAACTAATAAGGACTGACTGTATAGCACAGGGAACTCTACTCAATACACTGTAATGACCTACATGGGAAGAGAATCTAAAAAAGAATGGATATATGTATATGTACAACTGACTCCCTTTGATATAGAGCAGAAACTAACACAACATTGTAAATCAACTACACTCCAATAAAAATTAATTAAAAAAAAGAAAATGTCTTCCCTTCTCACATTTTCTCTCTTCCTTATCTGTTTCTGCTTTACTTTTCTCCATAAAACATATTATTAGATAAAATACTATTCATTCACTTATTTATTTTTATGTTTTCCTCTACTGGAAGATAACTTCATAAGAGCAGGGATTTTTGCATATTTACTATTATACCCCCAAATCCTGGAACACTGATTGAGATATTATATAAATATACTGAGACATATAAAACCACTGAGATATTATATAAATATTTTTGGAATAGAGGAGTAAAAATAGTACTTGAAATATATCATGAGATGGATAGGGCTTCCCTGGAGGCACAGTGGTTGAGAGTCCACCTGCCAATGCAGGGGACACGGGTTCGTGCCCCGGTCCGGGAAGATCCCACATGCCGCAGAGCGGCTGGGCCCGTGAGCCGTGGCTGCTGAGCCTGCATGTCTGGAGCCTGTGCTCTGCAACGGGAGAGGCCACAACAGTGAGAGGCCACAACAGTGAGAGGCCCGCGTACCGCAAAAAAAAAAAAAAAATTGTGCTGCTCTTCTGAATCTTATTTGACAAAACACCACTTAGACCTTTTAAATGTGCATAAAACTTTTTAAAAAACACATTCTCTAAATTTCATTTTAATCTATTAATCTACTGTATTTCATAAAAATACAGTAAAATAAGGGGAAAAAAGCACCGTAATCCCACAAGCCAGAAATGAGTGATACAGAAATCATCCTTTTACTTGAGATGTTTAACTGAGTTGTATTTACAAAGGAAACAATACAGCAGAAGTAGTATTGCTTTATTTTGATCTAATTATGCTTGCATGAATGCTTACTCATAAAATGCAGTTTTATAAGTCCCCAAATCAATAAGATTGAGGGCATACAACCATGATTTTTTTTTTTAAACCATGATATTTTTAAAGCACCAGTCTCTGAGTCTCTGAACCTGAAAAGAATATTAAAGTGAAGCCATGCTAAGGTTTTTTTCTGTAATAATATTGAACCAGCAGAGCACCGACTTATTCAGATTATGGTAGATATTCCCTTTTGTGTGACTACAAATGTTTATGTTAATGTCACTTTTCAATGGAATGTGTTCTGACTTAAGCATATTTGAGTTATTGGACATTTTTCTTCCTGTGGTGCAGGAAGCCCTACATTTGTCTGTTCGTTACATTCCTTTAAGGAGAGAGGAATGGCACAGAAAAAAGAAGGGAATCAAACAATAAAGCAAAAAGGAGTTTATAATTGGAAGTGGTAAGGAAAGGTAAATATAGCAGTGAGTATAGTGTTGTTCAATTTCCCTCTAGCGAAAATTAGACTACACATCAAGGTTTTTATTGGATTATATTCTTTTTAAAAATTAAGAGTGAGAAGAGCTTAGCAAGATACAATCAGTGACTGTACATCATACTTAAAGCTAATATTCATCTGAGGTTATATACACCCTTCTCCCTCTGCCTCACCTCCATTCTTTCTTCCCCTTTCTACCTTCCTTCTACTTAGGTGCCTAAACTATTTGGGGCAAGACATTTACAGTTTCCCAGGAAACAAAAGGATTGTAAAAGCTTCTGGATTATAGAAGTTATTTCCTCTTCCTGTAAGAACATGTTTTCCTTTAATCAAGCATAACAAAATCTCTGGAGATAATGCCTCCTAGGAAAAGACTACCTATTTTCAAGATTGGAAAGAAACGGGCCAGAGATGTGAGTGGACACACCTACACTGCCACACATGGTGTTCATGTATAGAACACTGAGAAGAGCAAAAAGTTTGAAAGTGGGTCTCATTCTTATATTTTTTGATGAAACTATTCATTAAAAAAAACTTACTGTGATTCTAGCTGAATGAGCCACATTTCACCTTTTAAAGAATGATGTGATCGTTCCTTTTTCTAGTGTAGAAGAGCCTAAATCACTGTGCTCTTTTGGAAAAATAAGCAGTTAATCTGAATTAGGTGATGTGGGCTCTACCTCTGACTTTGCCACCTAAATGAGCAAGGGCTGAATAAAGATCATGTCTAGGCTTCATCCCGCTCCTCTGCAGAGTGATGGGGGCTTTTGCTCTCACGGGGCTGGACTGACTCTTCCAAGAAAGCTGGGAGCACAGCCTGCCCAGTACCAGAGGTTGTGGACTCAGCTATATTCTGTGTTTTGTAACCGTTAAATCAGCCTAAACCTGTCTGCTTCGTTGTTCATCTTTATCTCGACTAATGACCTTGTCTCCTACTTCAAAGAGATAACTGAGCATGCAACTGAATAACAAAATCACAATTCCCGTCTCTACCGCCTGCCACATTCTGCCTCCGGTCCCAGAGAAAGACTTAAGACTTCTGGTTCAAAAGCTACCCCTCAACGACTGCTCTTAAAACTCTTCCTTTTCACCTCATCAGTGACTTTGCCCTTTCTCTTCTGAACCTCTCTTGTGTTTTCCTAAGCATTTCCTAATCTACTGACTTCTTTCTTCCAGGATGTGAGCAAGCTCAAATCTCCTTTCATTGTAAGAGCAAAATTAAACAAGCAAATGAAGAAGTGCCTGCCACATCTGTGTCCACTGTTACTTCCTCATGCAGTGTAGCCTCTTCTAAAAAAGGGAATCTATATTTTTCTTTAACGCACAATTCAATGTTCTAACATAGCTGTACATGTATTTTTGTACCAAAAGGCTACTTATAATCTTCCACATTTCTTCTGGTTTTTATGGCATTTGATATTATTGTGTTATTGATCATTCTTTTATTTCCAATACTTTTCTTTTTGGTTGTATGACGCACTCTGTGTTAGTTCTCATTTTTCTCTTATCATAATCCCCATCCTTTTTTTTTTTTTGCCAGTACCTCTCCTTCTGCTCTTCCCTTAGAAGCTGGTGTTTTTAAGACAGTGCTTTTCAAATCTCAATGTACTTTATGACTCATCTGCCGGGCTGGATAAAATGCAGATTCTGACTCAGTGAGTCGTGGTGGGATTCAGAGTTTGCAGTTCTAACAGCCTCTCAGGTGATGGTTATTCTTCTGGTTAAAGGACCACATTTTGAGCAGCAGTGCCCTCGGCAGGGAAGGACTTTTTGACATCTGCAAGCCCCAGTGGATTACAGGTGTGCTGTGTTAGCCACAGCTCAGCCTGCAGTGTGTGAGATGGTGCAGCTAGAGCCCGGCTTGAGGACTGAGAGTCACCAGGCTTATTTGTTTGTACAATGAGATGAAACATCCATGTGTGCTCAAGTATTAAAAAATGTAGGAAAACCTTGCCCCAGAATTCTAGCCATCCAATCTTATCTAGTCCCAGGTCTTGTGTTCTCACCTCTGTGCTGAAGTTTTCCATCAACTGGATATCTCATAGGCATTACATTCACCATACATATCTGGAACTTAACTTATGATACTTTTCTACATGGCTATGCCTCTTCTTTTATGCCCTATTCTTGTCGTGGCACTATTTTTCACCCAGTTACTAAAGGTATAAATATGAGGCTTATCCTAGACCATTCTCTCTGATCCTCCACGTCCAAGCAGCGGACAAGACTTCTTTTTTTTTTTTTGGTCATTTCTCATATTGCTCCTTTCTCTCCATTTTTGGGATGTCCTATTGCATTAACCGTTTTCTACTCTCCCTGAGGCCAGTTTTTCCCTTCCCCACTGTGAACATACTTTCTGTTAAGTTCTCCATATTGCTTCCTTTTTTTGGATAATAGTTATACTTTATTTGTATACTGGAATATTTATTCTTATCACAAACATTCAACCATTCTGCTTGAATATAAGCAGCATAATGTGTTGTAGAAAAATAATAAATTTCCCCTTTCTCTTGAGAAAAATCAAGGTAATGATCTCAAGTTGTGTATTTTTCTGCAAATATTAGGATTGAAAAAATAAGAAAAAGGGGGTAAAAATAAAAATAATGCTAAACACTGAAAATTAGAAGAGTCAACCATGATATCTACTATTTAGAATAAGCTGATATTTAGAAACATTTGAAAAAGTCTTGGAGATTTTCAGAGGTCTTAAGTTTTCTTCAGTGTTTGCAGTAACTTTAACTAACCTGCAAAATTATCAAAGTGTTCCCTTTTTTCTATATAATAATTTGGAAATGATTCATATTATAAAAAAGATATACAACCCCAGTTTTAAAAATTAATATTTGAAAAACAATTAATTTTGGCAAAAAGTAAAAGGTGGTATAGTTGAAACATTTTGAGAAACATTTTAAAATGGAAACTTCTTGGGACTTCCCTGGTGGTCCAGTCGTTAGGGCTCAGTGCTTTCACTGCTGTGGCCCCGGGTTCAATCCCTGGTTGGGGAACTAAGATCCCACCAGCTGCATGGTGTGGCAAAAAAATAAAATAAAATGGAAACTTCCCTTTATTCTGGAAAATTTTATAAAAAATATGACCTACATCCCCTCCAGCCTTCTCTCATCCCGCGCCTGACATATAATGTAGCTTCCAGTCACACTGAACCAGCTGTGGTTCCCAAATTTTTCATGCTGGTTTGTGCACACATCTTTGCACAGGCAATTGATTCTGCCCAGATCACCTTTGCTTCTCACTTTGACAATTCAATTCAAGGACCACATCTTTTGAAAAGTTGTCCTGCCTCCACGCTGCACCCCCCCACTAACAATTATGCGCCCTCTTGTGCACTTAGTGAATCCTATGTTCTCATTAAAGCAGTTCTCTCTCTCTCTCTCTCTCTCTCACACACACACACACACACACACACACACACACACGTATTATCACTTTCCTGTGTATCTCTCCTCTAGACAAGTGCTCTCCAAACTTCTATAATTGCCCACTCCAAAACTTCAAAAATATCCAAACATGCACTTCCAATAAATGTATACATTATTACGTATATGCTTGCATGTATACGTATTGATAAATGTTCCTTGACAATATTTTACTCATATATATGCATATTACTAGTAATCTATATATCAAATTTGCCTGAGGCTTATTTTATTTTTATCAATTTTTATTTTTTAAAACATAGTGATTCAATATTTTTATAGATTGTACTTCATTTGTAGTTATTATCAAATATTGGCTCTATTCCCTGTGCTGTACATTACATCCTTGTATCTTATCCATATTACTTCTTTAGTGATATTTCTGAGACACAGTTCTGATCATGCTCCTTTCCTACTTGTAATAATTCCCTTTGGCTTCACTTGAAAGACTGAGTTCCATAATGGTGAACGTAAAATATGAGCTGGAGCCTCTGGACCTCCCTTCGCATGCACTTCCAAAAAGCCAAACATGCCACTTCCATTTGCAACTTAGTGGCCGGAACTTGGCCACATGGACACTCAAAGCTAAGAGTGAAACTGAGAAATCTTTAACTTCTTGGAAATGCCTTTAAGGATAAGCCTCTTCTTCTTTTCTGATAGCTGGAAAGCAGCTATGATTTCTGAAATCAGAGCATCTATCTTGGATCTCAAGGAAGAAATCCTATGTTAAGAATGACAAAACAAGAAGATAGAAAGATCAGTGAACTCCCATTCCAGATGTGGTCTGGTTGCTTCCATGGTTTTTCTTTTTCTTTTTTTTGAAAGAAAAACAAATCTTCCTTAAACCAATATTATTGTGCACTTTCTGTCAGTCACAAATGAACCTAATCTGAACTAACACAGCTATAAAGGGCTAGTCTGTTTATCCCTTGTTTATTTTCCTGCCACTCAACATCTTTCACATCTACCACTACAATGGATTTTAGAAAAAAAATAGCTTCTTTGAATAAAGCCTACTGATATTAGGTGAAGTGAGAAATTAGAGCTGTAATCCTAAGTACATATTTTCTCTTAAGGAGAGATTAGTGCGTTTCTGACTGTGTTCGTTTAAAAAAAAATGTATTCCATAGATGGATACAGCTTTACCCATTACATTTTTAAAGTAGCATGTTAAGTACAATCACTCAGTGTATAGAAAAGCCACCCAGCCCTTCAAAGACAGAGCTGAGATCTGACCCTGAGTGGTCTTTCTCTAAATTCCTTCTTGTTTTCACATGTGCACACAAGTGCATGCACAGAGAAGACTGAGGCAAGAAAAGTTAGTTTAGAAACCATCTAAAATAAACTAGCTCTTTCCTGTAGAGGTATAAATCTCATCTTCTTTTTACTACTGTATTTTTGAGCTTGAATTTTCATATGTTCCAGGAATTTGAATTTTTTTCATACTGATTAAGATTTTCCGATGTAATTTTTGCTGTAAGTTGACGTATATAACCGTACAAAGGCACACAAAGAATGTCATACACTTTGGCCTTTTGAAGTAGAACAAAATTTTAAGTTTACATATTATTATTTAGGGGGAGATAGTTAGGCTACACATAAAACCTAATTCTCTATATAATCTCAGGAGGCACCAACTGAGGTCTGCAGTAGATTCTGTGTCTTTGATGATACGTACCGTATTTAAGATTTGTAGGAAGAAAGAGATAAGCCCAATTTCAGGAATTTAAGAGGGGAAAAAAAGATTTCATAATCTTTTAAAGGGTTTTAAAGTTTTTAGAAAGAAGCAACATGAGGCAGAAGGGAGATTTCTAATGGTTTTATCCATATAATCCTCTGCTACCTCTATTCTTCCCAATAAATAAAACAAGAGGCAAGAGAAAAACACGGAAGGTGCATTTCTTCTTACTAGGCAGTACTATACAAAGTTGGGTCCCTTAGTGTTTGAATAGACTAAAGGTAATTCTCTTCTTAAATAGGAGAAGTTTAAGAACTGGTGGAAAATATCATTTAATGCATATTAGTGTTTTATTATTTTATAATAAGAAAGGAATTTATATAGAGAGATTGCTTTTAAGTTTTTCATTACGATTTTATCATGTGTCATTCTTCTTTCCCTTGTCAGGAATGTAATTGTTTATAAAACTATGAAAAGTCATAAATCTCTCCTTTTCTTGGATTTTTGTTTTATTTGATCTACTAATAATTAAGTTTCAGTACTCAGACTTCAGATACACATTTAAATGATACAAGTTAACAAAAATATATGTATAGTGATATCAACAGAACTAGTGAATACAAAGTAGCTTATGTGAGTATTCTCTTCCCTCATAAGCAAGTGATAACAATGAAATACTTTGTTTAGAAATAGAGAAAACTATTATTGGAATAAATATTTGCGGATGTTTTCTAACACGCTACAATAGTCATATAGATTTTCCCCAGGAAGTTAGTTCTAAAACA
This sequence comes from Phocoena phocoena, assembly GCF_963924675.1. Lineage (NCBI taxonomy): Eukaryota > Metazoa > Chordata > Mammalia > Artiodactyla > Phocoenidae > Phocoena > Phocoena phocoena. The sequence goes on from NC_089224.1 coordinate 7,666,261, forward strand.
ACATAAAGCATGAATTTATTAGACAGGAAAACTTGGGGGGCCCATGGTTGAGATGTTACTATGAAGTTTGCTGTATCCTCCATTTCACATGGAGACTGGCCCGTTGTCTTTTCTAAGGATGCTTCTTCTGTCTGAAACACTCTTCCCTCTTTCTTGCCCACTCACATTCCATCAACTGTTCATGGTCCATTTAAATTCCCTGCCTCTTTATAAAAATTTTATATTCCTCTGCATTCCAAAAAAGATATTTTCTTTTCCCAGTATTTATAATTGTTACTATTTTGGGTAGTTGTTCATGATTACATTTTCAACAATTGCCAGCAAAAAAGAAATTGTCATTCAACCACCCTTTATAGAGTCTCTTGGGCTTAAAACATTAAATGTATGTGAGTAAACAGATTAAAGGCAAAAATAAATATTCTGTGATATCAATGGTTCTCAGTTTATCTAGGGAATTGGAAACGTGTCAGTGATTCTGATCCCAGAACTGTGAGAGGTGCCATAATAGAAATTCAAACATTATGCATTGAGAATATGCATTATTTATTTGATTATTATTTAGAATGGTCATTTAATTATGTCTTCTTTTTTCACTGCAGAGATCTTACAAAAAGTAATTAAAAATTATATGTTTCTTTAAAATGTTTTATATATCTATATATGTATTTTATATATACATGAAATAGTTATTTGCTACAACCATTTTTATATTAAGTGCTATTCCCTTTTTCCAATGTTTAAAAGAAGAAGCTATCATGACATGGAAGCTCAGTACTGCTTCATTTTGTAGGGGTGGGGATAGATCCCAGATAGGAACAAGTGAGACATAGGTAAGTAGTGAGGAAATGGAAAAATGTAGAAGAATATTTTCTGTGAAAGAAAAGAGAGATAAGAGGCAAGTGGGTAACTATATTACCACAGACATATAAAATTGGGAATAAAGAAAAAAAACAAAGCACCAAATCTCTCACTAATTTTCCTCCTAAATGCTAGAAGGAAAGAAAGACGGCATAGTATTTTTATTTACGCCTAGAATTATTTATTTGAAATTGTAAATCTGCTTTGGGGGGGTGGGGAGAAGTGTTTCATTTCAGAAATGAGTGAGCCCTGTCAGTGTGCAAGACACTCTTTTAAGCCCTGGTGATAGAACTAGAAATATGTTACTGTCGCTGCCCTCCAGGGCTTCCTGGTTTGAACTAGAGGCAGTATTCAGGCCATTACCACAGCCCTGGGACATATGCAATAATAAAGGTACTGTATTCCTGGAAGCACAGAGGAGGTATCCTCACCTAGACTTGGGGGAGCTCAGAGAAGGATTCTTCAAGAAGGTAAAGTGAGTTGAGTAGAAATTAGCCAGACAGATAGAATGCATATGGTCCTCCCAGGCATTTGATGGATGGTATTTGAGTGGTTTCATCAATGTTCACATCATTTATCTTCCCCCAATTCCCCACCTTAAGTATTGTATGGCCAATAAGAACCAAACCAAAGCAAAACAAACCAAAGCAAAACAAAACCAAACAGCAAGATAAACATCGTTTTCTGATGATTTGCTGACACCTTACTGCCAATTAATAATCATTCCTACTTTCTTTTCTATTAGTAGCATTTTACTTGTTACTCTATTTTCTTTCAATCAGTTTTTTTGTTTTATGTGGACCATTTTGTTTAAGTCTTTATTGAATTTGTTACAATATTGCTTCTGTTTTATGTTTTGGTTTTCTGGTCGTGAGGCATGTGGGATCTTAACTCTCCGACCAAGGATCGAACCCGCACTCCCTGCATTGGAAGGTGAAGTCTCAACCACTGGACCGCCAGGGAAGTCCCAATCCGTTTTTATTTTAATGGTAACATTACTCTCAGCTTTTTGTACATATCCCTGAACTCCTGAATTGAAGAATATCCAGACCTTACGTCAGTACGAACTGTTGAGATCCTTTCTATAACAACTATAAATTTAACTTTCAAAAGGAATTTGAACTTTTTCATTTATCTTACTTTGAAAACAGAAGAAAGTCAACAGAGTCTAAATCATAGAAAAATAAACTGTAAATGATATTATCTCCAAGAGTTTTTTTTAAAAAAAATAGTTTCATGAAATTATGAAAGCCATTGAACAGTGATGTTGGTAGAGGCAGCTGTGATTTGAAATTTATTGATGGAAGCCTAGTGGCTTCTGGGAACTTTATGTATTTACAGAAAAAGATGTCACTAAAGTTTCCTAATGCTTTTAGGCTTAAATTATCTTAAACGGTGTCAACAGATAAATGATTGCTTTACTTCTAGGTCATGACTCCAAACAATGAAACTATACAACTATAGTCTAAGTATCATGAAAAGTAGCAACCTTTACACCATGCATTCTCAAGAGGGGTGTTATCACCCCAAGGAGGGTGGGTGAGAGTTTTATCTTGGGGGTGAAAAATCTTATTCTTCTTACATATAAAGCACAAATCTATCTCTATCTCTATGTATCTATGGCTATATACTACACATGAGCAAATATACAATGTACTGTGATATTACAATTTCATGCAGGCAATTAGAAAAAAAAAAGTCTAAAAATATCTTTAAAGGGCTCCTTAGGAGGCAATGATGGGGAAAATAGGTTGAGAAATAATGCATTATACAATAGAAATTTCAATTTCTCATGGTGATAAGGAGAAGCAAATCTATCACTTTTCCACTGGGAGCTGCCAATTTATGTCTGTTTTACAACTTCTCAGAGCCGGTAACATCTTCTGAGGCAATTTATTTGATCTTATAGCCTTTATGATACCTTGAACACAAGATTCCCCTTCCACTCCAAGTAATAACACAGGTTGAAATAAAATTCAAATCTAGAGTTATAGACAGATAAACAGAGATGACAGGTAGGTAGGTGTCATCTCAGTGCTGATCTGTTGTTTATCAGGGATCTACTCCACGCATGACATTGAATTAAATATTATGGCAGTAAAACAAGATCAGAAACAATCCTATCCTCATGGGAGTTACAATCAAGAAGGAGAGACAAGCCTTGCATGAAAATCTAAAACACACATTTGAAGGTGATGTCACGTCCCCCCCTCTACGGTGGCATATTATAGAAAGTTGAGATTCTGCTTCTCCAGCACATTGCACACTGCCTGGAAATGCAGTCGTTGCTCCATAGACTTTTATAAAGTTACAAAGAGATTCAGGTAGACTGCTACAGGCACCCTGCAACTGGAGCATACAAGCTTCATGCATGGAGCAACCACATGGAAAATATCATCAATTCAAACTGTGTCTCAAATAAAAAACACACTCTCCACAAGCAGGATGGTCATTTTAAGTGAAGAAGCAAGCATTAGAAAAAAGGAAAAAAATACAGAAACAAATATTTGGGGAGGGAGAGCACATGTGCCCAAAGGAAGTTTCCTATGTCCAGGAGAAAACAGAATGACATTTTGTTTTTTATTCATTAAAATTATTTGATAAATATTTTCCTTTTCAGGTAAAAAGGTCCTTATTGCTGGAAATTTTAACATTTACAGGATGACTATCTGTTATAGATTTTTTTTTTAATATTTATTTATTTAGGCTGCAACGGGTCTTAGTTGCAGCACGCGGGCTTCTTAGTTGCGGCATGTGGGATCTAGCTCCCAGACCAAGGATCGAACCCAGGCCCCCTGTATTGGGAGCACAGAGTCTTACCCACTGGACTACCAGGCAAGTCCCTGTTATAGATATTTTTGAGAGATTTTCAAATTTAGGTACAATATTGGATGGACTAGTTACCTCCAATGTAAGCCCAACCAACCTATATTGGCAATGTTTGTAAAGTAGTATCAGAAATATCTCAGGGTCTATAAATCCTAATTGGTTATTTTTGTCAGTGTGCGAATTTTGTATGCACTCCTAGAGAATGCTTCATCGTTTGAATTGGAAGTTATTCCGTGCAATAAACTATCTCAGAGGATGTTAATAACCTTTCCATTTGATGCTATTCTGAATTGTACCACTGAGGTTACTGCTTCTGTGCCTCAAATTGTCTGAGAGGTACTGGTAATACTTCCTCCTAAAAGTATCTCTAGTACGGAGAGTCTGAAAGAATTTCAGAAATACACTGTAACGGAGCTGCTTTTTTTATTTTATTTTATTTCATTTTTTGCTATTGCTTCCTCTTCTGACAACATCTGAGGATTTCAAACTCTGTTTCTTAAAATGTGTGTGGTTGCCATGCAGTGGTTAGAACAGCTTCATTTTCTGGGGCGAAAGAGCTCATTCTATTCACACACTCTGTTTGTTACTAAACAGTTGGTCCTGTCTTAGAATGCCTGCCTTCACTCCAGAACCAGTTCTCGAAGCTAACTCACTTATCTCTCTTCTTGATGCATTTTTCCAACAAGACAAAGCTACAGCTTTCTTCTAGTGGAGAAAGACAAACCACCCATGTTTCAAAATGGACATCTGCATACACAGGAGTTCATTTTCAATAAATACAGTTAATCCAAGTATAATGCTAATCATTTGGCGAAGAGTTTAAGAGACAGGTTTGGTGGGAAAATCAAGGAGGATTCATCCAATATGCTTCATGTAGTAAGTAAAAGTTAAAGATGCATCTTCTCCAAAAGAATTCCAAAATAATTCCCTGAAAGTCTCCTGAGAAAACTTAAGTTTTTAATCATCCGTGATTGTGGACTAGTTTATGAGATTAGTTGAAATTAGAGCATTCAAAGGCTCTACAGAAAAGGGATAGATACATGCTATTGATAAGAGCAAGTCCTTGGGATCGACAGTATAAAATTATGATAAATCTATGACTTTGTCACTTGTTTATGACCAATCGCACCTCCGCAGTTTAGCTCAGGACTCTCTCTGAGTATGTCTCTGTGCCCTGCTCTAAATGTTCTACCTTCATCTCATATAAATATTTTTTCTGTTTTTTGTTCTTTGCACACAGTGTGATCACCTTTGTAACAGTTTAACTGTTCAGTCTACAGTTCAAGCATTGTCTCTGTGTTCTCAGCTGACAGCAGGATACCCAGATCTACTGCTACCATCTCAAACTCAAAACCAAGTTCACTGTCCCCTTTTCTTCCAACAATCCAAATCCTCTACCTGATTTTCTTTCCTCAAAGAGATCATATTTTGATGAAAAATTCAAACATGATCTCCAAACTCTAAAACAAGCAGATTGTCCTTTTCTTCTAGTAGTCTTGTCATTGTTGTCTGTTTACATAGTTTTTTACTATTACTGATGATTATTAGCAATCTTATGATTAATTGTAATTTTGAGGTAAACTCCACCTCTGAAAGAAAGGGATTTATAGAGATATTTTGAGCCAAGTTACCAGACCATTCCTATAATGATAACTATCCAGTTAGAATTAAATGATTTGCTTCTAAATTTCATCCATATTCCATTATGAAAGGAAGCTGCAACTCCACATTTCGGCTGGTTTATTATTGTAGTCAGCTCAATAGTTGTTGCTAGCAGAATATGATTTTAAACCATAAATTGGAAATCTTTCAACCGAATTTGACCATCACCATTCCCTTAGCACATGATAGGCTTGTACCATTCCTATTGCATAGAATATTTTCTTTATATCTCATTTCTGCCCATTGAACAAGCATCCTATAAGATCCAGCACAAGTACCAACCCTCTGGGGAACTTCCCTATTTCACATTGCCTAAAACATTGCTGTTTCTGTTTGTCTTTTGTCACTGGCCCTTTGTATTTTCTTTCCTGCTAGACTCTAAGTTCCATGATGAGAAAGGGGATAACTTCCCAATCATCCATAGCCAAACTGTACCTAGCACAAACGTGTGTGCACAGAATGTGATGATGAAATCTTGTTGAGTTGCTTAACATTAAACACATATTTGGTGATTGACTTGCCTCAGTACATAGTTGAGTGATCAAGGGAGAGAAAAATTACATACAAGAGGAAATATTTAAAAGCTGTTTCCTGAATCTGCAGAGCAAACTGCTTGAGGCATTGACTAGAGAACTGGGCCACGATCCTTCTACACTTAGGAAAGCATATGATTATTTATAGATACAAAGGGAAGAAGCATATATTATGTGTAGCATAATTTAAAAACACTATGTAGAATCCTGCTACAGTACCTACATACAAGAAATCATCATAATAATGACTTTATCCCCTGAAGCACATTTTTCTTCAAAATCTTACATAAGAAAATAGACCCAACATTAGAAAGAATTTTCCCCATCCTCCAAAACGTACCAAAAGCAAAAAATAAGAAATTCTATGCCGAAATGTTTTTCTTAGGCTTTGAAGTAAATCAAGAAAACATTTTGTTTGTGATTATAATAAAGTATGAAATTCATACATTCAGTGTTTTGACACAATATACCATAATTTATTCAAATAGCAAGTCTGTGTTGGTATCAAACTATAAAGATGAAAAACAAAATTGTATGTTGTGAAAATAATTAATTTAGATGAAATATTTTTGGCAGTTCTCCTGCTTTTGGAATTTGCTCTGTAAGCTCTTCATAATCATCACTTATTTACATTTCAAAGAAAGCTGAACACTGGTGCTTTGTTCTTTATTTTATTAGTATGAGAAGTAGAATCCAAAAGCCATAGGAAAATTTTTTCAAAAAACAGCAATATCTGAGCAAAATGTGAAAATTTAAAAAACTTCACTACTAGGAAAGTTAGATTTCTTATGTCTGTGTCTGACTTGTATTTATTAAAAGAATTCACCTCTTTAATAAGTTCCCTTTAAATATTACATTTCTAATACCTGATGTATTCTGATAATGAATACTCCGAATTATAGTATAGCAGTAAATGTTTTTGTTCTGCTGTTTTTGCCTTAATAAAACTCATTTACTGGGGTTTCCCTCGTGGCGCAGTGGTTAAGAATCTGCCTGCCAATGTAGGGGACACAGGTTCGAGCCCTGGTCCAGGAAGATCCCACATGCCGCGGAGCAACTAAGCCCGTGCGCCACAAGTACTGAGCCTGTGTGCCACAACTACTGAAGCCCACGCGCCTAGAGCCCAAGCTCTGCAACAAGAGAAGCCACCGCAATGAGAAGCTTGCATACTGCAATGAAGGGTAGCCCCTGCTCGCCTCAACTAGAGAAAGCCCACGCGCAGCAACGAAGACCCAATGCAGCCAAAAATAAATAAATTAATTAATTAAAAAAAAATAAAGTGGTACTGACTTGTAGAATCGCTGTGGGGAGAGAAACTTCCTAATTAAAAAAAAAACTCATTTACTAAAATGTAGAAATTATGCCAAGATAGAAACTAAAATATTATCTGTGGGCTTGCAATAATAGTCTACGAAAGCACTATAAATTTTTATAGTAATGTTGCACTGATCAAATTTTGTACTAGTAATAGCAATAGGAACTCTCATATATTACTGATAGGAGTTTAACTAGGTACAACTACCTTAGAAAACTTGCAGTATCTACTAAAGCTAACCATACTCATATCCACCCTATATTCTAGCAATTCCTCTGCCTAGTGAAACTCTTGGACCCAACTCATATAGTCCCCAAAATGCCCGTATTCACATGTATTCACCAAAAAAAGGCATGATCAAGGAGGTTCATAGCAGCACTAGCCAAAACCTAAAAAAATACCCAAATATTCCTCAGTAGGACAATGGGTAGATTGTGATGTCTTCATATTATGGAATACCATACAGAAATGAAAATAAACAAGCTACTGCTACATGCTATAACACAGATAAATCACATATGTTTCATAAAAATAAAGCAGACTCAAATAAGTATATGAAGTTCAAAAGCAGGAAAAAGTTTTATTGTCGCATAAGTCAGGATAGAGATGATTTTGCGGCAAAGTAGTGCTTGGGAAAAGATATGGTGGTAAGAGGGGGTATGGTGAATGCTCGTGTGATGCTGACAATTCTACTTCTTGATCCGTGGTCTCTTGACATGGTGTTACCTTTGTGCCACTTTATTTGGAACTCTGTTGTTTGCACATTTTTCTTTGTGCATTTATATCTCAATAAAAAAATTTTTAAACCTTAAACCTATGAAAAAAACGCTTCTACTAGTATGTTATTTAATTAAAACTTCATATATGGTTTCTGGTTGTTGTTCTTACTTCCAAATTTCCCTGGAAATAATATTTTTCAATTAAAAAGATATATTTATGAATTTAAACAAAATACTTTTTTGACTTTAGTTTTTCCTTTACATCTTTCCTTTTTTTGCTCAATACCTCACCAATAGGCTTAGCGAACAAAAAATGGTCTCCATAAAGAAACTGTATTTTGCAAGATATTTCCAGTAGAGGGAGCTTCACTTTCTAAAGGAAATTTCTATAGAAAATTTTCCTTCAAGGACCATCACTAAAAAATAAAAATACTTAATTTTTTAATGTATGATTAAAATTCTTCATAGAGTGATGAGCTACTCTCATCTAAGACCAGTCTAAGATAGAGAAAACTTTTTTTCGATTTGTGAACGAAAAAAGAAAAACTTGATGAAGAATATATGTATCACCAAAACTTCTATATTGGGTATGTCTTTTTCAAGTGATTATATTTTTAGACTATTCATAAAAAACATTTTAAACTAAATTATTTAATATTAATGAAGATAAATTCTTTCTAAGAATATATTATAACAAATACCATGGTGATTTGCCATTATACAAATTTGACCTCATCGATCAAAATATTTTAGTTATTAACATTAAACTTCCTAAACCTAAGTATCTATCAACTAAGCTCTTCTGATTTCTTTGAAAAAAATAAGTATGTGTATTATCTAAGATATTAAGAATTATGGTAAAATAATCAATTTATCTTATGACATGAATTTTGTACTCCTTTCCATACAATTTACATAAATGTAAAAGCTCTACATTCTTTGCTTTGATCACTACGTATGAAATTTGTAACAACTGTAAAGTTACAAAAATTTACTGTCATTAAAATATTTTTCACTGAAAATATTCTGATTTACAATGGTTTCAACACCTCACTTCAGGAAAAATCGATAATTCCAGAAATATAATAACCTTCACAACTAGTTCCTGTTACTAAAGGTAGTTATTATGGGATATGCTATGTTTTTCTAATGTGCCTAACGATGAAAACTTGACATAGCAACCCAGAAAAGAATATTTACATACTTCAAATGGAAATCATTATACAAATAACTTAGTTACTCTCATTATTTGATTTCAATCTTCTTGGAAGTCTTGTGAGCCAAAAAATGGAAATTTTAAGGTAATTATAATAGTAAAGTAAAATTTATATTGTTGGTTCAAAAATCCATATGAGCAGTATCTTGCTTATATATTGTTTGATGAAGAATGGGGGTTAAATTACTTGATCTGTGTTTAGTCTCTCTTCTCTTTTAATTAAAAAGAAAAAAAAAAGAAAGCCTACCAAATATGACTGGATATGATAAGAAAATGACACATCATAGAACAATTTTACCATTCAATAGGTTTCTTATTACTTTCTCCAAAATAATTATTCTTGGCATAGAACATATCTGGTGATTTATTATTTTGCCTCCATGAACCAGGCTCTTTAGAAAATAGTACTTGCAAGGCCTCTATTATTCTATTCATTTGAACTTAACCTCTAGATATATCAACAATGTTCAGAATATCTCTGATCACTAAATGTTTATGCTCTAGATTTTTTTTTGTCTTTTAAAAAGTAAGTAATGTTCCATTTCTAATTACTAAATGTTTTGTAACTTTCAAAAAAGAGAGTAACACCCAGAATTTATAATTCACTTAGAAAAAAGAAACACTTAAAGCAATTTGAGAAGGAAGACCTAGGCTTTGGAAATATTTTTTTGCTAGGGTAACCTCAGCTGCAAATAATATAAGATGCCAGTTACTAAAATACATTAATTAGTGAAAACAGAGCAAAGTTATATGTTGTAGAGGTCTCAGGAGATAGACTGCTAGATACCTTTAGATAGAAAACAATACGATTTAAGGGACACTTTCAACAAGTCAACTTCGAGTTGCATTCTTGGTTTCATCCATGACAAGTATTTGCAAGGCTTGAATGAGTTCTCCAACTGTTAAATACAAGTGGACTCACCTGAGTAGCAGTGCTGCTTCCCAGAAGTAAAATCCCGAAACTAATGTCCGAAAGTGTCTCACGTAGGCCATGATACGGAGGGAAAGATTCACGACTCTGAAATGAGTCTTAGCCAAGGCATGGGGAAGGAGAAAGCCGGGAATGAGAGTGTGCAGTCTAACTGCGTGTGGTGTTGGTGGAGAGCAACGCCTGGAAAGCTTCAGCACCTGAGACAGCTCCCCGCGATCCGCGGAGACCCTCTCTTTCAAACACTTGAAATTCCCTTTCGACCCCTTCTCTGAGCAGGAGCTGAAGGGAGACTCACAGGATTACACATGTGCAGGTGATTTATACAGTGACAGCGAAATAACGGATGAGATGAGAAGTCTGAGGTGCCTAGGTTCTGGGCAGCAGTTCACGGGAGCTCTAGCGGCAAAAGAAGAATGCTAGTCCTTTCCTGACTCAGACCCACGACTGGAGAAAGAAGAGCAACAGCGGGAGCAAGGATGCGTCTGCACCTGCTCCAAGCGCCGCCCGCTCGAATCCCACTGTCCACCTTTGGGTAAACCCCGGGCCACTAGCGTGGCAGAGGGAAGCGGGGGCGGGGCCAGACAACACGGTCTTGCCAGCCAATCACAACTGCACAGCGGGGCAGAGTGACAGGCCACTCACGACGGTAGGCGGTGCTTAGCTAGCCAGGCTTTTAAAAAAAAAAAAAAAGAAAGAAAAGAAAGAAAAAAAAGGCGTTGAGTAACTGGTGCAGAGCCTAAACCGCAACTGGAAGGAACTGGGGGAGGGGAAGCCTCTGCGCTAAGAACTGGGGGGAGTCAGCAGCATTTATGGAGTAGGTAGCAGAATCGCGCTAGAGGGACCCTCCATTGTTCCCTTCCGGGAGAAGGCGCAATTTAGTAATAAAAGGTCTTTTCGGATGTGACCCTGTCTCTTTGACCTTACATCAAAATGCAAGAGTCAACAGTAAACCCAGACCCTTGGAGAGGTCTAGGGAAGAGCAAAGAATGTGGTGCTGAAAACCAGCGGAAGAGGAGAATCAGCTGCTTCTAGAATCGTCTCACAACCCTGGCCGGCTTCTGGCCGGGAAACGTTGTTGACTAGAGTCAATTGAGTTTCCTTCAGTGACAATACGGGTTCTAAAAAGATGAAGGTGGGAAATCTAAAGAGATGGCTTCTGAGGGGACAACGCTACACACCCGTTTTTTCTTAGGCGTTTTCCATATCTTAACATTAAGCTCTAGGGAGAACGACAACTAGGTCATATGGTTCATCTTTTCTTCTGCCATCCAACTCTCTCCCTCGCCCACCCCTCCCTAACCATTTATATGGGGACTTGGATTGGAAGACTGGAAAGGGAAAGTGAGTGTGCGTGTGCGTGTGTGTGTGTGTGAGAGAGAGAGATCATGCACACGTTTCTATGCTTCATACACCTCAAAATAATGGAATTTTTAATCATTAAAACTTAGGCTATTAGATCTTTAAGTGGCTTTTATTTACTATCAACTAGGATCAAAATATTCACTCCTTGAATCTTAGCTTTTTCCCAAAACTCCCTCAGGTATTTATTCTGAAAGCCCTACTTTAATCTCTTACTTTTCTCAATGACCAAACTACATGCCAAGAATGTCTTTCCTTTCTCACAAACGTTTTCTTCTTAATTAAATCCAAGAGCAATTGACATATCAATTACCCCATAATTCTCTGTTTAACTGGAAAAGTATGTCACTAATTTTTACCCCCCAAATGAGGGCACAGTGAAAAAAAAAAAATCTTTCTCTTTACTCTTTAGTAGACAAGCTTATTTATATTCCGTGTAAATAAAGAAATTTTGGATTTATTTCCAGACATTATTATTAAACCTGCCTCTTTTCACATTTGGTTTTCCGACTTAAGTCACAAACTTCCAGACCTCTTAAGGAATATAGTTGATTCTGCCCATGAATGTTTCTATCTTGAGAAGTTTCATATAATTTTAATTAACGCTGTTTTTCAGTGAATCTTTTGAAAGCTTTCTAAGTGCAAATGCTTTTTAGTTGGTCATTCTTTGAACAGCAGTAATTGTTTTAAAAACCACACACAATCAAAAAACAAAACTTACTATATTTCAAGAAGACCTGGGTTCCTTGCCTTGCTTCATCACTATCTTTGGAAAAGTAATACACTTTTTAAAATACTTTTACTTAATATATCTTTAAATATATATATTTATTGAGGGAACTGAATGAAATGACTTCTGAGATTTACACTCTGGCCCAAAGGAGACAGCCAATGAATGTTTAAGTGAGCAAATCAGTGGATAATATTTAAAGCTCTGTGTTTACATTAATCTGGATAATTATGTTACATGATAGCTTAAAAGGCAGGATAATTTTAGCTGTTTCATCTCATCATTAACATGAAAACATAGGAACGTTAGACTTTATCAAATTTATATAGTCAATCAGTTTATTGAATATAATGTCACATAAGAGGATGGCTGGAATCCCCATATTGTTTTTCTATTTCTTGCTTTTTTTTTGACTGCGTCCTGAGGCATGAGGAATTTTAGTAGTTCCCAAACCGCAGAATGAACCCGTGCCCCTGCAGTGGAAGCGTGGCATCCTAACCACTGGACCGCCAGAGAATTCTCCCCATATTACTTGTTTTTCATAGCATCATGATTATTTCCTTCAAATTACTTATGGCAAGCTACCATCCCCTCATTTATTTGTTTGACTTTTCCACCAGAGTGAAATAATGGCTGTTATTTAGCACAGCACCTAGCATACAGTAGATACTCAATGTTTGTTGAATGTGTCAATGATCATACTAGAAATATGATTATTTTTAAATTAGTAAACGAATGTGTGGGGTACTAAACTTTGATTAAATAATTAGAAATGAATCAAAGTGCGTTGTACTGTCTTGTTTCTTTCAACATTTGATGATTAATTTCCCAGTGCTTCTTGTCTATGGACTTTTATGTTGTTTATTCTTAATTTCTATAAAGTCAAAATAAATTTTATGCAACTACATATTGTGGTAGCCATTCTTGTAAATTTTACTCTTTGGAGAATCACTGTCCTGATTGTATGGGTAGGTGAATGAATGTGTTTTTGGAAAAAAAGACCATTTTATGGCTGATGAGCATCTGACTAGCATTCATGTAAAATTAAGCTGGATTCTGATATCGCCAGATCTCTGCTCTTCTTCTTCAGGCCTTTATTATTTCCTTCTTGTACTAATAGATTATTTTTCACATTGGACAAGACATGGCACTTCTGAGCTAAATGAGATATTAATCTTCCTCATATTTAATATTTTCCTTTTACAAGGAAGGAATTGTAGCCCAAAGTGGTTAAGTGATGGTTACTAACCTTCGTATTCAGCAAGCTGAAGATATCAAAACTGAATTTGGTGCTTCAGGTGCATTGTCCAGCATTTTGCATACTACCACAGAGCTATCTTTAATGGTGTATTTTCACTATTGTTTCAACATATATGCATATTACTTAAGCTACAGAAAAGTAGATCAATTTCAATGTAAAGATAAAGCTTTTTTCATATGCTCAATTGTTACTACCAATGAGCTAAACATATATAATATTTTGTACATATTGCTAAAATGATTTGTTATTTAGTGAAAATTTTACTTTTTTGAAGTTAATGTAGTATCGGGTGAATAACTATTTACTGAGAGTCGATCAGATTCAGTAGCATTGGGTCATTCTAGCCATCTCATCAAAAGCTTGTGTATGAGTCAAAGTGTCAGTTTTAAAACTTATAAAAAGCAATGTCACTTTTGGAATAATTAGAATAGTCACATCTTTGAATTAACACTCTGGGAAGATTGAAACAAAGCTTTAATTTAGGGCTTCCCTGGTGGCCCAGTGGTTGAGAGTCCGCCTGCCGACGCAGGGGACACGGGTTCGTGCCCCGGTCTGGGAAGATCCCACATGCCGCGGAGCGGCTGGGCCCGTGAGCCATGGCCGCTGAGCCTGCGCGTCCGGAGCCTGTGCTCTGCAAGAGGCCACAACAGTGAGAGGCCCGCGTACCACAAAAAAAAAAAAAAAAAAAAAAAAAAAAAGCTTTAATTTAAAAATCAATCAGGAAGTCACATGTTTAATACAAATTAGGTAGAGGAGAATTAATCCTATCACAGTGATAGATATCATCACCAAGTATGTGTGCCTAGTGAATGTGTCTTTTGCATAGGGATCTACATACTGAACAGACTACAATAATAATGACACGTTAGCTGATCAGGTGACCCTCTTTTTTTGAAATAGTAGCAGAAATATCCAATGATTTATCTCCTTTTTTCCTTTTTTTTCCAGGCTACAAAATTTTTCACATGGATCTCAGCAACAGTCTCCTAATTTTTTCTCTTGCTTGCTCTCTTATTCCCCTCGATTAACCCTCCACTGTGAATATTAAGGGGTTTTTGTTTGTTCTTTGTTAGTTTTAGTATACCGAATGATGTCACTTCTATTCCTAAGACTGTTCAATGCCTTTCCATTGCAACAGATTGAAATCCACATTCCTCTTCACAGCTGGCTCTAAATGATTTTCCACTGACAATCTCCTCAGCCTCATTTTTTCTAGTGTGCTTTTCCCCCATAATGCACCAGTCACATGAGCTGTTTCTTATCTCAAGATTTCTCTACTTCAAACTTTCTTCCTCTGTGCTTCTTATGTCTAGTCTCTTTCAGCCATTAACTCACAGTATAAATCTCTCTCTTCCTTTCTTTCAACAAGATTTCCCCTAAACCTTTATATTAGGATTTATTTCCTTCAGAAATCAAACTAGAATTTGTTTGTCTTTGTGTGAATATTCCTGGAAGGCAGGGGAAATGTGCATCCTTATGCCTGGCACATGTCTGGCAGGTAGTAAATGAGCAAGAAATATTTGTTGAATGAATGAACAAATGCAGAAACTTTCTCTGCTCTTTAGTTCTTTCTTTTCAAGATTCCATTCTTACTAATCTCTTTTAACCTATTCTTTCTTCATAAAATTGTTTAGATTATAGTGTTCTTTCCAGGCCAGATATATTCCTTAGCCATCTAAAAGTAATCTCTGAGTTTATATGTGGGTCTTCAGTTCACTCTGAGTGCCTTATTTATAAATAAGATTAATATAATACACTCTATTATGATATCTACTTTTTTAACTCTCAGACTGTCATCTTTTCTCCGAACTGCAGTGAAAATTTGCCATAATTCCCTAAATGACTTCAAATAGTGGGATATTTGAAGCGCTTAATTGACTGGATATTTTGTTCTTTCTCTGAATATCTGGTCTCAAGTAGGCACGACTTGTAAAAGTACTTCCAAATTATTTCCTTAAACAGTTTCTTCACCAACAAATATAAGGTTTATAATATGCATCATCTTGGGAGCTTCCTGAGATATACATGTGAATGGGAAACAAATCTTGTCCTAGAGGAACTATAATACACATAGTGTGTAAGGTGTACATGAATATTCATAGTATCTCACAGAATGTTAAGTATTGAAAGAAGCAAAGAGAAATGCTATGGGAATTCAAATGCATTACTTCAAAATAGAAAGCACGAGTAGATTAGAAAATGTTGATAGAGTGGGGAATATTCAACAAAGCTTTGAAACCAGTTCATGGTTCATTTTTAGAATTTGAATGAGTGGAAACTATAGCAGAAAAACTTTGGGGCGAATAGGATTTCAGTAACAATATTTGTGCAGTTAACTACTGTATTGGATATTTTACATCTTATCTTAATTTCTGCTCTCAAGATTCTAAGGTATACATATTTCTGACCATGTTTTAATAATGAGGAAACTGAGTTCCCATGATTTTAAGAAGCTTTTCCAATATCACACTATTATTATTTTAAGACAGAAATGACCTTCAAATTGTATCTAACTTCTGAACAATTTATACTATTGGTATGAAAAAAAAGGATGACTGAAGGAAAATAGTGGTAAATAAGTTTGAGGCATATCGGAGGACTGTAAATACTGGGTCAAATAATGACAAGTTTAAAAATTGTTGCTAAGTTTTCTGGTTAGTTGACAACATGTAAATGTGGTTGTAATGTCAGGAGATACCTTCACCCACTTGTTAATACACCAACCAATAAAACCTCCATTTCATACTTACACTCCTGAGGAGGTTTTCTCATCATGTAGATTTTTTTCATCACAGGCCTCTTATATAAATATAAGAAATATAAAAAGCTTTAAAACAAACAAAACCCCAAACACCATAACCTTAACTGATGTTTTCATTTTTCACCTGAGATGAATTATGAGTATGATACTCATTCTCAGTATCATATATGTGTCATGATATGCTAAATTGATTATGGCAGTCAACTACAGATTGGAGTATATTGCAATATGTTATTTTCAAAATGAGTAACAACACTACTTCCAAACAAATCCAATAGAATATTTTCTCCAAAACTCTGATTTAATTTGAAAATGAAGAATATTCATATATATTGTTAAATATCCAGGTTAGAAAAAAACTGAAAATTTCAGCAATCCCTTAGCCTTATCATACTTTATATATTCATGCTGATTATCACTAAAATGATATTATTTTCTTCATTCATAGGTCAGCCACAGGACACGTACTACTACTAAACTTTAATTACTTGTGATTTGAAGTCTAAATATTGCAATTCTATTATTGGTGGATAATACATAATAAGGCATATTTCCATCTACACAGCTTTTGTCAGAAACAAAGTAAGAAGATAATTAGGGTGCATATACAATCATCAGAATATGTAATGATATGCTATAAAAATTAATAATTTACCTCTATAGAAACAATTATAATCCATGAATTGAGATAACTAATAAATATTCTATGATTTTGACTATTAATTTCTAATTTCTGAAAGTGAACAAATTTATATGTATTTTACAGGAAAATTATCACTCCCAAATTTCTCCAAAATTTCTTTAAGATTTTCTTAATGATTAGTATTTTTGACAAACTAAAAACAAAAAAAGCCCATTCCCCAAATACCTAAAGTATGAAGAAAAAAAAGCTCATCCCCCAAATACCTAAAGTATGAAGAAAATACTTGTTTAAAAAACCTAAGTGGTAGGCTGAGATTGCATAGAAATCAGAGGCCCAAACTGATGAAAAATCAGGAAGCTAAAAATGCAAATGAGAACTAAAACAGAAAAGATACCAGTAGTAACAAGCTGATCCCTCTTGGACTGGAGTTTCAGTGTTTACCAGTTGCCCACTGAATTGGAGACAAGAACTAGAACTCAAAGACCTAAAAGACTTGTTTTTTTTTAACCAGAAATCCCTGGAATTGATAACCACAAGAAGCAATTGAGAAAAACTATACACATCCCAAAGGATTCTGAGAAAGAAACTTGTCTGTCCCAGCTTTAGCTTGGAATGGAGGAAAAAAATCTCATTGAAGAGTTATTTGCCAAAAACTAGCTCACACACAGTTTTGAGCCAGAATTAACACCACATGTGGCCACATAAATGCAAGTTACAAATGTGTATTTAATTGGTGCTGTCAATGTGATATCCTTAGAAAACTGGCAGAAACAACTATAGTTACTTCCTAGAGGAATATATCTTAGGACCAAGTCTGAAAGAATTTCCTTAGATAAAAGTCCAAAGAACATATGCTCAATATCAAAAAACAAAACACATGAATAGACAAGCACCATGAGTTATAGTCAACAAAGCAGTTAAAACAGAATTACAAGTGCAAAGACTGGGCATTTGAATAAATGGCTACAGAATATAAAATAAGTGTGTTTAATATGTGAAAAGAACAAAAATATGACTAGGACTATAAAATTGGCCAGGTAGTTGTGAAAGATAGCCAAGAGAGTATCTAAAAGTAAAAGTTACAATAGCTGAAATTAAAAAAGCATTTGATAGCTGAAAATAGTGGATTTAATATGATGAAATATAATTAGTGGTTAGAAAATAGATCCAAAAATTTACACAGTATGAATCATGCAGAGTAAAAGATATTCAAAACAGGTTTAAAGACACAGTGAAGAGATTCATAATTTCTTACAAACATTAGATTTGTGTTCCCCCCAAAAGAAAAATGTGTAAATTAAATGGAGTGTAAGTAAAATATGAAAAATAATAACTGGAAAATTTTATCAGAATGATTAAACACGAATTCTCACAATATAGAAGTGCAAAGTGTCCCCAGTAGGGACAGGTGGAGAGAAAACTACAACTAGAGTCATCTTAATACTGTTAAAGAAAAAATATTCAATACCAATTGTTAAAGCACAGTAAGGAAGACTTTATTCAAGGGGCAAGGGGACTATCACAATAGGTAGAGGACCACTGAGATGGAATTTTGCAGTGGGGGAGAGAGATTAAACTCAACTTCGAGTACAGCATGGGCGAGTGGTAATTTATAGCCAAGGAGCATGGTGGGGGTGGATGGCTAGAATATTACTAAGAGGAAACAGGGGTAAGGGGAGATTCTGGCTAAACCAACCTAACAGGATTCTTGCTATGGGGCAGGTCAGCCCACCTTAGGGCTGGTGGAAGATGAGGAACTTGATGAGATTATCAATGGTCATCAGATATTGAAGCAGGGAGGGGATTCTGATTAAAATGATTTAGCAGAATTCTTGCTAAAAGTAGACAATGCATAGATGAACACAGAAGCCGAAAGTCAGGCCAAGTTGGAAAAGAGTGCAGGGGAGGCTGAGAAAATTTTGTCAATACAACTATGTATTACTAAAGGCAAACAGTAGGTCTCAAAATCCACTACAAGAGAAAAGACAGATTATTTTTTAAAAATGAAAATAAAGACTAACAGCTATATATAGTTTATAAGAATCAGGAATAAACTAAAGACTATCTAGAAGGGTAAAACTAAAAGGAGGGGGGAAAGTACATCAGGTAACTGCTAACCAAAAAAAAACAAAGCTGGTGTAGCCCACTAATTTTAGACAAAATTAAAGGAAATTACTTATGTACAGAGAAAGAGGGTCTTTACATAATGAAAAAAGTTTCACCAAATAGATATGAAAACTAAATTTGTATGTACTTAATGAATAATACAGCTTCAAAACTATAGAGCAAAAAAAAACCAAAATCCACCATTATAATGGGATAGTTTAATATACTATTCAGTAGCTGTTGGACCAACCTTACAAGAAAATCTGGATATGAATTTTGAAAACATTCTTTTCAATACTTTATATATAATATATATGTAATTAACAAATTCGTTCTAATGAATAGTTATACAATATTACATCCCAACATTTTGTAATAAGCATTCTTTTTAGACATGCATTGAACATCTATAAAAATTGAACATAATAATGTGGGCTATAGATAAGTTTCAACTAATTTAAAGAAGTGGTTATCATCTCAGAAAATGAACCCATGACTGGAATTCAATAAAATTAAAATGAATAAACACGCATTAAGAAACTTGTGGATATAAGCAATGATATAAATAATAATTAAAATTTAAAAATAAAAATACTACATATTAAAAGAAGATAAACCTGTGATTAATTAGAAATGTATAGCCTTAAATGGTCATAAAATAAAGGCCTGAAAATTAATAAGATACAACTTATGATGTTAGAATGAACAAATGAATGAATCTCATAAATGTAGAAATAAAGAATAAGAAACGTAAGAACAAAAATAATTTAATGGAAAACAAATATGAAATAGATGATAAGGAAAGCAAAATGTTGTTTTTGAATTTTATATTTCACAAATTTAATAATAATATATTAGTCAAGTACTGGTAGGCAGAGTATTTCTTTAAAAATCAAGAAGAATAAAGACTGACAACCCAATAGAAACAAATATGGAAAGATTTCAGGAACAGGAATTTTTAAAAAAAAGAATTAGGTCATTTATAAAGTTAAAGATGTTAAACTTTATTTGTAGTTAAGGAATGCAAATTAAATAAGACACAATTTTAGAGCCAACAGTGGGCAAAAGTTAAGTTTAATCATAATACCAATTGTCCCAAGAATGTGGATCAATGTAGAAGTTATACAGTGTTAATGAAAATATACATGATATTATACCAATTAATCTAATGGTTGTGAGCACGTTGTGTATTTTGTTTGCAAAAGGAAATTGTCTATTTTCTCCTTTTAAATTAAAATTCTCTAAAAAATTATTTTGAGTGGCATATTTTAGAATATTTCTTTTTAAAAAATTTTTATTGGAGTACAGTTGTTTTACAATGTTGTTAGTTTCTGCTGTACAGCAAAGTGAATCAAAGAATATTTCTTTTTTAAAGTCTACTTAGCTAAGAAGTTAATAACTATCCTATTTAATAAAAAGTGACATTGTTTAAAATGATTCACTAATTCTTTTACTCTTGAGTCTTCAAACTAAAGCTTCTTTTCCTTTCTGTAATTTTCCCTGCCTTTCACTAAACTTAATTGAAATGTAGGCTATGAGTTGTTTTACTAGAGAGGGTCCCACTTGACACTTAAATAAAGTGATTAGACTTAAACAATGACAAGTTCTTAAGCCCACTAGTTACTTTTCTGCTTTAAAAAAAAATGTATTGCAAAGGCAATATTTTATGCTTTATTGTTCACTCAAGTGAAAATGCAAATAAATTACTCAAAAGGTGGTTTATAGATAAGAGAGTTTGTAGTAACAACAATGCCTTTGAGTGTTTTTATAAATACTCATTTATTTTTCAGCTGGTAATATGTATGATGAACATTTGAAATTTTAGTTTCTTATGATAATTGTCTCTTGGCTCTCATGATCCCCTCAGGTCTTTTGGACTAGAATCCTTTTATCATTCTATCTACCTGAAGAATTTTGTGTTGCAATATGCCTACCTTAACGGCATCTGAGGTCATCACCAATCTACAGCTTAATTAATATATTCAGTAGAGTCTCAGGGATAGACAGTTGACTTAAATATGGCTGTTGTGGGTTGAACCATATCCCCTGAAAAGAGATATGTTTGAAGTCCTAACCCCCAGTACTCCAAAATGTGACCTTATTTGGAGATAGGGTCTTTATAGAGATGATCAAGTTAAAATGAATCATTCATTAGTTTGGGTTCTAATGCAATATGACTGGTGTCCTTATAGAAAGGAGAAATTTGGACACAGAGATAGTCAGGCTAGAGTGAAGATGATGTAAAGAGACACAGGGAGAAGATGACCATCTAACAATCCAAGGAAAGAGACCTGGAACCAATCTTTCTCTGTCAGCCTTCAGAAAAAAACAACTCTGCCAACACCTTGATTTTGGATTCCTGCACTCCAGAACTGTAAGACTGTAAATTTCGGCTGTTTAAGCCACCCTATTTGTATTACACTTCTATGGTAGCCCTACCAAATTAATAACATGGCTCTCTACACCTTTTCTCCAAATTCCTGACTACCTGTCTTTTCCAAGTCAAATTGGTGTTGAAAGTGATCTATATCTGGGAACAGGTGAAGGTTTAGGCTCAGAGGAGATCTTGATGGAGAGAACTGGTACAGACTCTTTCTTCCTTGGGATAGAGTAAAGTTAACCACAATCTTGGAAAAACCTGGCACAGAGATTCTTAGAGGAAATTTTGACATTGATGGAAGTTTGTCCAATAACTGTGACCTTAGGGACTATGGGGGAGCTGGACTAGGTCCTCTGCTCCTGAAGTTGAGAATAAACTTGGAGACCTGGGAACAGGGAAGCTTTAGCCTGCTACTCAGCGGGGGACCTGCAGCCCCTCTGCCCCGCGCAGCTAGCTCAGTGTTGCAGAAACAAGCTCCACTTGTTTACTTCTACCACCAGATCTAAGGGCTAATAATGAAAATAACAAACCATCTAAGGGATTCTAACAGCCAGAGGGAGGAAGATCCAGTCAGTACAAACACATTTCATGCCAGCAAAGTAGAGTTGCTGTAAGAGACAGAAAGCCACTTGAACAAACAAATAACACAAACACTTACGGAAACTCAAGTGTATCCCAATCACTTGAGTTTGTTTTGAGGAACTATAACTGAATTAAACATTTTTAGGCCCGTTTCCTTGTCAGTTACTAACAGAGAGTTTTTCTCATTTTCTTCAAATTATGAAAAATCTGTTGACATCAGCCAATCAAATTAGTTTTTGCCACATGTACAGTTTTGTCAGAGTTTTGTTCCCTCATGTTTATTGGTGCTTGAAAATTTAATACTTACTATGTCACACAGAACATTGCTGTTTGAAAATTTGTTACTGTATCACATATATAATGTTTATGATATCAATTCTGTGGCTAAGAAACAATATATTTTATGTGCTTTATGGGTTACCATTAGAAATTTTGATTTGTTAATATTAACTTTGCCTCATTCTATGTAGTGTTTAGGAAAATGAAGAAGAGAGTTATAAGAGAACAAAACTTGTTAAGTCCTGTGAGTTGTCCTTATTATTTTTGGAATTAATAAACAGCTATTATGTACTTAACTCTTTCATCCTCAATATTTGAATTATTCTCAGAATATCATGCTTGTTGTCTTTATAATACCAATTTAAACATAGAAGTACTCTTACTTAAAGATGTTATAAAACATTTATCTTAATAAGATTATGTATACTATATATTTCCTTTTTGAAATAATTTTTCCTATTATGATATCATTTATGCTTTATTTTGGCATTCATAATTTTGCTTTTAGGCAAAGCATTTTATCATAATTTCATTACAAAAGATTTTCTCCAGTCAGATTATTATATTTTCCAGTTAATAATTTCTTGTTTTTTTTCTATCTTAAAATAGAATTTTCCTACATGCTTAACTTCTTGAAACGTTATTAACTAGTGTATTAGTTGAAAACTACTATAATATCAGAAGAATTATGATAATTTGCTTTGCAAAACTTCAAATGAGTTCCAATCTCTTAAGTGTTCTGTTTTATACATAATATATGATCTGTTTAGGGGATAATGTGATTCATTACACTTATGCATAATTTTGTGCTCTTACTTATCTGAAACTATACTGATTTATTTTCCTGAGCACAGCAGTTAGGTTGTAGCTGAGGGTTGCTTTTTTTTTTTCTTTTAAATTAATCACCATGCTATACTTTATAACCCCAGGATTTATTTTATAATTGGAAGTTTGCATATTTTGACCCCTTCACCCATTTCACCCACCTCCCAACCTCCACTTTTGGCAACCACCAATCTGTTCTCTGTATCTATGAGTTTTGTTTTGTTTTGTTTGTTTGTTTTTAGATTCCTAGAGAGATCATACAGTATTTGTCTTTCTTCTGTCCAACTTATTTCACTTAGCATAATGACCTCAAGGTTCATCCATGTCATTTCAAATGGCAGAGTGTCCTTTTTATGGCTGAAAAACATTCCTTTGTACGTGTATATATGTATTTTATATTATGTATGATTTTATATATATATATATATATATATATATATATATATATATATATATATATATAAAACACTTTCTTTACCGATTCATCCATCTATGCACAATTAGGTTGCTTCCATATCTTAGCTATTGGAAATAATGCTGCTATGAACATGTGGGTTGCAGCTATCTCTTCAAAGTAGTGTTTTCATTTTCTTCAGATACTTACCCAGAAGTATAATTGCTGTATCATATGGTAGCTCTATTTTTAATTTCTTGAGGAACCTCCACACTGCTTTACATAGTGGCTGCACCAATTTACGTTACCACCAACACTGCATGAGGGTTCCATTTTCCCACATCCTCGCCACAACTTTTTATTTCTTGTCTTTTTGATAATAGCAATTCTAGCCTGTGTGAGGTGATACCTCATTGTGGTTCTGATTTGCAAATCTCTGGAGATTAGTGATGTTGAACACCTTGTCGTGTACTGGGGCTTGCTTTTTACTTCAAAACTGGAACAGTTGTAGCTTTAATAATTGTCACAAATTTATTTCGGAAAACGAATTCTTCTTAATTGACAAACTTTAACACCTCCATCCATCTACCCACTTAATAGATTTAGATATCCCTCCTCTATACTGTATGCTTATATCAATTATAGAATTTATTATATTTCAAATTTTTATTTACATGCTTGCTTCTTCAACTGAACTGGGAGTTCCTTTAAGGATAATATTGTCTTTGGTCTACATCACAGCCTTGAAACTTGCTTACATACCTGACACAGAATACAGGCTAAACAAATGTTTAGAATGAATGAATGAGTAAAGTGTGTATTTTTATTAACAATTGATGTAGCATCTCTTTTGGTTATGTTGGAATTTTTAGCCAGAGTGACTGATTTGCCCTCATTTAATAGTAACAGAACTAATAAATGGTCTATGTATCAATTCAGCCTGTTTTCATACCAAAGGATATTTTTCATATTAAACAGATACTACTGAAACAGATGTTCCTCAATTAGGTGCCCAAAACAAATGAAACAGAGCTGATGCCACATATACAAACAAATGTTTCACAGTTGCAGTTTCAAATCTGTAGTCACGATGGTTAGTATTCTATTTGTGTGCAAAAAAATTTTATTAGTCATTTTCTGGACATGTTTGAAATGCTAAGTATCTGAAATACTTAATATGCACTTTCCCTTTCTTATGCCCTGGAGGAAATCTGTGAGAAGTGTAAATATTTTAAAAGGATTAATTTTTAACACCTTGTAGATTTTTTATTATTTGCATTCTAGAAATATAATTTAATGTGAGGAAGATATTTATTTGCTGAGACACTGGAATTTTAAGGAAACTTCAAGACCAAAAAAGATTTTTAGCATTGGATATAACTGGTCTGAATTCAGGTCCGAGAATTGTCGCTTAACCTCCTTGTTATTTTGGACGAAATCCTTGTTCTAACTTAGCTTTAGTTACTTATTATAAAATTAAAGTTATGATATTTTATATATTTTCCTTTCCTCTTCAGTTTCTCCAAATAAGTCTGACTTCTTTAGAATTTCTCTTGAAACTTCCATAATTATTAACTGAAAAGTTTGTTACTCTATATTCCTATTTGATTTTATCTACTTAAAAAACATTTTAATGTATAAAGATATTTCTATTTTATTAACTTTTAAAATAATAGCTTTGGGGCTTCCCTGGCAGTCCAGTGGTTAAGACTTCACCTTCCAATGCAGTGGGTGAGGGTTCCATCACTGGTCGGATGGCTAAAATGCCATATGCCTCGTGGCCAAAAAACCAAAACATAAAACAGGAGCAATATTGTAACAAACTCAATAAAGACTTTAAAAATGGTCCACATAAAAAAAATCTTTAAAAAAATAAAAAATAAAATAGTAGCTTTATTGAAATATAATTTACATTCACATTATACAAATTCACTCTTTAAAATTACCTTTTAAAATGCACATTCCTCCATGTGCATTTCAGTGGTAATTAAGTTTATTCATATAACTATGCAACCATTCCCAGTATCCGATTTCAGAACATTTTAACCACTCAAAACAAAACAAAACAAAAACCCATACCTATTAATAATCACTTCCTATTTTCCCTGTCTTCTGCCCTTGGGAACCACGAATCTACTTTCTGTCTCCATAAACTGACCTATACTGGACATTTCATATAAATGGAATCATACAAGATGTGTGCTTTTGTGACTAATTTCTTTCATTAGCATAATGTTTTTCAGATTTGTTGTAATACATTGACCCTGATATCCTAAATTAGTTTGATGTCTAGCAAACATAAGTACTTATGGTTCTATTTTGTTTTTATCTAATAGACTTTATTTTTTTAAAACAGCTTTATGTTCACAGCAAACGAGAACAGAAGACACAGAGATTTTGCATTTTCCCCCTGCACCTACTCATGCATAGCCTCCCCATCATCAACATCCCCAGACTAATACATTTGTTATAATTGATGAGCCCACATTTGAACATCATTATCACCCAAAGTCCATAGTTTACATTAAGGTTTACTCTTGGTGTATCACATTCTATGGGCTTGGACAAATGTATAAGGACATGTACCTTATAGTATTATACAGAATAGCGTCACTGCCCTAAAAATCCTCTGTGCTCCACCTATTCATTCCTCCCTTCCTGCCTCCAAACCCTGGGCAATCACTGACCTCTGCTTATAATTTTGCTTTTTCAAGAAATTCATATGGGTAGAATCATACAGTATGTACTTCTGACTGGCTCCTTTCACTTAGTAATATTCATTTAGGTCTCCTCCATGTCTTTTTTATTTTTAAGATTTTTTTTGATGTGGACCATTTTTTTAAGTCTTTATTGAATTTGTTACAATATTGCTTCCGTTTCATGTTTTGGTTTTTTGGCCACAAGGCATGTGGGATCTTAGCTACCCAACCAGGGATCAAACCCACATCCCCCACACTGGAAGGCAAAGTCTTAACCACTGAACTGCCAGGGAAGTCCCCCTCCATGTCTTTTAATGGCTTGATAGCTTATTTCTTTTTAATACTGAATAATATTTCATTGCCTGGATATACCGTAGTTTATCCATTCACCTACTGTTTCAATTCCATTTATTTCTTCTCCAATTTTTACTATTGCTTTTGTTTTGCTTACTGTGGATTTAATTTGCTCTTCTTTTTAGTTTGCTAAAGTGGAAACTCAGAGTATTGATTTTAGATCTTTCTTCTTTTCTAATATATTCTTTCAGTGTTATAACTTTCCCTATAATCACTTTTGCTGCATCCCACAAATTCTGATAAACTGTGTTTTTATTTCCATTTAGTTCAAAATATTTTTAATTTCTCTTGAGATTTCTTTTTGACCTATGGGTCATTTAGAAGTATGTTGTTTATTCTTCATGTATCTTGGGATTTTCCATTATCTCTCTGTTATTGATTTCCATTTTAATTCCATGTTGGTATGAGAAGAGATATTATATGATTTCTATTATATGCTAAGGAGTGTTTTATGGTCCAAAATGTGGGTTATTTGGGGAATTGCTTGATGTGAATTTGAGAAAAATGTGTATTTTGCTGACGTTAGAGGAGATAGACTGTAGATGTCCATTATATGCAGTTGATTAATGGGGTTGTTAGTTCAGTTATGTCCTTACTGATTTTCTCCCTGCTGAATCTATTCATCTCTGATAGAGGTGTGTTGAAATCTCCAATTCTGATAGTGGATTCAGTTGCAGTAGTAGAACTGGTGTAAAAAGACTGTAGTAATGCCATGGTGAGGTGCGGGCACGTTACACATTCCTATGCTTAGTTCTCAGTCTTTTAATAAGCTTATGCCCTCTGGGTGGTAAACTTCACCAATGCTTCTCAGTTGTTTCTTTTTTTTACCCCTTAGACAGTACAAGATGGCTAGAATGGTCTGGAGTTGGGTATTCTCTTCCCTCAGGTCTGTTAGGCTCTGATAAAACCCAAGCAGTTTAAATTAGGCAGTAGTTAAATGGTTTCTCCTGAGGACAAACCTTGTAAAGAAGAACAGAATGCTCTGGTGTCTTTAAAAAAAGGCTTCTTTCTCATCTCCCTGCTGGAAGTATGAGAGGAAATTTTCTCTGCTATTCACCCTGAGAACCTGGTAGAGCTCCAGGATGTAAAACTCACAGAAGTGTGGGACCCACTCCCATGATTCTGGGTCCTCTGGAGTTTTTTTTGGTTTTTTTTTTGTTTTTTTTTCTACAGGTGCTCAATTTTAGTAGATGGTCAACTTCAGTAGTAATTATGGAATTCCAATGAAAATAAAAAATGAAATATTATTGACCTCAAATATACTAGCAACAATTAACATCCTTAGCATTACTAAGCAGTGGCATTCATCGCGTGTGAGAAAGAAAATTCAAATAATCACATAGAAGAGCAATCTGGTAATATCTATCAAAACTAACTATGCATGTACAATTTGACCCCCAAATTAGTCTACTAACTATACATCCTAGAGAAACTCTAACACATGCAGGCAATGAAATGATATTCATTACAACACTATTTTAAGCCCCACAAAATAGAGAGAAAACTTGTGTCCATCAATAGGAAAATGAATTGTACTTTTTAAATAATATTATACACGATGTTAAGTGTATGAACTGGAGCTCTCTGTACCAGCTTGGACACAAAGAAATAAGCTCTACCCCAGGACTGGCCCTGCCAATCATCAGTTAGATAGATAGATAGATAGATAGAACATTCTGTCCAAAAGGTGCAGAACACACACTCCCTTCAAGTAACATGGAACATGCCCCAGGACAGACCACATACTAGGCCACAAAACAAGTCTCAACAAATTTAAGAAAACTGAAATCATATCAAGCATGCCCCCTGACCACAATACTACGAGACCAGAAATCAACTACTATGCTGTACACCTGAAACTAACATAATATTGTAAGTCAATTATATTTCAATAAAAATCAAGAAACAAGTTGCAGAAGAATATATGTAGTGTTACAAAATTTAAAGTCAAAAAAGAAAATAATTCGTTTAATAATGCAGTTATATGTAATAAAAGGGAATGATACATGGGAATGATAAATAACAACTTGACTACCATGATTACTTCTACGTAGGGAAGGGACCGGACATTATGTGAGTGGAATACCAACCAAGGGGTCTTCAACTGTATTTTTTTTTTAACATCTTTATTGGAGTATAATTGCTTTACGATGGTGTGTTAGTTTCTGCTTTATAACAAAGTGAATCAGCTATACATATACATATATCCCCATATCTCCTCCCTCTTGCGTCTCCCTCCCACCCTCCCTATCCTACCCCTCTAGCTGGACACAAAGCACCGAGTTGATCTCCCTGTGATATGCAGCTGCTTCCCACTAGCTATCTATTTTACATTTGGTAGAGTATATGTGTCAATACAACTCTCTCACTTCATTCCAGCTTACCCTTCCCTCACCACGGGTCCTCAAGTTCATTCCCTACTTCTGCATCTTTATTCCTGTCCTGCCCCTAGGCTCTTCAGAACCATTGTGGGTTTCTGTAGATTCCACATATATGTGTTAGAATACAGTATTTGTTTTTCTGTTTCTGACATACTTCACTCGTATGACAGTCTATATATAGGTCCATCCACCTCACTACAAATAACTCAATTTCATTTTTTTATGGCTGAGTAATATTCCAATGTTTACATGTGCCACATCTTCTTTATCTATTTATCTATCGATGGACACGTAGGTTGCTTCAATGTCCTGGCTGTTGTAAATAGAACTGTGATGAACATTGTGGTACATGACTCTTTTCGAATTATGGTTTTCTCAGGTTATATACCCAGTAATGGGGTTGCTGGGTCATATGGTAGTTCTATTTTTACTTTTTTAAGGAACCTCCATACTGTTCTCCATAGTGGCTGTATCAATTTACATTCCCACCAGCAGTGCAAGAGGGTTCCCTTCTCTCCCCACCCTCTCCAGCATTTATTGTTTCTAGATTTTTTGATGATGGCCATTCTGACCAGTGTGAGGTGATACCTCATTGTAGTTTTGATTTGCATTTCTCTAATGATTAGTGATGTTGAGCAGTCTTTCATGTGTTTGTTGGCAGTCTGTATATCTTCTTTGGAGAAATGTCTGTTTAGGTCTTCCGCCCATTTTTGGATTGGGTTGTTTGTTTGCTATTGAGCTGCATGAGCTGCTTGTATATTTTGGAGATTAATCCTTTGTCAGTTGCTCCGTTTGCAAATATTTTCTCCCATTCTGACAGTTGTCTTTTCATCTTGCTTATGGTTTCCTTTACTGTGCAAAAGTTTTTAAGTTTCATTAGGTCCCATTTGTTTATTTTTGGTTTTATTTCCATTTCTCTAGGAGGAGGGTCAAAAAGGATCTTGCTGTGATTTATGTCATAGAGTGTTCTGCCTATGTTTTCCTCTAAGAGTTCTATAGTGTCTGGCCTTACATTTAGGTCTTTAACCCATTTTAAGTTTATTTTTGTGTATGGTGTTAGGGAGTGTTCTAATTTCATTCTTTTACATGTAGCTGTCCAGTTTTCCCAGCGCCACTTATTGAAGAGGCTGTCTTTTCACCGTTGTACATCCTTGCCTCCTTTATCAAAGATAAGGTGAATATATGTGCGTAGGTTTATCTCTGGGTGGGTTTGGGGGCACTGGTGTGCCCTGTGACCTCACTTCTCTCTTATGAATTTAGGCAGAGTTGCTGATTTTTCACTTTGCTTACCTTTGTACTTGTTAGGATGAGTGGCAACTTCTGCTGGACCAGAAACCTGAAGTTTCTGATAGTCTTAAAGTATTTTAAAAGCCTGACCTGATCTTAATTTTTTGGGATTTTTCACAGCTTTGGGGATTTCTTGTCTTTTTTAATTACTGCATATTTTGGTCTGTAAAGAAGACTTTGCTTGAGTCTAAATCATATTCGTTTTAAGATGTAGGCATATTTAGGGCATTTCAAGAAGGCAGTAGGGTCTATGTACATGTATAAATGAATACTAAGGGGGAAAACTTATTTTAAAGTAGAGTCAAGTCATGTAAATTCAATGATAAATTAGCCTCATTTCAGTTCCTCAGTATACTTAAATATACTTAACTCTCTCTTGCTTAAAGAATTTAAATTTGTTTTTGCCTCTAAATTGAATAGTTCCTCTCTGCATTATTGACTCCTCTTGTCCTTCATGCCTCAAGTTGAATAATCACCAAGGAAGACCTTCCTGACCAGCCTGTGTAAAGTAGGCACTATACCTATAACTTTCTATGACATCACCCATTTTATGTACCTCACAGGTGATGATTATTTATTTATTTTTTATTTTTTTATTTTTTATTTTTTTATTCTCTGTCTCTCCTCCCCTAAGTTAAGGTCCAAGAGGTAAATACCCTCCTTGACTTCCAATCTGCATTTCCTGTGTCCTAAGATTCAAGAAAGAGAGAATGAAAAAGAGAGACAGATAACAGAGAGAAGGGAAATAGGTGTTTTTCTATAATGTGGGATATGAAAATTTGAGAAGTCAGATCAGAGACAACATTTATGCTGATTGATGAAGACCAAGGTGAAAAATGGCAAATTTGGGAGTATTCCTGGCATAGGCTGTGGGTCCTCAACATTATAAGTCATCAGTAGTTGGTGCAAACGTCAGCACCAAGGTCAGCTCCTGGGGCCAGACATTTGAATCTGTGAAACAGTAGATGCAGTTGAGTCTCCAGTAGGTATTGGTAGCACAGTTGACACTTGGGGGATAGCAACAACTGAGATATGCAGTGAGCAAAAGAAGAAGGAGAAAGTGCTAAAATACATGCAGTAGTCATGGAGACAACTCAATTCTTGGAGCACTGAGTATGACACTTTCAGGAATCTCTCAAAATTATCTAACAAGAAACTGGGGGAGGCTGGATTTCCTGAAGAATAAATAAGAACATACAGTACCAGAGAAACTTTACTTTGCAGACTTATTTTTAATCTTTTCGTATTGTCAAATGAGGTCTAAGAAATAAAGGTTTCCTTCTGCAAATAATTAATTTTATTTATTTGTCCCTTTGAGAAAGAAATCAGGACACCAAAAAAAAAAAAAAAAAAAAACACCACCTATCTCTAAGGATTTTCTGTACACAAGAGAATATAAAAATCTAAAACAAGTAATTGTTCTCTTTTTTTAGCCATAAATTAGGGGAAAAGTAGATATTTAGAATAATTTGTTTTTTTCGAATGCCTTAAGTTCAAAGCCACGTTCTCTGAAACTTAATGTAGAAAAACATCATGACAAGAATTATTAACTCACTTTTCCAAATGTCCTCATATCCCAGTCATGCTATGTAAATTCCCCCCAGGGTAAAGCACATACAAATACTTCATTTGAGTGTCATCTTTTCTGTAGCACAAAGTGAAATTTCTAGCAACCCAGTATTGGCTATGAATGTGGGCATTGCTCTTGTCTCCACTCCTAAACAATAGACCACTGGTGGTTACTTAGGTTTTGTATGCCAGTTTTTCACAATTGTGAGAAAAGGGTTTCAGCTTGGTCACAGAGTTTCACAAATAAATGTTGAGTAGATGCTACCTCGGTCATTGCTCTTAAATTTTTGTTCCTTACTTTGTGTAAATACCTGTGATGAGTAAGGTTGTGAGTTTTCTTGTGTCTTACACTAATCTATATCATATAGAATATATTCTTTCTTACAATGACTTTAATATAGTTAATGTGATCTACCATTTCTCTCTACAGAGAATCACCTCAACAGTACTTGAAGACCATGCATTACTTTCAAGGCCTAGGATCACATGATGTTGAACCATAATTTTTCATCCAAGTCTTATACCTTGCACCTAGATAGTATTAAAATTTCATATTTTCTTAGAAGATCTAGGGGCTGACAAAACCTTAAAACAGTTTCAGGTAAAATTAAGATGAAGCCTAAAATCAAATTTATTGTTAAATCTTGACATTTATCTAAGAGGAGATTCAATTTAGAAATAGCTAAAGGAGGGCTTCCCTGGTGGCACAGTGGTTGAGAGTCCGCCTGCCGATGCAGGGGACACAGGTTCATGCCCCGGTCCGGGAAGATCCCACATGCCACGGAGCGGCTGGGCCCGTGAGCCATGGCCGCTAAGCCTGCGCGCCCGGAGCCTGTGCTCCGCAACGGGAGAGGCCACAACAGTGAGAGGCCTGCATACCGCAAAAAGAAAAAAAAAAAAAAGAAATAGCTAAAGAGTATTTCTGAAATTAGAGATGAGATTTGAGGGTCAAACGCAAAGAGGATACCTTTTATTTTTCAGTCATTTTCTTTTTCCCAATGTTGCTCTAGGTAAAACAGGTGCATATTATAGTTATTGTTGGATTTTCTCCAATTTATGACATTATGTATTTTACATTCCTGTAAAACTGTCTGTGAGAATAGGGACTTTATATCTAGAAAGTAAGAATGATATTTATAAATCTATAAGGCAGGACCTATAAACTAATATTTCTTGCTCAAAAAGATCTCATAAATTATATATAGCAGATACATGAATACTTACTTTCCTTTCAACTATGCTCACATTAAAACATGAATCTTTAGCCTTCTTTAATTTTTCCTCAAAATATATATATATATATTAATATATAAATGTTTTCAACTTTTAGAGCAAATATAGTAGCATAATATTATGCCTATGAGGATAAGACAGTATAAATATCAAAAGAAATAAATGAATTACTGTTTATGTGCATAGCCACATCTTTTAGGACAACAGTCACAATATAAATTTAAATAAGTGATCATGTCTCATATCAGAACTGTTTTAGCCTGAAGATTGTGATGCATTGTCATTTACAGTAACAACTGCTTCCTTAACAAACTGAAAGAAATTTTATTTTTTTCCTCCTTAATCAACAGAAAGTCATGGATCCAAAAAGAAATATACACCACAAACTGGAAATCATGACCTGTATGCCATGTTCCTGGAGCTGGAAGTTTGGACAGATCATATTTTCACAGCAAGAGTGCTGTCTGTCTGAGAGTCCTTGGCTCAAGTGGAGGTTTCAACATACCCAATTCTCAGACTACATGCATGGCAATTCTACAGCACTGCATAACAGCAAGCCACGGTCTCCTTCCTCTTAATGGACCTTTACTGCTCAAAGTCTACCACTCCCAAGACCTGTGTTTGGGATAACTGTAGCCCCAAAATGTGTTCACACAAGCACTGGGCTTTAGTTATTGTACCTGACCTACATAGTAGGTGTCCTGCCTGCTTGATGGACTTTTTGCCTCTTGATCTTGGCTACCAGTGTCATGTCTTGTTAAAACAACAACTTGATCACAAACTTCAAACCAGTTGAATTTCTCAAACCACTTGAAATCCAGCCCTAATTCATGTACCCCTCTGTAACAAATTTGACTAAATGCTTCCAGACTTTTACCCCACTCCCTGAGCCATGTCTTTTTCCAGAATTTTTTTTCATGTTTTCAGAGAACATTTATTAAATGCTCATGACACTTCGTTAAATAGAAAAGTGTAAGTTACCAGACTGTGTATTTGGACTAAATGTTTCTATTCCTCTCCCCACAACCAAAATTCATATGCTGAAGCTCTAGCTCCCCAGTGTGATGGTTTTGGAGGTGGGGCTTTGGGGAGGTAATTAGGTTTAGATGAAGTCATGAGGATGGCGTCCCATGCTGGGATTAGCGCCCTTATAAGAAGAGGAAGAAAGATCAGAACTCTCACATTGCACCACGTAAGGACACAGCAAGAAGGAAGCTATGTAGTAGCCAGAAAGAGGGTCTTCGCCAGGAACTGAATTTGCCAACACCTTGATTTTGGACTTCTCAGCCTTCAGAACTGTGAGAAACCAATGTCTGTTGCTTAAACTACCTAGTCTGTAGTATTTTGTTACATTAACCCAAGCAGACTGACATAGTATGCATACTGTGTTCCCATGTTCTTCCAGTATTTTTTTGCATGAATCTTCATCTAGGATGCCTAGATTAGAACTCCCTTTGAATCCTAGCTGCTTAATCCACTGATGCCCTGTGTGCCTGACTTTAAACTTTTTCTCTAGAAGGTTTTTAAAAATTAAGAAATCTCTACTTTTTAGGGTTTATTCCAAAGACACGTGAACCTAGCTAATATAAAATTAGGACATTTGCATTATGGTGGGAAGCATCATAATCTTAACACATACTTGATAAACTATTTTTTAAAAAGCAAACATTGATTGTGTGTGTACTATATTTCAGGCACTGAGTTAAAACTTCACATACTTTATCTCATTTACTCTATCAAGAACCCATGAAGGAGTTGCCAGTATTATTTCCATAATATAGAAGAAGAAAGCAAGACTTAGAGATGTTAAAAACAAGACAGCAGACCCAGAATGGAGTTGCTTATGCTAAACCCTGTGTCACCAAGTTAAGACTTAACCTAATTACAGTTTCTGCTTCAATAGAATCTTAAAACCAGTCAATCAGAAATCACCTGATCAACACTAGTTAGTTAATCTGCCTGATAGACCCCTGCCAACCTCCAAAGGAAAGTATCCTTGCAATAACCAACCTGCTTTTTGCTTATTATAACTTCCTTGTTACTGCTCCATTCTGCCCATAAAAGTCTTTCACTTTATACAGCTCCTTGGCCCCCCTTTCTATCAGCCAGATTAGATGCTGCCCCATTCATGAATCACTGAATAAAGTCAATAAAATCTTTAAAATTTACTCAGCTGAATGTTTGCGTTTTTTTTAACAGAGAGATTATGTAACTTGTTTATGGCCAAACAGCGAGAGCAGGTATGACTCATCCCTATGGCTGTCTGACTCCAAAGGCTATGTTCTTACCTACATCTCACCAACATTAAGATTTAATGTTAATTAAATCTTACCCACCTCTGAATGGAAGGCTGAGGAAGATGACTTGATTTCTTGTTGCTTTAGACAGGGTATACTGCCTTACCTATGAATATATTTTAGAGTCATGAAAGGTGTAATTGATTTTTCTGTTTTAAAATTATAGTCAATGTTTATGATAATCTATAGCTGGTTAGTCAGGCTATAAGAACTATGCTGCTAACAAATTTTCATTTCAAGCTGGTGTTTTGCTAGCCATTCACAGACACATTTAATTGGTTTCAAGGAGCTCTGAGGATTAGTGTGAGTCCATAACCAAAAACGGAAAAAAAAATAGCAAAAGCTGGTGTCCTAGAATATGGTAGTAGTTCAAATGACTTCATGAATCAATTTTAATTTTATTTTAAATAATAAATAATTGAGTTTTAATAATATATAGCTAACCATTATGTTTATCATGATAAAGTTTCAAGATAAATGATAGTACCTCAGTATAATCTACATATGATACATGGACATCATGAAATATTATCAATAAATTGAGAATATAAAAGTAAGAATATTTTCATGTTTTTGTAAATGGTTTTTTGAAACTAAAAATCTTAAATCTAATTGATTAGAAGTAGAATGCACCATTTCACCTGCCAAGAGCCTTGAGAGAATTTCCTCACATTGGAAAGTCTGGGCGCATAAGAATCTAGCACCATCTCAGATGATCGTGTCCCCAGGATGTTTTCCTCTTCCTGGCACAGGAGAAGGAGACATGTTTACAAATTTAAATTTCCTTTATAAATGTAAATTTCCTTTACAAAAAGAAAGTGTTTGCTCTGTTTTTAGAGCTTTTCCTGTGTCTGCTGTTCCTCTGTTGTCTTTAGCTCAAAATAATCCTTACGCCAAAGTGACATGTTTTAGGGCTGCATATTCTGGTCCCCTTCTCTGATTAACCAGCAGGTAGGGTAAAATCTCAAACTGTTCACAGTTCTTGATGGTTTTGTCTATGGAGGAGTGCTGCTGAAAGAGGAAGGACAATGACCTCACACTCTGAGATCAGTGATATGATTACCTGGAATATGATTACCTGGGAGTGTTGTCAACCACTTGTTGAATGTGGGGAGGACTAAGGGACAGCAGTGCCCTGCCTGTTAAAAAAAGTTTAGAGGCTGACTGGTGAGAAATATGACTGAAAAAAACTGGTCAGATGGTGCCTTGGTCATTTTCACTCTTATCTGGGTGAGTGGAGGAAGAGGTATTATCAGGAAGATGGGGTGGCCATCTCCACAGTCCCATATGAAAGGTAATACCATTGTGGTTACTGACCCAGGGAACTCCTAAGCTGAAATAATGTTGGCAATGAGGACTTTGCTCTACAGTATGGAAGTGTGCATGTACTGAAAGCATTAGAAGTTCATCTGGTTGAGTAGAAGGATGGAAGAGATTGGAAGATGGCAGAGTAGAAGAACGTGCTCTCACTCCCTCTTGCGAGAACACCAGAATCACAACTAACTGCTGAACAATCATTGACAGGCAGACACTGGAACTCACCAAAAAAGATACCCCACATCCAAAGACAAAGGAGAAGCCACAATGAGACGGTAGGAGGGGTGCAATCACAATCAAATCAAATCCCGTAACTGCTGGGTGGGTGACTCACAAACTGGAGAACACTTATACCACAGAAGTCCACCCACTGGAGTGAAGGTTCTGAGCCCCACGTCAGGCTTCCCAACCTGGGGGTCCAGCAACTAGAGGAGGTTTGGGTGTGAGTAGGGAATGGCTGGGTAAAAAAAAAACATAATAAGATTCAGTTATAGGTACTGGAAAGGGATTTGTGTTGTAGCAGACAGATACTGTAGCAGACAGATCCCCAGCAACTCCGCCTCTTTATGTATGTGGTGACAGAAAGCTTAGCAAAGTTGTCTACCAATGTTAGCAGAAAGCAGAACTTGTAAGTGATGAACTTGTTTGTTTAGCGGAGGAGATTTCCAAGCAAAGTGGTAAATGTGCCACCTGGTTTCTTCCTTCTGCTTATAATAAAACTACAAGTGAGAGAAATTGAGGGTAAACTGGTCAACAAAAAGGATCCAGGACTTGATGAATTTGGAAATCCTCACATGCTCAGATGGCAAACGATGCTGCAGTTCAGGCATCACTTCTGAAATCTTGGCATAGGGAAAAAGCCAAGGATGGTGACTACATAAACTTCTGCTAAAACTTCAGCAAAAGAGTGTGGGGCCTTTAGGGACTTTCCACCCCCTCACTTGTTCCCGTAAACCAACCTCTTGCGCCACTCCTTCTCCCTATCGAAACCAATTCTTCTCCCTATCGAAACCAATTCTTGGAGTTTTTCAGTTGACGGGGACTTTCCAGCCAGCGGGTAATTTTCCAGTTGCCCGTAACAGGTATACGCCCTAACCGCCATAATGAACAAACAACTGTAACGGCCAGAAGGTGGGGCAAAAGTTCCTAAGCCAATGAATTCAAAAGTCACCACATTTACCCAATCATTGTGAGAATATACCCGCCCTATGAGTAAATAAACCTATAAAAAGTATGTGATTCCGCTTTTAGGGGTTCCCCATCGGCCTCCTGCGTGAGGTTCAGGGAACCCCGGTGCATCGGCTCCTAATAAACCTCTTGCGTGTTGCAACGACTCTCGACTCTTGGCGGTTCTTGGGCGAGTTGGAATCTCTCGCAGACCGTTTGGGTCTAACAAAAGTATCTATTCTCACACAAAAAACCTTTGAAAAGATTAAGGGTGTGCCTCTTAGATCCTCTTAATCAAACCACAGGCCTCCAGGAGGCTTAAGGGCACTGACCCTTATCCGTCTCCACAGGAAGCTAAAACAGAGAAGGCAACAATTTGGAAAGATCTGTAGAGATGGATTTTGTCAAATGGAGTTAACTCCATTGAAGTCCAGGGAAGTCCTACAAAGTTTTTAAGAAGTTTATTTCAAAAAAAACACAAAACCCCACTCATCATTGGACTGAAAGGGGCAGAAAGAGTGTAAGATGAAAAGAAGTTGTCAGATCTCCAAAATTCTGCTGGCAGGAAGCAGGCTGATAAAATAATTCAGCTTGAGAAGTGTGCAACCTTCTATCAAAAAGGAGGAAATCAAAGAGTGGAGCTGAATGACGGAGGGTTAACCCCAGATTTTGAAAACTAATCAAGAAATGCAGGGCTTACCTGGTGGCACAGTGGTTGAGAGTCTGCCTGCTGATGCAGGGGACACGGGTTTGTGCCCTGGTCCGGGAAAATCCCACGTGCCACGGAGCGGCTGGGCCCGTGAGCCATGGCCGCTGAGCCTGCGCGTCCGGAGCCTGTGCTCCGCAACGGGAGGCCACAACAGTGAGAGGCCCACATACCACAAAAAAAAGAAAATACTTTATTGGGCTTCCCTGGTGGCGCCAGTGGTTGAGAGTCCGCCTGCCGATGCAGGGGACACGGGTTCGTGCCCCGGTCTGAGAAGATCCCACAGGCCGCAGAGCGGCTGGGCCCGTGAGCCATGGCCGCTGAGCCTGCGCGTCCGGAGCCTGTGCTCCGCAACGGGAGAGGCTACACAGGGAGAGGCCAGCATACCGCAAAAAAAAAAAAAAGAAATGCAGAAACGTTTGCCCAGCTGTATTTCAGAACTGCTGAACCATTGGCCCCTTTGTACCTCCCAGTGTCCCTCCTTTTTGACTGTTGATGCATAGCAGAATATGCCACCCCAAAACATGACTTTCTGGCATAAGGATCATTTTGATCTGACTTTTTTGAAAAACTGCAGACACAGGAGAAACTCTGAAAACAGAGAGGTTACCCTTTACTAAAGGAAATCTACATTTATAAACAATTTTTACATTAGAAAGGGGTTCTCTACTAGGAATGAAACCGAGCAGGACCCTGTGGGGCTCCTGGGCATGGAAGCCTGTCTGTGTCCCCCATTTCTTGTTTTTAGGGAACAGACTCCAGTCTCCATGACCTTCTCTGAGTTCCAAAGGGCAGATTCAAACAGTTGCTAATCAGGGAAGGGAGGGGTGGAAGAGACAAGGGAGGAGCAGTCAAGAAACAATAGTGCAGGCTTGGGGCAGGTCCTGGTTCTGCCTCAAGGGATACACACATAACAATATCTTTGAGCTCTTCTGCAGAACTAAAATCCCCACCAAATGGTAGATGTTAGCATTCTTCATTCCAGAGAAGACCAC
Source organism: Phocoena phocoena (assembly GCF_963924675.1). Classification (NCBI taxonomy): domain Eukaryota; kingdom Metazoa; phylum Chordata; class Mammalia; order Artiodactyla; family Phocoenidae; genus Phocoena; species Phocoena phocoena. Next base: position 7,705,649 of record NC_089224.1, read on the forward strand.
CTGAGGCCAGATTAAAGAAGTGCAGGCCCTGCCCAAGCCCTAATCCTTATCAGCAACCCCACCCTTGAACCATTGCTATAGAACTCCTCACCAAATCCCCCCAGGTTGGGACACACAGTTTTTGAGGGCAGGAGCCCACTGTGTCCCCCTTTGCCTGACAAAGCAATAAAGTTATTCTTTTCTACTTCACCCAAAACTTGGTCTCCAAGATTCGATTTGGTATCGATGCACAGAGGCCGAGTTTTTGGCATCAGGAAGACAGCTATTTACAGAGATAATTTTTTCACCTGAGAGACTTATCTGCAGGGCAGGGCAACCTTTGTTTACCAAACATTTTCTGCACTGGCCTTCCCTTGAATTTCCTCTCCCCTCCCCTTTTTCTTTCTTCTGTCTTTAGCTGAAGATGATATTTAAGCTGGTGGCTTGGGCCAATTCAGGGAATTAGTTTTCCTGGGTATCTCCCATGTATACATGAAGTATACATGCTAATAAAACGTCTATTTATTTTTTCTCTTGTTAATCTTTTATTATGGGGGAGGGATGTCTCAGAACTAAAAAGAGTAGAGAAAAAATTATTTTTTCCCTTTCACACAGTCTTTAGCTCTTATTCTATGTTATTCTCACCATTTTATATTGGTGTTGTGGATGTTGACGGCTTGCCTCTAGCTTTGCAGGTGCACAGATGGAGAAGAATTATGCCCTAGGAACAAAGAATTGCCTCACATTACAACCAGGAGTCTCCTCTGCACCTGGACCTTATTTAGACGATGAGATTTTGGACTTTGGGTTTGGTGGATGAATAACAACCTTGAGGCACTGAATGTATGTTGCATGTAAGGATGGACACAAATCATTGAGGGGCAGAAAACAGACTCTGGGAACACAGACTACAGGATGATGCTCACTCAATAATTCCTTCCTCTTGGTGTACATTCCCCTGTATAATCTCTTTCCATTGATCATGGGCATTGTGACAGCAAAGGTGATGTCATCCCATGATTATTTTACAACCTTATATGGCAAAGGTGATGAGATATCACTCCTGTGATTATATTGTGATATCCACATGTTGCTGGCCTTGAAGAAGTGAGCTACTGTGTAGCAAGGAACAGTGGGTATTTTTTGTTTGTTTGGTTGGTTTTGGCCATGCCACAGCTCGTGGGATCTTAGTTCCCCGACCAGGAATTCAACCAGGGCTCCCTGCAGTGGAAGCATGAAATCTTAACCACTGGACCACCGGGGAATTCCCAGGAACGGTGGTTTCAAGAGCTGTGGGTAATCTCTAGTTGCTGAGGTAGCTGCCAGTAAGAAACTAAAGTCCTAGTCCTACAGCCACAAAGAAATAAATTCTTCTAATTATTTGAGGGATCTTGGGTGCAGACTTTCCCTCAGTCAAGCCTCTGATAATACCACAGCCCTGACCAATACCTGAACTTCAGCTGATGAAACCCTGAGCAGAGGATCAGTTAAGCCATGCCCAGACTCCTGACCTACAGAAATTGTGAAATAATAAGTGGCAGCTGTTTTAAGCTGCTAAATTTGTAAAAATTTGTTATACAGCATAGAAACCTAATACAAGGGTGATGAAGGAAGGAAAGCCTCAGCGTTTTGGGAAGGAACAACACAGACCCTAAGAGGGAGGGAGAAAAAAGGACATTATTTTTTTTTATCTTTCTGACAACCCAAGGAACTTTTCTTATGAAGAAAAATGCCTTGATATGCTCTGTGATGGTTAGTTGTATGTATAAACCTGACTGGGTCAGGGGATGCTCAGACAGCTGGTAAGACATTACTTCTGCATGTGTATGTGAAGGCGTCTCTGGGAGAGATTACCATGTGAGCCAGAAGACTGAACAAAGGAGATGCCCTGCACACGTGGTGGGCACCATCCAATTGGATGAGCATCTGAGAAGAACAAAAGGGGGATGAAGAGCAAGTTCACTATCCTTGCTTGTGCTGACACACCATCTTTTCCTCTCCTTGGACATCAGCGTTCCTGGTTCTCAGGGGTTCAGGCCTTCAGATCTGGACAAGGGTGTCACCACTGGCTCCCCTGGTTCTCAGGCCTCCAGGCTTGGACTGGAAGTAAACCCCTGGTTTTCCTGGGCTTCCAGCTTGGTGATGGCAGACTGTGGGACTTTGCAGCCTCTATAATCATGTAAGCCAATTTCCCATAATAAATCTCTTCTTATATATCTCTATATATCCAGTTGGTTCTGTTTCTTTAGAGAACCCTAACACCTGTTCTCACAGACTGTTGCTAGCATCTTAAATTTTATTGACTGCTGGGAATTCCCTGGCGGTCCAGTGGTTAGGACTCCAATCTTCCACTGCAGGGGGCACAGGTTCCATCCCTGGCCAGGGAACTAAGATCCTGCATGCAGTGCAGCTCGAAAAATTTTATAGACTGCTAGGTCTACAAATCATCACCAGGTGACAAACACAATTTGATCATCAATATCGTTGATAATTCTACTGAAAACTGCAGAGGATGGCTCCAGACCCTTTACCTGCTTTGGGGTAAGTAATAGACTGACTGTCCATCATTTCTGACTCAGGAATTTTGTGCCTTCTGTCTGTACCCATGAAGTTGTGGCAGTCTAACCTGTGAAGTTACAAGTAGGGAAAACTCAGACCTTTCATAGGTCTCAACAAGGTGATATGTGTCACTTCTGGGCCAAGAGAGAGGAGAAAATTGTATGCATGTTCTCTCCCCCCGCCCTTTTTTTTTTTTACCTCTATTAGGCAGAAGAATGCAATGAAAGGAACTGTTTCTCTCAATCACTTCATGAAAGACAGCCCCCAGGATAACAGGAAAAATTGGTTGTTCTGTTAGATAAGAAAGAAATTATTTTTTAGTATACTAACTCACAGAAATATTGGGATTTATTTGTGATAGTGGTGGGAGGTGTGCATTAATTTGACCAAAAAATGAGAGACTGACAAATGTGAGTGGCTGGACAGTACACACATGTGGACTCCTGAAAATACTTGTGGAAACCAGCACTGATGAGTGCTTAAGGCAGTCCATTTTAGTAGGCACCCGAAGGAGTGATTCTGTTTACTCATCTGCCAGGTTATATAAGCTGTAATGTCAAGGCCTAAAAGTTCCATAGAGTAAAGGGTGTGGGGAGAGGAACCAAGAAAAGACAGGCTTGAGAACGATTTCTAAGAAAGAATTTTGGCATGGTTCCTGGTACTCTGAACTGGCTAGAAGCAAAAACCTTCCCAAGTCATAGGGAATTTTATCGCCGAAGAAACCAAATCCCAGCATAGAAAGCCTTTGACATTTGTCCCTTAAACTGCCACCAGATCCCAAAACTTACCGAAGCAGAAAGCAGTCTGCCAAAGTTACCAGCATGGAATATATAAGAAACATTCACCCTACCTGTGACTCTACAGGAAAATGAAGAAGGAAAAACTGTGCAGAACATAGTCAAGGTTCATAGAGAACAAAGTTCTGGGTCATTAGTTTCCAAGAGCAGAATTGTGATCTAATCAAGTAAATTTTCCACCTCTATCAGGGCAGGTCTTTGTGGTACCTTCCCACAGGATTCCCTTCTCTGAATGTCCAGGTGTTTTTTTCCATATAATGGATCTCTTGTCCTTGCTCTGTAGCTGTATAGTGGATGGGTGAGGGGATAAGGGTATATGATTATACCTGACAGCAAGAACCTGGATTTTGAGCCCAGAGCAGACTGTCTGAGCCAAAATTTAGAAGCAGTCTGAGTGCCTGAATCGTCAAGTGGAAGAAAGAGCCACATGAATAAATTTGTGAGAAATGCAGTTCTATTATGTTAAGCCACTGAAATTGGAGATTTATTTCTTACAGGACTAGTGTTACCCTAAGTTGGTGATTCTCAAACTTATTTTCATTTTCAGCCCGTAGAAAGCTTTTTTTTAGACTTTTTTTTTCCTAATCACAGCCTCTGCATTAAATTTTAACACCATCGATATAATCTATATCTGTTTACTTACTATATGTGTATGTCACTGTGCTTTACAGGGTAAGATTCACCTCCTTTCCAACCCAGAACCAATTTTTGTCCCCTTGGGGGCACTGTTGCCCTGGTTGAGAACACATGCCATAAATGATAGTAAAATGTATCTGCCTCCTGTTCACCTCTCTTACCTCAAATTTCCCTCCTGTCCCTGCATACTGATCATTTATTTTAGCCTTTTTTCAATTCCTTGAACATACCAAGCTCTTCTGAACCTTAAGAACTGTTTTCCTGGCTTCTTTTTTTTCCCCTAGAAAACTCAATTTCAGGATGCACTGCTGCCTTCCTCTAATTTTTCATAATATTTCTTAGCATTTTCTTAAATGATACTTTTGCAGAGAAACCTGCTTTTAAAGTGGTTTTCACATTTGTCTCTTAGTACTATTGTTTTCTTTAATACCACTTAGGACAATTTATAATAATATATTTAACTGTTTTGATACTTAATGTCTGTTTCACTCACTGAGAGACACTCCATATATACTCAGAACGTAGTGTTGAAATAGATTTCTAAGCCCAAGATAGAGCTGCTCCTACCCGGGGTGCTATGTCAGAAGACTGAAACGTAGGTAACTCTAGTGTCCCTGTAAATGCTCCCCTTGACTAGAAATGCAGTGCGTGTAACCTGGCAGCTAATCCCCAACTGCCAAAAATCTGTAATGATTTCCTGGTTCTAAATAAGGTCAGATATGCAACCCCAGCCAACCAACTTAAACCAAATACTCTCTTATTTCCTGATTGGCCTGCTAGCTTTTAAGGAAACCCCTGACCTCGTAGCCATTCACGCCCTGTTTCTGCATACTACTTCCAACACTTTACAAAACTCACTCTTCCTATATATCCAATAACAAATTTAAATTATGAAGGAGTGATCACAGTTCAGGCGGACAAAAATAAAGTCAGGCAGCCATTGAGGATCTGGTCTCAGACACGCCTCTGCACCACTGAGAACTTGAACTTTCTCTGAACTGTACCACGTTCAAGGACACCACCAGCTGTATTCAGAACACCTGCCAGCTGCAACCTTGTGGTCTCAAGGTCTCCCCTTATAACTATGGAAGCTTTTCGGACCCCAACCAATTCTTTCTTATCCAGCATCCCCACTTCTTGCCAGGTCCAATTATAATTCTTGGTAAACAACTCATGTAACTCTCTGTAACCTTGCAGTTTTTTGCCTTTATAAGCCTCTCCCATTTTGTAGTCCGAGGGAACACAATTCAAGTGCTTCTTCAATCTGTGCCTGCCATACTGCAAACCTAACAAGCCTCAAATAAACACCTTTTAATTTCAATCAGGTCACTGTTTCTGAAATTTTGGTTAACACATCCCTTGGGAATGCTCCACTGCTTGTGAGGCACTGCACTCATCCAATCCACAGGTTTTCCCTTGAATAAAGGACATCAAACTCATTGTGAAACTGAGCAGGACCTGTAGGGTCTTCCTGGGTACAAGCCCCTCCATGTCCTCCACTGCTTGTTTGGCTTTCCCCAAGTCCCAAAGGGCAGACTCAAACAATACATGATTAGAGAAGTGGAAAAGGCAGAAATGAAGGAAAGCAGTCCAGCAAGAGAAGTAATAATAGCTTGAACAATAGTCACAGGACTCCTAGTTCCTCCTGAAGGGATAGAAATAACAATCTGATGCATCTCTTTGAGTTGTTCTGTGAGACTAAGACCCTCACCCAGTGGAGGATGATGACTACATGCAGACCACAAACATGTAGACCCTAGACTGGTTGGAACCAGAAAGTCAATGATTAATATTCTCTAACCATCACCCTATTACCTTACCACCAACCAATCAGAAGAATGTCCATGAGCTGATCACACATGCTGCAACCCTCACTCCAAACCCTTCCCCGAAAGCCATTTGGAAGTTCAGGTCTTTTGAGCATTAACTACCCATTCTCCTGGCTTGGTGCCCTGCAAATAAATGCTGTACTTTCCTTCACCACAACTGGTGTCAGTAGATTGGCTTTGCTGCCAAATCTGGACCAAGTTCAGTTCTGTAACAATTTCTAAAAAGTTTTTTGTTATTTGACCATAGCTAATTAATATTGAAGAGTGGATATAAAAAAGTATAAGTGAAGAAACAAAGGCAGGAAGGAAGGAGGGATAAGAGGAAGAAAAGAAATCGACAGCAGGTCATTTCCATTCTTACTTTTATAACCTTCTTCTCCTTCCATTTTCTCTTTGCTCTCTGGAGTTCAAAGTTCATATCTTGAGTAGGGGAGGAGAAATAATTTTCCCTCTGCCCTTCTGAGTTCTTGACTGAGACCCCTTGTAATAAAACACAGATTAACAGAGAAAAGCAAACAGAAGTTTATTAACATGTATAACTCATGCATACACAGGAGATACTCAGGGAAAGTGCATAAGTCCCTGAGATGGCCCAAGCCACCCACTTAAATACAGTCTTTAACTAAAGACAAAAGAAAGAAAGGTGTGTGTGTTTGGGGGCGGCTATGGGAGGTTACAAGGAAAAGCAAGGTAAACAAGGCTAACGTTTGTTATACAGTTAAGTCATTGCCTTCTCCATTGATAAAGAGCTTCAGGTGTTACAGAGTTAATTCTTCTCCTGGTACAGAGAGGGAGACACCCTCAGAAATGGAGATTCCTTCATAAATGTAAATTTCCCTTACAAAACGGCAATTTCTATTCTTGTTTTTAGAGCTTCTCTTGTGTCTGCAGTTTCTCAAACATGATAATCTAAAAATAATCCTTGTGCCAAAGAGGCATACTTTGGGGTGGAATATTCTGCTACTCTTCACTACTTATGGTGGTTTGTCGCTAATACTGCAAAAACATATGACGTGATGGGTCTAACAATAATCAATACATGCTGGACAGTTTCAACCACATAGTCATTTGATGTTTCACAATCAGACACTCAGCCTCCAACAAGGCCCCCAATCCAGAGGTTGTACACAAGTGGTATGCAGTTCCCTACTGAACATGGGAAGGTCAGATTCCACAACCCTTGTGGTCTGTGCTGTGACTCTCTTATTCAATTATTCCAAAGACTCTATGCAATATTCTTTTCTATAGCAGGGGTCAGCATACTCTAGCCCATGGGCCAAATCTGACTCAGGGACTGATTTTATAATTAAAATTTTATTGGAACACAGCCCTATCATTTATGTATTATCTGTGGCTGCATCTGGACTATAACCATGGAGTAAAGTAGTTTTGGTACAATAACAGGGTTAAATAGCTGCACATCAGCAGAATTTAGTAGTGGTCACAGAGACCCAATGGCCCTCAAAGCCTAAAATATTTACCATCTGGCCATTTGCAGAAACAGTTTGCTGACTCCTGCTCTATAACATCATCGAATCCACTAGATCACATGACCCAAGTGGTAGAGCTCTTTGTACTGTAGCCTAGTGGTCCCCAACATTTTTGGCACCAGGGACTGGTTTCGTAGAAGAAAATTTTTCCACGGACGGGGGTGGGGGTGTGGGGGGGATGGCTCAGGCAGTAATGCAAGTGATGGGGAGCGATGGGGAGCAATGGGGAGCGGCAGATGAAGCTTTGCCTACTCGCCCGCTGCTCACCTCCTGCTGTGTGGCCTGGTTCCCCAACCCCTGGCACTGGTCCACAGTCTGGTGGTTGGGGCCCCCTGCTGTTGCCTACATCTGATGCAGCACCTTCTGCTCTGTACCCCATTTGAAATTGGCAGCCTTCTAAGTCACCCTATAAATGAATTAGAGCAATATTCCCAAGTATGGTATATGCTCTTCCAAAAATCCAAAAATATCTACCAAGCACAGTGACTCTTTCTTAGTGGCAGAAAGTTCCAATGTCTTGGCATGTACCAGATCATCAGATCCTTCAAAAGTTTTACGAATGTTTTATGAATGTGTCTCGCAAGCCCTCAACTTACCAAGTCATACAGAGTATTTACTACTTCTTGCTTACTAAGTCCTCAACAAAGAATCAGAGAGATGTCCCACAGAATGTTCAGGTAATTGAGACCCCCTTCAGACTATACTCTGACAGAATGCAGCAGAGTTAACACAGTATAGAGCAGGACTGTTTTCTTTCCTGATGGGGCATGAAATGAAATGCAGATTAGGTAGATGAATAGCTACTGTATTAATTTTCCATTGCTGCTATGACTAATTACCACAAACTTAGTGGCTTGAAACAACAGAAATTGTCATCTGTAGATCAGAAATCTGACACAGATGTCACTGAGCTGAGATTAAGATGTCAGGTGGAGGGCATTCCTTTCTGGAGGCAGTAGAGGAAATTCCTTTACCTTGTCTTTTCCTGTTTCTAGATTGTGCCCATTTTCCTTGGCACGTGGCTCCCCCCTTCCACATTTTAGATCCAGCAGTGTTGGGCCAAGTTCTTCTCCCTCTGCCATCTCTGTGATTGCCTTCATCTTTGCTCTTCCACTTTTAAGGACCCTTGCAATTACATTGGGCACATTTTAGATCCAGCAGTGTTGGGCCAAGTTCTTCTCCCTCTGCCATCTCTGTGATTGCCTTCATCTTTGCTCTTCCACTTTTAAGGACCCTTGCAATTACATTGGGTTACTCAGATAATCTCCCTCTTTTAAGATCTGCTGCTTAGCAAACTTAACTCTCCTTTGCCAGGTAACCTAACATATTCACAGGTTCTGGGGACACAGACATCTTTGTGGGGTCCTTATTTTGTTTCCCACAGCTAAAAATCAAGGGCAGAATCTACGTTGCTCTGTTCTAGGAAATATACCACATCTGGCACAGCAGCCGTGAGAATGGGTCTATCTCTTGGTTAAACGTGTGAAACTCCACTGTCACCTGCCATGACCTATGTGAATTTTCTTATATGTGGCTATTGGTGAATTAAATGAGGATATAAATGAGGATCACAAAACTTAATTTTTTAAAGTCTTTTGAGTTTGGCATTAATTTCTACCGTTTGACTTGAAATGCAGTTGTACTTCTCATTTACTAGCCTGACAAGGAGGAAGAAACAGTATCAAAGATTCCTGCTTATTCTTTTCTTTCATAATGGTCCTCATTCTGATGCCGAAAGCTCAGCCTCTGTACACCAGTGCCAAATCGAATCTCGGAGACAGAGTTTTGGGTGAAGTAGAAAAGAACAGCTTTATTGATTTCCCAGGCAAAGGGGGACACAGCCAGCAGGCTCCTGCCCTCGAAAACTATGTGTCCCAACCCAAGGGAGTTTGGTGAGTTTTATGGCATTGGGTCAAGGGTGGGGTTGCCGATAAGAATTAGGGTGTGTGCAGGGCCTGCACCTCTAATCTGGTCTCCAGTAACCTGATGAGTTTCTGTGGTTCCTTTAATCTGGCCTCAGGTAATCTTTTTTTTTTTTTTTTTTAATAAATTTATTTATTTTTGGCTTTGTTGGGTCTTTGTTGCTGCGTGCAGGCTTTCTCTAGTTATGGTGAGCGGGGGCACGCGTGCTTCTCATTGCAGTGGCTTCTCTTGTTGCAGAGCATGGGCTGTAGGCACATGGGCTTCAGTAGTTGTGGCTCGTGGGCTCTAGAGCACAGGCTCAGTAGTTGTGGCACACAGGCTTAGCTGCTCCGCATCATGTGGGATCTTCCCGGACCAGGGCTCAAACCCATGTCCCCTGCATTATCCGGCAGATTCTTAACCACTGTGCAACCAGAGAAGTCCTCAAGTAATCTTCTTGATGAGCCTCTCTGGTTCCTTTAGTCTGGCTTCAGGTGGTCATCTCTGGTATGAACAATGCTGACATCTCCCTTTTGCTGGGTTTTAATTCTACAGAAAGCTTAAAGACATTGTTATGTGTGTCCCTTGAGGCGGAACCAGGACCTGCCCCAAGGTTGCACTATTGTTTCTTGGCTGCTCCTCCCCTGTCTCTGCATCCCCTCCCTTCCTGGACTAGCAACTGTTTGAATCTGCCCTTTGGAACTCAAGGAAGGTCATGTTGGCTGGAGGCTGTTCCCTACAAAAAACGGGGTACATGGAAAGGCTTCTGTGCCCAGGAGCCCCACAGCGTCCTGCTCGGTTTCAGTCCCACACACAGAACAGGGACCAATATGAGGGTTCTCTCAACTGCCTAGCACATTGATGTCAGCACACTCAGGAGCCACGAGGACGACCAGAGAGGGTCTGCTGATCTACTACTGTACATGAACTGGATCCAGGCATGCAACATCTGGTGTCTATGCCCTCAACCCACTTTAACAGGTGAGTTATGATAATGTTTTGTTTTTCTTTGGCTGAACTTAGCTCAGACTTTATTTCCAACGGCTCTAGGAAGATCTTCAAATTCCTCTTTCTACAATATACAATTACTTTGCATATTGGATGGAGGCCACTTAGGGAAAGACTGGGAGACTATCTCCTGTACATATTTATTGTGGTATCAGGATCCTTCAACCTAAGGACCTGATTTGCCTTTCAAACTCCATTAATAAAATTTCTGAAAGGGAGGTAAATCTGCTTTGTCAAGAGCGGTATTTCTCTATAAAGACATTAGTGTTGCAGAACACATTATTAACAATAGACTTTGTAGTAGCCAGAGAATTCCAAGTTGGTCCCCAAGATTCCTTCCCCCTGGTGCATGCATTCTTATATAATTCCTTCCCCTTGAGTGTGGGAGAACCTGTGAATATGATGGGATTTCACTCTTGTGATCAGGTTCTTATCAGTGGACTTTGAGTTAATCAAAAGAGAGATTATCTGGGTGGACTTGATCTGTTCAGGTGAGCCCTTAAAAGGAACTGAGAATTTCCTGAATTCAGAGAGACTGGAAGTATGAGCAGGCCTACGGAACACCTGAAGGCAGCATCTACAAACTAAGAGCAACCCCGGGCCAACAGCAAGGAAGAAAAAGGAACCTCAATCCTGCAACTGCAAGGAAATAAATTCTACCAACATCTGAATGAGTTTGGACAAGAACCCCTAGACCCTGCTAAGAACCCAGTCCTGGCAAACAGCTTGTTGTCAGTCTGTGGGGACCCTGAGCAGAGAACACTGAATTTATGGTAATTTGTTATGCAGAAATAGAAAACAATGAGTGCATATGTCATTCATTTAACAAATATTTATAATGTTCTTGCCAATAAACTAAACAAAGTGTTACAAAATTTTCTGCTTAAATTAACCAAAATGAGTCTGGCAGTCTGTATTGTTAAGTGTGTGTGTGTGTGTGTGTGTGTGTGTGTGTGTGACAGATATTTTAAGTACTTTTCTATTTACGGGAAATCTTTTTAAAATTAATATGATTGCTATAGTCTGAAATGCTTGTGTCCCCCTAAAATTCATGTTGAAATCCTAACCCTCAAAGATGACGTTGTTAGAGGTGGGGCCTTTGGGAGGTGTTTAAGTTATTAGGGCAAAGCCCTCTGGATGCGATTGGCGCCTCGTAAAAGAGGCTCCAGAGAAGTACCTAGCCCCTTCCACCATATGAGGACACAGTCAGAAGGCATTCACAGTGAATCAGGCAGAGGGTGCTCACCAGACTATGACCATATTGGCTCCTTGTCTTGGACTTCCAGCCTCCAAAACCATGAGAAATAAAATTCTGTTGTTTATAAACTTCCCAGTCTATGGTAATTTGCTATGACAGCCTGAATGGACCAAGATGATGATCATAATCAAAACCATTGGGACATTTCTTCGTGGTGGTCTTTATGAGCATATGAAATACCTGGTTTCTGTTTACATACATTTTTTTACTCATATGTATCTAAAGTAATAATGTTTGAAGCTCTATTTTATATTTTAATTGCCAGCATTTTCCTGTATAATGAGTGCAATTTTTTTTTTTTATTCTTATGTTTAACTAGGAGTCTGAGATAAAAATGTCAACTTCTTGTTTCAAGGAAACTATTTTGCCTTCTCATCTGTGATACACATTTCAAAGAAAACCTGGCGTTATTTTATTTGCTCTAATTTTAGAAGTAAATATATAATACTTTATTTGTATTAATTTAAACATATAATTTCCATTCTATGCTCTATTTTTATGTTTGGTTTTTTAAACTTTGCTTGCATTTTCATAAAAATTTACTTTTAGAGTATCTATCTTTTTATCTTTAAAGATTGCTATCACCAATAAGAAGTGAGAAAGGAATATTTAAGGAATACACTGTACTCCTTGACTTCCCCCACGAAATCTCCTGCCTGGTGATAATTGGAGTAATATTGCTTCAGGTGACTTGCTAAGGTAACACAGCGAGTCAGTGGGAGAACCAGATTGTCTTAAACATAGTTCACTACTTTTGACCATATCAATGGCTTTTTAAAAATAGAAATGACACATATGACAGAGAAAAATTAACTTATCTGTCCCTAATAGTCAGCATGCTATATAAAATAAATTGTCCTTTGGAAAGTGAGATGCTGATGCAAGACATCACAAAATAAAACAAAACAAAAACAAAATGTTGAGTTTCCAGCTAATAATTCAATCAGACCACATCACGTTAAATACCTGAGGTATCCTGTAAGCTCAGAAATGTTGAATATTAAATACATGGAGTCTCTCTCATAGCTTCTAATTCACTATCCGCTACATGTATTATATGCAGATTTTTCTTACTTCATCAAGGATAAAAAAGTAGGATGAAGCATCACTATCTTTAGAAAGTACTTTACTCACCATCCTTAAGAGTCTGGGCACACTGGACAGAGGGTTTGCCTTTGGAAAGGGATTTCTGATCTGTATCAAATGGAGATGCCCAGGGAATCTGAGCCCCGGGTGGCAGCAACTCACTGGAAGCAGAGTAGTCGAATCAGTGGTGTGCTTGGGCAGGCTCATCTTGGCTTGCAAGAGCTGACTTACATTTTCAGAAATATTGTGAACAGATTGTTAAACTGTGTGTATCTGTGTGTGTGTTTATATGAGTGTGTTATAAATATATACATGTATATATAATATGCATATTATGTATGTTTACCTGTGCTATGTATATATAACATATATGTGTATCTATCATATATGTTTATATATAGTGTATATATGTATACATAATAAATTACATTAAAAACAAAGAAAACAATTTGGAAAAAAATTTCTCCCTCTCTATAATACAACTAGGCAGAAACATAGATATAAGCAAGAACATATATATATATATATATATATATATATATATATATATATATATATAAAAAACTTGTTTTGCTGTGTCTCAGGTAAGAATTCCTATAGCTGAGCTTTTATAGATGCAATGGCAGGCAGTGTAGAATTGAACAGGAAGTATTGCGAGAGAAGACATTCACAAGAGGAAATACATAATTCATGAAGGAACAGATGGGTTTGTAAAGTTCAGAGAAAATAAACAGCTTTGTTGACTTCAGTGAGAAAAGAGGAAAAGTTGGGAAATAAAAAGATGAAATTGTTTAAGTAAAAGTACATACTGGAGTATGTATTTGACGCTTGAATATTTAGGCCATTTAAAGTATCCTCCAATGAAAAAAATGTAGACTATTTCTCTAATACTCAGATAAGCAGGTGCAAACTGGAAAGTAGGAGGGGGATTTTAAAAAGTTACTAAAAAAAATCTTTTCAAAAAAAATAATTTTCCCTCATTGTTTATTCTAGGTCCCTATCTCAGCTGTTTGTTTTTTAACAGATGATTCAAACGTATACAAGGTAAGTATATCATGGATGGTGGGAATGGGGTTTGTGGGTTGGGTGTGGTTCTCACATCAAGCCCAGCAAACTGCGGGAGGGTACCATCTCTAGAGCCCATCTTCCTGGTTCCTAATGCCAGGTTAAGCACCTATTACAGTAAGTCCCCTACTTACAAACTTTCAAGTTGTGAACTTTCAAAGATGCAAACTTGCACAGAGAAAGGACGAAGAGAGACAAGAGGAGGAAGAAGTAACTGAAGAACCGAGATTCACGACGCAGGAAATGGCATGGGATTTTCTTGATTTGAGGAGGCACTGTTAGTTTCTCAGGCACAGAACCTGAACATAGAATGGTACACGAAGGTCGCAGCAGCCGTTCAGAATGCAATCCAGTGCTACCATTCCATCTTCAACAAGAAAAAAAGAGCTACTACCCAGACATCACTAGATTGTTTTTTTCAAGAGGTTAGACAGCACTGAATCCAGCAAAGAACCAGAACCTGCGCCATCAATGTCAAGCGTGAGTGAAATTGCAGCCTGCCCTCCATCTTCTATTGCTGCCCATCCTTCAGCTCTACCATCTCCCACCTCCCCTCCCTCCTCCAGTCAGTAACTCTTTTTGCCTGTTCACTTGATGCAGCCCCTGTATGCCAGCTGTTGTACTGGACTACTGTACTTTTCAAGGTACTGTACTGTAAGATTTAAAATGTTTTATTTTTTGCCTTTGTTTTTTATGTATTATTTGTGTGAAAAGTATTATAAATCTAGTACAGTACAATATAGTACAGTACTATATAGCCAATTGTGTTAGTTAGGTACCTAGGCTCTGTTGGACTTAACGAACAAATTGTTCTCAACGAACGTGCTCTAGGAACAGAACTCGTTTGTATGGAGGGGACCTACTTGCAGTGTCTCACCTGGGGAAAATTACTTAACCTCTCATTCCTTGTCTATAAAATGTGGATTGTAGGATCTACCTCTCAGGGTTATTGTAAGGATCAAATGAGATAATATCTTCAATGCCTGTAAAAGAGTACCTGGTGCATATTAAGGTCCATATGAAGATGTATTAAGTGCAAATAACTTGATTTGCTGCTTTTACATTTAACAGACCCCATAGGGTAGCAATCACCATAGCACATTCCCAGAAAAGGAATATGAAATTTTTGGAAAGGTCATAAGACTTGAAATAACTCAGTATGAAATTAGTTAAATAAGTTTGTAAAATGTGTCATACTTATTATATAGACAATAGTAAATGTACATTAAGAGAAATACTATAAAGAAAGGAAACATAATCATACCAAACCTGGTGGTACTTATCGGTTTACCACTATTTTATACTCTCTCCTAAGTGCCACATATATATACATAGATGGAGACGGTGACCTCAATCACATTAGCTGAACAATTTATAATCATTATATCCAAGTGACATAAAATATCAGCAGAAAACGAAATAAAAAAATGAGGATGTGGGCTTCCCTGGTGGCGCAGTGGCTGAGAGTCCACCTGCCGATGCAGGGGACACGGGTTCATGCCCCGGTCCGGGAAGATCCCACATGCTGCGGAGCGGCTGGGCCCGTGAGCCATGGCCACTGAGCCTGCGCGTCTGGAGCCTGTGCTCCGCAATGGGAGAGACCACAACAGTGAGAGACCCGCGTACCGCAAAAAAAAAAAAAAAAAAAAAGAAATGCAGATGCTTACCCAGTTGTTTGATCTTCTTCATACCAAACATACAAATACTGTTAATAACTTTGCATATGTCTATATTTTAAAGTTATCTCACATTTTGACAAAGTATAGAGACAAACATTGAGAGCTTTGAAAAATTACAGGGATTTGGAAGTTAAAATAATTTCTGAAAAGTGTTCCTATTATGTAACAATTGTTTGGCATCAACACTAAACCATACTCAATACAAAACAAAGATTTAATCATAGCTCAAGACTATAATCTTTATTAAAGTTCCACTAATGAGCAACTGCTAAGGTAGTATTTCATTCCCAAAACAAGAAAGTTCTAGTTTCCAATTTAAATTAGCATGTAAATGTATCCTATAAACATGTATCAGGCTGAGATATTATTCAGTATGATCACTGTTGTGATTATTATGTGCCATTTAGTGAACATTCACTGTGTACTTGGAGCCTTGCTAATAAACACAGTGTGTTTAATTCTGTGAATTTCTGATGACTTTTTTCCTATAGGAACACAGAATACATTATAACATCTCCCTTCAAGCATAACACATAGTGTAAAAAGGTTAAACGAAACTGATGTATTTTTTATTTTTGTTTCTTAACAGTTTTGTCTATTCATTGGAATTTAAGAACTCAGGAAATTTTAATATTTTAAAATTATAACTAATTGGCTGCCTGGCTCGCTATATTTCTTGTGAATTTTATGGATTTTATTCTGAGACTGTATCTTTTTTAAAAACATTTTAAATATTTTTATTTTTTATCTAGTTATTTGATTAGTATTCTCTGTACACAATGCAATTTCTGTTATCTAATATATATTATTTATATTTTACAATTTTAATTCAAATATATTTTTATTAATTTTGAAAAAAGCACACTACAATTATTATATAATGTTACTCTACAAAACACTATTATCATAACTGGAACAGTATTTTGTGTATCAAAAACTACTTTTTATTTTGATTAAATTACAGAATATTTTCGTTGGTGATCTTTCAGTGCTCTCCTTCAGTTACTTGGATATCAATGCATTTGTTTATAGACAAAAACTCATTGAAGAGCTGAAACAACCACATTCAACCACTTCCCTTGTTCCTGTGAAAGTCTATAAAAAAAAACAAATTGAGAAATAAACAGTCATCACAGAATTAATGTCACTGAATACCAAACACTGTTTAATATTAAATATTGTAGTTGGAAGTATATTAACTTTGACATTTCTTCAAAGTTAGGAACATTGCTAATGTCAAATCATTTGACTGGAACCATTATCTTTCAAGGGTTTTGTTTAAAAAAGAAATCTTTCAAAACCTAGCTGTTGTGAATCTTCTCAGTGAAACAGTGATCACATGGTTCATAAATAAAATATTTTGTAGTATGAGATTTAGGCTAAAAATCCACAAATTCAACAAATAGCAACTCAGTAAGATTCAGAATTGTGTTACACTTGATCATCTTGTAAGTAAAAATCATTTATCACTGCATTAGGGTGCATTTATTTATTTATATATCAATGAAAATAAATAACACAAATGTATACGAAAAGGCATTATATACTTTCATTAATAGCTATTTTGGGGGCTTCCCTGGTGGCACAGTGGTTGAGAGTCTGCCTGCCGATGCAGGGGACACGGGTTCGTGCCCCGGTCCGGGAAGATCCCACATGCCGTGGAGCGGCTGGGCCCGTGGGCCATGGCCGCTGAGCCTGCGCGTCCGGAGCCTGTGCTCCGCAATGGGAGAGGCCACAACAGTGAGAGGCCCGCGTACCGCCAAAAAAAAAAAAAAGAAGAGTTTATTTGAGCAAAAAATCAATTCAAATTGTGCAGTGCCAAACCAGAAGTGGTTAGGAGCATGCTATCGACAGGAGTTGGGAATGACTTAGAGGAAAATGTGGAAGCAAAGAAATTATTTAATTGGCTCTAGCTTAAAGCCTACTTGGTTGTGATTGGTTGTCCTTAAGTTTTGATTCCGTAATCTTGAGGCATTTACAGGCTTAGATTTTGGTTTACTCACAAAAGCCACCAACGTATTAGAGCCGCCTGTTTAATGGCCTCCTTGTTTAATTAATTTAACAATTCTTCCTTTTTGGTCATTTTCTCATACATGAGAGAGTGACGAAAAATTTGGTATTAGTGTCACTCCCAGTCACCATCAGGTTTAAGTTGTTCTATCATGAACAAAACACATAATTAGTATTCCTGAAAAGAGTCTTACAAGGATAAAATCAAGATGTCAGCAGAGCTGCTTCCTTCCGGAGGCTCCAGGGTAGGACACTTGTCCTTGCCTCTTCCAGCTTCTAGAGGCTGCTGGTGGTTCCTTCCCCCATTGTCAAGGCAGCTGGGCAGCATTTTCTGCTCTCTCTGACCAACTGCTATTTTTTACAAGGACCCTTATGACTACACTGGACCCACCTAGATAATCCAGGCTGGTCTCCCAATATCAAGATTCTTAAACACACCAGCAATCCTTTTTACAATATAAAGTAACATTCACAGGTTTTCCATGGATTAGAATGTGGACATCTTCAGAGAGACATTATTCAGTCTATCCTAGTTATAACAGAGCTTCTTTCCTTCATTTATAGAATGTGAAGCAAAATGCCCTAGTAGTACATGAAAAAGCTGCAGATATTTATTTAGCATCCTCTAACAAAGGGAAATGGCCTTTCTCCCTGCATATACTGACCTCCAAACAAAATTATTCAGTTTTTGAGAAGCAATTTACTTCAATTTTTCACGTTGCACTCTGTTAGCTTCCCTTTTGTTCCTATTTATTTATTTATTTTTTGCAGTACGCACTGTCCCCTGCATCGGCAGGCAGACGCTCAACCACTGCGCCACCAGGGAAGCCCTGTTCCTAATTTTTGATTAGTAGGTGGTAGCAATGAAAGCAGAATGGAGAAAGTGTGTGTGTATCTGTGTTTGTGTGTGTGTAAAGGTCACACTCGTTTTTAGCCTTCTAGAATGTAAGCAGGAAATATAGATATACCTTCTGTGATAGATCACAGAAATAATGTTATTTGATATAATTCCCTGTAACTGTGTTCAGATTCTAGATGACTGCTAGCACTATAGATTTATGAAACTACAATTTTGTCATTTAGAAGTTGCTATAGACTGAATGTTTGTGTCTCTCCTAAATTCATGTATTTAAATCCTAACCCCCAGTGATATGGTGGTAGAGGCTTTGGGAGATGCCTAGGTCATGAGTGTGGAGCCTTCATGAATGGGATTAGGGCCCTTATAGAGAGATTCCAGAGAGCTCCCTTGCCCCTTCTGCCATGTCAGGGTGCAGAGAGAGGACAGCTGTCTGTGAACCAGGAATTGGGTCCTCACAGACACTAAATCTGCCAGCACCTTGATCTTGGAATTTCCAGCCTCCAGAACTGTGAGAAATAAACCTCCGTTGTATTTAATAATAGCCTCAGCTGAGACAGGAGGTGAAAATAATTGGGCAGACTATAGCATGCGATAGCATTGACAATTTCATTACTATACTCTTTCACCTTATTTCTGCTCTGAACAATCTGACATGCATCTCTTGATTCTTTTTATGTCCCCAAATATCAAGGTTAAATATCAAGTTTAAAGAAAGTGAAAGACTACGTAATCTATCATTCTTACTCCATGTAAAATACAACAATAGACTTGGTTCTTTACACATGGCAATCAAATATATTTTATACATAGTCTTTATTAACAAACCTGAAGAGATCAAAGAAATGCTTTCACATTCAAATTTGAAGAATAAAATTATGTTAACAGCTTTCTTTAGAAGTCCTTCTGATTTCAGACTACTTTTGCTCATCAGGTGCTCAGATGTTCAATTCATGGGGTCTCCTTTATGCCAAATGAGGCACCCGTGTTTCTTGTCCCTCTCATGATTGTTCATTCTTCACACCCTCTAATGATCGTTCATTCTTCACACTTGGGGTCATCATTGAAGCTCTCTGTTTTCTGGATCTACTCTGAGGATTCACTGTTATTTTTTCTCCCCTATAATTTCCCCACAAAATGCTATCTGATATCCTTTTTTGTTTTCTTCCAGTTTCTATAATCAATACTTTAGCCTGTTGAAACTGCTTCTTGACTGTGTTTCCTGCTTTCAGTATCAACTTCATTTACCAGTTTGATTACTCCTTCTGGACTTGTGAAGGCCTCTTCTAGCCTGTCATAAGGAGCTTTGATCTCAGTGTACGTAGATTTTCATGCCTATTGTGGTAATCATGAGGATTTAGTTATAGTTCAATAGCAGTGGAATTTTTCAAAACCTTGACTAAATATCAAAGGATATAACAACTCACTACTAAGTTGTCTGTAGTCATCACATGTAAATATATAATAATAATGTAACAGGTGAAGTTACAACTTGATGTTTGGGGATTGACTGATGGATATGCTGCATTTCTGGTCAAGTGGGGCATTCACAGGGACATGAAAGTTATCTAAGTTCTGGTTTGCTGATGTAGTACCTCTGGCAGAGGTGGTTCCATCTTGGGCCTAGGAAGTTATTTCAGCAGATGCAAGCTAAATGCCACATTAATTACTGAAGGCTGCTTAAGGCAGAATTTTGTTTTTGCAATTTAATTATAGTGCTGTGATTGATTTATTTTGACTAGTATGGTTGCAAAAATGTAGAGTTTATTTTGTAATGTTTTCTTATAAACTTGTATAGAGTGATTTTCTCATAAAAGTGGAGAAAATGTATTTCCTATTGATGGGAAATTTATTTAGAAGAATTATGTAAGACTCTCAAAAACTTAACATAAAATAACTGCTTTAGGTAAATAATAACTGTACTTTGTCATATGATAAAGCTCAGCTTATTCAAAGTATGTTTAAGAAATTATTCATCGAAAATTCTTATAGATTAGAAAGCATAGCTGTAACATATAACTCTTTTGAATCAGACCTTGTAAATAATTACTAATGGTGACAAAAATAAAATGATAAACTTGAAATGTTTTACATTTCTCTGCACATTTTGTAAGCTCATTTTACATTTTGAAAGTTATTTATCTTTGCTTACACATGAAATTATAAATGACATAAGTTAGTACTCTGCAATACCTCATAAATTATTGAACAGCTACAATTAATAAATTAAAGGTAAGAATAAGAAAATTTTAAATAGATTATAATGTGTCAATAGATGCTACTCTTTCATATTATAAATTTATAATTATTTGATTTCAACACAGAAACCTGTAATTAACTTCTATTTATTTATTTATTATTTTTTCATGGTATAAATTTTTTTATTGAAGTATAGTTGATGTACAATATTATATGTTACAGGTATACAATATAGTGATTCACAATTTTTATAAGTTATACTCCATTTGTAGTTATTATAAAATATTGGCTATATTCCCTATGTTGTACAATATATCCTTATAGACTATTTTATACATAATAGTTCATACCTCTTATTCCCCTACCCCTATATTTTTCTTCCCACCTACCTCTCCCCACTGGTAACCACTAGTTCATTGTCTATATCTGTGAGTCTGTTTCTTTTTTGTTATATTCACTAGTTTGTTGTATCTTTTAGATTCCACATATAAGTGATATCATAGAGTATTTGTCTTTCTCTGGCTTGTTTCACTTAGGATAACACCCTCCAAGTCATCCATGTTGTTGCAAATGGCAAGATTTGATTCTTTTTTATGGCT
Source organism: Phocoena phocoena (assembly GCF_963924675.1). NCBI lineage: Eukaryota > Metazoa > Chordata > Mammalia > Artiodactyla > Phocoenidae > Phocoena > Phocoena phocoena. The sequence continues at coordinate 7,726,601 of NC_089224.1, forward strand.
GAGTAATATTCCATTATATATATATACATACACACACACCACATCTTCTTTATCCATTCATCTGTTGATGGACACTTAGGTTGCTTCCATATCTTGGCAATTGTAAATAATGCTATGAACATTGGGGTCCATGTATCTTTTTGAATTAGTGTTTTTGTATTCTTTCAATATATACCTAGGAGTGGAACTGCTGGGTTGTACAGTAGTTCTATTTTTAGTTTTCTGAGAAACCTCCATACTGTTTTCCACAGTAGCTGCACCAATTTACATTCCCACCAACAGGGTACAGGGGTTCCCTTTTCTCCACATCTTCAACAACATTTGTTTTTTTGTCTGTTTTTAAAATTTTTATTTATTTATTTTAAAAATTTTCTTTATTTTATGGCTGTGTTCGGTCTTTGTTGCTGCGCGCAGGCTTTTTCTAGTTGTGGCAAGCAGAGGCTACTCTCTGTTGCGGAGAACGGGTTTCTCATTGTGGTGGCTTCTCTTGCTGCAGAGCAAGGGCTCATGGGCTCTAGAGCACAGCCTCAGTAGTTGTGGTGCACAAGCTTAGCTGCTCCATGGCATGTGGGATCATCCCCGACCATGGATTGAATGCATGTCCCCTGAATTGGCAGGATTCTTAACCACTGTGACACCAGGGAAGTCCCTTGCCAGCATTTGTTATTTGTGGGGTTTCTTTTGTTTTTTGTTTATTTTTTTGCGGTACGCGGGCCTCTCACAGCTGTGGCCTCTCCCGTTGTGGAGCACAGGCTCTGGACGCACAGGCTCAGCGGCCATGGCTCACGGGCCTAGCTGCTCCGTGGCATGTGGGATCTTCCCGGACCGGGGCACGAACCCGCGTCCCCTGCATCAGCAGGCGGACTCTCAACCACTGCGCCACCAGGGAAGTCCTGGTGAATTTTTAACAAGAAATAAATCCAGTATCTTTCATCTGGAATTTAAATGTGGATTTGTTAAAATTTAGTTGGATAACACATCACATGCAGGTAAATAACCCGTACTGCTCATTATACTCAGTGTCACTCTGGGTCAAATATTATAACAAGGAAGGGACTTTGTATAAACCCTATTTTTTAGTATCATAGCCGTGTTAACTAAAATATTTGGCCTCTTAAACATTCCCCAGCTTCACAAACCAACATTGCACATGGTTTGATGATTTAAGAAAGGTGATCTCATGCACATACACACACACAAACACACACACCCTTTCTGTTTCCCCTTGACTTTTTAGATAAGCCTGTGGGCTAGTTGAGTTTGAGAAATGAAATGAGAGATTTTAGTTCCTCTGAGGACTTCTTACACTTCAAATTATTTAAGAAAAGGGAAATATAAACCTTTGAATTACTGTGTTTAACCTGAGAATAACCCATGAAAAAGACCCAGATAGATATGTAGAAACTGACATATAGAGCTACAGATATTTATATAAAGATACGAATGTATATGTAAATAAAACCCACTGGTAGAATCAGTGGGAATATCTCTCAGTGTCTTACCAATGATTTTAATCTGAAATGACATTTTCCTCTCTGATATTAACATGAATTATTGAGGCTAGGATTTTAGTCAAACTCTCAGTTTTATAGTGATATTAATTTTAAAAATTGACTTATTATATGGACTTGTAGTCTCATAAATAGAGCCACTGTTAACAAATTACCCACTACTAAATATGGTATAATGCAGAATTGAAGTATAAAATTATTATTTCTGGTTCCATCTAAACAAATTCATTGGTTTTGAAATTAGTGTTGAGTCATATAATTAATAAAAAAGCAAGTTCATTTTTTGATGTATAAGCAATCTCTTCATAAAAATTGATTACAATAATCATGCAAAAATGAAAACAGGAGCTTAGAATTTAGCACTATTTGCTAATTTACTCTATGATTTATTATAATCTCCTAACCACTCTACACAGCTAGTGATCAGCTGACTTTCCAGAGAAAATGGCTTTGTTTAAGACACAGTACTGGAAAATACTTTAGATTCAACCAAAACGGTAGGAAAATTGCGTAAAAACCAGATGCTGCTAGGTTCTGATGTCTTCTCAGAGATGTGGAGAAATAGATAGTGTTTCCCCCTCCCTTACAATAAGAAAAAACCTTGAAAAATGGAAATTAATTATTTTTTCAATTAGATTATAAAAATTTCAATGGAAAACATTTTAACTAAAAGCAGGAATGTGAAAAGCACTCTCGGGGAGACGCAGGATCCAGCAATTTGCTTAGTTGAGACAAGATGCTGAGTGGCATATAAGCTGGTAAGAAGAATCAACCAGATTTTAACTAATTGCTCAAGTCTGAGGATAGGTGAGCCTGAGAGAGACACGAGCAAATTAAGTTTGCACCCTTCTGCAAACTTCCCCTCCAGGAACCCCACAGGTACTCACAGGGAAGACTGGAAAAAAATCCTAAGAAAGTTTCCCTCCAGGTGCTGTCTGGGGAGTGAAACAGGAAATACCAATATCCAAATACCAAATACCTAATGTCCACCCATCTCATCTTTCTTATCTGTCCTATGGAAACAAAGCCTTAATATGCAAGGTCCTCAAAACCTGATGCCCGAGGACACAGATGGGAACCCACTATAGTTACAGAAAAACGAGGAGAAAAAGAACCCTACCCCTTGTGAAGGGTGAACTCATACTAAGCCAAGCATTACCTCTGGAGAAGGGCCAGGATCACTCGTGAAGACCTCAGATCTGGGTCCCGCTGTTTATAGTACCTGCTTAGGACTGCAGCTTAAGGAGAACTTCAGAGAATGGACCTTCCTGCCCACCCCCCTGCCCCAGCATCCAGCTACCATACTCACAAGATTTGAGTAAAAATAAAAGTGGAATATAGCTAAGATAGAGATCGTTTCTGGTGAGAAAAAGTGAAGAATAAAATGTGAAATTTCATATAGAAAAAGAGTAAAGCTAGAATTTGACAGTAAAACTGTATTAAATCCTGCTTAGCAAAGGCAGGAGACTGTCCTTGAAAATTCTTTCTTAAAGACTCTTCCTTAACTCCTCAAATGTGTACACTTTGAACAGAAAGGGTATTGGAAAAATAGCTGCACCGTTTTTTAGCTAAGATAGCTAAGATACAAAAGGGGCAATTAATGAAGTTTCTCCAAGGGGGAATCAAGTGACCAATTTCCTTTTATTTCAAGGGCCAATTTCTCTAAATACTAAAGAAAAATCTTGCAAATTTTTGACTGATAGGCTGTATGACATCTGTCATATTTCCTGAAACTCTTCTCCAGCCTCTCACAGGGAACCAACAGCTATCATGTGCTAGGTACTTTCAATACCCTTCAAACACTTTGCCTGGCCCAGCTTGTCAACCTCAGACCTTCAAGAGAGAAAATTCTTTCCTCCTTTGTGACATCACACCCACTAACTAAATAGGGTGAGATGAAGGATTTACTTTAAAATAGATGCTCTCCTGATGGCCTATTCCTGGACATTCCTGAGGACTCCTAGATCATAATCAGGTCATAGATAATTTAACCATTGGTTTCCCTGTACTCTTAATAGAAGTTAAATGTCTAAGGAATAATCATACTTCTGGGCATAAATTATGCTGATTTTCCAACATTATTTGAGCTGAACCTATCAGACTGAACTCTCCAAATATCTCCCCAGGTTTGGTCCATACCTTCTAAAACCAGAACCAAAAGAAGTACTAAAATCAAAAAGATAAAAACCTAACAGAGAAATGAATCATTAACCCTTGTATCATTCTTTGTAATACTTTTATTCTCTAAGCTAAAAAAGGAAAGGAAAAAATAATCCAAAGGGCAGGGATATAGATCTGTTCAAAATCTCAGGAGTATAAATCTAATAATCATTTCCTACTTCCTTATAGTACCAAATCCAAATATTCTCTTATTTTGGTGCATATGTTATAGCTATAAATCTGTTTTCTGTTCTTTAACATCTTTTTAATTTAGTTGTTTCTTTGTTCTCTCTTCGGAAAATCAATAAAGTCCTCAACCAAGACCTGAGTTACATTCCTTATATTTTTATCTCATATATTGGTCATCTTTTTTGGACTCAAGTTCAGTTGAGCTCTAGAACTGACTCCATCTATCTATTTATTGTTTCTTCTCTAATAGGCTATACACTTCCTGAAGAGAAGTAAAATTTCCATCAAAGTAAAGTATATTCCTTGGGTCGTAATTTATGTCGAGGAGGCAAATTTCTCAATTCTGAAAAATTGTAACGATTCAGAATTTTTCCTGGTTAGTAACCAACATACATTTATAATATCACAATGCCCATGGATTAGGAATCCAGGCACAGCTTAGATGGGCCCCCTGCCCAGGGTCTTACAAGCTGAAATCAAGGTATCGGCCACATTGCTGTTCTTGTCTGGAGCTGGAAGGCCTCTTCCAAGCTCATTAGGCTATTGACAGGATTTAGTTCCTTGTGGTTATAGCATTGATGTCCTCAGCTCTAGAGGTTGGCACCCTCCACTGGCAGCTTTCAACCTGGTTGTTTCTTTCTCTTTGAGGAAGAGCCTCTTGCTTTTATGGCTTTCACCTGATTAGGTCAGTCCCACCCAGAATAATGTCCCTTTTGAATCACTCAGTCAACTAATTAGGGATCTCAATTACACCTGTAAAATATTGTCCCCTTTGCCATATAACAAAATCTAGTCACACAAGTGCCATTTATCATGTTCACAGGCCCTACCTACATGTAAGTGGGAAGGACTATACCAGGGTGTGAACATCAGGGAATCTGGGGGAGGGGCTATTTTAAGCATTCTGCCTGCCACACCAATTTACAGGAATTGCTCCAATACTGTACGACTTAACCATGTCTTTGTTAACCAAATCTCTTACCTGGGAATTTAAGCATGAATAGGCAGTTTGTGCTTTAAAAAATCAGCTCTTCAACAGCCTCTCATTATGGGCCTACCTTGTCATAAATCTTGCTACCTATTTGTACATAAGAGATTTGGACAAGCCCTTGGTGTTCTGACTCAACTTTATGGAATCATCACAGATCAATACCAGGCAACTGTTTTTCTAGTATTAGCCCAGTATCAAGGTCCTCCTCATTTAAAGCTGATTGCCAACATGGTGGAGACTTCTGCTAACATAATTTCTTTTAGAGTCTGTCTTAAACCTAATGGTTTAAGTTGCCAAACTTTGCCACCCACTGAAACAATGCAATATTTACCAGTAAGAAGGCTTATTTCCTATCAAGTCATATTTCTTACTGCATTTCCATTCATCCTTGTAATACTTTAAATTCTACTTCTCTTCTTCCACAGAAGGGAAGTTCATGACTCCCTAATTGCTGTTTTTCAAATATCTAATAGATTTATCAAAACACTCCTAATAAGTTTATTAAAACATCCCTAGAAATCTAGATTTAATCTTGCTCTTCAGTCATCTCTTAATAACAGAGCCAGAAAATATCAGGCTGAATATATTATAGCAGATCTCAACTCACCACTAGAATATGACTCCTTTCCAGAGGCAAAATCTTCCCAGATGACAGAACCTGTTGTGATCCCAATAGCTTCCTGGCTAAATAAAAAGAATAGGGTTTTATACACACACTAATAGTAGAAATACTTTGGAAATAGTCTATTATTTCTGAAAGCTTTAGAGAAAAATAAAGCTGCTTAACCTAAGTAGGAACCCTAGTTTAGAATGGCCAGCATATTAGGGACATTATTTTTTAACATCTTTATTGGAGTATAATTGCTTTACAATGGTGTGTTATAACAAAGTGAATCAGTTATACATGAACATATGTTCCCATATCTCTTCCCTCTTATGTCTCCCTCCCTCCCACCCTCCCGGGACACTTTAATAGCTATAATTTTTTTTAAGGAGTTGGCTATTTTCGAGATAGAAGCCCATTCAAAGAGAGATATCTAAGCAAAAGGAAATGACCTTGTCGATCATTGTGCCAAACAGGCAGTCACCACCAAGATCCCAAACCTCACAATACTAAAAGAGACCATGACTTTGTAGAAGTTCAAAGAGAATATCATGAAATACTGTATGATGCCAGCCTTTGGTCCAAAGTAAGAAAAAGCCATTTTTTATGTGGAAATAACTCTTTCCACACTTAGAGTGGCTGCTTGTGGCCTCAGAGAAAATCCTGAAAATTTTTACATGATATATATTACCCACACATCTAGGATAAACTGGCCACTGTATTCAATCAACGTTAGTGAGGAAACAAATTTCATTGTCTGTTGTTAATGAGTGGTACCCAAAATTTAAAATACTTCTGGACAAACCCATGAGGGCATTTTAATAAAAAATCGTTGAGTGCTCCCCAGCAACTGATATTGAGTTGGGAATACAAAAGCCTACTGGCTATAATCCAAATTATTATCCAAAAACAGAATAGGGATGTGTTTCCTTGTTAAAGATGCCTGCCTTAAGGATAGTAGCTGAGGACATCACCCAGCATCCATTTTAGCTCATCAATTTCCACTCTCAGAAAGACTTAGTTAAATTAATTCAAGAGTGAGATAGTCTGGACCTGGATTTTAGGACCAAAATCCTAATCACCTAAGGGGAATTTTGGATTTTTCTTCTCTGCTCAAGCCTCTTCATTTCATGCTTTACAAAACAACCAGAAATAGGATGAATTCTACATGCTATGGTTCAGAGGCTAGCCAAGGGCAACTAGACAAAGCCACCAACTCTTATCCAAAAACGTCACTCAGTTGGACAGGTAGGTAGTAGTTGAAAATACAGCCACTTTAGATTTAATAGTAGCTTTTGAGGGTGAATCTATGTGATTTGAGGAGAAAATGTTTGAATCCCTACAAATCTCTCTGGCATTTTTAATATTACTAAAGTAATCTGAGAATGAATGAAATCCAGCAAGAAGTACAGACGGTTCCCAATATATGATGGTTTGACTTATGATTTTTTGACTTTACTATAGTGAGAAAGCCATACAAATTCAATAGAAACTGTATTTGAATTCTAAGGTTTGAACTTTTTTCAATATTTGGTCTGATCCTCTCTTGTGATGCTGGGCAGTGGCAGCCACAGCCACCCATCACCCACGTGATCACGAGGGTAAGCTAACTGAAACCTACTTACCACCATTCTCTACCCACACAACCATACTGTTTTTCACCCTCAGCGCAGGATTCAATAAATTACATGAGATATTCAGCAAATGGGCATTGTGTTAGACGGTTTTCCTCAACAGTTGGCTAATGTAAGTGTTCTGAGCATGTTTAAGGCAGGCTGGGCTAAGCTATGATGTTGGGTAGGTTAGGTCTGTTAAATGCATTTTTGACTTAAGATGTTTCCAATTCACAGTGGGTTTATCAGGACATAACCCCACTGTAAGCAAGGAAGATCTGTATTTCCTTTGAAGACAAGATTTATATATGAGAATGCTCTGGAAAGAAACCTATTTTTTTAACAGTAGCAGTGATTTCAAAGGTAAATATATAGCACTGCTCAAAATGAAATTGTGAAGAATGAGGTTAAAATAAGACTAAAAAAGGTGAAGAGCGTATTTGATAATGTGATATCATTTTCAAATATAGGATATTTAACTCCCAGAAGCCATTTTAAAGAGAAATGGTTAATGGTCCTTAAAATTCTCTTCTACATAGTGTAATATTGTTATACACTTAACTGTAATACCTTTTTTTCATATTAATATATGTTATATGGTGCTTTTCCAGAGTACTAAAAGATATATATAGAGTGACATCAAAAAAAAAGTTACAAAAACTACTATGTATTATACTAACTACATACATGTTCCTGCAGGAGTAGTTGTTGTGGTTTTAGTAATTATTTATTAGAAACTAATGTAAGCCACAGAGCAACCAAGGCTCTCCCCAAGTGTTCCTTTGACTCATTCTCTAGCCTCAAATCTCCTAGACCCAGCACACACTTTGTACTGTCATACTCAAATACTTTCAGTTTTCTATTCTTGATATTCTTTTTTTTATTAAGGCAAATTTTATTTTATTTTTCAAGGTTATTTTTATTTAATCTACTTTATGTATTTATTTTTGACTGCATTGGGTCTTCGTTGCTGCACACGGGCTTTCTCTAGTCGCGGCGAGCGGGGGCTACTCTTTGTTGCCATGCACAGGCTTCTCATTGCGGTGGCTTCTCATTGTGGAGCACGAGCTCTAGGTGCGTGGGCTTCAGTAGTTGTGGCACACGGGCTCAGTAGTTGTGGCTCATGGGCTCTAGAGCACAGGCTCAGTAGTTGTGGTACACGGGCTTAGTTGCTCTGAGGCATGTGGGATCTTCCAAGACCAGGGCTCAAACCCGTGTCCCCTGCATTGACAGGCGGATTCTTAACCACTCCACCACCAGGGAAACCCAAGGCAAATTTTACTATTTTTTTTTAATTGAGGTATAGTCAATATAAAACATTAGTTTCAGGTATACAAAATAGTGATCTAACCCTGCAAAATGATCACTACAATAAAACTAGTTAACATTGGTCACCATACATAGCTGTAATTTTTTTCTTGCGATAAGAACTTTTTTTTAAATCAATTTATTTATTTATTTTTGGCTGTGTTGGGTCTCTGTTGCTCCGCGCGGGCTTTCTCTAGTTGCGGTGAGTGGGGGCTACTCTTCGTTGCGGTGTGCGGGCTTCTCATTGCGGTGGCTTCTCTTGTTGTGGAGCATGGGCTCTAGGTGCGCGGGCTTCAGTAGTTGTGGTGCACAGGCTCAGTGCTTGTGGCTCGCGGGCTCTAGAGCACAGGCTCAGTAGTTGTGGCGCACGGGCTTAGTTGCTCTGCGGCATGTGGGATCCTCCTGGACCAGGGCTCGAACCCATGTCCCCTGCATTGGCAGGCAGATTCTTAACCACTGCATCACCAGGGAAGTCCCGCAATAAGAACTTTTAAGATCTATTCTCACCATCTTTCAAATATGCAATATGGTATTATTAACTATAGGAACAATGCTGTATATTACATCCCCATGATTTATTTTGTAACTGGAAGTTTGAACCTTTTGACTCACTTCACCCATTTCATTCATCCCTCACCCCCTGCCTTTGGCAAACACCTATCGGTTGTCTTTATGTGAGCTTTTTTTTTTTCCTCTGTATTTTTGCTGTTATTTTACCTTGCACATATAAGTAAAATCATGTAGTGTTTATCTTTATCTGGCTGACAGTTCACTTAGCACACACATGCACACACACACACACACACACACACACACACACACACACACTGGTAAGGATGCAGAGCAAGAGGAACTCTCATTCATTACTGGTAGAAGCACAATGGTACAAACACTTTGGAAGAAAGTTTGCATTTTCTTTATCCATTCATCCATCAATGAACAATTAGGTTATTTTCATTTCTTGGCTACTTAAATAATGCTTCATGAACATGGGAGTGAATCTACTTTTTGAGTTAGTGTTTTCGTTTTCTTCAGAAGTGGAATTGCTGGATCATATGGTAGTTCTATTTTTTGTTTTTTGAGTAACCTCCAAACTATTTTCCATAGCGGCTGGACCAATTTACATTCCCACCAACAATGCACAAGGGATCCCTTTTCTTCACATCCTTGCCAACACTTGTTATTTCTTATCTTTTTGATAACAGCCACTGTAACAAGTATGAGGTGATATCTCATTGTGGTTTTAATTTGCCTTTCCCCTATGATGAGTGATGTTGAGTACCTTTCCACGTGCCTGTTGGCCATTTGTTCGTCTTCTGTATGTATGTTTAGGAGCTACTCAGTCAGTTTTTAGGTTTTTTCCAGAGGATGTTGTTCCATATGTAGCTGTATATTCAGTGTGTCTGTCAGAGGAGGTGAGTTCAGCATCTTCTTGCATTGCTGTCTTGAACCCCATTGTGAAACTTTTTTATATGCTCTGTGCATGAAATTTTCTTCGAGCAGAAGCTTTTGATAAATTCAATTTCTTTGACAGATTAATAGCAATTGAGATTTTCTATGTAATCTTAAATTACTTTTGATAAATTGTATGTTTCCAAGGAAATTATTCATTTCATGAAGTTATTCATAACATCCCTTTTATCCCTTTAATGCCTGTAGGGTCTGAGGTGATATCACCTGTTTCTTTCTTGAAATTGGTACTGTATGTTTTCTCTTTTATTTCTTGATTAGCCTCACTAGAGGCGTATCATTTTTATTAGTTTTTCCAATGAAGAAAATTTGGCTTTGCTAATTTTCTGTTTCCTTGGTTTCTACTCTTTATTATTTCCTTCCTTCTGCCTGCTTTAGGTTTAATTTACTCTTTTTCTTCCCTGATTGAGTCTTTCTTATTAGAAATTTTCTAATAATAGCATTTTCTAGTGTTTTCTAATAGCATGTGTCTAGTACTTCCTAATAATAGCACTGCTTTAGCTGCAAACTACATAATTTAGATGTTTTATTATTCATTACCATTCAGTTTGAAACAGCTTTTAAATTTCTCTTGAGATTTCTTTATTGACACATAGATTATATGGGAGTGTACTGCTCAGTTTGCAAATGTTAAAGGCTTTTCTAGATATCTTAGTATTAACTTCTAATTTGATCGTTATAGTAGGTAACATACTTTAACTATTTCAATATTTTGAAATTGATTGAGTCTCAGTTTATGGTCCTATAGATGGTATATCTTTCTGAATGTTCCATGCACACTTGAAAAGAATGTGTGTTTTACACAGATAGGGCATAGTGTTCCATCAGTGTCAGATCAAGATGTTTGACAGGGTCATTCATATTTTCTATGTCTTTACTATTTCTGTGACTATCAACTTCTCATATAAAGTATGTTTTCAGACCACTACAGAGTTAAGCTAGAAATAAAAAATAAAATAGAAAATTAGCTGGGAAATTTCCAAATATTTGGAGATTTAAAAATTTGCCAATAGCTCAAAAAGATGAAAATAAAACTTAGGTTTAAGTATAACAAAATATGTGCAGGATCTAAGTATGAAAAACTAAAAGACTCTGATTAAAAATCAAAGAACATCTATGTAAAAAGAGAAGTATTTCATGTTTATGGATTGAAAAAACTAAATATTATTAAAATGTCCATTCTTCCCAAATTGATCTATACATTCAACGCAATTACAATCAAAAACCCAAGAAGTTATTTTGTAGGTATTTATAAACAGATTCTAAAGTTTTAAAAAAAGGCCAAAGACTTAGAATAACCCACATAATTTTAAAGAACAACTAAGTTGGAGGACTATGCTATCTGGCTCACTATAAAGCTATAGTTTAAAAAAAAAGCACATGGTATTGGTGAAAGAATGTGCACATTAATGAAACAAAACAGAGAGCCTAGAAACAAACCCACACAAATATAGTCTACTGATTTCTGTTGCAGTAATAAAGGCAAATCAATGGAGAAAGATCATCTTTTGACAAATGGTGTTGAGAATATTGAACATCCAAAGACACAAACCTTACAACTTCCGTAAGTATTAACTCAAAATGGATCATAAACATACATATAAAACACGAAACTATAAAACTTCCAGAAGAAAACATAAGACAATGTCTGGATGCTTTGACAACAAATTTTTAGATATAACACCAATAGCATGATTCATAAAAGAATAAAAATGACATATTGGATTTTATTACAGTTAAAAATTCTGCTCTGTGGAAAACACAGTAAAGAGAATTTTAAAAGTTAGTCACAGATGGGAGAAATTATATACAAAACATATATATGATAGAGGATTTGATCCAAATACAAATCACCCTAAAAACTCAACAATAATAATACAAACAACCCAATTTAGAAATGGGAAAAAAATCTGAACACTCTATCAGAGAAAATGTACAGATGGCAAATAAGCAGAGGAGGGGATTCTCAACATCATTTGTCATGAGGAAATTGCAAATTAAAACAATGAAATACCCCTACATACCTGTTAGAATGAGTAAAACCCAAAAAGCAGACAATACAAATTGCTGGTAAGGACGCAGAGCAAGAGGAACTCTCATTCATTACTGGTAGAAGCACAATGGTACAAACACTTTGGAAGACAGTTTGTAAGTTTCTTGCAAAGTTAAACATAGTTTTGCCATAAAATCCAACGATCGTACTCCTCAGTATTTATGCAAGTAATTTGAAAACTTATGTTCGTACAAAAACCAGAACATGAATGTTTATAGCAACTTTATTCACAATCACCAAAAACTGAAAGAAACCAAAATGACCTTCAATATGTGAATGAATAAACATACTGGTTTTATCAACACAAGGGATAGCATTCAGTAATAAAAAGAAATGAAGCAACAAAAAGACATGGATGAACCTTAAGTACATACTACTAAGTGAAAGAAAATCTGAAAAATGTACCTAATATATGATTTCAGTTATATGACATTCTGCAAAAGGCAGTAAAAAAACAATAAAAGAACTAGTGGGTGTTAGGAATTTAGAGGAAGTGCATAATTCCCCATTTCTTAGATGTGGGCTGTGCAAAGTGACGTCCTTCCAAAGAGTACAATATGAAAAAAGGGAAAAAAAGAGTAACTGTACAGTGGAGAAGTTGGACAAACACGAGCAAGCTAGATGACCACCATCAACAGTGATATCAAGTTGACAGGAGGCACACCTGATATGATGTGATGAAATGGAAGTTCACCTCTGTGGCCTTCCTTACAAAAACTTATAATCTCAATCTAATCATTTAAAAAATCAGATAAGCCTCAATTGAGGGGTATTCTGCAAAACATCTGCCCAGTACTCCTCAAAACTGTCAAGGTCATCAAAAACAACAATGCCACAGCCAGAGGAACCTAAGAATACATGATGTCTTATCATAACATGGTGTCCTAGATGGGGTCTTAGAACTAAAAACAAACATTAGGTAAAAATTAAGGAAATCTGAAATAAACATGGACCTTAATAATGTGTGAATATTGGTTCAACAGTGAAAAGTGTACCATTTAATGTAAAATGTTCCTTATGGGGAAAGAATGGTCATGAGCATATATGGGAACTCTGTACTATATCTGCAGTTTTTCTGTAAATCTAAAACTGTTCTAAAAAGCCGTTTATTTTTTTTAAATACTATTAAAATATCATAGCTGTCTTGCCCATTTCATATGTTCATGCCTCCAAGGCTAAGAAATATAGAATTAACTAAATGGATCTTTTGTTAAAGATGAGCTGAAAGGAAATACCTCACAATGAGACAGGGGAAATGACTTTAAACTATGCAGTTTTCCCTTTTAAAACTGTTCAACTCAAATGTTCTCAGAAAGATTTTGTTTTACATTATTAAATCTGAAAGAGTTTTCATACCTCTTGTACTTATGCCAAAATTAAAGGAGCCAGGAAAAGTATCCATTTCAAAGGAAAAAGGAAGTGACTCTCCAGTTTGTTATGCAAAATCCTGTGCTCCTGAAAAACAGAGAAGTAACAAAACAGAAGATAAAATGTTAGAGGAAAATTGATGACAAAAATTACCTTAAAGGCTTAGAAAAAGCTGGAAATTCATAGTGTGTATTTTCTGTTTTTCTTGCTTGCTGAAAAAGAAACAAAGTATTAAGGTGCAGATGTTTCTAAAGATACGGAATCACACAGAGAAACGCTGCTTCAAACAGACATTCTTTAATGAAAATCCATTTGTTTAGAAAGTTATTTCCTGTTCAGTATAAAAGAAAGAATAGTTTGTAGACAGAATTAACTAGAAACTTGTGAAATCATTTGTTGGTTTTATTTAAAAATAATAAAACTATTATTTATCAAACATTTAATATGGTAGGCATTGTCCCTAATATTTAACCTGGGTTATCTCATTTAACCACCAAAACCATCCCAGAAGATACTCATTTCATTTCCATTTTACAAGAAAAGAAACCAACTCTATGAGAATTTAATCAACATATCTAGTAAGAATAAGTCCTGGTATTTGAACCTAGCAATAATGCTTCAGACTGATGCCTACTTTGTAACACTGTCTCCTAGTCATGGGTATAAATAAGACTACTTAGCCTACAGAAACTTTGCTTCAATTGAAAGAGGATATAAATTTGTAAATATTTATGCATGCATATAAATCTATAAAGCAAATATTAACAGACCTAAAGGGAGAAAAGGACAGCAATACAAAAATAGTAGAGGACTTCAATACCGCACTTTTATCAATGGGTGGATTATCCAAACAGAAAATCAAAAAAGAAGCACTGGACTTAAAACGACACATTAGACCTATAGGCCAATATCCCTGATTAAGACAGATGTAAAAATCCTCAACAAAATATTTACAAATTGAATTTGGCAATACACTAAATGGATCATACACCACGATCAAGTAGGATTTATTTCTGGGATGCAAGGATGATTCAATATACACAAATTAGTGTTCTACACCACATTAACAAAATGAAGAATAAAACTCATACGATCAACTTAATAGATGCAAAGAATCATTTGACAAAATTCAATATCTATGTATGATAAAAACTCTCAACAAATTGGGTATAGAAAGAACACACTTCAACACAATAAAGGCCATATATGACAAGCTCACAGCTCTTATCACACTCAAAGGTAAAAAGCTGAAAACTAAAAGCATTTTCTCTAAGATCAGGAACAAGACAAGGATGTCCAGTCTTGCCACTTTCATTCAACATAGTACCAGAAGTCTTAGCCAGAGCAATTAAGCAAGAAAAGAAATAAAAGGCATCCAAATAAGAAAGGAAAAAATAAAACTAATAAAACTATCATATTTGCAGATGTAAAAAATCCTAAAGTCTCCACCAAAAATTGTTAGAACTAATAAGTAAATTTGCAGGATACAGAATCAATACACAAAAATTTGTTGCATTTCTATACACTAATAATTAACTTGATAGAGAAATTAAGAAAATCTCATTTCTAATTACATCAAAAAGAATAAAATACCTAGGAATAAATTTAACAAAGGAGATGAAAGACCTGTATACTGAAAACTATAAAGACATTGATGAAAGAAACTGAAAAAGACAAAAAAGAAATAGGAAGGTATTTTATGCTTATGGATTGGAAGAATTAAATTGTTAAAATGTCCACACCAGGCAAAATGATCTAGAGAGTTGATGCAATTCCAATAAAAATTCCAATGGCATTTTTCACAAAAATAGTACAAATCCTTAGACCCACAATAACCAAAGCAATCTTGAGAAAAACAAAACAGCTGGAGGCATCAAACCTCCTGATTTAAACTATATTACAAAGCCATAGTCATAGTTTTCAAGAACACAATGGGGGCTTCCCTGGTGGCGCAGTGGTTGGGAGTCCACCTGCCGATGCAGGGGACGTGGGTTCGTGCCCCAGTCCGGGGGGATCCTGCATGCCGTGGAGCGGCTGGACCCATGAGCTATGGCCGCTGGGCCTGCGCATCCGGAGCCTGTACTCCGCAATGGGAGAGGCCACGGCAGTGAGAGGCCCACGTACCGCAAAAAAAAAAAAAAAAAAAAAAAAAAGAACACAATGGGGAAAGAACAGCAGTCTCTTTAATAAATGGTGTTGGAAAAACTGGACAGCCACATGCAAAAGAATGAAGCTGGACCACAATCTTTTACCATAAACAAAATCAACTCAAATTGGATTAAAGACTTGAATGTAAGACCTGAACCATCAAACTCCTAAAAGAAATCACAGGCGGTAAGCTCCTAGACATCAATCTCGGCAATAACTTTTTGGATTTGACACTGAAAGGAAAGACAATAAAAGCAAACATAAATTAGTGGGACTGCATCAAACCAAAAAGTTTCTGTACATCAAAAGAAACCAACAAAATGAAAAGGCACCCTACCAAATGGGAGAATATATTTGCAAATCATATATCTGATAAGTGGTTAATATACAATATATATATAAAACTCATACAACTCAATTTAAAAAAAACCCAATTTAAAAATAAGCGTGGGAAGTGAATAGACATTTATTCCAAAGAAGACATACAAATGGCCAACACATACATGAAAAGGTCCTCAACATCGGTAATCATTAGGGAGATACAAATCAAAACCACAATGAGATATCACCTCACACCTGTCAGAATGGCTATTATCAAAAACACAAGCAATAACAAGTATTGGCAAAGATGTGGAGAAAAGGGGACCCTTGTATACTTTGGTAGGAATGTAAATTGGTATAGCCACTATGGAAAACAGCCTGAAGTTTCCTCAAAAAATTAAAAATAGAACTACATAATCCAGTAATTCTATTGGGCATTTATTCAAAGAAAACAAAATCACTATACCAAAAAGATATCTTCACTCTCATATTCACTACAGCATTATTTACAATAGCCAAGGCATGGAATAGTCTAAGTGTCCATTGATGGCTGAATGGATCAAGAAAATGGATGTGCGTGTCTGTGTGTGTCTGTATCACATATTTTTATTTTTTATTCAAAAAATAAGCTATCTGTACTGTATTTTTAGTTTCTATTTATTTCCACTCTGATCTTTGTTATTTCTCTCTTTCTACTAGTTCTAGGCTTAGTGTGTTCTTCTCCAGTTCTTTTAGGTGGAATGTGAAGCTGTTTGAGATTTTTTCTTGTTTCATGAGGTAGGCATCTATCATAAACTTCCCTTCTAGTACTGCTTTTGCTGCATCCCATATGTTACAGTACGTGCATTTTCATTTTTGTTTGTCTCAAGGCATTTTTTAGTTTCTCTTTTGATTTCTTCGATTCAACGTTGTTAACAGTATGATTTTAAATCTCAACCTATTTGTAAATTTTCCATTTTTCCCTTTGCCTTTGATTTCTAGTTTCATTTAATTGTAATCACAAAAGATACCTGGTATGATTTCTGTATCTTTAAGTTTATTAAGATTTGTTTTGTAGCTATGTGATCTATTTTGAAGAGACATCCATGTAATCTTGAGAAATTGTATTCTGCTGCTGTTGGGTGGGATATTATGTATATGTCTTTTAGATTGATTTGGTCTATAGTGCTATAAAATGCTTTATTTCCTTGTTGATATTCAGTCTAGAAGTTCTATCCTTTGTTGAAAGTGGGTATTGAAGTCTACTTTTATGGAATTGTTGTCTATTTCTCCCTTCAGTTCTGTCAATGTTTGCTTTATATATTTATATTGCTCTGATGTTGGGTGTGTATATATATTTCTTATACTTTCCTGGTGGATTAATCCATTTATCATTATATAATGTTATTCTTTATCTCTTTTGACAGTTTTTGACCTAAAGTTTATTCCATCTGATATGTCTAGTCATTTCTGCTCTTTTGGTTACCATTTATAGGGAATATCTTTTTCCAATCTTCACTTTTAGCCTATGTGTTTCCTTACATCTAAAGTGAGGATTTTTCCTAGACAACATATAATTGAGTCTTATTTTTTTACATCCATTCAGCCACTCTATGTCTTTTAATTGGAGAATTTAATCCATTTATGTTTAAAGTTATTATTGGTAAGAAATGATCTAATATTATCATTTTGTCCTTTGTTTTCTATTAATCTTTTTTGTTCTTTTGTATGTCTTTTTTCCTCTCTTGTTGCCTTCCATTGTGTTTTGTTGAACTTTTTTGTATTTTATATGCATTAATTCCTTTCTCTCTTTCTTTTGTGTAACTTCTATATTTTTTGTGGTTACCTTGGGGCTTACATAAAATATCATAGTTAAGGTAGTCTATGTTAAGCTGATACCAACTTAAGTTCAACTGCATACAAAAACTCTACACTTAACTTCTCTTTAGCTCACACTTTATGTTGTTGTCACAACTTATATTTCAATTTCTACTGTGTATTCTTTAACATGTTTTTCAGTTTTAGTAATTTTTAATACTTTCATCATTGACTTTGATACTAAAATTAATTTACCCATCACAATTAAAGTCATAATGTATTCTGGTTTTATCTATAGATGAGTTTACATTTATATGTTTATATAATATATATGTATGTATATTTCATACTTTCTTACACTATCATGTTGCTGTTTAGCATCCTTTCAACTTTAAAAAATCTCATTAGCACTTACAGTGCCTTACAGTTTATCACAGTTTACAGTGATAAACTCCTTCAGCTTTTGTTTGTTTAGTGATGTCTTTATGTCTTCTTTATTTTTTGAAAGACTGTTTTGCCAGGTATAGCATTCTTAGTTGATAATTTTTTTCTTTCAGCATTTTAACTACATCATCCCACTCCCTCCAGACTTGCAAGATTTCTGCTGAAAAATCTACTCACAGTTTTATGGTGGTTCTTTTGTATGTGACATGTTTTCTCTTGCCACTTTCAGAATTTCTTGTCTCTGACTTTTCACAGTTTTAATGAGTCTTCATCTGGGTTTCTTTGGATTCATCTCATTTGAGACATTTTGGGCTTTGTGCATGTGGATGCCCATTTCTTTTTTAAGATTTGGGAAATTTTCAGCCATTATTTTTTTTTAAATAAGCTATCTGGTCCTTTCTCTCTCTTTTTTTCTCTTTCTATGATTTCCATCACGTGTATACTGGTCTTCTTGTCGGTGTCCTATAAGCCGTTTGCTTTCTTTATTCTTTTTTTCTACTTTAACTGAATAATTATCAATGACCCATCTTTGAGCTGAGTGGTCCTTTCTTCTGCTTGATCTACTCTAACATTCTGGATTTAACTGGTGTTACTGGTCCATATTCATATCTGGAGATGTGAGAAACAGAAGCCAATAGGCTGTGTCTCCTATGTCATTTGGTGAAGGGGTGGGATATATCAGGCTTTATGAATGATACTGCTATGTTTAATACAGGGTTCCATTCCCTGCCCTAGTGTTGAGCTGAGGTTGGGTCAAATTGTTGGGATTTTGTTGCTGCCTCTGAAGGCAGATCAGGTAGTTAGTTACCTAGATATTGAATCAGTGTTAGGCTGGCCTGCCAGGGATTTTATATTGCCAATGTAGGTGGATTGAACAGCCCACCAGTGCACTGATTGTGGAGTGTGTTTTGGGTTGGCCTACAAGTCTTTGAGGTTGCTGCTCTGGATGAATCAATCCACATGTGTCTTGGCTCAAGAGCAGATGCTGGAGCACCTTACTGGTTCTCTGTTGAGCTTTTCCATTCTCTGTCATGTGAACAGAGAAAGAAAACTATTCTTGAGGCTTTTTGTTTGTTTGTTTTTGTCTACGCCTGCTGGTGATTCGGTGTTAAAGACCTCTCCAGCACCCAATTTGGGATATCTGAGAGCAATTAAAAGAAAACCCAAAAAAAAAAAAAAAAAAAAAAAAAAAGAAAACCCAGGGAACTCACCTTGTTGCCATTCCTCAAGTCTAGAGGTCTCTAGCCAGTCTGTCTTTTGCTTTTTAGCTTTCAGAGGTATTTTTTTGTCTTCCACTTAATTATATCCAGAGTATTTAGTTGTAAATAGAGAAAATAAGCAGGGAAAACTGAGTCTATAACCTTTGTTCCAAAAACAAAATTAGCCACAGGTGTTGAATAATATTGTACATTAAAATGTAATCAAGTGTAAATACCTTTTGAGTAACACTCCAAGGCACAATAAAAGTCAAGTTGACCATTCTTTACTATATAAAGAATTAAGCTAGGCACTTTGGGGATACTAACATTTGTGAAAGACATAGATAACGCTCTTGAGTACTTCTAATATGACAAGTCTAGTGAGGAGAGTAATGTAAGAAAGATAAAACTAAACATTTTGTTCTAGGGAGGTAAT